>NC_083423.1:4817860-5440985 GCF_020745735.1 Hemiscyllium ocellatum
TTTGACTGCATTTACCTACGGTTGAGTAAAAAAGGTCACAAATGGGTCTGTCAGTATTTTGATTGCATCTAACTGAACCAGGACGGTTCCAGGATGACAGCCAATGGACTTGGGACCAAAGACAGCTGAATACCTCACGTAGCAACAGAAAAAAATGACAGCCCAAGAGCAGTGACCAGCACACCAACAGTAAGGCACAGCACATACAAAGGCAGTCATTTCCCCTTGAAGGAGGCAAGAGGACAGATAAATCATCCACTTTGGTTTCCCAGTAGCTCATGAATAGTTACATTGTGTACATTTGCACAAATTTGTACAATCTGTACAAATTGCAGCTCAGAGAAAGGCTGTTCGGTCCATCTAGTCCATACTGCTCCAAAGAATAGAGTGCCGCTGGAAAAGCTCAGCAGGTCAGGCAGCATCTGAGGAGCAGGAAAATCGACGTTTTGGGCAGGAGCCCGTCATCAGGAATGAGGCCAGCATCTGCAGTCCTCACTTCCGCCCAATTACTCCAAACAAGCCAACTCTCGCCCCTCAGTAAATCCTTTTGCTTGCTTCTTTCTTGTGTTCATTTCACTCTCCCACACAATCCAACTCAAACAGTCTGTGCTGGATCAGGCTCCACATTCTCCCCTCTCCCTGGGCCAAGATGTTTTTCCTGGATTCTCCATTTGTTTCCAAAAGATGTCTCTGGCTCCATGGATTTGTCGAACTGTCGTATCTTCGGAGATCGTTGAGATGCAATGACCTTACTTCAGTCAGTTAGCCAGGATTCAGTATCCCACTGTCTGAAGTAAATTTCTTGGCCAAGTTATTTTCTATCTGCATGTTGCGCGACAGGGTAAACTGGGAAGGATGTTCCCAATGATTGGGGAGTCTCGAACCAGGACGGAGATGGGGAGAAATGCCTTCACCCAGAGAGTGGGGAGCCCGTGGAATTCTCTGCCGCAGTTTGAGGCCAAAGTACTGCATGTTTTCAAGAAGGAGTTAGATATAGCTCTTAGGGCTAAGGGTATCAAAGGGTATGGGGGAGAAAGCAGGAGCAGGGGACTGAGTTGGATGATCACCCGTGATCAGATTGCATGGCGGAGCAGTGTAGAGGGGCTGAAAGGCCTACTCCTGCAGTTATTTTCTGTATTTCTGCATTTCTCTGTGTCTATTGAGGAGTCACTTCATCAGGGCACTGTGATATTGTATCTGAGCAGCCCATTCTACAACTGTATGTCCAGGACTGGTGACAGCAAGATTCCACACTGGATTCTTGATCAGTGGTGAGCCAATAGATCTCAGCCAGAACAGATCTCAGGGTCCAGGTTGTGGACTACGGAGCAGGGAGCTGTCCACTCAGCTATCAGACAGGGCGGTGCCTGGGTACCATCCACCAGTGGCTTGGTGGTTGGGATTGAGAGCTGCCGCCAGTCCTCCTTCCCATGTGATTGTTTAATCGACTGTGATGGAGGATGGACCTGGACCACATCTCAACAGATGTCTTTCATAATAAGGTGCAGTTTATTACATCAGAGTGGCTGTACAGAGGCTGTGCTAGCTCTCGGACATATTAAATCCAACTGGCTACGGGTAAAGAAGACCTAGGTATCTCCGATGGAAGACTGTGCCAAAGTCTAACCAATTGTGAGGCATTGAAGAGGGTCTTGATGATTGCTTGGACAGAATAATGTGCCAGGGTCTGGGGACAAAGGCAGGTGACTGGTCTCGGTAATGACGCTTAGTGAAGAGAAGTTTAAACAATGTGAAGGATTCTTACGACTACTCGTGACCAAACAGATAACCTGCTTGTTCTGACTACTCTTGGTGACTGACCTTATTCTGCCTTTTTGATACCGTTGCTGTGAGCACTGGAAATGAGACAAACTTGAAGTGCTTTTTCTTTAGATTAGATTACTTACAGTGTGGAAACAGGCCCTTCGGCCCAACAAGTCCACACCGACCCGCCGAAGTGCAACCCACCCATACCCCTATATTTACCCCTTACCTAACACTATGGGCAATTTAGCGTGGCCAATTCACCTGATCTGCACATCTTTGGACTGTGGGAGGAAACCGGAGCACCCGGAGGAATCCCACGCAGACACAGGGGGAACGTGCAAACTCCACACAGTCAGTCGCCTGAGTCGGGAATTGAACCTGGATCTCAGGCGCTGTGAGACAGCAGTGCTAACCACTGTGCCACCGTGCCACCCTCTTGCAAGAAGGAATCGAGATGATGAAGCCAGGAACAGGAAATGAATCTTCCCCGCTGTCCTGTAATTACGGCTTCTCAGTGATTACTGACACTCAGCTGCCTGGAGTGGTTCTTCAGCCGGCATGAATCTCAGGAAACCTTGGTGCCCATTGAGATGGAGACAAAGAGGCAGAATGCAACAGTGGATCCAGCACAAAGCCAGCTGGCACTTCTGAGGGATTCATGGGTTTAGCAAACTTGTAGAAACGTAGAGAATAGCTGCAGGAGTAAACCATTCGGCCCTTCGAGCCTGCCCCTCCATTCAATCTGATTGTGGCTGACCATGCAATCTCAGAATCCCATTCCCGCCCTCTCCCCATCCCCCTATATCCCTTTAGCTGTAAGGCCAAGCCCAGCTCTCACTTGAATCGATCTAATGAGCTGGTCCAACAGCTTCCTGTGGAAGAGGATTCCACAGAATCACAGCTCTCTGAGGGATGAAATTCTGAATGGCTCACCCCTTATTCTTAGGCTGTGATATTTCACTTTTCCAAAGACTTGTTGACGTACTGATCAAAACTGTTGATATACTGCCCCTTCCTGTTAAACCAAGGTGGGACCATAGTGAAACAGTGAGTGAGTGAGACAGCGACATTCTAAGTGAAGGGTATCGCTTAACGAAGCCTCATCCATTTCCAATTAGACTGATTCATTGTTGGCCTCAAATAAAACACACTTCACTCTGAATGAAGCAGAACCCAGTGAGCTGGGAGTTTAAGTACATCCACCGGTGGGTTCTATAACAGAAAGCATCTTCCCCATCACCTGTCTCCCGTTGTATGGAACTGTCAGGTGACCTGCCTGTCCTTGTCCCTAGTGAAGACCCATTAAAGAGGAGGCTAATCTCACCCCGCCACCATTTTACCCAAAGCAGGGGAGACCCAAAGCAGATGAGTAGTCCAACAGCTTTTACTGGGCTGTGAGAGGGAAGGGGGCTCCTCCTTATAGAGGTAAGGTCCCCTGTCACCATCAGCAGCAGCCTCTGCTCCAAACCATGGCCATGCCCCTGCCCCGTGTCAGATTTCCTGAACCATCCCCCTCCAAGACTGTGCCACACCATCCTCCCCAGCTTGTTAGGGCCAGCCCCATCAAAGCCCTGGGTATCCCCACGCCTTTCCTCCTGGCTGGGTCCTCCCTGTCAGTGCTGTCTCAGCCAACATCTACCCTCTCCAGTTGGGTGGGGGGGATTGGGGGTTTTGGAGGGGAGTAATCATCTCACCCTCGTACCTTTACGTTGGACATCAATCTCAGCGCCTGGCACAGTCAATCTCTCACTCAGAGTTTGTCACCATTGACTGCAGTGACTAACTGAGGGAAGGATGGTTGACACTGAGCTAAGGAGAGAGGAGCTATCGGAGATGCTGAGAGGACAGTTGTATAGACTGGGAGAGTGAGCCAGGAGTGAAGAGGAGGGAGCAATGTATCAATGTCCCTATCTGTTATTTTCCAATAGGTTGCATCCATAGAGGGAATCGGTTTAGCTCAGTTGGTTAGATCATTGGTTTACCGAGCAGTGTGCTACCAACAGTATGGGTTCAGTTCCCACCACCAGTTTGAGGTTACCATGGAGGAGTCCCCTTCTGAATCTCTTCCCTCGCCTGAGGGCTGGTGGCCCTCAGGTTAAATCATCACTGGTTGCTTCTCTCTAATAGGAGAGCAGCCCCTGTCCTCTGGCAAGACTATGGTGACACTGTTAATGGCGACAGTCCAGGGATCTGCCATGTAACACCACCACATAAGGTGGGTTTGTGTGGGAGGGAGCTGAGGGAACATTGCAGTGGGCAGTTTCCAGGATTTCTTCACAGTCAGTGCCCCATTTCTGTATGGTTTGTGATCTGAAGAAGAGTCATTCTCCAATTGAAACATTAGCTCTGTTTCACTCACCACAGCTGCTGCCTGACCCGCTGAGTATTTGCACCAGCTTCTCTACAAAGTGGTGATCTCTTGCAGTACGACACTTTTAGTTTGGAAATGTCAAACTGAAGGTCCTACCCGAGGGCCGGACGTACACGCACAGTGTTCTTCTTAAAACAAGTTGTGTTGTCTTCTGTAGATGTGGCTGTCATTGGCTGGGTCAGGATTTATTGGCAATTCATAATTACCCTGGAGAAGGTGTTGGTGAGCTGTCTCCTTAAACCTCGACAGTCCTTTGGGTGTAGGGATATCCTCAGTGCTGTTGGGAAGGGCAGTTTGACCCTGATTCAGCTGTCTTAATTCAACTGATAAACCATTTATTTGAGCTAGTTCATATTTGTGCAGATCATCAGCGGTCACTCACTAACGAGGCTGATGGCCCACCAAGGACACTCCATGTCACGGAGTCCTGGGTCACTGTGGGGCCTTCTGTGACTGATGAGCCTCATCTCCCACCACACGCTTGGCAGGTGTTTCTGGGAGGTGAGATTGCTCCTTGAGGTCATTTACATTCCTTTCTCCGGTTCCTTTTCCGTATTCACTCTTGCCGATGGGTGTTCTCAAAGAATTGTGTCCTTTCATACAGGAGCTTTCTAATCGGTTTCTCCTGAGGGAGGGTCTCGAATGCATCAATGCCTTTGTTGCAAGATCTTGCCTTCAGGAAGTTTTTGTGTGTATACTGTCACAAATCTCTTTGTGATCTTCACCATCCCAACGTTCCACAGGGAGGAATTTTCATTCCAGGGGATTCAGCGACAATAATGTGCAGATTCTTCACTAGAGGTAACTCTGTGTGAAATTCATAGAATCCATAGAGTGTGGAAACAGGCCCTTTGGCCCAACAAGTCCACACCAACCCTTCAAAGCGTATGTGACCCAAACCCATTCTCCATTACACTACCTTTACCCCTGACTAATATACCTAACCTACGTATCCCTGAACACTATGGACAATTTAGCATGGCCAGTTCACCAGACTGCACATTTTTGGATTCTGGGATGAAACCAGAGCACCCGGGAGAAACCCATGCAGACACGGGGAGAATGTTCAAACTCCACACAGACAGTCACCCGAGGCTGGAATCAAGCCCGGGTCTCTGGTGCTGTGAGGCAGCAGTGCTAACCACTGAGTCACTGTGCTGCCCGTATTATGTGTTTTAGTGCTCTGCCTGCAAGGATGCAGCTCCAGAAACATTTAAGGAGCTTGAGAACATCCAGGGCATCCAACCCACTCACCATCTTTGATATCCATTCCCACCACCACCAGCAGCATCAGTCTGTACTATCTGCAAGATACATGGCAGCAATCCACTAAGGCTCCTTCAACAGTACTTTACAAATCCATGAACTCTCCCATCTGGAAGGAAAGGGCAGCAGAACACCACCCCTGCAGCTTCCCCTCCAAGCCTGTCACCATTCTGACTTGGAAATATATCGCCGTTCCTTCAATGTTGCTAGGTCAAAGTTCTGGACCTCCCTCCCTCGAGGCATTGTGGGTCTATCTACAGCATATGGACTGCAGTGTTTGAAGAAGATGGGAAGATGATGGCCTAGTGGTGTTACCGCTAGACTATTCATCCAGAATCTCAGCTAATGTTCTGGTAACCCAAGTTCAAATTCGACTACAGCAGATAGTGGAATTTTAATTCAATAAAAAAAGTCTGAAATTAAGAATCTACTGATGACCATGAAATCATTGTCAGAAAATACCATCTGGTTCCTTAATGTCCTTCAGGGAGGGAAATCTACCATCCTTACCTGGTCTGGCCTACATATGACTCCAGACCCGCCTCAATAGGGATGACTTCCAATTGCCTTCTGAAATGGCCTAGCAAGCCATTCAGTTGTCTCATCGCTACCACCTTCTCAAGGGGCAACTAAGGACAGGCGATAACTGCTGGATCCAGGCAACAAAGGCTCACACTGCATGTCAATAAAGAAGGTTGGAGTGCTTCCACTGTAGGGATGGTGGGATCAGCTAATTCAGGAGAGATCTGACTTCCCGGCTCATTGCCAAAGCAGTCAGTACCTTCACTCTTTGAAATACCAATGAGGCGTTGAAATTCAGGTTCAATGCACAAATATTTTCTTCTGTCCTGACAGATAAGGTGTAATTCATAGTTTCTTCTGTGAAAAGAACATTCTGGAGAAGTTTTATTTTAGCCAACACATAAAGGCCATGAATTATTTAATGAGCATTTAATTATTAAAGCTGGAACTTTATATTAAATTAATACATGTTTATCTTGGCTGGATATCTGATGAATTTTATTTCAGCTAAATAAATTTTGCTTGACTCCTATTCCATTGAGATAAATACATTCTGACTGTATGAATGTGGAACTTAATGTGTTTAGCAATACCTCCTAACTATGTAGCTCTGTTGATAGATGAATTCTGAGAATGGTATTGTGCAGTGTGAAATTTATTTTGTTCTGAAGTCCACCTGTTTATTACCTGCTGCCCTAACCTAATGATTTGCCTGTTCAGAGAGTTTTACAGTAAACGTGGTCCAGTTGCTTCCCCTGAAATCTGAGCCCTTCTTAAACCAGGTGAAATTGACAGGAGGCCATTCAGCCCTTTGAGCTTGCTGCACTATTCAGTTAAATCTCAGTTGATCTGTGACCTAACTTCATAGAGCTGCCTTGCTCCCTGTCTCTTCATAATGTCGGCTAGCAGCACAATCATTAAGCTGGTCACTTCTGCTGTCTTGGGGAGAGATTTGAAATATTATCATAGCATGCATGTGTGGAATACAGGTCATTCTCCTTCTGCTATAATGTGACGGTGGTGTTCCACAGTAACCCCATGCTATAGAAAATCACACTGGAAAACTGCTGGAGCAAATCATGCTGTGCAAGATTGCTGTAGAAAATTGCTGGACCCGTTCAATACAAAGTTCACCTTCTCCAAACAATATTCATAATTCTAGATTAGAGTGGTGCTGGAAAAGCACAGCAGTTCAGGCAGCATCTGAGGAGCAGGAAAATCGACGTTTTGGGCAAAAGCCCTTCATCAGGAATACTATTCCAGAATCTGGTTTCCAGCATCTGCAGTCATTGTTTTTACCTAATACCTATAATTCATCAATCACTCCATCACCAATTTGTTTAAAAAAATGTTGTTCTACCAGAATGATCTGTGACTTTAAAGACAAAATTGGAAACCAGTACATCAGTGAAGATGATGAAGGCGTTGTAGAAAGTATCCAAGCAAGGATGGAAATGTCCAGTCATCTGTTATGGGGGAGAGAGCCAGACAGCCAGCCAGCCAGAGATATGATGTGGTGAGGTGACTCTGATGGATGGGACTAACAGCAAGGTGGAAACAGGGAGTCTAAGACCACATCCAAAGCTGTGGCAAAGGAACACTTAAGGAGAGTAGGACTGGAATGGAAATGAGCAGCTCTCAGGAAGCGATGGAGCCGTGTGATTGAGCAGCATTGTGGAGGCCTTCGGTGGAATGGGAGAGGCTGAAACCAAAAGAACAATTCAAATGTTATCATTGCTGTCCATCTCACTTCGAACATTTCTGAACACCTGCTTGTTTTCTAACCTTTAAAACATTTGGTGGATTTTTCCCTTCCCAAGCCATCTTCCCCATAAGAAATGACAGATATTGAACTGTATTGGTCAGCCTGTCGCTTTTGGAAATTTTACAATGAGGCTATTCAGTGCCTTGTAACTCCACCCAGTTCTTACAAAGAGCAATCTAGTTAGTCCCAGCCTTTCTCCCTATTCCAGCATATTATCTCTTTGTTCTTGGGCTATTCATCCACTTTTCTTTGGAAGATCGCTATTAAATCTGCATCCACCTCCCTATTAGGCAGCGAATTCCAAACATTAACCATGTATGTGAGAATATTTTCTCTGCAGTGTGTAGCATTGTTGAAATGGTGTTGTTAGCCAAAAGGGAGCCCTACCTTCGGGCAGTCTCTAAAGCTGTCAAGCATGAGAATGCATGTGTTTAAACATCAGGTGAGGGCAGAGAAAGACACTGATGGTGCCAATGGTCAAAATGACAAAGTTGCATGCCACAGAATATCAAAGGGTCAGCATTTTGAAAAGAATGATGAGCAAAGAATTCAAAGGTAGTCTTTATTATGCCGTGGCTGCACAGACGCAGCACCTAAAGAGGGCCCATCTCTGTATCTCAGCAGGAGGCCACCAACTTTATTATGTGCAGCACCTTTCTAAACAAACAGTTGTCTGCTTTTTACACATACTTGGGCTGTCGTAGAATGATTGATATTGTACAGCGTTGTTATACAACCTCAGAGCAGCCACACAGTTTTCAGGAAACATGAGCTTCTCAGTGTTTACATTTTCAAACGTCTGACTGCCGGCTCAAATTGAGACCAGGTTTCCGGGTTTCAGTTCCTTGCTGGGAGCTTTTCTCGGGGAGGAGAGGAGAATTGAAGAACAATGTTTTCCAAGTGAATACAGTGCAGAGAGCGATTTCTGCTTGAATTCTGAAGCACACGTTCAGGATTTTGATCATTCGTGTTTGCTGGATGTTTTTGCAGTAGAGATAACCCAAAAAGAAATTCAGTTTTTGTCCTGTCTCATTAATGTGAAAGGTAGTAGATTGGATCATTGTGTTAATTGTCCATGTCAGCTTTGTCATTACAAAGAACAAAGCACCTCTGTTCCTGATGGTGGGGGAATCCTGAACCAGGGGCTACAGATTAAGGAGAAGGGGTAAACGTTTTAGGACTGAGATGGCACAGACTTTTTTTTGGAGAAAGGGCAACACAGTAGCTCAGTGGTTAGTCCTGCTGCCTCACAGCACCAGGGACCCGGGTTCGATTCCATCCTCTGTCTGTGTGGAGTTCGCACATTCTCTCCGTGGGTTTCCTCCGGGTGCTCCGGTTTCCTCCCACAGTCCAAAGATGTGCAGATTAGGGTGGATTGGCCATGGGATATTGTCCCATAGTGTCCAGGGAAAGGCAGACTAGGTGGATTAGCCACAGGATAGGGCAGTGATAGGGTAGGGGTTTGGGGCTATTTGGGATCCTGTTCGGACAGTTGGTGTGGACTCAGGCTGAATGACCTGCTTCCAAACTGAAGGGATTCCATGAGATTTCTTCACAGAGAGTGGTGAGTCAGTGGAGTTCATTACCACAGAAACTGGTTGAGGCTAAAACATTGTGTTTTCAAAGAGGTTACATGGGCTGCCGTGGGTGAAAGGATCAAGGGACATGGGAGAGGGCAGGATTAGGGTATTGGGTTTGATGATCAGCCATGATTATATTGGATGGTGGAGCAGGTTTGAAGGACTGAATGGCCTACTATTATCTTCTGTCTATGTGGGCATTTGTTGTCCATGGCTAATTGCCGTCAAATTGAGTGATCTGCCAGGCAGAGGACAATTAAGAGTCATCCACATTACCACAAGTCTGGAGTCATATGTAGGCCAGACCAGGTAAGCTCAGATTTCCTTCCCTAAAGCACAGTAGTGATTTTTCACAACATAGTGACCATTCCTAAGGCTACCTTTTATATTCCAGAATTCTTGGTTAAGTTGAAAGTCCACTAGCAGCCAGGGTGCTATTTGAACCCATGTCCTCACATTATTAGCTTGTGTGTCTGGATTATGAGCAGTGACACTACTACAGTCTCCATAGCTCGCACATTGTCTCTGGCAGTATGGTGTTCACCCAATGTTCCATTGATATCCTGGGATTTGGATACACATTTCACTCAGCAGTTCTGAAGAAGAAAGTCAAACCAGACTCTAACACCAGAACCAAACAGTACAGAGGAGACGTTCGGCCCATTGAGTCTGTAACACCAAACATATGCCACTACCAATACGTCCCTACTTTCCTTAAATTAGCTTGTAACTTTGAATATTATGCTCATCCAAGAGTGTGGTGCTGGAAAAGCATTGCAGGTCAGGCAAATTCCTCAGATGCGGCCTGACCTGTTGTGCTTTTCCAGCACCACACTCTCGACTCTAATCTCCAGCATCTGATCTCCTGTTATGCTCATCCAAGGACTTTTTAATGGTTGGAAGATTCCCTGCTTCAGCTCCCCTGTCAGGCAATGCATTCCAGGCTCCGAGCACCCTCTGAGTGAAAAGGGATTTCCTCAAATCCCCTCGAAACCTCTGCTTTCACTTTGAAATGATGCCCCCTCACTCATAGCACTTCAATAGTTGCTTTCTATTCACCCTGTCCCTTATAATCATACACCCCTCAGTCAGGTTCCCCTTCAGCCTTCTCTGCTCCATAGAAAACAGTCACCTTTGTCACTGAAATGTTCCATGACAATAACAATAGACAATAGGTGCAGGAGTAGGCCATTCAGCCCTTCGAGCCTGCACTGCCATTCAATATGATCATGGCTGATCATTCCTAATCAGTATCCGCTTCCTGCCTTATCTCCATAACCCTTGATTCCACTATCTTTGAGAGCTCTATCCAACTCTTTCTTAAATGAATCCAGAGACTGGGTCTCCACTGCCCTCTGGGGCAGAGCATTCCACACAGCCACCACTCTCTGGGTGAAGAAGTTTCTCCTCATCTCTGTCCTAAATGGTCTACCCCGTATTATTAAGCTGTGTCCTCTGGTTCGGCACTCACCCATCAGCGGAAACATGTTTCCTGCTGCCAGAGTGTCCAATCTTTTCATAATCTTATATGTCTCAATCAGATCCCCTCTCAGTCTTCTAAACTCAAGGGTACAAGCCCAGTCGCTCCAGTCTTCAGCGTAAGGTAGTCCCGCCATTCCAGGAATTGACCTACGCTGCACTCCCTCAATAGCCAGAATGTCTTTCCTCAAATTTGGAGACCAGAACTGCACACAGTACTCCAGGTGTGGTCTCACCAGGGCCCTGTACAGCTGCAGAAGCATCTCTTTGCTTCTATACTCAATTCCTCTTGTTATGAAGGCCAGCATGCTATTAGCCTTCTTCACTACCTGTTGTACCTGCATGCTTACCTTTGTTGACTGGTGTACAAGAACACCCAGATCTCTCTGTACTGCCCCTTTACCTAAATTAATTCCATTGAGGTAGTAATCTGCCTTCCTGTTCTTGCCACCAAAGTGGATAACCATACATTTATCCACATTAAACTGCATCTGCCATGCATCTGCCCACTCACCTAACTTGTCCAGGTCACCCTGTAATCTCCTAACATCCTCATCACATTTCACCCTGCCACCCAGCTTTGTATCATCAGCAAATTTGCTAATGTGATTGCTGATACCATCTTCTATGTCATTAATATATATTGTAAAAAGCTGCGGTCCCAGTACTGATCCCTGCGGGACCCCACTGGTCACTGCCTGCCATTCCGAAATGGAGACGTTTATCACTACCCTTTGTTTCCTATCAGCCAACCAATTTTCAATCCAATCTAGTACTTTGCCCCCAATACCATGCGTCCTAAGTTTACTCTCTAACCTCCTGTGTGGGACTTTATCAAAAGCTTTCTGAAAGTCCAGGCAATGTCCTGGTGAATCTCCTTCCAGTACAGTCACATTCTTAATGTTATCTCTGTTTTTCTTTCTTCACTGATGCTGCCAGACCTGCTGACTTTCTGTAGCACCCTCTGTGTTTGACTCAGGTTTCCAGCGTTTTGCTTTGACCATTCTCGATTGTAACTATCTCTTAACGTGGAACCAATGTTCCAGGCTGCAGTAATGATCCTGCAGTGTATCGAGCTGTCAAGAAGGCTTGTTCTGAAAGAGGCAACAAAAGCCAGTTCAGAATTTAGAGAGAGAATTCCTGTGTCTTCACAAAGTAATACTGCTGTCATTACTGTGACACTGGAATGCAGTTTAAGAGATCAGCTTTGAGATTTCCCACGTGACTCTATTGATTATTCCTGCACTCCAGTTGTTTTGGGAGTAAGATACAAGTTATTTAGGAAAGGTAATCGCTCCATCCAGGTCTGACCGAGCCTGATCGATCATTCGGGAGTTGTCAGATTATCTGCCTGCAGCTCATCACGGGATGTTCAAAAATGACCTCCCTCTCTGTTAAACGAGGGATGGGGTCTTTACGAAAGCCAGAGACAACACTTCCAATGGCAATACCACTTAAAAAAAGAAATCAGATATATTTTCACAAAATCGTTTTCACTCTTTGGGGAGAATGTGAACTGAGTTCTGATAAGAGTCATTGCAGACTCAGATTGTTATCGTTTCTTTCTCCCTCCACTGATGCTGCCAGACCTGCTGAGTTTCTCCAGCATTGGCTGTACTTGAAACAGATTTTCAGCGCGCACGGTATTTTCCCTTTAACCGAGATTCTGAGGGGGCTTGACGGGATGGATGTTGAGAAGATGTTTCTGTTAGTCGAGGATTCTTGAATTGGGGATATAGTTATAGAATAAGGGAGCACTGAGATGTGAAGGCATTTCTTTTCCCAGAGTCTAGTGAGTGTCTGAAATTCCCTGAATTGTGGAGGTTAGAGCCCTCAGGTTGTTAAAAAGGAGGGAGATAAAAGCTTGAAATATCAAGATTTGAGCCTGGGGCAGAAAACCGTGGTGGCATAGAATAGCAGGGAAAGCTTCAGGGCCGAATGGTCTACTTCTGCTCCAATCCTTACCTTCTTACGTGACATATGTACAGTCCCTGAGTCATAAGTGAATCCATGAGATTGCCAGAACACGTGTGCACATGTTTGATGTGATTCTGCTATTGGACAACATTTATTACATAATCCAGACTGTGCTGAGAATGTTACTAGAAACTAATGTAAGATTATCAGTCAGGTTCTCAGTGCTAGGTCCCTGTTTCACATCAGCAAAACCCATGTATACATACATCGCACCTTTTCATTGGGAACGGGGTAACGGGGAATGCTAATGTCTGCTACTTTCTGCATGATGACACCCTGATCAATCAAACCCATGCTGCCTGGTCTGAGGACTAAGATTGACAGTTAACTGTTCTTATTGCATCACCATGGCAATAACGGCCCAACCACACAGCACCCACATCTCCTGCCGCATCAACTGGTGCCCCGAGTTCTTTTTAAAAAGCATTTTTTTCCTGCCCTGTTCCTGTTGAGTTCAAGCCAAAAAAACCCTTGATTGCTTCTCTCCTTTTGACAATGTCAACATTGTTCCGATAATGGGTATAATTATCAGCAGCACTCCAGACGGAAGCTGTAGTCTACCTTCACTCACAAAGCATCTACATATTTGTTTACGCATTAGCTTTAAGCTGATGTTCAACTATTTCTTTTGGACTCTCTCCAAACCGTCTTCCTTTTGTATAATTTCGCTTCTCATTGCTTTTTTCTTTTATGCAGTGTGATTCCCCACCTATATTTATTCTTCCACTGATAGGTCCTGGGGAGTGTCGCTGAACAAAGAGACCTTGGAGTGCAGGTTCATAGCTCCTTGAAAATGGAGTTGCAGCTAGATAGGATAGTGAAGGTGTTTGGTATGCTTTCCTTTATTGGTCAGAGTATTGAGTACAGGAGTTGGGAGGTCATGTTGCGGCTGTACAGGACATTGGTTAGGCCACTGTTAGGATATTGTGTGCAATTCTAGTCTCCTTCCTATCGGAAAGATGTTGTGAAACTTGAAAAGGTTCAGAAAAGATTGACAAGGATGTTGCCAGGGTTGGAGGATTTGAGCTCTAGGGAGAGGTTGAATAGGCTGGGGCTGTTTTTCCTGGCGCATCGGAGGCTGAGGGGTGACCTTATAGAGGTTTATAAAATTATGAGGGTCATGGATAGGGTAAATAGACAAGGTCTTTTCCCTGGGGTCGGGGAGTCCAGAACTAGAGGGTATAGGTTAAGGGTGAGAGGGGAAAGATATAAAGGAGACCTAAGGGACAATGTTTTCACACAGAGGGTGGTACATGAATGGAATGAGCTGCCAGAGGAAGTGATGGAGGCTGGTACAATTACAGCATTTAAGAGGCATTTGGATGGGTATTATGAATAGGAAGGGTTTAGCGGGATATGGGCCAGGTGCGACTAGATTGTGTTGGGATATCTGGTCGGCATGGGACGAGTTGGACCGAAGGGTCTGTTTCCGTGCTGTACATCTCTGTGACTCTATGACTCTAAGCCAATTTTCATTCAGGAGGCCGTTTCATCTCCGTCTGTTTTTGCTCGAGAGAGAGAGAGATATGGGAGATGTTCTGAATGCCACATCCTGCGGTTTGCCCACAAATACAATGGGCAGAAACCTAAGACTGGCTTAACTTGTGCACCCAGTTTCAGAGTGTGTGTGAAATATAAGGATTGAGAGACGGGCAGTGACAGGTTGAAAATTAAAAGCATGGAACCCGAGAACTACTTTTGTCACCGTACTCAGCGTCCAATTAAACTTTGTTCACTTAATACTACAATTAATTAAAATGCGTTTTAATAATGAGGGCAGAACTGTGTCACCTTTAGCAGACTTTCAATTGCAGATTTGTATAAGCCAGAGGCGTTACTGAAAGCACAGTTGGCTCTCTCTGTTTCTCCAATAAATGTTGAAGTTTTTGACCTGTTAGTTTGTATGAGGTGCAGGCTGCAATCATGCAGCAACAGAACATAAATTGCATCTGTGGAGGGAGAGTTTTAAATTAACTTCAGGTTTTGGTTATGCAAACCTGTTGTACAGAAGGTAATCTTATCATGGAAAAGAGGATTAGGAGGTGTTGGTATCAGTGAAAAAATATTCAGCCAGGAAATGCAGTAATTGGTCGAGTCAGCTGCCTGCAGTGAACCATCAGCTCCAACTTACAGATCTCCTTCGTTCTGTCCGATATCGAAGTCGCAATGAGACGTGTTTTTATTTTGACTTTCCCAATACCAGATCCTGGAAATGACAACTCCAGCCAACAGACAAACTGCAATTTATTTGGAACAGTAAAGGAAAATGTTTCTGAAAATGCTGAAGTTAAATTATTTACTTGTTGATTTCAGTGTAATTTTAGCGAATCCTTAGTGGCCTTGAAGCAAGGGCAAGTACACAGCAAAACTGTCCTGCTACTGTCTTTCCAAGGTTAAATAAAGTAGCGGAATATAATCAAAAAGGCCTCTTACTTTTTCCCTTGTGAATCTGCACTTCAGCACAGCCTATGACAATGGAGCAGAGTTTCTACAGGAACTCAACACCTTTAGTAATCAATGTGGCCATCCTGCTCTCCATTGGATATAAGTCCATGGGAACACAAGGGATAGGAACAAAAGACGATCCTTCAGCCCCTTGAGCTTACTTCACCCCAGCTCTCCACTTGCCCCGTTAATATTCCGTTAACATTTATCATTTAAAAATCGGTCCATCTCAACCTCAAACCTATTCAGTGCATCAGTGGAGAAAATTCCAAAGTTTCACATTTGCCACTAGAGAAGAAATTCTTTCTCACCACCACGTTTTTCCATTCACTTGTGAGACATGGGTATCCCTGGCTGGGCCAACCTTTAATGCCCCGTCCCTAGGTGCCCCCTTGAGAAGGTGGGGGTGAGCTGCCTTCCTGAACCGCTGCAGTGCTGTAGGTAGACCCACAATGTCCTTAGGGAATGAATTAAATGGGTGACCCCCTTATCCTGAGGCAATCCTTACTCTCTAGTTCTCGATTTCCGACAGGAAAACAACCCAGCACTTGCTACTGTACAAAACCAAACTGCATTTGGGACTATGTATGCACATAAATTTTTTTATGAATAGTGTATTTTTCAATAAAAAAAAACTTGCTGGTAGTTACAACCAAAGAAGCAACAGGTATGAACCTTGAAACAATATGACAATGTAGTGTGTTTCTTTGGAGGTTGCCATTGCTGCAGACTTGCAGACATTTTTGAGACAACAGAGGTCACAAGAGCTTTGAATTTTTGTTTTGGTTATAAATTATGAACAGTTTAGTTATTATTTTTCTACAGTTCTTCTGCAAGTCCTAACAGAAGTCCCAAGCTCCCTCTGATAGAATCCTTACAGTGTGGAATCAGGCCATTAGGCCAATGAGTCAACACTGACCCTCCGAAGAGAATCGCATCCAGACCCACACTCCTACTCCATCCCTGGCTAACCCACCCAGCCTGCACAGCTCTGGACACCAGGGGCAATTGGCTTTTGCCCGAAACGCTAATTTTCCTGCTCCTCAGATGCTGTCTGATCTGCTTTGCTTTTCCAGCATCACGCTCTCGGCTGCAATCCACCCTAACCTGCACACCTTTGGGGCTGTGAGCACCCAGAGGAATCCCATTCAGATACGGGGAGAACGTGCAAACTGTCATCTGAGGGTGGGATCGAATCCAGATGCTAAATAAAAAGCCACTAATCTGCCCTCTAATACTTAATTGAGGGATCATTTTTATGAAACAAACAACTGTTGGGAAAACTCAGCAGGTCTGTCAGCATCCGTGGAGAGAAAACAAGGGTTTAAGTTTCAGGTTCAGTGAACCATCTTCAGATATTGTGACTTTGGCAGCCAGTTTGACCGCTGAGATCATCTTACGTCAATAGTGATAGAGTTACCTCGTTATTAGGTATTTTCAAGAATAGTTCCAGGGTTCACGACCTTCAGTGATGAAGATAGGTTGAAGACGTTGAGGCTGTCCTCCTTGGAGAGGAGAAGGTTAGTTGGACAATCGATAGAGGTTTACAAAGTCTTGAGCAGGCCGGACTGAGTTGATCAGGAGAAGCTTTTCCCGATTGTAACAGGAAGAAGAACAAGAAGGGCATACATTTAAAGTGATATGCAAATGAAGCAAGGGCAGATGGGAGAGAAGAATGTTTCCACACATTGGGCAGTTAGGGTCTGCAGTGCACTGCCTGGGAACATAGGGGAGGCAGGTTCAATGGAGGCATTTGATGGAGGGCAGTGGGTGTTTATTTGGATGAAAGTGGTGTGCAGGGATATGGGAGCAGGGCAGGAGATTGGTACGAGGGAACGATACTCATTTGAAGAGCCAGTATAGGCAGGATGGGCTGAATGGCCCTCCTGTGCTGTAATGATTCTGTGAATCTGGTTAATGACATTGCTACCTTTCATTCAGAGCACCTGGAGAGGAACACATGCAATCCTGTGGAAACTTGGTAAATTGGAAAACATAGAACCTTTAGAAATGGTTTTATTCCTTAAAGCAGTTGAGATGAAAGGTTTCTCTTCCTTTCTGCTGGGTAGATGGTGCGGTTCAAATGGTAGAGACATTCCAGGTTTAGTTTCTGACGTTACTGGAGTTGGGAAGAGTCCATGGATTTGTTTGAGCAGGTGGGACAGACCCAGACCCAGAAGCCCCAGTTTTTTTTTCGGGAAGGTGGGTGGGGAGGAAGCTAAGGAACGATCCACACGGAAAAGATTCCCAGACTCAGCCTGGGTCATCGGAACTCAGTGCTGACTTCAAGCAGAGTTTGTTCTGCCTGATCCAACTCACAGAACCCACCGTGTAAGTGAAACGAATCAATGCAGTAAACATAAACACTTGTGAGGGGTTGGTCAGGACCTGTCCTAATTTGAAACTTTTTAAATCCCAAACCTTTAAAATGAGAAAAGGAGGGATTAATTGCAACTGAGAGTTTTAAAAATAATGAGATCTGGTGGATTCCTTTGTCTGACAGATTGTCATGTAGAGGTTAGTAGAAAACATTTCCTTCTGTTCGTTTACTTTAAATAGAAGTCTTTGTTGACATTTCACCAGGGCTATCATTATGTAATTATAAATGCTTGCCTGAGTTTCAAATAATTATCCCAGCAAGGGGTTCTGAGTTTTCACAGTTTGATTGAAGTTTAAAGAGATTATTAAAGTAGTAACTGTGTTTGATGTGAGGTCTGAATGGATATTTGGTGTTTTTTTAACAATAGATCAGCCACTTGATATTTAAAGGCCATACATGCTTCACAGACATGAGATGTTCTTTCACTATCACGTGTGCATTTTTCATCTCGACATGATTCCTGAGTGGGTGAGTTGCTAAGCTGGCAGAAGTGAGTACTGCAGATGCTGCAGATTAGAGTCAAGATTAGTGTGGTGCTGGAAAAGCACAGCAGATCAGGCAGCATCCGAGGAGCAGGCAAATCGACGTTTTGGGCATAAGCCCCATATTCCTGAAAGATTCATTCCTGATGAAGAGTTTATGCCCAAAACGTCGATTCTCCTGCTCCTCGAATGCTGCCTGACCTACTGTGCTTTTCCAGCAGCACAGTCTCGAGTTGCTAAACAGGTAGAACGCCAAGTATGCGATGGCATGGTGAGTGTGTGGAGGATGTGTGTGTTTGGGTAAAACCTGGAGGATATAGCTGCTTCTGAAACATCACATCATCATCCGAGGAAGAAATTTGTTGAACGTAATTAGCGAAAGCAAAGTCTGTGGTGTACATTTTATGAAGTAACCAACATTTTGCACGGAAGATTTCACATTAAAAGAAGAGAACAAAAGGAGAATATCTAGTGTTATTTGACTTGAAAATTGAAGGTAATTAAAAAGACCGACTTAGAGTTAAAAGCTGTGAAAGAATTACCCTGAACCAGGGACAGAGAGTAAGGTGATGATATAAAGGTAATTTCACTAGTAATCCAGAAGCCCAGATTAATATTCTGGGGATATGGCTGATGATGAAATTTGAATTCAAAACAACACTGGAATAAAAGTAAGCTGGCCCAATGTCAATCATCTGACAGCTGTGTATTGTTGTAAAAACCCATCTGGTTCACTAATTTCGGGAAGGAAATCTACTATCCTTACTTGGTCTGTCCTCCATGTGACTCCAGACTTTTAACAGCCCTCTGAGCAATTAGGGATGGGTAATAAATGCTGGCCCTGTCTGTTGTGCCCTCATCAAGAAAATGAGTGAAAAAATACTTTCAGACAGAGCACAGAGAATGATGATCTCAGAGTGAGTTGATAGAATCCTTTCGAATGTCCAAGCTATTATGTGTCTGTCAATCAGCACCCCTCAGGAAATAAAAATCTGATTCTTTATGTCACTGTTATTTGTGGAACAACGTTCTGTACAGACCGTGTCTTCAGTAACGTCATAAAGCAACCCTTCTGATGTATTTTATGGAGCTTTTACTGTAAAGCACTTTGAAATATCTTAAGGTCATGAAAGCGTGTATAAATGTATGTTGTTCCTGTCTCTTGAAAACTGATTGCAGAGCACGGCCAGTTTCTGCAGAATATCCATCTCCAAAACAAATTGAATGCTGGAATGTGTAGCTCTGACCCTGGCACACAGGTCGTGGAGGTGAAGCGCCAGCTGTATTGTACTTTGGTCAGACTGTCCTCAATAATGTGTCCTGTTCCAGTCACTGAAACACAAGGGAGATGCTGCAACATTTCAGAGGAAAAGCACCAAGACTGAGCTGTCTGATCCGAGCAGATTCTGTTCTGAGAAAATAACTGGAACACACTGGAATTGCAGGGGGTGAAATTTATTTTCAAAGCATTTGGACGCCACAGTGGAGCTGTCTCTGGATAAATAAGCTAAGATGTAGCGAATGGTCCTCTGTATCTGTCACACAGTTCACTCATTGTTTCATAACGCTGGAGAGAGTACAGGGTGGACAGGCCTGAATTCTGAATAATATCTGAAAAATTAACCATAAAGATAGGCCTCCTTCCTACAGTCTCCATGAAGCTCAAATGCTGCAAGGCAGACTCAGGGAGGTGGTATTAAGACTCTTGGATTTGATCATTGATCAGTCTCCTGCAAAATACCGTCAGTTCTTCACTCCTACATGCAATATCATTTTGCATCAACACAAAAACGGAGGTTTGTGGATGCTTTAAGTATGCACTGTTTCTGAAAGAGTTATGCTGCTAAAACATTATATTTTTGGACTTGCTACAGTGGCACACAAGTGCATCATTGCTTGGCAAAAGCACAGTGTCAAAATAATGTGCAGTTACTGGGTTATTCTTCCCCTGTGCCTCATCTAGCTGTCCCTAACCGTGTGCAATACCTGACCACAAATTACTCACGGCTGTCACTTTGTGCAGACAGCAATAGTATTCTGCCCTGCACAGATAAGCAGAGGAAATCTCCCCAAGCAGGATTGCAAAAGACTCATTGACTTGTGTAAAAGCAGAACACTGCGGATCTGACTTGGACAGACCATACTGCAATGAAATTGGATGCAAATGGAGTGTTAAAAGGATTAACCTTGAATTGAAATTGTGCTTAAATCCTCATACATCAGAAATAAGAGTGTTGACTGAGTCAGCATTTCATTACTTTCTTATTCATTAGTGGCTGTTCAATTTAGTTTGGTCTTGGGTACAAAAGTTGAGTGAAATCGCATTTCTGAGTGCCTGCAGTTCGACTAAGCACTGCTATTTTTAATTTGACAAAGAAATAAGATGTGTTTAGCTCTGAAGAGATTGACAAATGCTGGGACTGTGCCATTGATCAGAATCTATTGCATTTGCACTCAGGCAAATAGCATTTCACTCCACTATTCCATTGTGAACTAAACAAAGCAATTTCTTTCCTCACTGATTGACAATATCCTGCTAGTGATTTCCTCCGTATTCTCAGTAGCCTTAACTATCTTCAGTCAGAATTCCCCAATCCATTTAGATTGATTCCACAATATAGATGGAGTTCACAATTGATTTAAATTGATTTTGAAGTCTTTGACTTTAAAGGCAAATTGATTGACAGGAGCGATTGCCTTTGATTCCATGCACAGGGCACGGGCTCAATTTCAGCAATACTTGTGCCACTTAAACCAAAATATTGGCAATAAAAATAGTCGAAAATTGTAATAGGAAAACAAAATCAGATTTTGAATTCTAAAGTTTGAGCTGATGCTGCCCCCAAATTGGGCCAGTGGGAACATTGTTTGTGTATGACTTGTTTTCTGTGCCTTTGGGACGTGAAGTTGAATCTGCAACTGTTGAACCTGTTTGATTAGATTAGATTCCCTACAGTGTGGAAACAGGCCCTTCGGCCCAACAAGTCCACACCGACCCTCCGAAGAGTAACCCACCCAGACCCATTCCCCTACCCTGTGTTTACCCATGACTAATGCACCGAACACTATGGGCAATTTAGCATGGCCAATTCACCTGACCTGCACAGCTTTGGATGGTGGAGGAAACTGGAGCACCCGGAAGAAACCCACACAGACACGGGGAAAATGTGCAAACTCCACACAGACAGACACCTGAGGCTGGAATCGAACCTGGCGCAGTGAGGCGGCAGTGCTAACCACTGAGCTACTGTGCTGCCTGTTAAATGCAGGAACATGCATTTAGGGAGCTTTTGATTGGGACAAAATAAAATTGAAGCATTTCTCAGGGCTGAAGTATGTATTTGGACCCAGTAAACTTGTTCTTTTCTGAAAGGTTGATCCTAGAATACTTTTTTTCTCTGGAACCCAGTTCTCTGTGCCCCTCTCGTTCTGGTCTCATAATCATTCATGGTTTTAATCAATCTACTAGTGACCTCAGCTGCCTGGACACTAAGCTCCGAAATCCCCTCTTTTCACCTCTCCACCTCTTACCTATTTTCCCCCTTTTCAGATTGAAATAATTCCTTAGAGCCCGATATCCCATCACCAGGTCACCCTTTATTTACATATACACAGTACATTAGCTCTGACCAGCTAGCTCCAAGCCAGTCCTTAGACTAATAAGTCCTTCAGAATCTCCTATTTATATCTGTCAGCCAGGGCTCCCCGATGGTCCCAGGTTAACAACCCCAATCAGAGACCTCATCGTCATTGAGATCCACCTGGCCCTGGTTCCAGTCACTACACTGACAGTCCTGAAAGCCGACCTGTAGTGATTGTAAGAAGGTCAGCCAGGTGGACCGCAAATAGTATGACTGGGACTGTTCAGTCAGGGAGCCCTGGCTGACAGATATACAAACAGGTGGTCAGAGGTTTGGTTCTCTCTGAGGGGGGATGGATTAGTTCAAGGACTTTGTATATAAAAGCTGACTTGGTAAAGAGATAATTGCCTCTATGGAGTTATTTCGCTACCTGACCTACTATTCCCTTCGGTGCCTCGGTGTCACACTTTTGTTTCGTAACACTCCAGTGAATCACCTTGTGACTTCTCATTGTGTTAAAAGCAGAATTTCAATATCCAATTCAGTGGCTTTGCTAGTCTGAGGTTACACAGTCAGAAATTAGTGCAAAGATATTGCTTGAAATCTCTGTTGTTTTAGAAAACGTTCAAGCAAGTGTGTTTGAAGTCATTTGTTTGAAGTTTTACATGGTCTAATGAGCCTCTTCCATCTCTGACACACAAGGTAAAGTCACCATAGTCTGACCAGACCATAGAGCTGCTGTCTCCTTTAACCTGAGGGTCACCACGCCTCAGACAAGGGAAGAGGTTGAGAAGGTGAGACCCTCATGGTAACCTCAGCCGGTGCAGGAATTGAACACACACTTTGCATCACAAACCAGCCATCCAACCAACTGAGCTAACACACAGTGTGTAAGTATTTTGTAGACTGATAATCCTGGGGAGGTTTGTTGGCTGGTCAATAAGCCCTTCACCTTTCGACAACCATAGAAGTTGCAGACTCACTGGGCATGCAGTGTATGTACCAGGTTTGAAATATTCAGTCTGAACATAGAACATAGAAAAATACAGCGCAGTACAGGCCCTTCGGCCCTCGATGTTGCACCAATCCAAGCCCACCTAACCTACACTAGCCCACTATCCTCCATATGCCTATCCAATGCCCATTTAAATGCCCATAAAGAGGGAGAGTCCACCACTGCTACTGGCAGGGCATTCCATGAACTCACGACTCGCTGAGTAAAGAATCTACCCCTAACATCTGTCCTATATCTACCACCCCTTAATTTAAAGCTATGCCCCCTCGTAACAGCTTACTCCATACATGGAAAAAGGTTCTCATGGTCAACCCTATCTAAACCCCTAATCATCTTGTACACCTCTATCAAGTCCCCCCAAACCTTCTTTTCTCCAATGAAAACAGCCTCAGCCTTTCCTCATACGATCTTCAGTCTGCTGTCTATTTTGCTGCCTGTTCTGTTAATACTGCTTATTGTAGAACAATGAAAGCCTGCATTTTCAATGACTCGAGTGGGCTAGCCCCCAAACACCCCCCCTGGTGTGTTCCACATGTTCCTCACTTTCTGTCTTAATTTCCCAACAGTTCACTGGGACCTTGTTTGTGTTGAATCTTTGATGTCGGTTCCTCATTAGCTGTCAGACCGAGCAGAAGTTGTGTGTACAAATGCTTGATTTATGCACAAATGCTCTGAAGAATTTTTAAATGATTTTTTTTCTTCCGAGCCCCATTGTATGTTTGCCACCTTAACCTGTGTGAACAAAAGGGAACATGGAAGCTGCTGTTAATGCATCTTTTCAATTCTCTGCACAATTTCCCAGGTCACTGTGTCACTAAGTACCTTCTCTCTTTCATTTCTTCAGCCATTCTCTTTGGCCCTTCATTCTGATTTTAATTATTTATATCCAGGTATTGAGGGGAAGGATACAACTAGACTAAACATTGTCTGTTCCAAAATATATTTCTTCAAAATTTCCTCCTCTGATTCCACAGCCCGGCATTTTCTGTTGAATACATCCTAACATCCAGCCCTGCTTGTGAAGGGGAGCAGCTACTGCCCCGCGATATTTCTCGTCAAACTGTTCAGATACAATTTGGAGATGCTGGTGTTGGACTGGGGTGGACAAAGTTAAAAATCACACAATACCAGGTTATAGTCCAACAGGTTTATTTGGAAGCACTAGCTTTCGGAGCACTGGTGATGAAGGAGCAGTGCTCTGAAAGCTAGTGCCTCCAATTAAACCTGTCGGACTATGACCTGGTGTTGTGTGATTTTTAACTCTGTGGGACTTGAGCCCAGGACTTCTGACCCAGAGGTGGGGACATTACCACTGTGCTACAAGAGCCCTACAAAGCTATCCTTGCCCTGAGAATGTGATAGTTAGTTACATCAGTGGTTGCATGTAACATTAACTAGGGGAATCAGCTTTCAATCCCCTAGACCCCTAGTTTTCACACCCATCAATCCATCACTGTTCTAACCCCATTCCCCAGCACCTGGCCCACAGCCTCCATTTCAATGCTCATCTAAATATTCCTGAAATACCTTCAAGTCTCCGTGTTCTACCAGCCTTTAAGACCAGAGGTCCAGATACCAATCACCCCTATGAGTGAAAATGTTTTTCCTCCAATCTCCTCTCCATCTCCTGCCTCTTACCTTAAAACTATGCTTCAAGTTGTTGGGCCCTCTACTCGGGTTATGTTTCTCCCTGACTACCCTATTTCTGCCCCTCACTACCTTGTACACCTCAATTTGACTCTCCCTCAGCCTTCTGTGGTCCGAGGAGACCAAGCCCAGCCTGCCTAGTCAGTCTTCATAGCTGAATCGCTCTAGCCGAGGTCAACATCCAGCTGCATGTTGTCTAAACCTTCTCCTCCATGAATCCTGCTGTTCAGTGGGTATCCTCATGCCCAGAAGACCCTCTGCAGTATAGAGTCTAAACTCAACAGGTATTACCCATCTCTACTTGTCCTTGAGAAGGTGACAATGTTCATCTCATTGAATTGTTGCCTCCTGTGTGGTCTGGGTGCACTCACTGTGCTGTTAGGAATAGAGTTCCAGGATTGTGACCCAGTGGCAGCTAATCCAATGGATGGTGCGTGGCTGGCCTGTTCACCGGGCCTGCTCTCTTTGTTCTCCTATGTGATTGAGTTTGTGAGTTTGGACAGAGGTATGTGGGGGTCCTGATTAAGTTGACTACCTGATGGCTTTGAGCTTTTTGAGTGTTGCTGGTGTCACACCCAATCAGGTAATTAAGGACTATCCCATCACACTCCTGACTTGCGAATTGTAGATGGTGGACAAGCTTTGGGGAATTAAGAGGGGAATTAATCAGAGATAGAATTCTCAATCTCCTACCTCCTTTTGTGTCACAGTATTTGTATAGCTAGCCCACTTCAGTTTCAGGTCAATGATAACCCTTTTGCTGTTGCTAGTGGGACATTCAGCAGCGATACTTCCATGTCAAGGGACAATAGTTAGATTCTGTCCTGTTGGCAATGGTCATTGCATGTTGGATGGATGTTACTGATCACCCCCAAACTGGATATTATCCAATTCTTTCTGCATATGGACAAAACGTGCTTCAGTGACTGAGGATTTGCGAATAGTGCTGAATCTTGTACAATTCTCAGGCAGCATCTCCTGTCTGATGTGATAATGGACTTAGGGTAATTGATGAAGCAGCTGGAGATGGTTACCCCATCTTGATGACACTCCCCTGAGGAACTCCTGCAGAGATGTCCCAGAACTGAGATGACTGACCTCCAACAACCACAACCATCTCCCTATGTGTCAGGTATGACTCCAATCAGAAGAGAGTTTGCCACCAATACCCACTGAGTTCAGTTTTGCCAGGGATCCTTGATGCCACACTCGGTCAAATGCAGCCATGATGCCAAGGCCTGTCACTCTGCCCTCCTCTCTGGAATTAAGCTCTTTTGTCCATGTTTGAACCAAGGCTGTAATGAGCTCAGGTGCTGGGTGAGCTGAAAATGTGTTGCTGGAAAAGCGCAGCAGGTCAGGCAATATCCAAGGAGCAGGAGAATCGACGTTTCGGGCATGAGCCCTTCCTCAGGAATTCCCGAAACGTCGATTCTCCTGCTCCTTGGATGCTGCCTGACCTGCTGCGCTTTTCCAGCAACACATTTTCAGCTCTGATCTCCAGCATCTGCAGTCCTCACTTTCTCCTCAGGTGCTGGGTGACCCTGGCGGAACCTAAACTGGGCATCACTGAGCAGGTTATTACTGAGCAGGTGCTGCTTGATAGCACTGTTGATGACCCCTTCCATCACTTTACTGATGACCAAAAGTAGACTGTTGGGGCAGTAATTGCCCGGTTTGGATTTTCCTGATTTTTGGATGAGGCTGGTCCTAGTACCGACACGCTATCCGACACCCCTCATTGAATTATGAATCATGGGAAACGTTAGCCCAGTCCTCATGAGCAAGGCAGACCTTATTGGATTAAAGCATCTTTATAAAACTGGGGGAAACATTGCCTCTCTTATGATATTGTCAGAGAGGAAACTTTCTCTTCCTCATTAACCTGATATACGATTCTAATTTGACAGTTAGGAATCAGTTACATGTATAATTAGAAATTCCTTGTTCCATCACACAAAGAAGTAATTTACCTTCACCATTTATGATCTATTAGTCATGATCAAATGGAATTTGGACTGTTGGCGCAGAATCTTGCAGCCTCATTTCGTGATATTAATTAACTCGATTGGTGAAATATGGTGCTATCTTTGTACAAATGTAGTTTATGTAAAAGGGAAAGTGAAAAACTAAATAATAATCTACTTTAACATATGGGAGCTAATTTGCATACACCTTGTAATTTAGTTAGAACAAGACATTTTAGAAAGGATAAGTCTTGTCTTTATGAAACAGCAGATTTATAGTTTATAGAAAATACAGCGGTTTAATCAAGTAATGTGTTAATTAGACCTCATTTACATAATTACAAAGTATTTTCATGGATAAATTAAATATCACAAACGCATATTGCATGGAATACTGTCTATACACAGCTGCAATCCTTTGCTGTCATTGGGGGAGCAAATTTCTGTAAATAACGTCAATGCTTTCTATCTAACACAAGTGGAAACCTGGGGATTTGCTGACTTGATCATGATCGTCTATTTGGCTGAATCACATTCACATTAAAATCAGACTAGAGTCCAATGGTGAGAGCACACCTGGGTTCCCGAGCACAGTTTCGATCTCCATATCTGAGGAAGGACGAGCTTGCATTGGACTCCACACAGCAATGTTCATTCGGTTGGGATTCCAGAGACAGAGGGTTCTCGCCCGAGACGCTGCCTAAATTGAGTCCATATTCCCTGGAGTTTAGAAGATTGAGTGGTGACCAGATTGAGTTAAAAATCACACAACACCAGGTTATTGTCCAACAGGTTTAATTGGAAGCACTAGCTTTCAGAGCACTGCTCCTTCATCAGGTGGTTGTGGCGTGTACAATAGTAAGACACAGAATTTATAGCAACAGTTTACAGTGTGATGTAACTGAAATTATATATGTTCAAAGTTTGTGAGAAGATTTGTAGCTCGAAATTATATATTGAAAAAGACCTGGATTGTTTGTGAAGTCTCTCATCTTTTAGAATGAATATATTGGTTTCAGTTCTTTCATATGTAAATCGCAAAAATTTTTAAGGTTACATTCTCAAATAAACTTTAACAATTGGTGTCATGTTGGCCCAGATACTGTATTGAGCTGCCCGTGTGAGACTGTCTGTGCCACTATGGTCAGACTGATTCTAATCTGCAAGTACAAATTCACCCCACAAACTTGTATGTGTGTGTGTGTGTGTGTGGCGGTATGAGTATCTGTGAGAGAGTATGTGTATGTGTGTGATTGTGAGTGTAAAGGGGTATCAGTCGGTGAGAGGGTGTGTGTTTGAGTGTGGGTGTGTATCTGTGAGCGTATGAGAGAGGGTCTTCGTTAATATATGGGTTTGTAGGAGTGTGTCTGTCGGAGAGTATTTGTGTGTGTACTGCAGTGGGGTCACCTATAATGTGACGAACCCAAGGTCCTGGTTGAGGCCCTCCCTATGGGTATGGAACTTGGTTATCAGCCTCTGCTTGGCCACTTTGCGTTGTTGCCTGTCCTGAAGTCCTCATGAACGAAGGTCATCTGAAGATCCGAGTTCGAATGTCCCAGACCGCTGAAATGTTCCCCAACTGGGAAGGAACTTTCCTGTTGGTTGATTGCTGTACTTGAGAATATAACTTTAAAAAAGTTCTGTTATTTATATATGAAAGAACTGAAACCAACATGGTCATTCTAAAAGATGAGAGACTTAAGAAACAATCCAGGTCTTTTTCAATGTATAATTTCAGTTGCATCACACTGTAAACCTTTGCTGTAAATTCTGTATCTTGCAATCTTATATTTCACAACCACCTGATGCAGCTCTCCCAAAGCTAATGCTTCCAATTAAACCTGTTGGACTATAACCTGGTGTTGTGTGATTTTTAACTTTGTACATCCAAGTCCAACACCGGCATCTCCAAATCATGACCTGATTGAGATGGGGTTGGAATTTGGGTTGGTTGTATGTTACTGTCAGCAGGAAGAAGAATGGAATTTTCTCAATAGAAGAAGATAAGCTGAAATTCTTCATGAGGTAGACAATGTTTTGAAAGATTTTTGACTCAGATTGAAAGCTACATGCTGACTGAATTACTGAGTTGGTTCATAAAGTCTGTCTTGATCATATATGCCATTTCTGTGTAATTTATCGATTATAACTGAACATAATTGCCTATTGATTCATTTTTGATTCTTTTAGAGGATTGAAGATGGGTTTGTTTTGGTTGGCTCTTGTATGGTAAATATTCTTTTGTTTTAAACTGTGGAATCTTCTGGTTTCATTTTTTTAGTAATTTGCTGGGATTTGAAACATCTTATTTTAAAAGATAAAGTTTCAGGATTCAATCACAACAATGATAATCATGCCTTGTTCAAAGAAGAATTTTCAGATATTGATTCTATATTTACTATTACTTCCAGTTCTTAGAATTTATTGCATGTAACTCCCTAAATTTATATTTCTTTTATTTCATTCATGGGATGCATGAGGGATTACAGTCCATCCCTAATTGCCCTTAGATGGAGTGACTCACTCAGCCATTTCAAAGAGCAATTAAGAGTCAGCCACATTGTTGTGGGTCTGGAGTTACAGGTAGATCCAGACCAGGTAAGGATGGCAGATTTCCTTCCCTGAGGGATATTAGTGAACCAAATGGGTTTTTTGCAATAATCATTGATAATTCTCATGATTGCCATCATTCAGCCCAGCATTAGATGCCAGATTTATGAATTGAAATTAAATTCCACCAGCTTCTCAAAGCCATGTCTCAAGATCAGTGACCAATGAGATCAATTGCTTAATAACCTCAACACTGCACCTGTCAATAGTGATTGTGATTAGCTAAGAGATTGTTTTCAGAATCCTAATTTTTCATTCTTTTATGAGATGCAGAGAGTGCCAGAACATTTATTGCCATCCCTAGTTGCCCCTTGAGAAGGTGGGAGTGAGCTGCCTTCTTGAACCGCTGTGGTCCATGTGCTGTAGGTTGACCCATAATGCCCTGAGGGAGGGAATTCCAGGATTCTGACCCAGCGATAGTGAGGAAACAGCGATATATTTCCAAGTCAGGATAGGATGAGTGGCTTGGAGGGGAACTTGCAGAGGGTGGTCTTTCTAGATGGTAGAGATCATAGTTCCTGTTCTGTTGTCCAATGACATTATCAATGTGCCCATGACTCCTGTGACTTTATAGGGATGGATTTCATGGGGATTGAAATCTGTTTTCCACCCAGCCAGCCACAATCCTGCTACCTCACAATTATATTACACTGGGAGCAATCTGAGTTGAATTAAAGTGGACCATGTGACACCATTGGCAGCTCTGTAGCCTTGGCAGTGCCAGGTTTGAGCAGTGGCCATTGCTGGAACTGCAGGTATCCCCGAAGAAGTATCCCAGACTTCAGCTGTCCCTGGATTTTTGAAGGGCCTGACTGATGGATCCAGACAAGGAAGACAGGGGTGTGCTGTAATTTAGAGGTCACTCAGGAGGCAGACGGTGGTGTCCCAAGCCAAACCAGCAACTTTATAAACTCACGAGATTCCACGAGATTTGAACCAACAACGCTGGAGTCAGTAACACAATCTACAACATGTGTGCACCTTATTTCAAACACCCAGAATTACCATGTGGTCAGTGTGAGTAATAGACAGAGGAGCATACTGCATATTAAACAGCAACTGAGATCAAGTTAGATCCCATGGACTTCTCAGCAACTCCACCCAGATGTTAATGACACAGTGGTTCATCAAATCCCAGTATGCTTCACAAGGGATCACAATTCTTCATTTTGATTGGTCTGGCCTTGAAACTCCCTTTTGTCCTGTTTTATATTGTTCTATTCTAGTCAATCACCCCTCATTTCAGGGTCAAAGCTGTTTCGGATGTCAAAACTACACCCAGTGTTCTTTCGCAAGGATAACTCCAGCTCTTTACTGAGCCAGATGTGCCCTGGGGTTTTGCAGGAGCTCTGATCTTGCTCAGTTGTGAAGAATAGACTTCCTGTGATCATCTCAACTCCGCGGTTCACAAGACTTCCTCTGAGCCCTGACTCCAACCCCTAGCAGCTTCCCAATACTTAGATCTTCTTCCTGTGCTCATTCTAACAGCACGAAGCTTATCCTTCCCTGCATAGAATGGCTGCAGTGTGGAAGCAGGCCATTCAGCCCATCAAGTCCATAGTGACCCTCCGAAGAGCATCCTATCCAGACCCACCCATCCCTACCTATCCCTGCAACCATGATTTCCCATTGCTAACCCACCTAGCCTACATATCCCTGAGCACTATGGGCAATTTAGCATGGCCAATCCCATCCAACTTGCACATCTTTAGAACATAGAACATAGAACAATACAGCACAGAACAGGCCCTTCGACCCACGATGTTGTGCCGAACATCTATCCTAGATTAAGCACCCATCCATGTACCTATCCAATTGCCGCTTAAAGGTCGCCAATGATTCTGACTCTACCACTCCCACGGGCAGTGCATTCCATGCCCCCACCACTCTCTGTGTAAAGAACCCACCCCTGACATCTCCCCTATACCTTCCACCCTTCACTTTAAATTTATGTCCCCTTGTAACACTCTGTTGTACCCGGGGAAAAAGTTTCTGACTGTCTACTCTATCTATTCCTCTGATCATCTTATAAACCTCTATCAAGTCACCCCTCATCCTTCGCCGTTCCAATGAGAAAAGGCCGAGAACTCTCAGCCTATCCTCGTACGACCTATTCTCCATTCCAGGCAACATCCATAAATCTTCTCTGCACCCTCTCCAAAGCTTCCACATCTTTCCTAAAGTGAGGCGACCAGAACTGCACACAGTACTCCAAATGTGGCCTAACCAAAGTCCTGTACAGCTGCAACATCACCTCACGACTCTTGAATTCAATCCCTCTGCTAATGAACGCTAATACACCATAGGCCTTCTTACAAGCTCTATCCACCTGAGTGGCAACTTTCAAAGATCTATGAACAAACACCCCAAGATCCCTCTGTTCCTCTACCTGACTAAGAACCCTACCGTTAACCCTGTATTTCGCATTCTTATTTGTTCTTCCAAAATGGACAGCCTTACACTTGACAGGGTTGAACTCCATCTGCCACTCCTCAGCCCAGCTCTGCATCATATCTAAGTCCCTTTGCAGCCGACAACAGCCCTCCTTACTGTCCACAACTCCACCAATCTTCGTATCATCTGCAAATTTACTGACCCACCCTTTGACTCCCTCATCCAAGTCATTAATAAAAATTACAAGCAGCAGAGGACCCAGAACTGATCCCTGCGGAACTCCACTTGTAATTGGGCTCCAGGCTGAATATTTACCATCTACCACCACTCTCTGACTTCGACCGGTTAGCCAGTTTTCTATCCAATTGGCTAAATTTCCCTCTATCCCATGCCTCCTGACTTTCCGCATAAGCCTACCACGGGGAACCTTATCAAATGCCTTACTAAAATCCATGTACACTACATCCACTGCTCTACCCTCATCCACATGCTTGGTCACCTCCTCAAAGAATTCAATAAGACTTGTAAGGCAAGACCTACCCTTCACAAATCCGTGCTGGCTGTCCCTAATCAAGCAGTGTCTTTCCAGATACTCATAAATCCTATCCCTCAGTACCCTTTCCATTACTTTTCCTACCACAGAAGTAAGACTAACTGGCCTGTAATTCCCGGGGTTATCCCTATTCCCTTTTTTGAACAGGGGCACAACATTCGCTACTCTCCAGTCCCCTGGTACCACCCCCATTGACAGTGAAGATGAAAAGATCATTGCCAACGGTACTGCAATTTCCTCTCTTGCTTCCCACATAATCCTAGGATATATCCCGTCAGGTCCGGGGACTTGTCTATCCTCAAGTTGTTCAAAATGTCCAACACATCTTCCTTCCTAACAAGTATCTCTTCTAGCTTACCAGTCCGTTTCACACTCTCCTCTTCAACAATACGGTCCCTCTCATTCGTAAATACTGAAGAAAAGTACTCATTCAAGACCTCTCCTATCTCTTCCGACTCAATACACAATCTCCCACTACTGTCCTTGATCGGACCTACCCTCGTTCTCGTCATTCTCATGTTTCTCACATACGCATAAAATGCCTTGGGGTTATCCTTGATCATATCCGCCAAGGATTTTTCATGCCCTCTCTTAGCTCTCCTAATCCCTTTCTTCAGGTCCCTTCTGGCTATCCTGTATCCCTCCACTGCCCTGTCTGAACCCTGTTTCCTCAACCTTATGTAAGCCTCCTTCTTCCTTTTTACTAGACATTCAACTTCCCTCGTCAACCAAGGCTCCCTCACACAACCATTTCTTTCCTGCCTGATAGGTACATACATATCAAGGACACGTCGTATCTGCTCCTTGAAAAAGTTCCACATTTCCACCACATCCTTCCCTGCCAGCCTATGCTCCCAACTTATGCTCCTCAAATCCTGTCTTACAGCATCGTAATTTCCCTTCCCCCAATTGTAAAATCTACCCTGTTGTGCGCACCTATCTCTCTCCATAACCAAGGTGGAAGTCACAGAATTGTGGTCACCATCACCAAAATGCTCACCCACTAACAAGCCCATCACTTGTCCCGGTTCATTACCGAGTACCAAATCCAATATGGCCTCCCCTCTGGTTGGACAATCTACATACTGAGTTAGAAAAGCTTCCTGGACACACTGCACAAACACCGCCCCATCCAATCTACTTGATCTAAAGAGCTTCCAATCAATATTTGGGAAGTTGAAGTCGCCCATGACTATGACCCTATGGCTTCTGCACCTTTCCAAAATCTGTTTCCCAATCTGTTTCTCCACATCTCTGCTGCTATTGGGGGGCCTATAGTAAACACCCAACAAGGTGACTGCACCTTTCCTATTTCTAACTTCAGCCCATACTACCTCCAAAGGCAGACCCCCTCAAACTGCCTTTCTGCAGCCGTTATACCATTTCTAATTAGCAATGCCACCCCCCCCTCCTTTTTTACCACCCTCCCTAATCTTACTGAAACATCTGTAACCAGGAACCTCCAACAACCATTCCTGTCCCTCATCTATCCACGTTTCCGTGATGGCCACAACATCGTAGTCCCAGGTACCGATCCACGCCTTAAGTTCACCCACCTTATTTCTGATACTCCTTGCGTTGAAGTATACGCACTTGAGCCCATCTCTGTGTCCACAAGTATTCCCTATCAGTGCTACCTTCTCCGCAGCCTCCCTACATTCTTGGACATCCTGACAAACAGCTAGCTTACTTGCTGGACTACAAGTCCGGATCCCATCCCCCTGCCAAATTAGTTTAACCCCCCCCCCGAAGAGTGCTAGCAAACCTACCCCCCAGGATATTGGTGCCCTTCTGGTTCAGATGCAAACCGTCCTGCTTGTACAGGTCCCACCTTCCCCAGAATGCAGTCCAATTGTCCAAATACCTGAAGCCCTCCCTCCTACACCATCCTTGCAGCCACGTGTTCAACTGCACTCTCTCCCTATTCCTTGCCTCACTGTCACGTGGCACCGGCAACAACCCAGAGATGACGACTCTGTCTGTCCTAGCTTTTAGCTTCCAGCCTAACTCCCTGAGCTCTTGAATGACCTCCCCACCCCTCTTCCTACCTATGTCGTTGGTGCCAATGTGTACCACGACTTCTGGCTGCACACCCTCCCCCTTAAGGATTCTGAAGACACGGTCCAAGACGTCTCGGACCCTGGCACCCGGGCGGCAACAAACCATCCGAGAGTCTCACCCATGTCCACAGAACCGCCTGTCCGTCCCTCTAACTAGAGAGTCTCCTATAACTAGCGCTCTCCTCCTCTCCCCCTTTCCCTTCTGAGTCTCAGAGCCAGACCTCACGCCACAGACCCGGTCACTGCAGCTTACACCTGCAAGGCTGTCCCCCCCAACAGTTTCCAAAGCTGTATACTTATTGTTTAGGGGAACGACCACAGGGGAACCCTGCACTGCCTGCTTCTTCCCCTTCCCACCTCTAACTGTTACCCAGCTACCTCTGTTCTCCGGCGTAACTATGTCCCTGTAGCTTCTATCAATCACCCTCTCAGCCTCTCGAATAATCCTCAGTTCATCCAACTCCAGTTCCAGTTCCCTAACTCGATCGGTGAGGAGCAGGATCTGACTGCATTTCCTGCAGACGAAGTCAGCAGGAGTATCGGTGGTCACCCCTACCTCAAACATCCTGCAGGAGGAACATTCCACTGCCTGCGCTGCCATGACTGTACACTTTGTCTCCAAAACAAGAACACTGAGTCAATAACACTGAGTCGCTTACCTGTGGACTTTAAAGTTAGGTTAGAGGAGGAGGATGGGAGGGAGGCCCTACGAAGTAGGGCCTGGGGTCTAGAACACACCCACTCAAATACCAATCACTTACCTTCCCGACCAGCTCTGCACTCCAACCTCACTTCCGCCCAGCTCGCGCCGCTCCCTGCGGTGAAAAGACCTGTGGGAAGAAACTGGAGCACCTGGCGAATGGCTGGGGAGAGGTGAGATTGTCGGTAACTTCAACGACTTCAGTTCATATGAAAAGCATCAATTTCGAAACATGGCAAGCAATATAAAGATGAGTATTTTTGCAAATCAATGCTCATGGTGTAAGGAGTAAGCATCTTAGAGACTTGACTAATTTTACCATAAAAACTGGAGGAAACCCATGCAGGCACAGGGAGAATGTGAAATCTCCACACAGACACTTCCCTAGGGTGGAATGGAACCCAGGTCCCTGGCGCTGTGAGGCAGCAGTGCTAACCACTGAGCCACATTGCCGCCCCCACTAAATGTCAGTATTCCTGATGTGGAGTCCATCCCTTTATCTGTCGAATTGAAACTATATCCCCAGAAATAATATTCCCTTTAGCATGACTGAGGTCCACACAAGCCAGTCGTCATGATGACGGATTGGCCTACCTGTTTCAGAAATTGATGCCTCTCACAGATCTCAAAGTTCCACCCAACAAAGAAAATTGGCAGGAGTTTATCCCACACTGCCTTTTAGTGACCCCTGAAGTAATCTGAGTGATTACAATGTCAATAGATGTGAAACTGGAAAAACACAGTTCCTGCTCCTCGGATGCTGTCTGACCTGCTGTGCTCTTCCAGCTCCACATCTATTGACTCTAACTTCCATCAGCTGCAGTCCTCCCTGTCTCTGAGTGATTACAAACCCTGCCGTACACCCTGTTGCCCCTATCACAGGGGGAAATGTTGTCACTGAGCAACTCTTGGAATTCAGTGTTTCATTAATGCTACATGATCACAGATTGCTGGAAATGGAGTTCATTGCAGGGTTCCAAAGGGAGGTCCAGACTGGGAAAGGGGATGTCTTCAAGTGACACAGGAGTCTCCCAAAGGAAGGATTTTGCTGTCCTGTCTGACAGAAGCACACAATGTGAGAGTTGTCACTTGGATTAGCAGAGTTAGAATGAGGCTCATTATATGCACACTGCTGAAAATGTGTTGCTGGTTAAAGCACAGCAGGTTAGGCAGCATCCAAGGAACAGGAAATTCGACGTTTCGGGCCAGAGCCCTTCATCAGGATTCCTGATGAAGGGCTCTGGCCCGAAACGTCGAATTTCCTGTTCCTTGGATGCTGCCTAACCTGCTGTGCTTTAACCAGCAACACATTTTCAGCTCTGATCTCCAGCATCTGCAGACCTCACTTTTTACTCATTATGTGCACAGCCAGGAGCTTGCGTAAAGTCCATCCATAATCTTGCACATCGATCCAACTTTGGACAGGGAAATGTTCCCTCTTATGAATCACTGCCTTCGGAAAAGTAGAAAACAATTCTGATAAAATCTACTCAAGTGTCTAGGATGTTTACTTGTTAGACGATGTACGTCGATTTGCAAATATACCCATTTTTAAGGCGCTTGTAGTGTTTCAAAATCGATGCTTTTCATATGAACTGAAGTGGCTCTCATAACCATCTCCCCGCCACCACCACCCCCCCCCCCCCCCCCCCACCCACCCCCAACTGCTATTCACTCTTAAATCTTTAATTAAATTTGGGAAGTTATTTAATTCTGGGTCCATTGTAGGTTGCGTTTTGAAATGTTGCTGGAAACAGAAAGTGAACGCGAGAAAATGCTGATTGTCTGAAAAAAAGGAAACCCGAGAATAGCCCAATGCTGCAAGAGCAGCAGGAGGAAGTCAAAAGTGGAAATTTGATCAGAATGCTCATAAAATAACCAAGAAAAGTGGGTTCCAAAAAGTTAATAACAATTCAAATTGATTTTAGATTGTGACATGTGTTGTCAGAACAGTATGGGTGTGTTTTAAGAGGAAGCTGTATAAACACATAAGAAAAAACAGAATCAAAGGCTCTGTCAATCAGCTGAGATGGAATGATGTTGGAGGAGGCTCGAGGGGAGCATAAATACTGGCATGGACCAAGTGGGCCAAATGGCCTCCCTTTGTGCTGTGTGTTGAATGTAACTCCTCTGAGTTACAAATAAAAAATATTGAATGGTCTGGACAGAGTGGATGTTAGGAAGATGTTTCCATTGGTAGGAGAGGCTGGAACCCAAGGGCACAACCTTAGAGTAAAGGGAAGACCCTTTAGAATGGAGATAAGGAAAACCTTCATCATCCAGAGAGTGGGGAATCGATGGAATTCACTGCCACAGAAGGCTGTGGAAGCCGGGACACTGAGTATATTTAAGACGGAGTTAGATATGTGCTTGATTGTCTAGGGGATCAAACGTTATAGGGAGAAAGCGGGAGAATATCAGCCATGATTGAATGGCAGAACAGAGTTGTTGGGCCAAATGGCCTAATTTATGCTCCTGTGTCTATTGTCTTAAACAACTTTTGCTCCTGATTTCCGAGCACCCCACCACCCACACCCGTTCTCTCTCAACTGTGCCTTTTTCCGGAAGGGATTGGGTCTGTGGTGATGTCAGGGTTAGTTGGCCAGTTGCTGAAACAAGACCAATAACCCGTCCTTTGTGTGAACTGTCTGTTGAATTCAAAAGTACATTACACATTCTTATCTTAAAGTGGTGTACCTGTGTAGTATAGGTGTACACAACGTATGTATATAGTCAGTCTACATCTGCAGTACTGTGAGAGATCACTGACAACAGAGTCCAGAGAGATGTACTTAAACCAACAAAGGCTGGGGAATCACAGCGTATTAGGCAGCAGTCATGGAGAGAGAGCAAGCTAACGTTTCAAGTCTAGATGACTCAAAATATTAGCTTGCTGTCTGTCCACGGATGCTGCCTGACCCGCTGTGATCTCCAGCCTTTGTTGTTTTCAGTAGATTCCAGCATCTTCAGTAACTTGTTCCTACTTGAGAGAGATGGGTTCAACTTTGCCAAAAGCTGAAAGAATGGTAACTAGAACTTCAACTGACCAACCCCATTGTGTCCAGTAATCTGTACAGATCCTGAGCAAAGACTTTGTAAGACGCTCTATGTCGAACAAAACCTCTATTACAAAGACTGCTTGACAGTTATAAGGTCTGTTTACGTCAGAAAAGGTAACTTAACCAAGAATTAGATGGATTTAAATTAATGGGAATGAACAGTTGTGTTGTCCTTGGAAAACAGAGTTTTCAGCATCAGTGGAAGCTCATGGGAACATAGAGAAAAAGGAAAAGTGTATCAAAACATTAGTGTTTGTCATATTTTGATATAGGTTTCAGACAATTCAAATAAGGCCGTAAGACATAGTGAGTAGCAGACGTAGGCCATTCAGCCCATTGAGACTACTTCGCCATTCATTGAGATCATTGCTGATCTTAGATTAGATTCCCCACAGTGTGGAAACAGGCCCTTCGGCCCAACAAGTCCACACCAACCCACAGAAGCGCACTCACCCAGACCCATTCCCCTACATTTACCCCTTACCTAACACTACAGGCAATTTAGCATGGCCAATTCACCTGACCCGCACATCTTTGGACTGTGGGAGGAAACCGGAGCACCCGGAGGAAACCCACGCAGACATGGGGAGAACGTGCAAACTCCACACAGTCAGTTGTGATTATCCTCAGCTCAACTTTACTGCCTTTTCCCCTTGACTCTTACTGATTAAAAGGCTGTCTGTCTCACTCTTGAGTATGCTTAATGACCCAAACCCGATAGCATTCTGTGGTGAAGAATTCCACAGATTCACTCCCCACTGAGGGAAGACATTCCTTGTCATCTCTGTCTTAAATGTGCAACCCAATGTTCTGAGATTATATCCTCTGGTCCCAGACAGTCTCACAAGGGAGACAACCTTTCCATATCTACTCTGTCCAAGAATCTTGCATGTTTCCACAAGATTACCTCTCAATCTTCCATATTCCTACAAATACAGGTCCAATCGACTCAACCTCTCTTTGTGAGACATATTGCTGAATTTGCCTGAAAAGCAGTTGTGACTGTGGTTCAAAAGTAATTTAATGGCTAATAAATGCTTCATGTAGTCCTTAAAGTCACTGACTTAATGCAAACTCCTGTTGCACCCAGGACCGTGAACCTTTGACGGGTTCACAATTATTTGCCTGTTTGAACCCTAGCCAGGGGATCCCCTTGACAGACAGGCAGTTAAAGCATGTTGAATCTATGCTGCAAACCACATCTCTAAATGAGCAACACCATGGATGGTCCATTTCTGGCATTTCTAGTGGCACGGTGGCACAGTGGTTAGCACTGCTGCCTCACAGCGCCAGGGACCTGGGTTCAATTCCCGCCTCAGGCGACTGACTGTGTGGAGTTTGCACATTCTCCCCGTGTCTGCGTGGGTTTCCTCCGGGTGCTCCGGTTTCCTCCTACAGTCACAAAGATGTGCGGGCCAGGTGAATTGGCCATGCTAAATTGCCTGTAGTGTTAGGTAAAGGGTAAATGTAGTGGTATGGGTGGGTGGCGCTTTGGCGGGTCGGTGTGGACTTGTTGGGCCGAAGGGCCTGTTTCCACACTGTAAGTAATCTAATCTAATTAAGTTCAAAACATTTGTGTACAAGATGCAGTTTCACAGCCTAAAGCCGCATTTTTAAAGTCATAATGGCTTATAATTTTAATATCACTAGGGTTGGAGCTTGGGCTAGGTAAAAACAATGACTGCAGATGCTGGAAACCAGATTCTGGATCAGTGGTGCTGGAAGAGCACAGCAGTTCAGGCAGCATCCAAGGAGCAGCGAAATCGACGTTTCGGGCAAAAGTCCTTCATCAGGAATAAAGGCAGTGAGCCTGAAGCGTGGTTGCAGTGGGAGAGGGACTCCTTGAGATTCATGTAGAGAGAGGAGGAAAACTTCTTCAAGGCAGGCATCTCAATGCCAATGCATTTACAGTTTCCAGAGTACTTATCAGAGAAAACATTGGAAAGGGCTTTCTTTTAAATTGAAAGAGGAATGCTACTGCTGCAGTTTGTGATGAAGTAAAGGATTCTGTAAGTTCATCTGCATGTTTAGCTCACTTTAATTCTGTCATCACTTTGGCAGCTGAGAATGAAAAAGCACAAAGGTTAACTTTCTCCAGCACCGTGCAGTGAAACGCTCAACACTGATATAGGCCTAGTCAGCTGATTATCAGGCTTTGTGTTAATTCAGGATCAAATATTCCAGGGTCTTTTTCTAAGCTATGCTAACAAAATCAATTCAGCGGATTTCTCAACTTGGTTGAATTTTTGAAGAAGTCAATTATTGTTCGTGGTAAAATGTTTGCTGGATGAGAATTGTCACTGTTCCAAGTTAATTAGGTCATGTAAATTTCCCAGTAGAAATGAGGACCCTCAAGGACTCTGTGTGTGAAGTTTGATGAAAATTCATGATGATTCCTTTGGGTAAAAAGAAACTGAACTCTACGTGCAGGCAATACTAACACGTGAACTCCATTTCATACAGCTATTATCTTCCTGTTTCTTCCAGGTTTACAGCTTGTTGTGTTTTTATTTGGTTCTCTATTGCTCGCTGAAAAGAACATCTTAAGAAACTAATGCAAATGTGGACAAGATACGTTTGAAACTAAAATTATTTGTGTTGACATTGAACCTGGATTTGTCAAATGTTTCTTTCCACATTTATGAAATGTGAGCATCCCTAGATGCTGTCAAGTCCAGCATTTATTGACCGCCCCAATTGCCCTTGATGAGGTGACTTTGACCCACCTTCCTGAACTGCTGCAGTCCATGTGGGTGCACCCACATTGCTGCAAACAGGGAAGTGGAGATTACTGTCTACTTGCCTGGATGGGTGTGGCTCCAACAACTGTCCAGAAGCTCTACACCAACTGGGATGGAGCAGCCCACTCAATTGGCACCGCATCCACTACCTTCCACATTTAGTCAGTCAGGGATCTGGGTTCAGTTCCAACCTCAGGCGACTGTCTGTGTGGAGTTTGCACATTCTCGCCATAGCTGTGCGGATTTCTTCTGGGTGCTGCGGTTCCCTCTCACAGTCCAACGATGTGCAGGTTAAGGTGGATTAGCCATGGGAAATGCAGGGCTCCAGGGATAGACTAGCAGAATGTCTCTGGGTGGGATGCTGTTCGGATGGTTGGTGTGGATTCGATGGGCCAAATGGCCTGCTTTCACCCTGTAGGGATTCCATGACGAGGGGGAATCTGATTGAAACTTACAGAATACTGATATAGTGGATATGGAGAAGATGCTTCCACAAGTACGAGAGAGTAGGATCTAGAGGCACTGCCTCAGAGTGAGGGGCTGACCTTTTCGAACTGAGATGGGAAGGAATCTGTTCAGCCAGAGGGTGGGGAATCTGTGGAACTCATTGCTGCAGCGGGCTGTGGAGGCCAAGTCATTGAATGTGTTTAAGACTGAGATATGTTGTTGATTAGTAAGGGGATCAGGGGTTACAGGGAGAAGGCAGGAGAATGAGTCTGAAATCCATAACAATGATGAACAAATGACAGAGCTGACTCAATGGGCCGAATGGCCAAATTCTACTCAACAGAGCACTGTTTTTGAAATTAGGTTCCACCGGCTTCTGAAAGCCGAGTCTCAACAGCAGTGACCTAGACCACGAGATCAATTACTTAATGACATCAACACTACTCCACTATGTCTACGTAAATAGTGTCATTGTGATTAGCTAAGGGATTATTTTCAGAATCCTAATTGTTAACTCTTTCATGAGCTGTGGACCTTGCCAGAACAACATTTATTGCCTGTCCTTCGTTGCTCTTCAGAAGATGGTGATGAGCTGCCTTCTTGAATCACTGACTCTCTGAGTCAGGAGCTGAGTTACTGTCTGCAGTATTCCCAGCCTCTGACCTACTCAAGTAGCTGCTGTGTTTATATGGCGAGTCCAGTTGTGTTTCTGGTCAATGGTAATCCCCAGGACTCTGATAGCGGGGGAATTCAATGATGGAGATGTTAAACACATGGGCATGATTTACCTGCTGGCATGTTCAAAGCTGAACAGACTCATTAAACCCCATGACTTACTGTTTAACTACCAGTGTCAGGATGCTCACCACTCAGTGGGCCCGCTGAAGCCCTTAAGTAGGTAATTAATTAGATTAGATTAGATTAGATTAGATTCCCTACAGTATGGAAACAGGCCTTTCAGCCCAACAAGTCCACACCAACCCTCCGAAGAGCAACCCACCCAGACCCATTCCCCTAACTTAGCCCTGCACCTAACAGAACGGGCAATTTAGCATGGCCAATTCACCAAACCTGCACATTTTTGGATTGTGAAACCGGAGCAGGGAGAATGTGCAAACTCCACGCAGACAGTTGCCCGAGGTGGGAATTGAACCCGGGTCCCTGGCGCCATGAGGCAGCAGTGCTAACCACTGAGCCACTGTGCTACCATTAATGCTCAATTAAAGGCTACATCTCACTAATGGTAGTGTTAGCTTTGTGACAGAGGGCTCTTCTGGAGCAAGCCCAGTTCGCTTCAGAGATGTGTAAAAGCATGTCTTAAGGTCAGTCTGTACCATCTACACGATGCGCTACAGTTAACCACTACTTCTTAGACAATACCTTCTAAATCCATGACCTAAACCACCTTAGAAGACAAGGGTGGCAGATACGTGGGAACACCACCCCTTGCAAGTTCCCCTCCCAGCCACTCACCATCCTGACTTAGAAATATATTGCCGCTCCTTCAGTTTCATTGAAATTCCCTCCCTAATGGCATTATGGGTATCCCATAGTTAACTGACGGCTCACCACCACCTTCCCCTGGCCAGTCAGGAATGGGCAATAAATGCTGGCCCCGCCAGCGATGCCCACGTCCCACGAACAAATGAATAAGGAAATCGCAGGATATTAACCCAGAGACCGTCGAGTATTGTGCTATCTGCTCCAGGTGGTGTGTGATTTGAAGGGGAACTGAAAGATTCCGGAGGTCCAAAGTGTCTGCTGCCCTTATCCAGCTAGCCCAAAGGATTGTAAGAGAACTGTTCTGAAGAAGAGTCTCCGGACTCAAAACATTCGCTCTGTTTCTCTCTGCGCAGATGTTGCCAGACCTGCCGAGTTTCTCCAGGATTCTGTGTTCGTTGCAGTAGAGTTGGCAGATGCTGACAATGGAACCTTGAGGATTGATAGTGATAAAACAAATGAAAAGAAATGTATTGATGTGCCAGCAGGTAGTCAGTAATAAAATTTGGAACAGCATCACTCAGCAAAGCATAATGCCTTCATCCTCAGCTGCGATGAATAATACCTAACTGCGTTGTTCATCCTGAAAATCACAATCAGTTAATAAGTGTGATTACTTTTCTGTTCTTTACTTAAAAGTAGGATAATTTAAAATGTGTGTCGAATGCCTTGGGATCTTGGAACAAAGGGATATGTTCGTTTATCCGATAGCTCTTCAGCGGGGAACATTTTTCATTGTCAAGTCGGCTTTTCAACATGATCATTAACAACACTGTCTGAAGCAGCAAATGTTAAACTGCATTTAAAGTTGCAAGTCTTTCGAATATGAAGTGTTAGACAGAGGGATTGTGGAATTTTGGAAATTCAGAACAGTTTTGGTGCATTAATGGGTTTGCATTGAGGTAATTTGATATTTTCATTTTTATATTTTTATAATTTTATGAGATATAAGCATCATGTGTAGGGCCATTTAGGGATTTATTGTCCTAATCGCCCTGAAACTGAGTGGCTCGCTCAGTCATTACAGAGGGCAGTTAAGGGTTCACCGTGTTGCTGTGGGTCTTCAGTTTAAGGTCGGCCCAGACCTTAATAGTAGATTACCTTCTCTAAAGGATATTAGTGAACCAGATGGATTTTTTTGCGACTATCATTGATAATTACCATGGTTGCCCCTCACTGAGAGCACTGTTTGATGCCAGCTGTATGAATTGAAATTAAGTTCCACCGGCTTCTCAAAACCGAGTCTCAACAGTAGTGACCTAGACCACGAGATCAATTACTTAATGACATCAACACTACTCCACTATGTCTACGTAAATAGTGTCATTGTGATTAGCTAAGGGATTATTTTCAGAATCCTAATTGTTTACTCTTTCATGAGCTGTGGACCTTGCCAGAACAACATTTATTGCCTGTCCTTCGTTGCTCTTCAGAAGATGGCGATGAGCTGCCTTCTTGAATCACTGACTCTCTGAGTCAGGAGCTGAGTTACTGTCTGCAGTATTCCCAGCCTCTGACCTACTCAATTGGCTGCTGTGTTTATATGGCGAGTCCAGTTGTGTTTCTGGTCAATGGTAATCCCCAGGACACTGATAGCGGGGGAATTCAATGATGGAGATGTTAAACACATGGGCATGATTTACCTGCTGGCATGTTCAAAGCTGAACAGACTCATTAAACCCCATGACTTACTGTTTAACTACGGTGTCAGGATGCTCACCACTCAGTGGGCCCGCTGAAGCCCTTAAGTAGGTAATTAATTAGATTAGATTAGATTAGATTAGATTCCCTACAGTATGGAAACAGGCCTTTCAGCCCAACAAGTCCACACCAACCCTCCGAAGAGCAACCCACCCAGACCCATTCCCCTAACTTAGCCCTGCACCTAACAGTACGGGCAATTTAGCATGGCCAATTCACCAAACCTGCACATTTTTGGATTGTGAAACCGGAGCAGGGAGAATGTGCAAACTCCACGCAGACAGTTGATGAGGTGGGAATTGAACCCGGGTCCCTGGCGCCATGAGGCAGCAGTGCTAACCACTGAGCCACCGTGCTACCATTAATGCTCAATTAAAGGCTACATCTCACTAATGGTAGTGTTAGCTTTGTGACAGAGGGCTCTTCTGGAGCAAGCCCAGTTTGCTTCAGAGATGTGTAAAAGCATGTCAGAACACGTTGATAAGAAAATATTTTAAATGAATGATGAGTAAGTCCCCAGCCAATGAGTTGTTGTACAAAGTCATGCAGTGGGTGTGTGTATATACTGCCCTCGCCAGCTGTTCCCAGCCCATAGTCTCTCAAAGCCAGCCCGATGCTAAAATCAAAATCTTCATCCTTCAGATCCAGCCTCCTTATCAACATCTGGATCACATGCCTCCAAACCCTGCACCCCAGTATCCAATGGCTCAGTGGACAAAGAGGGACATGAAATGAAAATTGGTCTTACTTGGCACTTTGTTTGCGATTACGTGTGTGGGTTCATCTGAACGTCAACTAGTCAACAGTAGTAATTATCGAGGAGTGTGGAGCCCTCATGAGAGAGATGTGTGAATTCTAACATGGTCTCACCGTGAGGGCCTGTCAGTTACTGCACTCTCCAACGTTTGACCCCCTCATCCTGGAGCAACTCAACAATTATAGAGTCATAGATTAATACAGTATGAAAACAGGCCATTCGGCCCAACCTGGTCCATGCTGACCATGTTGCCCACTCAGCTAGTTCCACTTGCTTTCATTTGGTCCATATCCCTCTGAGAGTACTTTTTTTCTGCAGCCGTTGATCCTACCAGAAGTTTTCGAACCCTGGTCCATGACATGCTGCAGTTTCTACTCACTCTAATGGTGTCCCCCACCCCACCGCGTTGTTGCTAACCATCACAGGCCAGGTACTGACTGGGGAGCATAGAGAGGCCAACAGCGAGTGAGTGGGCATGCACAGCACCCTCTGTTGAATTCCTGATCATTTAAATTCAACCTTCCCGCTGTTTACGACCTTATACTTTCCTGATCAGGCTGCCCAATGTTGCTGACTGCCTCAGGGCTCAGGTGTGAGCCAGTGATGTTGCTGGGGACTGCTACTGGTGTGGACAGGAAGAAATAAACATTCTGAAAGGATCTGTCTGACAAACCTCTATTTCACCAGGAGAAAGTGAGGGCTGCCGATGCTAAAGTTCAGAGTCAAACCGTGTGGAACTGCTTCTACCTACTGTTGTTAGAATACTGCACGGACTCTCAAGAACTTAACATACGCCTGTACCTGTGTTTTTGGTTTTGCCGCCGTTCACTTGTTATTTACTATCTACGCTACATAGCTATGTGATCTGCCTGCATTGTTCACAAGGCAAAGCTTTCCACTGTGCCTCGATACACATGACAGTAAATTCAATTTAACTCAAAATGGAAAAGCACAGCTGGAGAGGCAGCATCCGAGGAGCAGGAAAATCGACGTTTCAAGCATAAGCCCTTCATCAGGAATTAACCTGGCCAATCCACCCTAACCTGCACATCTTTGGACTGTGGGTGGAAACCGGAACACCCGGAGGAAACCCACGCAGACACGGAGAGATTTTCCTGCTCCTCGGACACTGCCTGACTGGCTGTACTTTCCAGCACACCACACTTTTTGACTCAAACCTCGATTTACCGTCTCCCAGTACAGTGTACAGAAAATTCCCACAAGAATCAAGGGCGGACCAAAGAAGATGGGTTTACAAGATTGTGTTATTTAATAATCTGTTCTAAAAGATATCTGGATCTCTGAAACAAACACAGAACATTCTAGAGAAACGCAGCAGGTCTGGCAGCATCTGTTCAGAATGAAACAGAGTTAATGTTTCACTTCTGGTCTGACTTTGCTTAAGATTAATCTGTTTAATACTCACAGTGCTATTCTCACACCAGGTATACATAGAAACACAGCCAATAGGAGCAGGAGTAGGCCATTCATCCCTTTGAGTCTGTTCCGCCATGCGATATGATCATGGCTGATCATCCAACTCAGTCCCCTGTTCCTACTTTCACCCCTTTGATTACTTTAGCCTTAAGAACTATATGTAAACAAGACTAGAGATGAAGGTATAAACATAGTAAGAAATTGTTGGAATAACTTAGCAGGTCAGCAGCATCTGTGGAGAGAAAGCAGAGCTAATGTCCAGTGACCCTTTCTCAGCACCAGGTCTGATTTCTGATTTTGTTCCTGGTTTCCCGCATCTGTAGTTTGGTTTTTTGAAAGTATCTGTTTCCTTAAACGCTACATCATTATTATGAGATACTGATTTCATTGCAAACTTTATTTTCATATTTTCTGAAGCAATCATTATTTCAGCACAATAATTTAAGAATGTCAGTCAAGGTTTGAATTATGAGAGCAGGGGAATGATGTTGGAGCTATCCAGGACTTTGGTGAGGTCACGGCTGGAGTAATGTATGCAGTTCTGGTCTCCATACTGCAGGGAGGATGTGATCGCACTGGGAGCGGGTGCAGAGGAGATTCACCAGGATGCTGTCTGGGATAGACCATAACACATAGGAGTGGAAGCAAGGCCATTCAGCCCATCATGTCCACTCCGCCATTCAATCATGGCTGATGGGCATTTCAATTCCACTTATCTGCACTTCTCCCCGAATCCCTTAATTCTTTAGCAGGTTATGAAGGGAGAACTGTAAAATCTTAGGTTGTTTTCTTTGGAGTGGAGAGGGACCTGACTGAAGTGCTTAATTTTTAAAAAATATGTAACCTATTTTTTTCTAATCAACCTGTTCAGAGATGTTAGTACACACCTGGGGAGCAGGTGGGACCTAAACCTGAGCCTTTTGGTCTAGGGGTAGGGACACTACCATTGCACCACAGGAGAGCCCTTTTATAAAAGCCCCCAGCATGAACATGGAGATTGAGGTTTAGATTAGATTAGATTAGATACATACAGTGTGGAAACAGGCCCTTCAGCCCAACAAGTCCACACCGACCCGCTGAAGTGCAACCCACCCATACCCCTACACATACCCCTTACCTAACACTACGGGCAATTTAGCATGGCCAATTCACCTGACCCGCACATCTTTGGACTGTGGGAGGAAACCGGAGCACCCGGGGGAAACCCACGCAGACACGGGGAGAATGTGCAAACTCCACACAGTCAGTCGCCTGAGGTGGGAATTGAACCCAGGTCCCTGGCGCTGTGAGGCAGCAGTGCTAACCACTGTACCACCGTGCCGCCCAAGGTGTCTAAGATTGAGGGGGTGGGGTGGGGGTGGGGGTGGGGGGGTGTAGATAGGAAGCAGCTGTTCCCCTGTGCTGAAGATTCAGTTATGAGGAGGCATAATTTTAATGTGAAGGGAAGGAGCTTTTGAGGGGATTTACAGAAACGTCTATTCATCCAGAGGATGGTGGGAGACTGGAATGCACTGCCTGGGATAGTAGTGGAAGGGGCAAACCTCCCAACATTTAAAACATGTCATAATATAAACTGAAGAAACTGCGGATACTGTATAAAACAGAAACGAAAACAGAAGTTGCTGGAAAAACTCAGCAGGTCTGGCAGCATCTCTGGAGCAAAATCAGAAATGAAGTTTTGTGTCCCGTTCTGAGGGAGGGTCATGGGACCCGAAACGTTAACTCTGATTTCTCTCCACAGGTGCTGCCAGACCTGCTGAGCTTTTCCAGCAACTTCTGTTTTTGCTTCTGAAGTGTCATAACATTCAAGGGTGGCATGGTGGCTCAGTGGTTAACACTACTGCCTCACAGCACCAATTCCCAGGTTCGATTCCAGCCTTGGGACGCCTATCTGTGTAGAGTTTGCACATTCTCCCCGTGTCTGCGTGGGTTTCCTCCGGGTGCTCCGGTTTCCTCCCACAGTCCAAAGATGTGCAGGTCAGGTGAATTAGCCATACTAAATAGCCCATAGTGTTAGCTGCATTAGTCAGAGGGAAATGGGTGTGGGTGGGTTATTCTTTGGAGGGTCAGTGTGAACTTGTTGGGCTGAAGGGCCTGTTTTCACACTGTAGGGAGTTTTATCTAGTCTAATCAAATCAAGTTCTGGCAAGTCAGATTGGTGTGAATAGATCACCTGATTAGTTGAAAGACCTCATGGTGCTCTCTGAGAGTTGGTACCTGTGGGATATGTTCATGAAGCCATGAAGAGTGTGTGTATTAATGATACACATCAGGGAAAGGCTATTTGTCATTCTCATGATTGAATAGAGTAGCGTTGTCTGTCTCTGACTCCAACACTGTAGGCTGACACCCCACTGCAGGACTTCATGAATGAGGAAGTTGTGTTTAAGTATCTTTAATCAACATAATCAGAGTTGCTGTCACTCACCTTGAGAGCAGATGGGACTCCTGGTCCAGAGGTAGGATTAATGTCACCAAACCGGTTGAAATGGTTATTGGTTTGTAAATCCACCACGCATTCCAGAAACTAAGGGCTCGGAGTCAGAGTGATTTCTGGTCAGCATCATATCAAAAGAAATCGCAGCCTCTACCCTCACCACATGGTGCATGCAAAAAGTGTCAGTCGCCATAGCAACCTGGATTCAAGTGAACCGTGAAACACCACATTACCCCAAATAAAACATAACAGCACACTTTGACGCTGGGGCACTTCTATGAGCTACTGAGAGACTGGTTGAATTTTGTAACCATGGAGTGGGGTCTTGTTTTGTAACCGTCAGATGCACAGGGAGCTCTGAGAGGGTGAATTTCCAACTCCCCTATCAGCCAACAGTTGCCGTGGGTAAGAAAGGGCAAATTTTTTTTTACAAACAGACACGCCATTTTCTCAGCCTCGTGTGCAGTGTTGACGATGATGATTCCATGTGACTCTACTCACCCATAATCAAGCCCATTCATGCCTGGAAAAACTTATCAAGACCGTGTTATAAAGCGGGCTTCTTCAACAGGAGACCGGGTTGTGAATCTGTGGAATTCCCTACCTGATGAAGCAGTTGAGACTACCTCGTTGAATGTTTTGTAAGGAAAGATAGATTTGTGAACAGTAAAGGAATTAAGGGTTACAGTCAGAGGGCGGGTAGGTGGAGCTGAGACCAAGAAAAGATCAGCCATGATCTTATTGAGTGGTGGAACAGGCTCAATGGGCCAGACGGCCTACTCCTGCTCCTAGTTGTTATATTCTTGGGGTGGTGGGGCCGTTTGTGCCAGTGGTAGTGTCACCACCTCTGGCCCAGGAGACCCCGGTCCATGTTCTCTCTCCCCGGGAGCAGCATTGTAACATGCCTGTATGGGTTGATTAAAAATATCTGTAAAACTGAGTGTGCAAGGGATACAACTTGAAATGGTTTGAATGTTAGCTCACCAAGAAGAGAGAAGAAACACTTAGAATCAAGGGAGTAAAACCGAGTTGTGAGGATATTAGACAAAAGCAGAAAAAAGGGAAAGGAGTATTGGCAATACTTCAAAAGAAACAAGGAGCCCAGAGTTAGAGAAATAAGCAGTGAAGGTACAGCACTCCAGCCAATACAACTCCCTGAACCTTCCTGGGGGTAAACTGTACCTCGTTCCCATTCACTTCTGGTGCATGGCTTGGAATTATCATGGAATGAACTAAAGGAAAGCTCTGGCTAGTTCCCCAATGGCCTGAAAACAAAGGAGACATTGAGAAATGCAAGATCATCAAAAAACATCAAAACAACTGAAATCTGGGCAAACCCTTGCCACCCAGGCAGAGCAATGAAATATTTGATTTGTACAGACCATCTCTACATTATGCAGTGAGCGTGTGCGTTTATAATTCTGACACAGGTCTGAAGTTGAACACATTTCATTCATTACTGATGTCAGTTGAGCTTCATGGGGTTATGAGGCAGGGATGAAGCTCCATTTTTAATAAGCTCTTTCATTACCAATAAAAAGGAATTGATTTAAAGAAGTCAATCATCCCACGGAAAGGTCAGCCAACTCGTTCTGCATGAACCTTGAACCTGGAGAAAATTATTCTGTTTTCCGCACTCACTTCACTTTGTGGTTGCTTGATTCAGGAAGTCTCTGGATTAAAATCCCTGATGATTTTATTGGGAATGAAGTGAATACAGATGTTTAATTAACACCTCAGCTGTAGCCTTAGCTGGACTATTAAATTTATTTTTAAAAGTTGGTATGAATTCTTTATTTCCATTTAGATATCAGATACACAGCACAGAAACAGGCCATTCAGCCCAATCACTCTGTACTGGCAATTAGTCTGTAATCAAGCCAGCTTCCATCTTTTCTCACCTGACCCCATCAGCATAACCCTGTATTCCTTTCTCCCTCATGTAGCATTCTAACTTGCCCTTAAATGTATCTGATCTATTCAACTTAACCACTGCATGTGATAGTCTGAAGAAAGGAGGTTTCTTCTGCATCCCTCGATGTGGATGATGGGGCCATTACATGGTTTGCTGCATTTGCTGATCACACCAAGGTAGAGAGAAGTGAGTTGTCAAGGAGAGCCAGGGTTGGTTGGAGGTTGGGGAAGAGAGGGGGGGGGTGGGTGGGGGTCCTGCAAAGAGACGAAGACAGGTGAGGTGAATGGGCAGCCCATTTGCAGATGGAGTGTAAGGTGGGTAAGTGTGAACTTGTCCAATTTATCAAGAAGAATAGACAAACAAGGTTATTATCGAAGTGGAGAAAGACTGTAGAGTCCAGTGGGTCAGAGAGATCGGGGTGGCTGAGTGACCTTTTTTTTAAGTGTCAGCAAATCATCATAGAACCCCTACAGTGTGGAAGCAGGCCATTCAGCCCATCGAGACCACACTGACCCTCCAAAGAGCATCCCACCCTATCCCTATCACCCTACATTTCCCATGGCTAATCCCCATAGCTTGCACATTCTTGGACTCAAGTCAGTACAGCCAATTCACTCAAATCTGCACATCTTTAGAGAGTAGGAGGAAACCCACGCAGACACAGGGAGAATCTGCTAACTCCACACAGACAGTCGCCCGAGACAGGAATCAAACCCGAGTCCCTGGTGCTGTGAGGTAGCAGTGCTAACCACTGAGCCACCATGTTGCCATTGTTACATGGAATGTGGGTACCATGGGCAAGGCCAGTCTTTGTTGCCCACCCCTCATTGCCCCTCACAGCCATCTCAGAGGGCAGTTAAGAGTTAACCACATTGCTGTGGGTCTGAGTCATATGTAGGGCAGACCAGGTAAGGATGGCAGATTTCCTTCCCCGAAGGGTGTTAATGGGCCAACATTTGACAGCGGTTACAAATTCACTAGCTTTTTAAAAAATTTTTTTAAATTTAAATTTCACCACCTACCACAGTGAGGTCCAAACCCATGATCCCACAATATTAATCTGGTGCTCGAGATTACAGGTCCCGTAATGTCATCACTCCACCCCCACCTTCCCTCAGTACAGTCTTTCATTGGATTACTAACACCCAACTTATGAACTGAGCTCTCTAAAGCCTACTGTTTTAAAAAATTGAGTTACATACAATGGTTTGTACTAACAATCGGGGGAAAGAGACCTAATGGGCTACCATTTCACACAGAGGGTGGTGCATGTATGGAATGAGCTGCCAGAGGAAATGGTGGAGGCTGGTACAATTGCAACATTTAAGAGGCATCTGGATGGGTATATGAATAGGAAGGGTTTGGAGGGATATGGGCCAGGTGCTGGCAGGTGAGACTAGATTGGGTTGGGATATCTGGCTGGCGTGGACGGGTTGGACCGAAGGGTCTATTTCCATGTTGTACATCTCTATGACTCTGAACTACTTTGCACGATGCTCAAAACACTGCGCGTTACAAGAATAAGCGTCAACCTTTAATCGTTTTCTTTTCCATCTATACAGTTTAAGAAATCTTTGTTTAATGTTTTTTATACTTATACACATACATACACACATTCTTTCTCACTCAGTTATAAATACTGTACTGTAGTTACTTTTATTATTATTATTAATGTATTGTTATATTTAATGGTCAGACAGGCTTGAGGGGCTGAATGGCCTCCTCCTACATCCTATTTTCCTTATTTGCTGTCTCAGTGATTCCCTTATATTGAGAGCGTCTGGTTTTGCTCTTCCTTATAGATTGAGAGATTCTCTGTGTGTCTATTTTAACAAAACCATTCAAGAATTAGAGAGATTTCTATCGGGACACCTCCACAGCTGTTTTTCTGATACGAGAAAGAGATTGAAACTGTTCAATAGCAAGAAACCCCACATTTCTGGGATCATCCCTATAAACCTTTATTGTACCTACTCCAGTGCCAAACTATCCTTATATGATGTAACCTAGGTACAGCTCAAATTTAGCAAGGTCTCTCTGCTTTTCAATTCTATCCTTATAGAAGGTCTTTTTTTAGTGACCTAGTTAAACCGTGTCAGTATTTTTAAGCTTCTAGATTCCCATTTAAATTCAGAGCCGAGAGTCAGTGTCAGGTGTGACAGTGGGCAGCTCTCTTGTCTCTCAGTCAGAAAGTTTGAGGGCTTAACTCCAGCCTCCCCAGCACTGACAGCAACGATCCAGGCTGGTGTTCCAGTGCAACACAGTCGGAGTGCTGCCCTGGTCGAAGCCCCTTCCTAAGGGAAGGTGTTCATCTGAGGTCTCAGGTGAACATCAAAGATTTATTGCTGTCACAATTTGGAGGAAGAGGCAGCAATACGTATTGGCCAATACGTATTGCTCAGTCGATATCAGCACAGCCAATTAACTCATCGGCATCACACCGCTGTTTGTGGGAGCTTACTGCTGCACTCATTGACTGTTGCATTTTCCCAACAATATTGGCTTCAAAGTGCTTTGAGGCATCGATTGTGAAAGGCACGAGATCAATGTGTGTCTTTTTCTCTCAAAGTTAATCTGCAGCCTGCTGGTATCTCTGGTCAGCAGATGTTTCCCTGTGTTGAAGGTTAAGGTTTCCCTGTTTGCAATAGCAGCTGGTTTGGCCAGCCAAAACGCACCCTCTGTCAGAACAGCTCCCCTTTGATTGGGCTTTGCAATCCCACACACCCCAACACCCAAGAGAGAGACCACAGTCTGGGTTTATCCAGAACCTTATCCTGGTTTGAGCAATGCAGAGGCCATTGTTGTCAGGCTAGCCCGCAGTCGCACTGTTCTCGAATAGCCCGAGTACAGGAGCAGGGATGTGTCGTTGCAGTTATACAGGGCTTTAGTGAGGCCACTCCTTGAATATTGTGTGGAGTTTTGGTCTCCTTTCCTGAGGAAGGATATTCTTGCTCTCGAGGGAGTGCAGTGAAGGTTTACCAGGCTGATTCTGGGGATGACGGGATCGGCGTATGAGGAGAGATTGACTCGGTTAGGATTGTTTTCACTGGAGTTCAGACAAAAGAGGAGAATCTCATACAGACTTATAAAATTCTAACAGGACTAGATGCAGGGAGGGTGTTCCTGATGTTCCAGGGAGGTGTGTCCAGAACCAGGAGTCACAGTCTGAGGATTCGGGGTGGGCTATTTAGGATGGAGATGAGATATTTCTTCACCCAAAGAGTGGTGAGCCTGTGGAATTCATTACCACAGGAAGTAAGTGATGTCAAAACATTGAATGTATTCAGGAGGCAGCTAGATACAGCACTTGGGGCAAATGGGGTCAAAGGTTATGGGGAGAAAGCAGGATTAGGCTGTTGAGTTGGATGATCAGCCATAAACGTGATGAATGGGGGAGCAGGCCCAAAGGGCCAAATGGCCTCCCCCTGCTCCCAGCTTTTGTGTTTCTTTGAAGCGCAGAATCCTTTTTGGCGAGAGTGAAAGTGTTGATAGAGACGCTCTCCCTGCTCTGAATAACTCTGTGGTGGACTCAATCAAAAGAAATCCCATTCCGTTGAAAAGGCGATGTCAGTAGCTCAGTGAATTAAAGGTGAGGGTAGCAGCCATTGCACAAACACTGATTAGAAATGAGGTTGAATGAGTCCCCAGAGAGTGTCGGACTGATTGCATTTCCGTCAGACACCAGAATGATTTGTTTCTCTGTTTCAATTCCACAGCCGAAACTCTTGGCAAAGGAGCTGCTTGACCTGGTGGCATCTCACTTCAACCTGAAGGAAAAGGAATATTTTGGAATAGCATTCACAGACGAAACGTGAGTTCTGTCTTTTACCCTCACATTGCCTTCACGATGTTGCATGTTGTCCCACTGGTGAACTAACAACGGGCAAGCTAGATTGCTGAGGTGTCAATAATGAAGAGAGATCAATCCCAGGGGTGTCAGACACCTCTAAAATCAATCAATAACGCAGCACTCAAGATGTGATTAGCATCACTGTAATGTGTGAGCACTCATTGGGGTATCATTGATGTAAATAATGCATCTTACACTGCTTAATTTTCTGGTTTCGGGGGGAAATTTATACCTTTGGCCACAAGATTACACAGCTCAAATATTAGTGAGCAAATACCAAGAAACATTGAGTGGGATTCCTGTCTCTGCTACATGTTGAGGCAATATCCTCGTTCAAATACGCCACCTGGAACAAAGAGATTACAAACACATCGGTCAGACCCGACACCAACATTTAGAGAACGTAATTTGAAAGCGTTGTCAGGTGTCCTCGCAACAATGTGCTCGTTTCTGAAGTTAATGTCAGGAGCTGCTTTGGTATTTTTGTCACAATTTCAGGAAAATAGAGGGGTGTGTCATAATCGTGGATTGAAGAGGAAGGATTTTATTCATAACCAATCCAGGACTGATGTGGAGGTGCCGGAGTCCAACTGGGGTAGGCAAGGTCAGAGGTCATGAGACACCAGGTTACAGTCCAACAGGTTTATTTGAAATCAACTGCTCTGAAAGCTTGAGATTTCAAATAAACCTGTTTGACTATAAACTGGTGTCGCATGACTTCTGGGTTTAGCAGCAATAAGCAAGCAGGAGATTCTTTATCCCAAATGCCAATGATACTCCGAGACTCTGACACGAACAAGCCTTCCCACGGTGGATGGTCCTGAGCACTGCAGCTCTAGAAGATGCTAGAAATGTCCCTGGAGTATCACCTCAGCCGCAACAGCAGCAATCAGTAATTTGGGATCTGTATTACAGGGATCCAGACACAGTGGGTACACACAGAGGCACAGAATAAGAATATACGAAATAGGAGCTAGTGTAGGCCATTCAGCCCCTTTAGTCCTACTCTGCCAGTCAACGCGATTTTGGCTGATCAGTTACATCATCCCATCCTATTCCCGTCTCCCATCATTCACTTAAACCCAAACATTTGGATGGAATAAAACACATTAACGAGCTTTTAGTAAAGCATTTTTAATACGAAAGCTTGTGATTTCACATAAACCTGTTGGACTATAACTTGGTGTTGTGTGACTTCTGCCTCAATGCAGGATTGTTGGTCGGGTCCCCAGCCTGGTGCAGTTGCATGCTCTGGAAGCTTTGCTTATTAATCCAGAGGGACTGCTCTGTACAGACCGTGCTGCCTTTAAGCTGTATCTGTTTCCACACGACAAATAGGTGACATCCCACTCTCTGGTTCGTTTCTCGGGGCGATAGCCTGACCAATTGGAATCAACCTGCTTGGTTTTAAATTTTAGAAAAACCTGACAATTAATTGTCGATCAGCATCAACAGGTGCATTCTCCATGGAAACCCCTCTACCAGTCAGAGCCCACTCATTACTCTTCTCAAACAGTGACAAATGTTGTTGTCCTTTAATGGGATATTTCATGCAAATTGTCCTGACAAGTGCAAGACAATAAATGTTGACAAATGTATCTTTTTACAAATTGGTGAGGGATAGATTGTACAGCACAGAACGAGGCCATTTGACCCATTAAGACAGCATCGTTTCTTTTGAAAGCCAGTCCAGTGAGTTCCCCTTCGCCGCACTCTGCCCATACCCTTCTCCAACTCTTTCTCCATCAAATAACTATCCGATTGCTTTTTGAAAGCTGTTACTGAATCTATCCATCAACCTCTCAGCTGTGTATGTGAAATCTGAACCACTCCTTCTGTGAAAAAAATTGCATCTTTCCTCATGTCACCTCTGGTTCTTTTGCCAAGCAGCTTAAAGTGAGGCCCAAGTTAAAGCTCATAATTCAGCTGATGTTATAATGCCTCAGTGCTTTGCAGGATTTGTACCTTCCAGGGATTTTGTACCTTTAATCTCCCCACTCTTGTGAGTCTATTTATTATTAAGAAACTTGCACAGTATGTGCTCTTCCATAAATCTTGCTTCCTGTCATCGCATATTTTAGTGCTGCATTAATTTCAACATTTCTCAGCACATTGTGTGAAATCCAATATCTCTCCATTTTGCTATTGTTCAGCCAGGAGATGATTTGTGTGTGAAACTCAGACTCAGTGATCATCCAGTTTCATGAGCTGAAGTAAAACTCACTTCAGCATCCAGGGAGAGAGAAAATAAGCTGATGTTTTGTGTCTAGATCTCTCTCCATAGGTACTGTCTGACCCACTGTGGTCTCTAGTGTTGGCTGTTTTCAGTACAGGTTTCAACATCTGCAGTAACTTGCTCCAAAGATTCACTTCACTCCATTTTCAGCACAAGCTCCCTTATCACGAGGAACACAATAAAACGCATTTTACAAACCCCTACGTCAACTCTATTTCCATTACCCTGTGAGCAATAATCAGGGAGCTACATTTTCAGAAGATTTGGAAGGGAGTTATGCTGTGAGGAGATATTTTACAAAGTAGACCTGTTTACTCCCTAATTCAGAAGGTTGAGGAGCGATCTGATTGAGGTCTTCAAGTCGTTAACAGGAAAAGACAGGGTAGACAAAAAAATAAACTAATTCCACTGGTTGGAGGTTTTGGGTGGCACAGTGGCTCAGTGGTTAGCGCTGCTGCCTCACAGCACCAGAGACCTGGGTTCGATTCCACCCTTGGGTGACGGTCTGTGTGGAGTTTGCATATTCTCCTCGTGTCCGTGTGGATTTCCTCCCACAATCCAAAGATATGCAGGTAAGGTGGATTAGCCATGGGAAGTGCAGGGTTACAGAGATAGGGTGGAGGATGGGCGGGATGCTCTTTGGAGTATCCATAAAATCAGTATGGGCTGAATGGCCGACTTCCACAGCGTAGGGATTCTAGGACTAGCAGCGCCGTCTGAGAATTAGGGCCAGAACATTCAGGAGAAATGTTATGAAGCATTTCTACACACACAGGGTGGGAGAGGTTGGGAACTCTCTTCCACAAACAGCAGTGGATGGTTAGGCCACTGTTGGAATATTGTGTGCAATTCTGGTCTCCTTCCTATCGAAAAGATGTTGTGGAACTTGAAAGGGTTCAGAAAAGATTTACAAGGATGTTGCCAGAGTTGGAGGATTTGAGCTATAGGGAGAGGCTGAACAGGCTGGGGCTGTTTTCCCTGGAGCGTCGGAGGCTGAGGGGTGACCTTATAGAGGTTTACAAAATCATGAGGGACATGAATAGGGTAAATAGGCAAAGTCTTTTCCCTGGGGTGGGGAAGTCCAGATCTAGAAGGCATAAGTTTAGGGTGAGAGGAGAAAGGTATATAAGAGACCTACAGGGCAACTTTTTCACACAGAGGGTGGTACGTGTATGGAATGATTTGCCAGAGGAAGTGGTGGAGGCTGGTACAATTGCAACATTTAAGAGGCATCTGGATGGGTATATGAATAGGAAGGGTTTGGAGGGATATGGGCCGGGTGCTGGCAGGTGGGATTAGATTGGGTTGGGATATCTGGTCGGCATGGGCGGGTTGGACAGAAGGGTCTGTTTCCATGCTGTACATCTCTATGACTCTATGAGTTGTTAATTTTAAATCTAAGAGAGATTTTTTTGTTAAACAAAGGCAGGTGTATGGAGTTAGGCTACAGATCTGCCACAATCTCACTGAATGCAGAACAAGTTTGAGGGGCTGAATGGCCTCCTACTTTCACTGTGTTCTTTGGACTATCTTTCTCCACCCAGAGCCTGGTGAGGGTCAGGAGCTCACTGCCTGACAGGGTCCTAGAGGTAGAACCTCATCCCATTTACAAAGTGCTTAGACACACACTTGACAGATTATAACCAAGACCCAGGAGCTGGAAGGTGTGAGTGGGTTGGGAGATTTTAGTTTTAGACAGCACAGTGGCTCAGCGGTTAACGTTGCTGCCTCACAGCACCAGGGACCCAAGTTCATTTCCAGCCTCGAGCGACTGTCTGTGTGAAGTTTGCACATTCTCCCTGTGTCTGCGTGGGTTTCCTCTGGGTGCTCTGGTTTCCTCCCACAGTCCAAGGATGTGCAGGTTAGGGTGAATTGGCCATGGGAAATTGCCCATAGTATTCGGTGCATGAGTCGAGGATAAGTACAGGGTGTGGGGAATGGGTCTGGGTGGGTAACTCTTTGCAGGGTCAGTGTGGACTTGTAGGGCCAAAGGGCCTGTTTCCACACTGTAGGGAATCTAATCAGGCACACTGGCTCCACTGGCCTGCCTCTGTGCTGTGAATCTTTCGAATTGCTGCAGACGTGACTGGGCCAAGGATAAGCTGTCAGTCTCTGAGTGTGTTCAATGAATTCAGCTGGCGAGGTTCTGATGGAAAGAGCTGTTGGATGACGGTGACACAGGGGCTGGTTGGAGCTGCTTCTCATTCCTCTCAGGTCTATTGCACCTCTTTAACTTCAAAGAAATCTGATTGGCTGGATTGTCAATCCTGAACAAGTGTCATTTGAAAAATGATGAAGGATGGCGCTGAGAACAAAAGCATCTAATGATTCATTAGAATGCTTACAAACAGCCTCTGTACAAGCGATACTGTGCTTATTCATTCAAAGTAGGTGAGGGTAGTAAACAGTCACTTATAAGAATTGAAGTAGACGCCAAACAACCCTGCCAGTACAGGCCCTTGTCATCAGTTGATATAATGATTAGCCTGGTCAGAAATTGTTCCTTTCTCTGTTCAAGTGAAATCGCTTTAGTCAAATCTCAGTGAGAGAGAGAGAGAGAGTGTGTGTGTGTGTGTATCTGTCTGTCTATCTGTGTCTTTGTGTGTGTGTGAAACAGAGACAGTGTGAGAGAGAGTGAATGAGTGTGTGTGAGAGAAATAGAGAGTGTGTTTGTGTATGTTTATGTGCGTTTGTGTGTGTAAGTTTTAGTGTATGTTTATGCATGTGTTTGTGTGTGCTTGTGCCTGTGTGTTTGTGTGTGTCTGTATGTGTGTGTCTGTATGTGTGTGTGTTTGTGTTTTTGTGTATGTTGTCTGTGTGTGTTTGTGTATGTGTGTGTTTGTGGGGTGGGTGTGTCTGTGTTTCCTTGCATGTGTGTGTTTGTATGTGTGTGTGTGTGCGTATCTATGTTTGTATGTATGTATGTGTCTGTGTGTATATCTCTGTTTGTTTCTGTGGGTCTGGGTATTTCTTTGTGTGTGTGTGTATGTGTGTCTGTGTTTGTATCTGTGTGTCTGTGTTTGTATCAGTGTGTCTGTGTTTATATGTGTGTGTGTCTCTGTGTGTTTGTGTGTGTGTCTGTTTTTATATGTGTCTGTTTCTGTGTGTCTGTGTGTGTTTGTGTGTGTGTGTGTGTTTGTATGTATGTGTGTCTCCATGTGTTTGTGTGTGTCTGTATTTGTATATGTGTGTGTCTGTATTTGTATATGTATGTGTCTGTATGTGTGTATGCATGTGTGTTGTTCCAATGTGGGTTGTGTTGAAGGATTCTTGCTATCAGACATATTGAATTACAGTCACCTTTCCCATTTCCCGTTATCTCAGTAAAGAGGATTTTACAGATCAGGGAGAGGAGAGAATAATTGAATTGTGAGCCACAGGTAGCTCTTGGCAAACAGATTGTTCATTTCTAATTATCAAGGATGAATATTGACTTGACACTCTTGATCAAAAGATAGTTATGAAAATGAGCAAAGATTATTGCTAAGGAGTCATGTCTTTGCAATGTCAATATCACTTGTTTGTCCTGTGAAGGGGTTTCTGTGATGAGTTATATCCCCTCTCACAGTGATCATTGTGCCTTGCTTCTTATCTCACTCAGGATAAATTCCTTTTGTGACCAGTTCTTATCCATTTCCGCTGCGTGGTAACCAGTGTATTTCTGTGGTTTCCTAGATTACAGAGCGAATATACCACACTTTCTTTCTAAAGTCAAGGTCAGGAAATTCTCAGCAAGTTTTAAAGTCTGAAAGTGCCTCAGGCACAGGTACAGAGTAATCTCCAGCCCAGAGAGATGATTGTCTGGTGTTACCTGTAACTGAGGCAGGTTACTGTTTGCGTATGTCTTCCTGGAGACTAACTCACCAGGTTTCACTGTGATGTGTGGTATGATACTTCCAGACTCCAAACGTTAACTCTGTCTCTGTCTCCACAGATGCTGTCTGACCTGTTGAGTTTCTCCAGCATTCTGTGCATTTGTTTCAGTTTCCCAACATCCGCAGTATTTAACTTCTGTCATTTCAGTGTGGCATTGATGATGTGAGGTGGATATCGAGTGCAGTTGTGCCACACCAAATGCTACACCAAGGGGCACACCCCTTGGTGCCCATTTCAGATGAAGCTGTTTTGTATTTGGAAGGGGTAGAATGCACTAATAATAGAAACATCATTACTGCCTTAATTAAAAGCGCATGTTAGAAAATTTGTTTCTTGTTCAGTAGAATCACCTGAACAGACCCATCCATATGTTGAAACATTCACTTTTTTTGGTTTGAAATATTAGCTGTGCATGAACTGGGCACATGATGGTGTACACCAGAGATTCATGTGTGCTCCTACACACAAGAGCAGGTTTGAAGTGTTGGGTTTGGAGGTGAGTGGTTGTAACATGAGGCTCCATAATTAACAACCTCTCAGTGTATAGAGCATCTTGCAGCTCGATCCTTCACCCTGCCTATCTCCAGTGTTACAAAGGTCCCTCCCCTCCTGAAGGCATCACTGTTTACTGAGCAACACTAGGCAGAAGTGGGTATTGCAGTTGCTGGAGATTAGAGTGGCTCTGGAAAGGCAAAGCAAGTCAGGTAGCATCCAAGGAGCAGGAAAAACAAATCGACATTTTGGGTTCCGATGAAGGGCTTTTGCCTGAAACGTCGATTTTTCCTGCTCCTCGGATGCTGCCTGACCAGCACCACACTAATGTTGACTGAAGGAAACTGCCAGGCAATAACCAGCACCAGGTACCTCACCAGAAGGCTCATCCTTCAAATGTCAAGTCAAAGAAGACTTGCTTTCCTTGTTTGAGGGCTTGGTAAGGGGGGAGATGTTACATTCAGGGTTAGCCTGATCTAAACGTGTTGCTGGCATTGAGTCATTCTCTAATAAGGTGGTAGTCCTGTGGTTCTCTGCGACAAAGGTGACTTTATCTGTTTTTATCCTTTCTTTTACAGTCTTGATATTTGGATGATTTAAAGGACATTAATACTTCAGTCATCGAATCACACAGCACGGAAACAGACCCTTTGGTCCAACCAGTCTGTGCTGAACATATTTTGAAACTAAACTCGTCCCACCTGCCTGCTCCCGGCCCATATCCCTCCAAACCTTTCCTATTTGTGTACTTATCCAAATGTCTTTTCAACATTGTAACTGTACCCACATCCACCACTTCCTCAGGAGGTTCATTCCAACATGACGTCCCCGCTGTTATACTCATAGGTCTGAGCAATGAAGGCAAGTGTGTCAAGTCCCTTTTTTAACCACCCTGTCTACATTCAACGCAAAATTCAAAGAGTTATGTAGCTGAATCTCTGGGTCCCTCTGTTCTCCAACAGAGGCCCTCATTTCCCTCTGGGATGTAGCCAGCTGCTGCCAACACTGAGATCAGACAACTCAACAAACTAATTTCTTTCCACGTGTACCAGATTGAGTTAGAAGACTCATCTCTAAACAACTTGTTTTCCAACAGTTCTTACTGGGTGTTTGTGCTTAGTGGCAGTGCGTTTAATCTGAAATAATTTCAGCTGCAGATAAAGTAGTGTTGATGATTGTGTTCAATCACAAACTCTTAATATTCACCTGTAGCTGTGTTTTTGTTTTTGCTGATGTTTACCTATTATTTACATAGCAAGGCCACTGAACTCTGTGATCTGCCTGTATTGCTTGGTACATGTGACAGTAAATTCAATTCAATTCAATTCAAGTTGCGGGAATGATCAGCTTTGGATCTGAAACCTGGTTTTTGATCATCAAGATTTTCCCATTGGACATTGCTTCATACCTGTCACTTCCTGGTCTTGAATAATTTATGTTCTCTTGTTGGCTTGCTTGCCCTTGACCGCACGCATCAAACTGAAGTCAGTGATTCAATCACAGACAGTATCAGGACAAATTACTGCAGAGATTGGAATCTGTACTGAAAACAGCAAATGCTGGAGATCGCAGTGGGTCAGGCAGCATCCATGGAGAGAGAGCAAGCTAACGTTTCAAGTCTGGACTCTCTCACTGCCTGACCTGCTGTAATCTCCAGCGTTTCTTGTTTTTAAACACAGTGCTGGAGATACTCAGCAGGTTTGGTGATGTCTGTGGCGAGTGGGATAGAGTTAACAGCATTTTGAGTTGGAACTCATTGTGTGGTTTGAGGTTGACTTCACTGATCTGTTTTCTTTCAAATGATATTGAGTTGAGACCTGGCGTGATTGGGCATATTTGCTGGAGGATGAGGAGAGTGCGTGTGGACTCTGGGTCTATCCTCGATGGAGTTTAGAAAGATGATGGGAGATCTGATTAAAATGTATGGAATATTGAGAGGCCTGGATAGAGTGGACATGGAGAAGATGTTTCCATTAGTAGGAGAGACTAAGACATGAAGGCACCACCTCAGTGAGGGGGCTGACCCTTTAGAACTGAGATGGAGAGGAATTTCTTCAGCCAGAGAGTAGTGAATCTGTGGGACTCATTGCTGCAGAGGGCTGTCGAGGCCAGGTCATTGAGTGTATTTAAGACAGAGATAGATAGGTTCCTGATTGGTTAGGAGGTCAGGGGTTATAGGGAGAAGAGAGTTGAGAAGCATATCAGCCACGATCGAATGGCAAAGAAACTGAATGGGCCGAATGCCTAATTCTGTACCTTATAGTCGGATGGTTGGGTCTGATTAATGAGACTCAGGACTTTCATTCAGACAGTGTGTGCTTCAATTTGAATTTTATTCACAAGGAAAGCTGCAGTGCATTTCTTTGAAAAGTCTTCCTTTGCTTTTTCAGTCAGCAGAGGGACACACAGACTGGAGTGGCAGTACAATAGCCTGATAGCACACTGTGAGGAATACATCATAGGAACAGAAAAAGCCAGATACAATCATCAGCTCAGGCAGGATATATGGAAAGAAAAACACAAAGGTGATGTGATGAAAGGTCACCAACATTTGAAGTGTTATAACATGGTGGCTCAGTGGTTAGCACTGCTGCCTCACAGCTTATAGGGTCCCAGGTTCGATTCCAGCCTCAGGCAACTGCCTATGTGGAGTTTGCAAGTTCTCCCTGTGTCTGAGTGGGTTTCCTCCCACAGTCCAAAGATGTGCAGGTCAGGTGAATTAGCCGTGCTAAATTGCCCATAGTGTTAGGTGCATTAGTTAGAAGGGAATGGGTCTGGGTAGGTTACCCTTCGGAGGTTTGGTGTGGACTGGTTGGGCCGAAGGGCCTGTTTCCACACTGTAGGAAATCTAATCTGAAAACATCAACTAAATTACTAGCTAGAATGTTGTTTTTCAACTCAGAAAAGTGGAACATTAAAGTAGGGACCAAAACTTGGTTTTACTGTGTACAGAGTTGGTCTCCACGTTTAAGAATTTAATTACATCAGATGCAGTTCAGCAAAGGTAGTTCACTTGTCTGATTTTTCGGATGAGGGATGAGCTAATGGGAAACATTTGGACTGGCTGAGCCTGTATCCGTTGAAGTTTAGAAGAATGAAAAGCAATCTCATTGGGACACACAGGAGGATCCTTGGAGGATTTGAGAAGGTGGATACTGAGAGGCTGTTTCCTCTCGTGGGAGAGACCAGAACCAAGCGAAACAGTTTGGAAATAAGGGATCTTCACATTCAGAAGGAGATAAGCAGCCAGTTTTCCCTGAGGGTGATGAGCCCTTGGAACTCTCTACCCCAAAAGGGTTGGTGGAAATGGGGGTCGCTTGATATTTGATTCGTGATGAACAAGGAGGTCAAAGGTGAGCAGGGTTCTGTAGGAATGTGGAGTTGAAGCCACCATCAGATCAGCTATTGTTTTATTGAACGACAGAGCAAGCTTGGAGAGGTTATTGTGTTCATATGACCCGAAACATTAACTCACATATTCACTTCACAGATAGCCGCCAACCCTCGGTGAGAAATTCCAGCATGATTTGTTGCTTAACAGCAGTGCTGAAGGGAGTGAAGCTGGTTATAAAGTTTGAGAAACCAGTAGGTCGTTCAGAAGGCCACAGATCCACAGCTCACACTCCTTAACCAAGCAATGCCAGGACCAGAACCTGCTCCCAACTCCAGTCTGCCATCTCCCCCAGCTCCTTGTACAGCCAATGGTTACCCTCTGGAATTTGATGCTTATTCGAGTGTCTGGTACAGCTACACTGGCACTAATCATAGCACTTGAAGAGGAAAGAGTTGCTGGAACTTAAGCAGAAAAGCATGGACGGATCTGCAGGAGAACTTGTGCACACATGACTGGCCAAATTCAAGAAAGAGATGGATAGAGCTCTTAAAGATAGTAGATTCAAGGGTTATGGGGATAGGGCAGGAACAGGATACTGATTGTGGGTGATCAGCCATGATCATAACGAATGGTGGTGCTGGCTTGAAGGGCTGAATGGCCTACACCTGCATTTATTGTCTATTGTCAAATGGCCTCATTTGCCCTACAGTTGAGTGAATCTAGAGCTTTCCGTGATTCCTTCCCAACCCAGAACCTCTGTTTCCAGGGAGCCTCTGTTTACCATCTCTCCCCACAAGTCAGTAACACACTCGATTATATTTCAGTCACAAATGAAAGAAGGTCCATTGTCAGCACCTAGAGGTTTTTAGTCACAACAACTAAGACTTAAGTGTGAAATTATAAAAATATATGTTTCTGTAAAAAGCTTTCGAAACACTCTTGATAAACATTAATTGCTTATGCCTCACTATTAGTCAAACAATATACAGTGCAGTCTATGTTGATGTTCTTAGCAAATTAAATAAATGTTTGCAAAGCGTAATTTCCCTGTCACACAGTGGAATCTGTTATTTGAAATTGCACGGGTACCATGGAAATTATACTGCACACGTTTCCTGTGGGAGTTTAAGTAAATGCAGCTTGATTTGCCTCACTGTACCCTGCACTTAAGACCTAACAAAGACCAGCTGTTACTATTGTACATTGTGAGAAATAATGTGAAACTGGTACAGATAGGGTCACACCAGTCTGGGCAGTGTCGTATTCTGTGGGCGTGAAGTCTTCAAACATTGTGCTGGAATCCACAGTTCGATTGAATCTTTGATAGAAATGCAAGATTTGTTTTTCTGGTCCAAAATGCAGCCAAACTTTGCTGGTGTTAGCCTGTACCCTGCAGTAGGCAGAGATTCCCAGAGTAATTCCCTCCCGTGAATGGCTCAGTCTTTGAGCCTTGGTGGTGGATGCTAAGAGACATGAGGGGAGCTGAGCTCCAATCCTGTCCAAGTGTAGTGTCCTCTATCAGTGATCGTCTCTCCATCAGGCTGTGTAGCCCAGATGAGACTCGGGCTGATTTCTTAAATGTTACTGAGAATGATAAATGCTGGAGATCACAGGGGGTCAGGCAGCTTCCATGGAGAGGGAGCAAGCTAACGTCTGGGGTCTAGATGTTTCTTCATCAGAGCTGACATGATGTGTGGAGGGAGCAGCGTTTATGGGGGGAGGGGTGAAGTGCAGAGGGAGGAAGGGTGCTAATACAGTGATCGGGATGTACGAACGGCAGAACTCACTCCTGATGAAGAGCCCGAAACGTTGACTCCCCTGCTCCTCGGATGCTGCCTGACCTGCTGTGCTTTTCCAGTGCCACACTCTTCGACTCTGATCTCCAGCACCTGCAGGCCTCACTTTCTCCCAGATCAATGGTGTGTCTAACCGTCAGAGTGGAAAGAGAGGGCCCATTGGGGTGGGGAGGAGGGGAGGGAGGACATGGTGACAGAGCTTGCGCACGGAGCGTGGGTGTTCCACAAAGCAATCACCCAGTCTGCGTTTGGTTTCTCCACTGTAGAGTAGGCCCCATTGGGTGCAGCCAATACAATCCACAGGATTGGAGGAAGTAGTGATGAAGTGCTGCTTCACCTGGAAAGATCGTTGAGGTCCTTGGATGTTACCTTGGCTCAGAGCAGCCATTCAACATGGCACAGATTTAAAACTGGATTCTTGCACAGCTGATGCCTGGTGTTTGCCTTATCTGTGAATGGCCACTTACAGATTTCTTTGCCTTTGTGTGAGAATTCTGAGATTTTGACTTTCACTGAAATCGTTGAGGTGGTTTGGTAAGCAAACATTTTGTTACTGTCATTGTTGCTGTCTGCATTTCTCATATATCCGAAAGAAGAATTTCTTTTCACGTTTAACCCATCACAAAACAACATGATAGAGAAAGGAAAGTCGTTAGTTAATTACAGAAATAGTTGAGGATTAACTTGGAGCCAGAAATTTACCAACATATTAAAGTGTGACTGCTTCAGTCACCCATGATAAATGCTGTCTGAAACAAAATCAGAGAGAAACTCAGCAGGTCTGGCAGCATCTGTGGAGAGAAAGCAGAGTCAACATTTCGGGTCCAGTGACCCTTCTTGCACCAAAGAAGATGTGGCCTCTATGTTGAAGACATGGGATAGAGGGGAGAGAGTAGACGATAAGTGGAGTGGAGCTCAGAAAGGGAGACCCGCAGACAGTGGGACAGACAAGCTAGTGGATATTGGTGAGCCAGGGAGAAAGGGAAGCCGCTAATGAGGACCATTACTGGCTGAAAATGTGTTGGCAGTGACCCTCATGATGACAAAGCCAACCATTTCCAACTTGCAACAAAAACAGCAATTGCTGGAAAAGCTCAGCCGTCTGGCAGCATCTGCGAAGAGAAATCAGAGTTAACGTTTCGGGTCGAGTGACCCTTCCTCAGAACATCGTGGGGTGCCTTTCGGAGGGGTGGTGTGGACCAAATGGGCCGAATGGCCTGATTCCACACTGTAAGGATTCTGTGATTTTATGACTGTGCTTTGATAAAACTGTGAATGCTGGAGATCTGAAACAAAAAAAACAACATACATTGTTGGAGACACTCTGCAGGTCTGGCTGAGAGAAATAGGGTTAACGTTTCCATTGCCTGCTACAGTGTCCCTTATCATCATAAAACTGTGCAGCACCAAACATACCGCAGTAATGTCCCACTAATACATTGGAAGCAGCCTGCGTATTACAGGAACCATGAAAGACCATCCAAAACGCTGAACGTTTATTGTCTGGAGAGAGATGTGTTTCACAGCACACACACACTCCTGTTCAGTCAGAACTGGAGAAGGGTCACTGGACTCAAAACGTAAACTCTTTTTTTCTGTCTCCACAGATGCTGTCAGATCTGCTGAGTTTCTCCAGCCAATTTCTGTTTGTGTGTAGAAGATAACCATTTTATCCAGTCTGGTGTTTGTAATGGGAGAAAGTGAGGACTACAGGTGCTGGAGATCAGTCAAGAGTGTGGTGCTGGAAAAGCACAGCAGGTCAGGCAGCAGCAGTGGGATTGTGATTACCATCCCTGAGGTTTAATCTACAGGAGATGTTTCAGTGCAAGGATTAAGGTCAGACTGATTTCGTCAAGTCCCCTTTTCAAAGTTCTTGGCGTAAGTTTCATCTGCAAATGTTCTAAGATCAGTGGATGCTATTTCTCCAGCCTCATGTCAGATCACAGAGATTTACAAATACAGAGCCAAAGTTGGATAATTATTCAAAGGTAAAAAAATTAACAAGGTTACAGGGGGAAAATATGGAGGATAGACGAAGCTGAGTCATTCCCACAGAAGGCCTGCACATGCACATAATGGGCCAAATGGCCTCTTCTCTGCTACCATTTGAAGATTTTATGATAAGCAAAAATCTGAAAATTCACCAAAATAAAGCAATGGTCATAAACTACCTACAGTGTGGAGGCAGGCCATTCAGCCCATCAAGTCCACACCAACCCTCTGAAGAGCAGCCCATCCAGATCCACTCCCTACCTGTCCCTGTATTCCCCAGACCCAGCAGTAATTTAGCATGGCCAAACCACCTTGCACACCTTCGGACTGTGCAAGGAGACCAGAGCACCCGGAGGAAACCCACGCAGACGCTGGGAGAATGTGCAAACTCCACACAGACAGTCACCCAAGGGTGGAATCAAACCTGAGTCCAGAATCGAACCCGAGTCCCTAGTGCTGTGAGGCAGCAGTGCTATCCACTGAGCCACTGTGTCAGCCCAGTCTACAATCAGGAGGAGAATAGGCCAGTCAGCATTTTAGGGAAATAATCTCGACCCAAAATATTAAATGTTTTCAAATTCTGTCAGAGAGCCCCCAGGACAGTTGCAGCATTTTATGTTTTTATGACAGAACTCGTTCATCCCTGCAGCCATTTCTGAAAAGGTCAGATTTTGAGCTGTTTTGCACAGAGTCTGTTGTGCCAATCAAAACTTGGTAACAAAGACACTGAAGAAAAAGCCAACAATTTCAAGGAAAAACCCAACAAAAGCAGCTTTTATGAACAAGCCTCTCTGTGTCCAACAATACGACTGAATCACTGCGGGAGACCGAGTGATGGGGGAGCTGGGGTCCCAGAGCAAAGCAGCTGGCACAGGGTAATTTTTTTCAGAGCACTGATGCCCCCTGAGATTATGCCAGCTTGCCAGGATCGTGTCGTTTCTCTGCAATGAAACATTCATGAGCTGTGATCCAGGGAACATTCTCGGTGCTTGGAAATCACTGTGGCCCAGAGTGTGGAGCCGCAGAAGACAGTGTTCGTAGTTCACTGAGCGGACAGCTCTCTGCAGAATCTACAGTGGGAGGGGGTGGAGGCTTCTCAGCATAACATCCCTCATAACCTGATGGTGTGTCCCGTGTCATACCCTCTGTGGAGCCAGTTAGAGAATCCTCTCAGACAGAAGGCGTGGTATGGGCTACACCAACCTTTCTCCACATTCCCCCCACTATCTCCTCCCCAGGGTGGGTGGGCTGTGGCAGGTTCTGAGGCATTTGTGTAGGATATTGGAACAGGTAGGATATTAAATCTTGGATTCGGTGTTGGGTGGGTGTGGAATGGGGGTGTAGGGATTCCAAAGCCTCTCCTGAGCAAAGGCTTATAGAGGCATAGAGCACGGAAACAGACCCTTAGGTCCAACTTATCTATCCAGTTCCATTTGCCAGAATTTGGCCTATCTCCCTCTAAGCCCTTCCTATTCATGTACCCATCCCATTGCCTTTTAATCAGCTCAGTGGTTAGCACTGCTGCCTTACAGCACCAGGGACCTGGGTTCGATTCCAGCCTCAGGTGACTGTCTGTGTGGAGTTTGCACATTCTCCCTGTGTCTGCGTGGGTTTCCTTACAGAATCCAAAGGTGTGCAGGTTAGGTGAATTGGCCATACTAAATTGTCCATAGTGTTGAGGGATGTGTAGGTTAGGTGCATTAGTCAGGGGTAAATGTAGAGTAATAAGGGAATGGGTCTGGGTGGGTTACTCTTCAGAGGGACGGTGTGGACTTGTTGGGCCAAATAGCCTGTTTCCACACTGTAGGGATTCTATGATTCTATGAAATGTAATTGTACCAGCCTCCACCACTTCCTCTGGCAGCTCATTCCATACACGTACCACCCTCCGTGTGAAAACATTGCCCCTTAGGTCCCTTTTAAATCTTTCCCCTCTCACCCTAAACCTTTGCCCTCTAGTTCTGGACTCCCCTGCGCTGGGAGAAAAGACTCTGACTATCCACCCTATCCGTGCCCCTCCTGATTGTATAAGCCTCTACTTTGAACAGGCCTTTCTCGCCAGGGGTGTGCTGAGGCTCTTGGGTGGGGAATTAATGCCCACTTATTGGCTTCATCCCAATAGGTCTCCAGGCTGCGGCAGCAGAATGGGGAGACTTGGGAGCAACGATTAACCCTATCAGGGCTGGCTTTCAGCCTTCTGAGAAAGTTCACTTGTTGAAGGCACGCAAGAGACATTGTTGGGAACACATGTTTATACCCGAGAAGATTTTGGATGACTTGGACATTGGCTGGATTTTAACAGATTATGCCAGGTAGTTTCTTAGAAACCAAAAGTCAGCAGTTTCATATACACTGTATACCACCTTGTCGTTATTCTGGAAATCATGTGACCTTTAGTGAAACAGCAAAACAAAGTTTTCAAGACTTAAGAGCCAATGGTTGCCTAGCAACCTCCTTAAGTGATGCAAATTTATAACAGAGAAAGGGAGGAATTTCTTCCCTGAGGGTTCAGAATCTTTGGAACTCCCTGTCCCCGAGAGCTGCAGGGGCAGAGTCCCAGTGTATAGCTGAGGCTGAGATTGATAGATTCTAGATCAGCCGGGGAATGAAAGGTTACAGGGAAAGGGCAGGAAAGTGGACGTGAGAATGTTGGATCAGCCAGGATCCTATTGGATGGCAGAGCAGGCTTGAGGGGCCGAATGGCCTGCTGCTGTTCCTATTTCTTAAGAGTTCTGTTCTACAGACCTGAATCGATGTGAGGAAGACAGCCCTAACACTGCATTAACACAGGACCATGAAATCCTGTTCTGAAAAGGTGTTCCTAGGAACCAGGTAGAGTTTACAATGACCAGAATTTCTGTCCACAAGGTGAGATCAGAAGAGACAATGTGTGGCATTCCAGTGATTCACATCCAAGTTGTTCAGGAATAAGGGCTGAACTATTACAGCTTTCAGCACTTTGGTTTTGTTACCAGGGGAAAGGGAATGTGGAATGCCATCACATTATTTCCTCTGTTTACACACTTCTGTGTTCTCAGAGTGGTTTTTCTGTTTTGCATTTTTATTTTGAAAATTGTTATTCCTGCAGAGATGTGTCTTTTTGTGTATGTGTCTGTGTGTACAATTAAGGGGATAGAGTTTTAATTCTGAATCATAGCTTGGGTGTGATTTCCCATTCCTTTTAAGAATAGGTTTTTAAAGCAAATTATTTTGAGTTTATTAAGGATTCCGGGTGCACCTTATGGTGTTTGACAGTAATACTCGCCAGGAGCGTCTGGCTGTTTTGGTAATTGGGTCAACAAATGGGTTACATTTATTGTATGATCAGTGGAATAGTGGGACTTAATTATCAGCATGCTCCTCCTGTCACAGTTATAACCCCAGAGTGAGGTAGAGAATAAGTAAAAACAGCTTTAGATAATGAATTTAAGAAACCACTCTCACACTCACTTTGAATTTATAGCAGGATTGTCTTTGCTCCCTGACATTCTGATTGTAATATTAGTTGGACCTTATCAAATAAAGGTAGGATTTTATTATTGGATTTTTTGAGTGCACTAATTATAAGCGGGAAACCACACATAATAAGTTCTTGGGAAAATCGCACAGTATGGTGTAGGTGAATGTGCTGGCATGAGCACCCTAACATCTCTACCAAAACACAGGTATTAAAACAAATTCTTCTGAAATTCAGCTCTTTGAATATTAATATCTGAACAAATGAATTTTGCAAAATGAAAACAAGATGAAAGGGCTGAGAGAGTGGGGAAAGGGGTCGGGGGTGAGATGACCAAAGAAATGGGGATATAGAGAGAACAGGATGAAAGTGATGGAGAGAGAGAGAGAAGGGAGAGAAACAGCGTTTGTGAGGGAGAGAGTTTGGGAGGTTGAGGAAGGAGAAGAGAGAGAGAGAGAACGGAAAGGTGAATTCTTGATGATGGACTGGGCAACATTTTTTGTTGTATGTTAATACATCTCTGTCTTGTGTACAGTGAAACGTTCATTTAGATAAACGTGAGTATTTTGGAAAGGCAAATCAGGGCAGGAATTACAACCACAAGGGATGAACTCAGATTTCTCCAGCTTCCTCATTTCCCCTCCCCCCACCTTGTCTCAGTCGATTCCCTCAACTCAGCACCGCCCTCCTAACCTGCAATCCTCTTCCTGACCTCTCCGCCCCCACCCCACTCCGGCCTATCACCCTCACCTTGACCTCCTTCCACCTATCACATCTCCATCGCCCCTCCCCCAAGTCCCTCCTCCCTACCTTTTACCTTAGCCTGCCTGGCACCCTCTCCTCATTCCTGATGAAGGGCTTATGCCCGAAACGTCGAATTTCCTATTCCTTGGATGCTGCCTAACCTGCTGTGCTTTAACCAGCAACACATTTTCAACTGTGATCTCCAGCATCTGCAGACCTCATTTTTTACAGGAATTATACACTTAATGGTCAGCTCCTGGGGGAGTGTTGCCAAACAAAGAGACCTTGGGGTGCAGGTTCAGCGTGCCTTAAAAGTGGAGTGGTAGTGAAGAAGCCATTTGGTACCCTTGTCTTTCGTGGTTAATGCATTCAGTACAGGAGTTGGGAGGTTTTGTTGCAGCTGTACAGGACATTGATTAAGCCATTTTTGGAAAACTGCATTCAATTTTGGTCTCCCTTTTATGGGATGTTGTGAAACCTGGGGGGGCTCGGAAAAGGATGTTGCCAGGGTTGGAGAGAGAGGCTGAACAGGCTGGGGCTGTTTTTCCTGGTGCATCAGAGTCTGGGGTGTGACCTTATAGAGGTTTATAAAATCATGAAGGGTAAATAGACAAGATCTTTTCCCTGGGGTGGGGGAGTCCAGAACTAGAGGGTATAGGTTTAGGGTGAGAGGGGAAAGATATAAAAGAGATCTACGGGGCAACATTTTCACACAGAGGGTGGTGAAGAAGCTGGTACAATTACAATATTTAAAAGGCGTCTCGTTAGGTATATGAATAAGAAGGGTTCAGAGGGATATGGGCCAAATGCTGGCAAATGGGACGTGATAAATTTCGGGTATGTAGTCAGCATGAACAAGTTAGACCGAAGGGTCTGTTTCTGTGTTGTACATCTCTATGTCACTGTAACTGTATGAAAGAGTGAGTGAGGCAACACTGAAAGGGAGAGAGTGAGGGTTATTGAGAGAGTAAGAGAGTGTGAGTGAAGAAGGGAGTGTGACTGAGAAAGGGAGAGATTGAAGAAGAGAGAGATAGAAAGAGGGAGACTGTGAGTGAGTGGGGAGAAGGAGGGAGAGTGCAACTGTAACTTGATGCAGAGGACAGTGAGGGAGACAAAGAGTGAGAAAGAGAGAGAGAATGAGGGAAAAGACAATGAATTAAAATGCTGCATTAAATTAGCTTCCTTCTTCATCATCTGCTGCACCAAGGCAAATGGTACGTTAGCTTTCATGTTGAGTACAGGAATGTCTAGTTGTAAATGTACGGGGTCATAATGAGATGACAACTCAGAGCATTGTGTGCAGCCTTGGTCTCCTTTATCACGATATTCTGGTGATGAAGGTTTGTCAGACTGATTCCTGGGATGGCAGCACTATGTATGATGAGAGACTGGATCATATATATTGACAGCAGTTTAGAAGAATTAGTGGGGGAATCTCATAGAACATATAAAATTCTAACAGGACCAGACAGGATAAATCCCGGAAGAATGTTCCTAAAGACCATGGCGTCCAGAGCAATGGTTCACATTTTAAGGGTAAGACTGAGATGACGAGAAATTTCTTCACCCAGAGAGTGGAGATCCTGTGGAATTCTCTACCACAGAGAGGGGTTGAGGTGAAGTATTTTCAAGAAAGCGAATAGATATATTTCTCAGGGCTAAGGGGATCAGAAGGTATGGGGAGATAGCAGGAGCAGGGGACTGAGTTGGATGATCAGCCATGATCATTTGAATGGTGGAGCAGGTTCGAAGGGTTGAATGGCCTACTCCTGCTCCTAGTTTGTGTATCTCTGTATTTGACACGTCACCTGGCTTCAGCCATGAGATTTTGAACTTGAGATGAGTTCAGAGCAACGATCAGAGAAAAGACAGAGAGGTGAAGCACTGAGATCGGGTAGCTCTTCACAGTGTGACTGAAATTCCAACGGACTGTTCGGTGTTGGAAACTCTGGAATAAACAATAACCTGCACTGAGCAGTGTGTTCATGCAAAGAACAAAGTCCCAAGAGATTTCACAGACAGCTGTCATGCGAATAAATACAGAAGTAGGAGGGGGGAGGTTTAGACTTAAGGTTAAATCAAAGAGAGTGGTTTCAAGGTTTTTAAAGAGGAGGAAGAAGGAGTGACTGGGGTCAGGGGAAAGTTTATGAAGGGAACTCCCAAAAGTATGATCTAAACTCTCTGCTATTGGCTATTGGTGAAGGAAGTGGAGATACAGAATCACTTTGACATTGGGCTGTAGAATGAGTGGGATGATGGAGGGGGTAAAATAGGGCATCTTCACCTGTAAACAAACCTTCAGGCTCAGCGAGCTAACTTACGTGCTTATCTTAATATTATTACGTGCTGTTTGGAGCAGGAGGAAGGACACAGTGGAGTATCTAATGACCTGATTTGTGAAGCAAACTGAAAATGTAGCCTGTCATTCTGTGGGTTAGCAAATGCATTAATTTACCTAAAGAGCCAGATTAATTTCCTATTGTTTGATTACAAGGATGTGAAAGTTCAGCTAAAAGTCATTAACAGCAATGGCTTACAGAGCTGACTAGACTCCTTCTCTCATGGACTCACAGACATTGATAGTATAGAAGGAAGCCATTTGGCTGATTGTGACTGCAGCAGCCACTCTCACCCCATTTCTCAGCTGTCGGTGCACAGTCCAGGATGCCACGGTGACACACTATCTAAACATTACCTACATGTAACAGGAGCTTGTCACTCTCCCACCCTTTCAAGCAGAGAGCTCCAGCATCCCAACACTCTGAGTGAAAAGGTATCTCCTCACCTCCCCTCTTACCTTCCACCTCTTACACCTTCAATATCTGCCCCTGTTTATTCCCCTACTACTGATGGGAAAAAAGTGCCTTTCTATCCACTCTATCTCAGTCCTTCACAAGCTGATACACTTCTATCAGGTTCCCTCTCAGCCTTTGCTGCTCCATAGACACCAACCCAACCCTGTCCAATCTTTCCCCATAGCTCAGACCCTCCAGCCCAGTCACCATCCTGATAAATCTCCTCTGCACCCTCTCTAATGCAACCACATCCTTCCTATAATGTGGTGACCAGAACTGCACACAATACTCTAGTTGTGGTCCAGCCAGTCTCATAGTAGTTTACCTCATTGTAGCGCCTCACCTTTTTAATTGATGAATATTTCTCAACTTGGGAGTGGTCTATATTGTCAGTGACTTTGAATATAATACACTATATTACCTTTGGGAGTTTATAGAAAGTTTAATGGTTACTGCGGATTATATCTGCCATAAATGCTGTTGGATGCAAATCTTATCAGATCGAATGGATCGGTTGGAGACACAGATCGAAGCAATGAGGAATTTGCAACAGCAACAGTATGTGATGGATGGTAGTTATAGGAAGGGGGGAAAGTCTCAGATACAGTCACATAGATGGGTTAACTCCAGGAAGCGGAAGAGAGGTAGGCACCTAGGGCAGGAGTCTTTTGTGGATATACTCATTTCAAACAGGAATGCTTTTTGGAAAACGTAGGGGATGATGGATTCTCAGGGGAACGTAGCACAAACAGCCAAGTTTCTGGTATTGAGACTGGCTCTAATGCAACAAGGGGTACATCGGCTTCCAAGAGATCAATTGTGTTAGGGGATTCTGTAGTCAGAGGTACAGACAGACATTTCTGTGGCCAGCAGAGAAAAAGCAGAATGGTGTGTTGTTTCCCTGGTGCCAGGATCAAGGGTATCTCAGAGAGGGTGCAGAATGTTCTCACGGGGGAGAGGGGCCAGCAAGAGGTCACTGTCCACATTGGAACCAACGACATTGGAAGGGAAAAGGTTGAGACTCTGAAGAGAGATTACAGAGAGTTAGGCAGAAATTTGAAAAGGAGGTCCTCAGGGGTAGTAATATCTGGATTACTCCCAGTGCTACGAGCTAGTGAGGGCAGGAATCGGAGGATAGAGCAGATGAATGCATGGCTGAGGAGCTGGTGTATGGAAGAAGGATTCACATTTTTGGATCATTGGAATCTTTTTGGGGGTAGAAGTGACCTGTACAAGAAGGACGGATTGCACCTAAATTGGAAGGGGACTAATATACTGGCAGGGAAATTTGCTAGAACTGCTTGGGAGGGTTTAAACTAGTAAGGTTGGGGGGGGGGGGAACCCAGGGAGATAGTGAGGAAAGAAATCAATCTGAGACTGGTACAGTTGAGAATAGAAGTGAATCAAACAGTCAGGGCAGGCAGGGACAAGATAGGACTAATAAATTAAACTGCATTTATTTCAATGCAAGGGGCCTGAAAGGGAAGGCAGATGAACTCAGGGCATGGTTAGGAACATGGGACTGGGATATCATAGCAATTATGGAAACATGGCTCAGGGATGGGCAGATCTGGCAGCTTAATGTTCCAGGATACAAACACTACAGGAAGGATAGAAATGGAGGCAAGAGAGGAGGGGGAGTGGTGTTTTTGATAAGGGATAGTATTACAGCTGTGCTGAGGGAGAATATTCCCGGAAATATATCCCAGGAAGTTATTTGGGTGGAACTGAGAAATAAGAAAGGGATGATCACCTTAATGGGATTGTATTATAGGCCCCCTAATAGTCAGAGGGAAATTGAGAAACAAACTTGTAAGGAGATCTCAGCTATCTGTAAGAATAATAGGGTAGTTATGGTAGGGGATTTTAACTTTCCAAACATCGACTGGGACTGCCATAGTGTTAAAGGTTTAGATGGAGAGGAATTTCTTAAGTGCGTACAAGACAATTTTCTGATTCAGTATGTCTATGTACCTACTAGAGAAGGTGCAAAACTTGCCCTACTCTTGGGAAATAAGGCAGGGCAGGTGACTGAGGTGTCAGTGGGGGAGCACTTTGGGGCCAGCGACCATAATTCTGTTCGTTTTAAAATAGTGATGGAAAAGGATAGACCAGATCTAAAAGTTGAAGTTCTAAATTGGAGCAAGGCCAATTTTGACGATATTAGGCAAGAACTTTCGAAAGCTGATTGGAGGCAGATGTTTGCAGGTAAAGGGACGGCTGGAAAATGGGAAGCCTTCAGAAATGAGATAACGAGAATCCAGAGAAAGTATATTCCTGTCAGAGTGAAAGGGAAGGTTGGTAGGTACAGGGAATGCTGGATGACTAAAGAAATTGAGGATTTGGTTAAGGAAAAGAAGGAAGCATATGTCAGGTATAGATAGGATAGATCGAGTGAATCATTAGAAGAGTGTAAAGGAAGTAGGAGTATACTTAAGAGGGAAATCAGGAGGGCAAAACGAGATAGCTTTGGCAGATAGAATTAAGGAGAATACAAAGGGTTTTTACAAATACCTTAAGGACAAAAGGGTAACTAGAGACAGAATAGGGCCCCACAAAGATCAGCAAGGCGGCCTTTGTGTGGAGCTGCAGAAAATGGGGGAGATACTAAATGAATATTTTGCATCAGTATTTACTGTGGAAAAGGATATGGAAGATATAGACTGTAGGGAAGTACATGGTGATACCTTGCAAAATGTCCAGATTACAGAGGTGGAAGTGCTGGATGTCTTGAAACGGTTCAAGGTGGATAAATCCCCAGGACCTGATCAGGTGTACCCTAGAACTCTGTGGGAAGCTAGAGAAGTGATTGCTGGGCCTCTTGCTGAGATATTTGTATCATCGATAGTCACAGGTGAGGTGCCGGAAGACTGGAGGTTGGCAAACGTGGTGCCATTGTTTAAGAAGAGTGGTAAAGACAAGACAGGGAACTATAGACTGGTGAGCCTGACCTCAGTGGTGGGCAGGTTGTTGGAGGGAATCCTGAGGGACAGGATGTACATGTATTTGGAAAGTCAACATGGCTTTGTGCATGGGAAATCATGTCTCACAAACTTGATTGAGTTTTTTGAAGAAGAAACAAAGAAGATTGATGAGGGCAGAGCAGTAGATGTGATCTATATGGACTTCAGTAAGGCGTTCGACAAGGTTCCCCATGGGGGACTGATTAGCAAGGTTAGATCTCATGAGATCTCATAGACCTCAAAGGAGAACTAGCCATTTGGATACAGAACTGGCTCAAAGGTAAAAGACAAAGGGTGGTGGTGGAGGGTTTTTTTCCAGACTGGAGGCCTGTGACCAGTAGAGTGCAACAAGGATTGGTGCTGGGTCCTCTACTTTTGTCATTTACATAAATGATTTGGATGCGAGCATAAGAGGTACAGTTAGTAAGTTTGCAGATGACACCAAAATTGGAGGTGTAGTGGACAGCGAAGAAGGTTACCTCGGATTACAACAGGATCTGGACCAGATGGGCCAATGGGCTGAGAAGTGGCAGATGGAGTTTAATTCAGCTAAATGCGAGGTGCTGCAGTTTGGGAAAGCAAATCTTAGCAGGACTTACACACTTAATGGTAAGGTCCTAGGGAGTGTTGCTGAACAAAGAGACCTTGGAGTACAGGTTTAGAGCTCCTTGAAAGTGGAGTCACAGGTAGGTAGGATAGTGAAGAAGGCGTCTGGTATGCTTTCCTTTAGTGGTCAGAGTATTGAGTACAGGAGTTGGGAGGTCATGTTGCGGCTGTACAGGACATTGGTTAGGCCACTGTTGGAATATTGCGTGCAATTCTGGTCTCCTTCCTATCAGAAAGATGTTGTGAAACTTGAAAGGGTTCAGAAAAGATTTACAAGGATGTTGCCAGGGTTGAGGGATTTGAGCGATAGAGAGAGGCTGAACATGCTGGGGCTGTTTTCCCTGGAGCGTCAGAGGCTGAGGGGTGACTTTATAGAGGTTTACAAAATTATGAAGGGCATGGATAGGATAAATAGACAAAGTCTTTTCACTGGGATTGGGGAGTCCAGAACTAGAGGGCATAGGTTTAGGGTGAGAGGGGAAAGATATAAAAGAGACCTAAGGGGCAACTTTTTCACGCAGAGGGTGGTATGTGTATGGAATGAGCTGCCAGAAGAAGTGGTGGAGGCTGATACAATTGCAATATTTGAGAGGCATTTGGATGGGTATATGAATAGGAAGGGTTTGGAGGGATATGGGCTGGGTGCTGGCAAGTGGAACTAGATTGGGTTGGGATATCTGGTCGGTATGGACAGGTTGGACCGAAGGTCTGTTTCCATGCTGTACATCTCTACAACTCTATGACTCTCTGAAATATTTTGTAAAAAAAAAGACAGGGAGCTGGAAAGATTACAACTACTACATTAGAGACTTGTGGTTCTATCCAAAGGTAGTTCACAACTTTCAATAGTGCATCTATGGGTTTTACTTGGAATTATTTCAGAATGGTTTGACGCTAACTGAAGGGTTTGGTTTCCAAGTACAAAAACCCAATAGTTACTTCACCTACAGCAACACTCTGCAAATTGCAATCAGCTGAATGGCCAGTTGTTTTTTTCGAGTGAATGTTGGTTAAGTAGGGAGTGTTAGTCAGTGCAGCAAGGATTGTATCATCCTGTCTAAGAGAATGACATTGGTCTTGAGCATTAAAACAAACTTGTATTCAGCATTTCACCCAGAGTGTGGCAGTGAGAGGAATGCTGCACTCCAACAGCGTGGCTCTGCTCTTGTTCTGAAACGAGCATCGCTAAGTGGATGTGACAGAGGAACCTGTACCTTTCCTCAATGAAGCAGGATGTCATATTCCTTTGTGATTACCAGCACTTCCCCTGCAGTGTTGCCGTGGTAACTCTGAGGCTTTATTTTCTGCTTCTTAAAGTGAATGAACAGAAAATCACAGACTTCTTGGGTGTTATTTCCTGCCACACACTCCTAATACGCACCAAGAGGGAATAATCCAGTGCCACATTAGTGAGATTGCTATTCGGGATTTAATGAGCAGAAATATCTCCAAACAACGATGACTGAATGAAAATTCTGAAGCATTTGTTGTACACTGAGTGACGTTCTTAATGTCAAAAATCACAGAAATCTCAACAGTGTTCAGGAAAGAGAATTTTCAATTACATTTCCATCCTCTATTTTAAAGAGAAAAGCAATGCTGATCACAGGTTCATTCTGTCTAAACAATTCAAAATAGAAAACAGTGTTTGTTATTTGAATTTAAACACATTCCTGGCATGCCTTCTGTAAAGTGTTGACAGTTTAATCTTTAGTTTCCTGGAAAATCTTTTGGTAACACTCAGCCTGCTCCCTGTGGACCTGCCTGTGGAATGCTGGTGATTGTGGTTGTAACATATCCTCTGGTCACAAGGTCAAAGTTCCTTCCAATTAAGGTTAGGTTTGAAGTCTAAACTCTCATTGGTATGGAGTGATGGTGCCAATGTCACTGCCTTCATAACTCATCCAGAGGTACAGATTAATTCTCTGGGAATGTGGGTTCAAATCCCGCCACAGTGAGTGTGCTTAAATTAGAATCACAGAATCCCTCTAGGAGGCCATTTGGTCCATCACGTAAACACCAACCCTTCAAAACAGCATTCCACCCACCTAATCCCCCTCCATTATATTCTTACTATGATTGATCCACCCTAACCTGCACATCCCTGGACACTATAGGGAAATTTAGCATGGCCAATCCACCCTGACCTGCACATCCGTGGGCACTATAGGGCAATTTAGTATGGCCAATCCACACTGACCTGCACATCCGTGGGCACTATAGGGCAATTTAGCATGGCCAATCCACCCTGACCTGCACATCCGTGGGCTCTATGGGACAATTTAGCATGGCCCATCAACCCTATTGCATACCTTTGGACTGTGGGAGGAAACCAGAGCACCCAAAGGAAGGCAATGGGGAGGATGTGCAAACGCCATATGCCTAAGGTTAGAATCGAAGCTGCGACTCTGGCGCTGTGAGGCAGCAGTGCTCACCATTGAGCCACCATGCCACCCAGAAGAAACTGTGTTTAATTCCTGTTTTACTCTGGGTCACTTGATCACAAGCAGCCAGTGAGAGTGGATGCAGTCCGTCCTCCAGTCAATGTGGATCCTGTACCTGTTCCTTCTCTTCATTCTGATCACAACGATCCCACCATGACATAATGTGACCAGAGAGGGAGAGTCTCACACTTTCAGAACAAACGCCTGAAGGTTGAATCGAACCTGGGACCCTGGTGCTGTGAGGCAGCAATGCTAACCACTGAGCCACCGTACCGCCCAGAATCCCTACAGTGTGGAAACAGGCTATTCGGCCCAACAAGTCTACACCCACCCTCCGAAGAGTAACCCACCCAGACCCATTTCCCTATCCTATTACTCTCTCTTTACCCCTGACTAATGCACCTAACCTACAAATCTCTGAACACTGTGGGCAATGTTCATGGCTAATTCTCCTAACCTGCACATCTTTGGATTGTGGGAGGAAGCCCACGCAGACATGGGGAGAATGTGCAAACTCCACACAGTCACCTGAGACAGAAATCGAATCCAGGTCCCTGGTGCTGTGAGGCAGCAGTGCTAACCACTGAGCCACCGTGCCGCACAGGTTAAGTTAGTTCCAGTTAATAATCAAACGTAACACTAATTAAAGTAATAATGACCAGGCCAACCTGCAGGTTTCTCCTTCCCCATTTGGACAAAGTCAGAAGTTACATGACACCAGGTTATAGTTATTTGTAATCACAAGATTTTGGAGTGTAGCGCCTTCATCAGGTGCAGTGCACTCCAAAAGCTTGTGATTTCACATAATCCTGTTGGATTATAACCGAGTGTCGCATGATGCCTGACTTTGTCCACCACAGTCCAACACCGTCACCTCCATGTCATGGCTTCCTCAGCTGGCACCTGGCATTTTGATGAGCCACAGGAGGTCATTATTATCAGAGTGAAACCAATTGGAAATGAGCTACTCATCTGCCCGATATGGTCAGTGTCTGAAATCCTCTTGAAATCTTGTCAGGCTGTGAAAATCTCAAGTATATTTAATGGACTTATTCCCAAAGTCACTTCATTTCACAACTGAGTAAAGACCTCACATCAATGCATTTCAGTCATATGTCGAGTGGATGGTTTTCTCGTTGGGCATAGATAACAGGCTTCGGGGTATCAATGCTGGAGAAATGTAACAGATACAATCCAGGGAAGTTATTTGGGTGGAACTGAGAAATAAGAAAGTGATGATCACATTATTGGGATTGTATTATAGACCACCTAATAGTCAGAGGGAAATTGAGAAACAAACTTGTAAGGAGATCTCGGCTATCTGTAAGAATAATAGGGTAGTTATGGTTGGGGATTTTAACTTTCCAAACATAGACTGGGACTGCCATAGTGTTAAAGGTTTAGATGGAGAGGAATTTCTTAAGTGCATACAAGACAATTTTCTGATTCAGTATGTGGATGTACCTACTAGAGAAGGTGCAAACTTTGACCTACTCTTGGGAAATAAGGCAGGGCACGTGACAGAGGTGTCAGTGGGGGAGCACTTAGGGGCCAGCGAAATAATTCTATTAGATTTAAAACGGTGATGGAAAAGGATAGACCAGGTCTAAAAGTTAAAGTTCTAAATTGGAGAAAGGCCAATGTTGATGTATTAGGCAAGAACTTTCGAAAGCTGATTGGGGGCAGATGTTCGCAGGTAAAGGGATGGCTGGAAAATGGGAAGCCTTCAGAAATGAGATAACGAGAATCCAGAGAAAGTATATTCCTGTTAGGGTAGATATAGATTTTGCTGGATGACTTAAAAAACTGAGTGTTTGGTTAAGAAAAAGAAGGAAGCATGTGTCAGGTATAGACAGGATAGATCAAGTGAATCCTTAGAAGAGTGTAAAGGAAGTAGGAGTATACTTAAGAGGGAAATCAGGAGGGCAAAAAGGGGACATGAGATAGCTTTGGCCGATAGAATGAAAAGGTTGCCCCTTAGGTCCCTTTGAACTCTTTCCCGTCTCACTGTAAACCTATGCCTCTAGTTTTGGGCTCCAACACTCCGCAAAAGACACTCCAGGGACAAGAACCCCAGCCTATCCAGTCCCTCCCTGTAGCTCAGATCCTCCAACCCTGGCAACATCCTTGTAAATCTTTTCTGAACCCTTTCAAGTTTCACAACATTTTTCCGATAGGAAGGAGACCAGAATTGCACGCAATATTCCAACAGTGGCCTAACCAATGTCCTGTACAGCCACAACATGACCTCCCAACTCCTGTACTCAATACTCTGACCAATAAAGGAAAGCATACCAAACACCTTCTTCACTATCCTATCTACCTGTGACTCCATTTTCAAGGAGCTATGAACCTAAGGACGAGTTTTCAAAAAAGCATCTTGAGTGATTCAGTTGGTTGTTTACATTGGGAATTTGCATAATATATGTTTGCAGGGGCACTTTTAATTTTAAATGCTGACATAAAAGCATGAGCAAAAACTGACAGCGAGTTAAAATTCTTAATAGGGAGTGAACACAGGAATTTTAATAAGATATGGACTGTGTGCTGAATCAGAATCTCTTTATTTATTGCAACTCCCTTCCTGGTCCTTAAACTGTAACATTCAGTGTCAACACCTCTTCTTTCTTATTTGATCTGCCCAACTTTCTTTGCTATGCTTTTCAACAACAGACATTTATATAACCATTTTAATGTAGGAAAACTTCCCAAAGCACTGCACAGGAACACCATAAAACAATGAAATCGAACCATTTAGGGATACGTTAGATCAGGTAACTAAAAACTTGAGGAAAGAAGGAGATTTAGAAGCACCCCCTACACAAAGGTTCCAAAGAAGGGTCACTGGACCCGGAACGTTAACTTTGCTTTCCCTCCACGGATGCTGCTAGATTTGCTGAGCTTCTCCAGGACTTTCTGCTTTTGTTCCCAAAGACGGGTTATGAGGGGGATAGGTTTAGGAGGAGTTCCAGAGCTTTGTCAACTGTCTCTGGATTCAGGGAGGATGAGGGCTGAGGTTCCCGTGTTTCTCCCAAGGGTCTTTATTTGTCTAAAACAGCCGACAGATCTTTCAGGAAACCAGGCAGTGGCACCAGAGACCAGGCTTTACTTCATTGTCTTTTCTTATCTGCCTAGTCATTAAAAGGCAAAGTCAAAAATCACCCAACACCAGGTTATAGTCATTTTTAACTTTGTTCACTCCAGTCCAGCATCAGTACCTCAACATCATCATTAAGGCATTTAGACTCAACACACCACACAGCTCAATGTACAAGCTGTTGCCATTTTTGTAGGAAAGTAACAACTTCCACCTGACCATTAATATCACTGCCACCAGGCTTCAGGGCTTTTGTTTGTCCTTCCCTAGGACCCTGACCATTGGAGGAAACAGAAACAGGCTGGGTGACTGAAAGGAAAGCCGCTAATGGTGGGGTCAGTAAAACTGAGGATCCTAATGCAGTCAGACGACAGTGTTGTGGAGTTGAGGGAGATGACTGGGATGGAGAGGAGTGAGGCCATCGCGGTGTTTGAAACTGAGAATGAGAACTTTAGAATTGCTTAATTGCTTAATTAGGAGCCATTGTAGGTCAGCTAGCACAAGGACGTTAGGGGGAAAGGAATTTAGTGTCAGTTAGAATATGGGAAGCAAATACCCTCAGGTCTAGAAAATGCATATTGATTTTATGCAAAAGACAAGTTGAATGAGTGAGCAGTTACATGGATAACTTAATAATGAGGATATCCACTTTGGTGGCAAAAGCAAGATTGACATATGGAGAGAGACTGGATTGGTTAGGACTGGATTCACTGGCGTCTAGAAGGTGGATGGTGATCTCATCAATGTTCCCGATGACCAGGGACTCCAGAACCAGGAGTCATGAAAAACAAACACAAATAAAAGAATAATCCTTTACCGTGCTCAAGTCTCTCGGACTTCTTGGTAACGTATTTCCCATTCAGTCTCTGAAGGTGAACTGGCTTCATAACAGTGTCAGGGAGATTTCCAATCAGTATTTTATCTGGAATGGGTGGGGGTGTTTGTAGGGAGTGAGAGACCTCCTCAAGAAATGAAAATGGAGTTTACATAATTAGTGGAATTCTGCGTCATTTAGGTTTATCACTTGTTTTAATTCTCTGTTTTGAAATGTTTCATTTCTGATGATAAAATTGCTGAGTTAACAGGCTCTGTTTTCCCACCAGCTGTGGCACCTTGGCGTCAGGACCAGCGTCGGGGTTATGGGTCTCCTCTTAATGACAGTGAGCCTAGCTCAGCCATTATACCCAGGAGGCCTCCTATTGGTCCAGCTCCGAGCTCACTCTCCCAGTCAGGATGGTGGGCAGCTCTCATCTGAGGACAGCTTCAGTATCCCCATTGGGAGAGGCAGGCACTGCGGAGGGAGATAGGAGACCTTGGAGAGGTTTATGATATTTAAAATTCTGCATTGCCCACGTTAGATTGGCCCATTGGGTGAGGATTGGTGGGATCTGCCTTTCCTACCCATACCCCACCCTGTGTCGCAGCCTCCATGATTAGCAGAGGGTTACCACGTTGCTGGGAAAATACAGGCAACCCCATATATTGGCCCTTTATAAGGGTTTTAAACATGTTAGCCAGCTGCCCCAACCCTTTGCCCCATTGCAGCATGAAACCATTTGTCACTCAGGTGGCACTGGTAGGAGAGAGTGGGGACCCAGCACATCTCCTCATTATCCCAATGCCCCCACTTCCCCACCTGTAGTCCCACCACACAATTAAATCACAGTTACAAATATCACCAAACAATTGCCCCCACATCAGGAAAAACATGGAAATCAAACCCAATGACATTTGGATGAGGGATATGTTCTCCAGAATGTTCCTCCCGGATTGTAAATCTAGCACGCTAAATGTAGAAGTGTCTGCTTTCTGGCTGCTGTGATGTTCTGTTTCTCGGGTCAAAGATATTGCTGGTTTGGCTCCTAAATATACTAACATTGTCTCCCCTTCTCCCTCCAGGGCTCACTTCAGCTGGCTACAGTTGGATCGCAGAGTGTTAGAGCATGACTTCCCGAAAAAGTCAGGACCGGTTGTGCTGTACTTCTGTGTGAAGTAAGTTCCCTCAGATTTTCCCTGTGATTATGACTGACCAGGCTGTGTGGCACACGCGGAGCAGACATTGTGAATATCTCTTGTTCGATTCGTTGATGATCCACTGACTGTTCCCTTCAGGAAGCATCACGCTCGGTTCAGAGGTCATGTTTGTTTGCATTCCTCAAACCCAGCTTGTTGTTGGGGGGTGGGTCAGGTCATTAAACAGAAGATTTGTTTTCTCTCAGAGGGGAATTAGGGAAGGAGTTATTGGGATGCAGGGGAACAGAGAAAGGTTGAGGAAACCAGGCAGCATATGGACAACACAGTGGGCCAATGGCCTCTTTGTGTACCTCGGAGGATGAGGGAGTGGTATTAGGATTGTCATTGGACTGTAATCTAGCTCCACAGGGTAAAGTTCTGGGGCATGGGTTCAATTCCCACCAAGGGTGAAGAATGAATTCAGTATAAAAACCAGCCTAATGGTGACCTTATATTCACCATCGTAAAACGTCATCTGGATTACTAATGTCCTTCGGGGAAGGAAATCTGCTATCCTTACCTTTTTGGCCTACATGTGACTCCAGATCCACAGCCATGTAGCTGACCCTTAACTGCCCTCTTAGCAATTAGGAATGGGCAATAAATGCTGACCGGCCAGTGATACCCATATCCCATAAACAAATCAAAAATGTGGGCATCAACTTATCCATATCAGGTCCCATTGTCTGAAAGTGCTGAGGAAATATGTCTGGAAGTGACTAAATTCAGATTACAAGACTTTGCTCATGATATTGGCTACAAATGTACCTTCATTTTATTGTTCAGATGCTGTGTACTTCTATGACAAATCTGTATTGGCATCACCTAAAGGGATTTGTCAGTTCAAATAAAAGCACTTAAATGCGAGACTAACCAAACTACATGGTTGATTTTCTTGCCTAACCCAGTTAGTACCTTTGTTTAAGTGGTCACTGTGTGTCCTTTGAAGATGAACAGGTTACAGTTGATTGACATTGCCCTGCCCTGTGGACATTAAAGGGGCAGTTTGTCCAATTCCTATTTCTGGCTGGAACCCTAGCTCACCGACCACATACATTTGAGAATTCTGTGCGGTTCAGTTTAATTGGAAATGCATGGGGAATGAACCAAACAAAACCAGGCCTTGCTGGAAATAGTCAGCAATCCAGGCAGCACCTGTGGAGAGAGAGGAAGGTCTTTAATGGGTCAGGTTTTCAATGTGGTATCAGGAATCCAGCACCTGGGTCCTTACTCCATGTCCAAATTACTTTTGAATTGTTACAACTCAACTGGAAGGCTACACCGATAATTAGGTAAAAACAATGACTGCAGATGCTGGAAACCAGATTCTGGATCAGTGGTGCTGGAAGAGCACAGCAGTTCAGGCAGCATCCAAAGTGCAGCGAAATCGACGTTTCGGGCAAAAGCTCTTCATCAGAAATAATTACACCGATAATTAGGCCCTGCTGTTCCAAAAATATATAAAATCTCAGTTAGACCACTATGACTGGCAGACTGCTATTCAACACAAAAAAAATTCACAAGTTTCGTCAGTCACAGAAGATAACTTATTTTTTTGAATATGCTAAACTTTAACAAGAGACAGAAAAAAGAAGTACAATGCAACTTTATCTACACCCCTTTAAAATACCCAAACACACACACACTCACACACTCATTCAGCAGGACAGAATTGAACATTACCACCAAACTATTCTCTAAAAATAGATGAAGTCAAACCTATTTATTTTCCCTGTAATTGGTTGAAAACTGCAATATAATCACCTTCTAACCTTCTAAGAGGTTCAGGGGTGAGGCGAGTGGTTTGTTTTATCTCTCTTCATGAACTAAGAGGCCCAAGGACAGGGATCAGAGCAGCAACTCCCCGGGTCACATCTTCCCTTTCCCTTCAATTCCAAGATGCTGCCGTCACTGGCTGGAGCAGCACTCCAGTTTCCCTGGAGAAGGTGGTGAGCTACCTCCACTCTCCCTGTTGGTTGTAAAGAGGACTTTGCAGGGTGGATAGGGCATTATGTGCTGTTAGTGCTCTTTCTAATGTTGGGTCATCTGTCCAGCCTCACATCTTGAATCAGTCACCATAGCAGTTGAATACAACTGAGTGCTTTGTTCAACTCTTTCCAACTCAACCACGTTTGGTCTAGAGTCACAAACCAGGGGAGCGTGACAGATCATGACAAGAGTGAACCCAGTGCATTTTTTAACAACAGCCAGAAATGGTTTCATGGTCTCTATGAGGTTAGCTTTCTTTCATTCATATTTATTAATTGGATTTCAATTTCATTAGCTGCCCTGCTGGGATTTGAACCCATGTCCACAGGGATGTACGTCTGAGGCTCTGGAAAGCTCTGATCAGATAAGATTTGGAGTGCTATGCACAGTTTTGGGCCCCATATCTCAGGAAGGATGTACTGGCCCTGGAGTGTGTTCAGAGAAGATTCACGAGAATGGTCCCAGGAAAGAACAGCTTAACATATGAGGAACGTTTAAGGACACTGGGTCTGTACTCAATGGTGTTTAGAAGGATGAGGGGGAATCTAATTGAAACTTACAAAAAACTGAATGGCCTGGGCAGAGTGGATGTTGGGCAGGTGAGACTAGGACCCGAGGGCACAGCCTTAGAGTAAAGGGAAGGCCTTTTAGAACGGAGATAAGGAGAAATCCTTTCAGCCAGAGAGCAGGGAATCTGTGTAATTCGCTGCCACAGAAGGCTGTGGAGGCCGGGGCATTGAGTATATTTAAGGAGGAGAGAGATAGGTTCCTGATTGTCGAGGGGACCAAAGGGAGAAAGCGGGAGAATGGGGTGAGAAACTTATGAGCCATGATTGAATGGTGGAGCAGACCTGATGGGCTGAATGGCCTTATTTCTGTTCCTATGTCAATGGTCTTATATATTAGCCTCTGGAGGAATGATTATACCATTAGATCACCAAGTCCCCATGACCTACAGCTTCATTAACAGCCTCTCAAGCTGCAAGGCTCCAACTTGTCCATCCGGTTTTGAGGGTTCACCCAAGGTCGTTAATGGGACGGTGAGCCTGACACTGCACAATCGAAAGATGCGCACACCCTTTAAAGATAACTGATACACCCCACAATAGGATTCAGGAACTGGAAACAGTCCTGACTTCAGTTTCCCACTGTGGGAGGGCAAGTTCAGATCTCGCAGGGACCAGGCACCCAGCACCATGTGTCTGCTCAGTCAGTTTTCATTCAGCTTTGCAAACTGCTTTAGATCAAAGGAACCAGCCCTCACTTTCAAATCTGGCATGACCTATCGAAACCAGAGGTAATCCCAATTGTCTTAGCAATGAAATGCATTGGAGGTGCCAGTGCTGGACTGGAGTGGACAAGGTCAGAGCTCACACGACACCAGGTTATAGTCCAATAGGTTTATTTGAAACCGCACGACTTCTCCTGATGAAGGGGCAGTGCTCTGAAAGCTTGTGATTTCAAATAAGCCTGTTGGACTATAACCTGGTGTCATGTGACTTCTGACTTTGAAATGCATGACATTGCTAGATTTGGTTTGTTTTACCAAACATCTCATTCACAGTCCCTTTAATCCCAGTCAGGGTCATTGTAGACCTCATGGACAGGGGCAGCAGAGAATCATGACTTTGTACTGTAAAGCTTCAAAAAACATCTCGCCTGCATGAAGAACGTTTAACTTGTCTGCCTCATGCTAGTGTATTCTACGCTCTGTTCGCGATTGTGTAGCATACATGAACAATGGATTGCACCCATGAAGAAGCAAATGCTGCCTTCACTGGTTATTTAAGAAGATGAGAAATAACACATCTGACTTGTATTTGTGGTTTCTGAAATTAGCCCAGATCCTTGATTTATATTCCTGCTGGAGTGTTAGTCTTGAATGTTATAATGCTTGCTTCAATGCTGAGGATTTACACTTGTATCCAAATATTTATAGCTGTTTCTTCAGTCTGGCTGCTGGAGGCTTTAGAATGATGATAACAATCTGGGCGCTGCTGCAATATTGAGGATGGAAAACCTTCCTCAGAGAAAGAGCTTGTCAAATTTGGCGTTGATCTTTAAAAATAACAATGTTGACTTGTATGTATACAAAACCTTTAACCGAGTCAGACCTCCCAAGCCGCCCTGTAGTGACATTATCAAGAAAAGCTGGTCACAAAGCCACACATTTTGTTATTCACCCACGGGACATGAACGTTAACGGCTGGGTCAGCATTTATTGCTTGTGCCTAGTTGCCCATCAGAAGGTGGGGGTGAAATACGAGGAGAAAGTGAGGACTACAGGTGCTGGAGATCAGAGTCGAAGAGTGTGGTGCTGGAAAAGCACAGCAGGTCAGGCAGCATCCGAGGAGCAGGAGAGTCGACATTTTGTGCATAAGCTCTGGTGGTGAAGCACTGCAGTGTAATTGACCCACAGTCCTCTCAGGAAGGGAATTCCAGGATTTTGATCCAGTGAAGGAACAGCAAGATGTATCCAAGTCACAATGATGATTAGCAGGTTTGTGGATCTGGTGCTCACGAAATAGGCTGCTTTGTCCTGAGATGGAGCACCTTAAAGGGGGGAGGAGAGTCCGAGAGGCAAAAGGGTTTGGGGAGGGACATTGACAGATTCAGATCCAGACAGCTGAAGGCTTGGCCACCAACAACAAAAGCGGGGTTATTGAAGAGATTGGAATTGGAGGAGTGCAGAGATCTCAGGGGGTTTGAAAGTGGGAGGAGATTACAGAGATGAAGCATAAACTATATCTTAGAATTGACTTAAGAAATAGTGCAGTATGCACAGTTGCTGGGCTCTGTTGCTTGTTCACATGCAAGGTTGCCCTTGCTTTTCTTCATCTGGAAGAGAAAGTGAGGACTGCAGATGCTGGAGATCAGAGCTGAAAATGTGTTGCTGGAAAAACAGCAGATCAGGCAGCATCCAAGGAACAGGAGAGTCGACGTTTCGGGCATAAGCCCTTCTTCAGGAATGAGGAAAGTGTGTCCAGCAGGCTAAAATAAAAGGTAGGGAGGAGGGACTTAGGGGAGGGGCGTTGGAGATGCAATAGGTGGAAGGAGGTCAAGGTGAGGGTGATAGGCCGGAGTGGGGTGGGGGTGGAGAGGTCAGGAAGAAGATTGCAGGTTAGGAAGGTGGTGCTGAGTTCGAGGGTTGGGACTGAGACAAGGTGGGGGGAGGGGAAATGAGAAAACTGGAGAAATCTGAGTTCATCCCTTGTGGTTGAAGGGTTCCTAGGCGGAAGATGAGGCGCTCTTCCTCCAACCGTTGTGTTGCTATGGTCTGGCGATGGAGGAGTCCAAGGACCTGCATGTCCTTGGTGGAGTGGGAGGGGGAGTTAAAGTGTTGAGCCACAGGGTGGTTGGATTGATTGGTCCGGGTGTCCCAGAGGTGTTCTCTGAAACGTTCCAGAAGTAGGCAGCACGTCTCCCCAATATAGAGGAGGCCACATCGGGTGCAGCGGATGCAATAGATGATGTGTGTGGAGGTGCAGGTGAATTTCTGACGGATATGGAAGGATCCTTTGGGGCCTTGGAGAGAAGTGAGGGAGGAGGTGTGGGCGCAAGTTTTGCATTTCTTGCGGTTGCAGGGGAAGGTGCCGGGAGTGGAGGTTGGGTTGGTGAAAGCCCTCAGACAGCAGAATGGAGCGTCTGCCATTTGAGGGGGAGAGGGATGCTACCTTGGTTGCCTCGTTTGGATTGTTCTTCCCCTTTCTTTCACCTGGTTTCCTGTCATACTCCAGTCTGATGCAGTCCTGTACTCCAGCTCATGGTGTTCCCTTGCTACTTGCTCTGGCACCCATTCCATGGCAGCTGGAATATTGTTTGGGAACTCACCCCACGCTGAGGGGTGACCTTATGGAGGTTTAGAAAATCATGAGGGGCATGGATACGGTAAATAGACAAGGGCTTTCCCTGGGGTGGGGGAGTCCAGAACTAGAGGGCGTAGGTTTAGGGTGAGAGGGGAAAGATATAAAGGGGACCTAAGGGGCAACATTTTCACTCAGAGGGTGGTACATGTATGGAATGAGCTGCCAGAGGAAGTGGTGGAGGCTGGTACAATTACAGCATTAAAAGTCATCTGGATGGGTATATGAATAGGAAGGGTTTAGAGGGATATGGGCCGGGTGCTGACAAATGGGATTAGATTAGGTTGGTATGCCTGGCCTGCATGGACAGGTTGGACCGAAGGGTCTGTTTCTGTGCTGTACATCTCTATGACTCTAAGATGCTTCTGGTATGAAATCCACAGTAATCAGGAGAAACAGTCTCATCGGATTAACGCTTTTGATTTATTCCAATATTAAGATTTTCTGCAGCTTATTCTGGAATTAATTGTAAATACCAGTGAGAAATGCCAGTTATTGTGGTCTTTAGATTACTTGGCAAACAACAGAATAATAACATTCATAATTGTTTTCATAACAATATTAGCTTTTATAAAATTGCAGCTATGTAGCATTTTTCCCAACCACCAATCACCTCGAAGAGTTTAAAGTGCTGTTGAAGTACAGCCATTGTTGTCATATTGAAACAGAGCCGCCAATTTGCACACAGGCAGCTCCCACAAACAGAACTGTGACCAAATGAACAAATATTCTGTTCTGTGTACAAAAATAAAACAAGGAACTGTGGATGCTGGAGATCTAAAACAGAAACATAAAGTGCCAGAGAAACTCAGCAGGTCTGGTAGCATCTGTGGAGAGAGAAGCAGAGTTAACGTTTTGGTCTGGTGACTCTTCAACAGAACTGGTTCTGACCCAACATTAACGCTGCTTTCTCTCTCACAGATGCTGTCAGGTCTCCCGAGTTTCTGCTGCACTTTCTGTTTTTGTTACTGTTTTGTGATGTTTATTGAGGAATGAATATAGGCCAGTACACCAGGGATGACTTGTGTTCTTTTGAACATAAATGCAAGTATGCAAATGATGGCATTGTTGATATTCCAAACTGCATTTTAATTTACAAGGTAGACCAGGGATAATTTATTGTCAGTAAATAGGTGAGACAAGAATATTGGAGAACAATGTAGATATTTAAATCTGCAAAAATAGAAAGTCCCAGCTAAATAAACTTCCATACTGCTGTCTGCATTGTACAAGCCCCAAAGGCCTTAAAATATGAGTCACATCAAATCTTCCCCCAGTGGAATTACAAAGGATTATGTATTGCAATTAACTGTAGGCCTCTAAGCAAGATGATCTGTCGAAATTTGATCCCTGCCATAAAAAATAACCTTTTAAAACGGTTTGATTTGTCAGACCTGAATTGAATTTGTTGGAAGCTGTCTCATTTTATTTCTTTTAAATGTTTATGTAATCAATTAATCACTGCCGGTCACTCTAATCAGACACAGTTTCACAAAATTGTTGCTAAATCGAAGCTGAGTATCAGAAACTCCTCTCTGGCCGACCGGTCTTTTTCAGGCTCGGGTATCTTCAAATTCAGGTTCCATGATTTGCTCGCTGCAATCTAACTAAATTCCTCAACTATATTTTGTATGAAACTGCCTAAGTCGCCCTAAGATTCTCTATTTTTTACCTTTATATAGCACCTTTCATGACTACACAATGTCTCAAAGCACTACAAAGCTAACTGAGTCCTCTGTGCTGTGTAGTCGCTGGTATAATAGAACATAGAAAAGTACAGCACAGAACAGGCCCTTTGGCCCACGATGTTGTGCCGAGGTTTAATCCTAATGTAAAATATAGTAATTTAACCTACACACCCCTCACCTCACTGCTATCCATGTACATGTCCAGCAGTCGCTTAAATGTCCCCAATGACTCTGCTTCCACCACCACCGCTGGCAACACATTCCATACATTCACAACTCTCTGCGTAAAGAACCTACCTCTGACGGCTCCTTTATATCTTCCTCCTAATATCTTCAAACTATGACTCCTCCTACCAGTCAACCCTGCCCTGGGGAAAAGTCTCTGGTTAGTGACTCTATCTATGCCTCTCATTATTTTGTACACCTCGATCAGGTCTCCTCTCTTCCTCCTTCTCTCCAGAGAGAAAAGTCCGAGCTTATTCAACCTTTCTTCATAAGGCAAGCCCTCCAGGCCAGGCAGCATCCTGGTAAACCTTCTTTGCACCCTCCCCAAAGCCTCTGTATCTTTCCTATAGTAGGGCGACCAGAACTGGACACAATATTCCAAGTGATATCTGATGCACAGCTGCCAATTTGTACACAGCAAACTCCCAGAAGCAGCAATTTGATCATGACCAAATAGTCTAATTTTCATCCTGTTAGTTCAGGGAAACAATGCACCTTAGACAGCAGAGGAAACTCCTCTGATCATGTTCAAAGGAGATCTGTTACCTCCAGCTGTGAGAGTAAATGTAGCTTTGGTTTACTGTCTCATCTGAAAGGCGGCACTCTGACAGTGCTGGGCTCCCTCAATACCGTATTGGAATGTTACCTTCAAGCACCTGTGCTGGAATGGGACATCCCTCCTGCCTTAAGAGAAAGACCGCTACCCATAGCTAACAGCCAATTAAAATTAACTTAAAAAATAATTGTTTATAAAGAAAACTTACGATAAGTAACAAATTACAAATGTGACACAATTACACAAAACTAGTGCAATACTTCACCAGTCGATCCAATTTACAATGTAATGCCTACATCATAGGAACTAAATTTACACACTGACCTAGGGGCTGGTTAAATTGTTCAGCAGTGGTTTTCCTTGTGAAAGGACAGTTTGTTTAACGTTCCATTCAGCGCTTTCCAGAACGCTGGCCATTGCTTTCAGAGACTGCTGAGTGAGATTCTGGACCGGTTTTTACCAGAATGGTCTACAGACAGAAATCTGTCACAAAAACAGGCTACAAACCAGCAGTCACTTCAAAGAACCACTTGCTAGTGATTAGAGCCTCGTTGCTTCAACAGTGTGGATATGGTTGGAGTGGAAATCAGTCCAGATCCTGGTGTAATTGCCCTGGACAGTGCTGTTCCCTCCTCTCCTGCACTCTGATCTCTGGAGGATTGATAAATTGCTTGTTGGAGCCTGTAAATGTCAATGCATTGCCATTTAATGAGCAGTTCACACATGATCCGAATATACGGCTTCAATGAATCATCTCCATCTCAGGACATCGCCTCCTTTCTTGTATTTTACTTTTGTTCTTGGGCTTTATTTGCGCTTGGAGAAGGTTGATTTTTTTTTGCTGTGTCCAGCCACCTCGGGTGATGTTGGGTGCAAGGGCAATTTGCCCCTTCTCCTCAGTGCCTGCAGGTCCTATTACTGTCACCCTCCCCCAAGTGCCTTGATCAAGTGGCCATTCACTGGGTGTGAGTGCTAGCCCCTGAACCCAATCCCAGCCCATTCCCTGCATCACTCTGCATTGTTACCCTCCTGAATCCAAAATGACTGTAATGCCTCTCCATCCCCTACTGTCACCATGACAAGTATCTTCCTTTTTTCATCTTATCAGTGTCTAATCACTGATGTTGAAAAGTTGGCAGTGACTCTGTCCTCCCTGGGATGGGAGGTACAGCTGTAATGATTGTAATGAGGTCAGCAGGGTAGACCTCATAGAATATGAGTTCGCTGACCTCCACTGTTAATGGGGTCCAATCAGGGAGCCCTGGCTGACAGATATAAACAGGAGTGTCTTCCCCCTCCAACTCTATTTTGATTTAATCCCTGCCCTCCCCTTCACTGTTTGATCACACAGCATTGCCCTTTGATGTGAAGGGCACTGCTTGTCACTGGCCACTCAGGTGTTTTCCTGTCTTCCTGGTGGTGGAAACTGAGTAAAGAGTTGTACACCTTGTGTCTCTCACTGTGTCTCACACCTGCACACACACAACATGGGGGCTAGGGAAAAAAATAAGCACTACCGCCGTTAGGTGGTAGAGTGGGGAAAAAAATTTTTTAAAAGTAGGAAAAAAGAAAAAACTAAACAGGGAGTGTCAAAGGTTCTGCTCACTCTGAGAGCTGGCTCTGAGGGAGCTGAGTCAGTGTCAAGGACTTTTAAATAAAGAGTGACTTGGTGATGGGATACCAGACTCTGTGAAGTTATTTCACTAGCTGTATCATTAAGGGTGCACGGTCAGAAGTGTGGCCTTTTGGTCCATCAAGTCTGTGTTGGCTGTTTCCTGGAAGGGAGAGTTGAGAACTGAGATGCTGTTTGAAATCAACATCTTTAATAATAGGATCAAAAACAGAGAAGGTACTTTTCCAACTGGCAGCTGTTGAGTATAATGTTCCCAAAGACTGGGGAGTCCAGAAGCAGGGGTCACGGTCTAAAGGTAGGTCATTTTGGACTGAGATGGGGAGAAATGTCTTCACCAGAGAATGGGGGGCCTGTGGGATTCACTGCCACAGGAAGCAACTGAGGCCAAAACATGAAGGCGTTAGATATAGTTCTTCGGGCTAGAGGGATCGAAGGGTATGGGGAGAAAGTGGGAATAGGGGATTGAGTTGGAGGATCAGCTATAATCATGTTGAAACGTGGAACAGGCTCAAAGGGCCGAATGGCCTACTCCTGTTCTGATTTTCTGTGTTTCCATAATTTCTGTTTGGAAGATATTGGTTACAAACTGAACTCTTACAATTGGAAACCTAAGAAAAAACAGTGACAGGTCACATCTAAAAATCGGAACTGTTGTGTTTTTTTAGGTAAATGCTTGTATATTGACACTTAAGCAAAATCCACAATAATTCATGTCAGAAACTAAGAAACTGGTTATAATAATCTAACTTCTGTTTTCTGACACTACTGACAGCACATACACAGAACAAATGGTGTCACAATGGGTAATGTACTCACAGAGTCCCTGCATGTGGAAACAGGCCCTTCAGCCCAACAAGTCCACACTGCAGGGCCTGTTTCCATACTGTAGGCATTCTATGATTCTATTACCCACTGAAGAGTTACCCACTCAGACCCATTCCCTCCCCCTATTATTCCACATTTACCCCTGACTAATGCATCTAACCTCTACATCCCTGAACAAAATGGGCAATTTAGCATGGCCAATTCATCTATCCTGTACATCTTCAGATTGTGGGAGGAAACCGGAGCACCCGGAGAAACCCACGCAGACACAGTGAGAATGTGCAAACTCCACACAGACAGCTACTCAAGGTTGGATTCGAACCGGGTCCCTGGTGCTATGAGGTAGCTAACTACTGAACCATCATGCCACCATTGATAGTAATAGCATTGTGGCAACGGGTGGGGGTGAGATGGCATAGCAGGACAGGGGAATGCAACAGGTTATTCTAGCAATTATTTCATTGCCACCATTTTGGTTTTGAATGCCACCATTTTGTTTTACTGACGAACCATTTCAGAACCAGCCCCGAGTGCAGCCTTTCAAACGAAAGCCCTGGCGCATTCCCCGTGGTGTCAGCAAAGTCAGCAAGGACTTCTCTTCCTTTTATTACAGTGCGGAGGTCGAACCCCTCTGTTAATTAAACTAAATACTCAGAAAAGCTCGCCTCCCCTCATCATCTGTTAAAATGTGAGTGACAGAAAACTCCCAAATTCCACTATTTAAAGAAAAATAACAGTTTATTTTCTTAATAGTGAATACTAAACAATAACTATTCACAAATGCAAGCCCCCCCCCCACCCCCCCACAAACTTTCCTTAACTACTTACTGTCTGTGTGGAGTTTGCACAAAATCCCTGTGTGGATTTCCTCCGGGTGCTCCGGTTTCCTCCACAGGAAGAAGATGTACAGGTTAGGTGATTTGGTCATGCTAAATTGCCCGTAGTGTTGAGGGATGTGTAGGTTATGTGCATTAGTCAGGAGTAAAGGGGAATGGTAGGTTACTGTTTGGAGGATTGATATGAACTTGTGGGCCAAATGGCCTGTTTCCACATTATAGGATTCTATAGTGATTTATGACCCCATTACAGTAACCACAGTGTAAGATAAAATATGTAAGAGGAAGTATTTGGTGTTTGTGGTGAAAAGATGGCCAATGATCATGGATGATCTTAATCTGTGTATAAACTAGAAAAATCTGTTTGGTGATAGAAGCTTTGATGGGGACATCATTGAAAGCTGTCAGGAATAGCAGGTCCAGGAACCAACCAGAGAGCAGATTATACCAGACCTCAAACTCTGTAATGTGACAGAATCCATTAATAACCCCAGAGTTAGGGTACCTCTGGGTATTAGTGATCACAATACGATTGAATTGTACATCCAGTTTGAAAGAAAGAAGTGTGGGTCAAAGACAAGTGTTTTAAACTTTAAAAAAGAGCATTTATATTGGCATGAAAGCTGGCCTAGCTGAAATGAACCGAGGTATTGGGCTCAAAGATAGATCAGGAGGGATGCAGTGGCAGATTTGTAAAGAGATATCTGAGAATCGCTAAAAATAAGCACTTTCCTAATAAAGAAAATAAAGGTCAAGGGTAGGAGCCAGCTGTGCTTCATCAAACGAGTTAGGGAAAGTTTCAAACTTGTAAAAAAAGAATAAACTTTGCAAAGATCAGTGACAGGTTCAAGTGATATCAACCAGAATAAATCAATACGAGTGTGAAAGGAAGATTCCCGGGAATGTGAAAACATGGAGAAAGAAACTACAGGTATTTAAAAAGGAAAGGAGTGAATAAGGTGAGTGTTGGTCTTCTAGTGAGTGAGAACAAGCAGTTAGTTGTGCTCAAGGAGTGAGTAAGTGGCTTAGAGGAGATCTGAGAAAACATTTTGTTTCACCCAGAAATATAGAACATGCTGCTGGGAGGGTGTTGGAGGCAGGTACTCTCATAACATTTACAAAACATCTGGATGAACAATTAAGATGCCAGGGCACAGAATGTTATGGACCTAGTGCAGGTCAATGGGACTTGGAGTTTTGTGTTTGTGGGTCAGCCTAGACATGATGGTCCAAAGGGCCTGTTTCTATACTGTATTGTTCTATGACTCTAAATGGCAGATGTAATGAATTGATACTTTGCTGCTGTCATCACCATCTCACTAAAAATGTCCCAGTAGTTAGTTGTAAATCATGATGTTGTAGGAAGGGAGGAATTTGGTGAAATAATAATCACTAAAGAAGGATTACTGATCAAATGGGTGGAGCTGTGTTTGATTGCAGAGTTTGAGTTTTTCACTTTTACAGGAAGAATAAAAAACATAGGATATTATTCAAACAGTGGCTTATGAGTGGTAGGTGCATTTTCCAAAATGTGTTCAATTCTGGAAAGGTTCTGTCAGACTGGGACATAGCAGATATAACCCTGTATTCAAGAAGGGAGACTTCAGTCCAGTTATCTTGATGCCCGTGGTGAGGAATATACAAGAGTTAGCATGGTTTCGTGAAAGGGAAGTTGTGTTTCACTGACTTATGGGAGTGCCTGAAGGAGTAACATGAGCTGGATAAAGGACAGGTTGCTGATGTGCTATACCTGGATTTCCAGGTGGCATTTGACAAGAGTGGTCATTGTACAATGCAGGGGCTCATGTTGTATTGGCAGGGTAACTGAAGATTGGCTGGTATAAATAAATGTTTCTCAGAGATATATAAGTGGGGTCTGCAGGGGTCTGTGCTGGCCGTTAACATTTTATGATTTATATCAAAGATTTAGGTACAAGGATCGAAGGTACAGTGGCAATATTTGCACAAAGAGAGTGAGGAAGGTTGGTTGTGAAGGTGCTATGAGGAGACAGTGAGGACTGCAGATGCTGGAGATCAGAGCTGAAAATGTGTTGCTGGAAAAGCGCAGCAGGTCAGTCAACATCCAAGGAACAGGAGATTTAACGTTTCGGGCATAAGCCCTTCAGGAATGTGAAGGTACTATACCAGTGATGCAGACGGGTATAACTAGAGGAGGAGCTTCGTGTCAGAAAATGTGAAGCTGTTCATTTTGACAAAAAGAATAAAAAGTGGAGTATTACTTAAACAGAGAATTACTGTAGAACTCCATCAAGCAGAGGAATCCAGGTGATCTAATACGTGAGTTATTAAAACTCAATACATAGGTACGTCTCGTGATTAAGAAGGCGAGAGGAATATTGAACAGAAAAGCAAGGAGAAACAAAAACTGTAAAAGCTAAGCAGGGCTGGCATTACCTGCGAAGAGAAATCAGAGTTAATGTTTCGGGTCCAGTGACCCTTCCTCAGACCTGATAGTATCTTGGAAAATGTCGGTTCATACGCAGGAGATAGGGGAGGGGGAGGGCGTTTTTGTTTCTGATTTATCGCATCGACAATTGTTTTGGTTTTTAGAAATATTATGCTGCAGTTATATGAGGGCCTGGGGCGACCACTCTGTGCAGTCTGGGTCTCCTTACTTAAATGAGGAAGTAAGTACATTGGAGGTGGTTCAGAGGAGGTTTGTCACAGTGATCCCTTGGAATGAGCAGCTTGTTTAATGAGGAAATGCTGGACACATTAGGCTTGCTTGCACTGGAGTTTAGAATAGTGAGAGTTGATTTTGTCAAAGTTTATGAAATCCTGAAATGTCTTGACAAGGCGGATGTTAAAATTATGGTGTGCCTTGTGGTTGAGTCTAGAATTGGGGATGTTTTGAAATTAGGTGTTGCTCTTCTAGGGCAGAGTTGAGGGCAGACTGAATGGCCTACTTCTGTTACAACACCTTCTGACCTCCTGGGTAATATTACTGTCACATACACAGCGAAATGTACACACTGCAACAGAATGTTACGAGCCTTAGAGTGACCACTAGCTTTAAAAAGATGTTTGAATTTCTAGTGACTTATTGAAAGGATCACTTAACAAAATTTACATTTTAAGACATTTCATACAACAAATAATCTAAAAGCAAACATTGACCAAACTCTACTTAGTAGGTGATTTATATTTTTACTGACAGGAATTATCTCGGATTTAGTATTGTAACAGAATCCAAAATCCCACACAATGGTTATTCTTTATTCTTTCATTAAATTGACACTTTCTTGTCCCAGAACCAGTCCAAAGGTATTCTCACATTTTAATGGTTTCCTCCCTTTCCCTTTCCCAGCTCAGTGTAAACCCAGAACTGATTTTCACAATGAAGGTTACCTTATGATTTGGAGATGCCGGTGTTGGACTGGGGTGGACAAAGTTAAAAATCACCCAACACCAGCACACTAGCTTTCAGAGCACTGCTCCTTCATCACAACCACCTGATAAAGGAGCAGCGCTCAGAAAGCTAGTGCTTCCAATTAAACCTGTTGGACCATAACCTGATGTTGTGTGATTTTTAAGGTTACTTTAGAGATGTTGCTCGCTAACCAAGGTTAGGTAAATCTTTCCGTCTCATTTAAATCCTCACAAATACATTTCTTCAATCTGAGTGTGAGCTCTGACTCACAATCTGCCTGATGGTCAAAGAGACTGACCACCTCTATCTTTCCGTACTCTCACTGTGTCTCAGATTTTGTGGATACACTGAGTTCTCTAAATTTCAGTAGTATCTCAGAAAGCCCTGCAAACCAATGTTGCAGTAGCTTTCAAGGCAAAAGGTGGAAAATTATAGGCTGATTAGCCGAACCTCGGTTGCAGGTAAAATTCTAGAATCCATCACTAACGATGAGATTTCTAAATTCTTGGAAGTGCAGGGTCAGATTAAAACAAGTCAGCGTGGATTTAGTAAGGGGAGGTAGTGCCTGACAAACCTGTTAGAAGTCTTTGAAGAGAAAACAAGTAGGTTAGACCAGGGAAACTCAGTGGATGTCATCTATCTAGACTTCCAAAAGGCCTTTGATAAGGTGCCTCACGGGAGGCTGCTGAGTAAGGTGTTCGAGGAGAGCTACTGGGATGAATTGAGGATTGGCTGTCTGACAGAAGGCAGAGTAGGGGTAAAAGCTTCTTTTTCGAATGGCAGCTGGTGACAAGTGGGGTCCCGCAGGGTTCAGTGTTGGGGCCGCAGCTATTCACATGATATATTAATGATCTGGATGAAGGGACTGGGGGTATTCTGGTGAAGTTCGCCAATGATAGGAAGTTAGGGGAACAGGCAGGTAGTACTGAGGAGGTGGGGAGGCTGCAGAAAGATGTAGACAGTTTAAGGGAGTGGTCCAGGAAATGGCTGATGAAGTTCAATGGGAGCAAATGCAAGGTCTTGCACTTTGGAAAAAAAAATACAGGCATAGACTATTTTCTAAACTATGAGAAAATTCATCAAGCCAAAGTACAAAGGGATCTGGGAGTGCTAGTGTAGGATTCTCGAAAGGTCAACTTGACTTAGTCCTTGACTAAGAAAGCAAAGATAATGTTGTCACTTATCTCAAGAGGGTTGGAATATAAAAGCAGCAATGTGCTACAGAGACTTTATAAAGCTCTGGTTAGGCCCCATTTGGAGTACTGTGTCCAGTTTTGGTCCCCACACCTCAGGAAGGACATACTGGCACTGGAACGTGTCCAGCGGAGATTCACACGGATGATCCCTAGAATGGTAGGTCTAACATACGATAAACAGCTGAGGATCCTGGGATTGTATTCATTAGAGTTTAGAATGTTAAGGGGAAGACTAATAGAAACTTACAAGATAATGCATGGCTTAGAAAGGGTGGACGCTGGGAAGTTGTTTCCGTCAGGCGAGGAGACTAGGTCCTGTGGGCACAGCCTTAGAATTAGAGGGGGTCAATTTAGAACAGAAATTAGACATTTCTTCAGCCAGAGAGTGGTGAGCCTGTGGAATTCATTGCCAAGGAGAGCATGGAGGCCGGGATGTTAAATGTCTTCAAGGCAGAGATTGATAAATTCTTGATCTCGCAAGGAATATAGGGAGAGTGCGGGTAAGTGGCGTTGAAATGCCCATCAGCCATAATTGAATGGCAGAGTGGACTCAATGGGCTGAATGGCCTTACTTCTACTCCTATGTCTTATGGTCTTATGGCTTGCTGTGTATACTTCACTTTCACACCTCATCCCCATGGCAGTGTGAATGACATGATCCTTTTATCCAGGTAGAAATACTAATTATCTATCCTCTAGACCCTCAAATCCAATCAGTCTTGGAATTAAATAGACATCTTAAAGTATAACTGTTTACAACACCTGACATGTCTAAGTGAGACTTGATGACCATCAGTTCATCAGCAGAATCCAAAGTCCCACACAACGGTTATTCTTTATTCTTTCATTGTCAACAACCTACACCTTCCCAGTAAAATAACCTCGCCAGCCCCTTTAAGTGTTAACAGTCAGTTTGGAATAAAAGGTTAACTATACCTTGACTCTAAGACTTACCTCTGAACATGGTCTTTGATGAGAAAGTTGGACCTGAACCTAGGGATCCAGAGATGTCCTCTGTTACCATCCGTTGTAGATTGCTCTGTTCTCTAAAGCCTCTTAATGTTGACTTACTGAACTTTAGGCCTGAACTCAAGTCATCCAAACGTCACATGAGACAGAATTCGGAACAGGTCACGTAACTCCTTTCATTCTTCCATTATTTCCAAAATTAAAGAGGCAATCTGAAAACACAACATTCTTTCCAACTTTACATTTACAAGAACAGATATTCGTGCACACAGTCAGTGTCACTCCGACTTACACAGAGCAACAGCAGACACACGCAGACACACACTTTACACACACGTGCACAAACACCGAGACGCATAGGCACACATGCACACACACATAGGTACACACTCACAAGCACACATTAATACACACACAGACACAAAGGGACATGCATATCTACACAAATACACATACAAAGACACACATACACAGCAATACTTTCAGTCATGTAACACACAGAGCAAAGCAAATATACCCAGCATTATTCACCCACACAGGGTAAGAAGGACATATTCATGCACATGCAACACTTGGAAAATGCAGAACCGAGCAGATGTACACAGACAGCAAAAGAAACACACATACCTAAAATGTCAGAGAATGATAGTGGGCTGATGTTTATCTGACCATGAGGTATCTCAGGTTAATTACCCCAGCGCTATTTTTAGCAAACTTTCTACAATTTCTGCCTGTCCCCAGTGATAAGAAGTTATTGGACAGATCGGTTAAAAATAGCACAAGTGTGGATTTGAAATTGGAGAGGGAGGGGAAGTTTTTAAGCATCATCATTGAGCTCCTGATGTTGCTGTCTGGCTGAGTATGAATATCAGTGACACGGTTTCCATTCGGGGTTGGGACCAGTGTGCACTGGCCAGGTTTGACTCTCTGATGAATTTGTTCAGTCAACAGTCACTGAAATGTGTAACCATGATAACATAGACAAACATAACACATTTCCCATGACAAACGGCTCTGTCCTTAATGGACGGACTGAAATGAGAGATTGGCCACAGCGTAAACCACGCTGGATTCAGCTTTTGCTGAACTGCCTCAGGTCATAAACAGAGATGATGGGTTTCAGAACCGGACTGAGTGCAATAATCAATCTCGTTCAAAATTTATTACATAAACACACTTAGCAAGTTGGGCCCTTGAAAGAATAGCAGGGCGTCACAACGATCCCTCACTGTAGCCCTGAAGAGTGATGATAGTTTCAGAGAAGCTGCTCCACAAATTTTACAGAATACATCTTCATTTTGAGCAGAGAATATGCCAAATGCCTGATTAAGCACTAACAGTAGACATCCACACGTCTTTGTCATTTCCTTTTGGCTTTGCTTTGATAAATCATGCTGGCAGGATTTATTGTATTTGATCTTTACAAGAGCTGCTGACTCCTCTCCCTCTGAACGAAGTCACTCCTGAGTGAGTTCTGGGGAAATGATCCAATTACAGTAAATCAGAATCCGGAGATAAACATTCTTGTCTGTATTATCACCATGTCCCTGTTTAAACAACAAAACCCAGGAGAAGACTGCAAAAGAAACACAAACTCAATCAAAGTCAAGTGACTTTGAAAGCAAGTAAATTGTAAAATGAAGCGGGAATCTCAAAGGTTCACGATATTCAACTTCCAATGATCAAATATTCATTGCTGTAGGATTTTCATTCGGAGCACAGACCCCAACATTCCCCAACACTCCACAACATTCCCCAACATTCCCCAACACTCCCCAACATTCCCCAACACGCCACAACATTCCCCAACACGCCACAACATTCCCCAACATTCCTACAGGCCCCAACATTCCCCAACAGGCCCCAACACTCCACAACATTCCCCAACACTCCCCAACATTCCCCAACATTCCTACAGGCCCCAACATTCCCCAACACGCCACAACATTCCCCAACACGCCACAACATTCCCCAACATTCCTACAGGCCCCAACATTCCCCAACACGCCACAACATTCCCCAACATTCCCCAACACGCCACAACATTCCCCAACATTCCCACAGGCCCCAACATTCCCCAACACGCCACAACGTTCCCCAACATTCCCACAGGCCCCAACATTCCCCAACATGCCCCAACATTCCCACAGGCCCCAACATTCCCCAACATTCCCACAGGCTACAACATTCTCCAACATTCCCGCTCCCTGGGAGCTAACTCACCGTCTGGCCAGATCCATGCTTCACAACGTTCTCGCATTCTGACAATCACTTGCACCAACATTTCACAATCCGCAACTTGGTTTTCACATCAGCTCGTGATAACACCCCCTCCCTATCTCTGTTACCCCACACCAGCTCCTACACCCCTCCCCATCTCTGTAACCCCCTCCAGCCCCTACACGCCCTCCCTATCTCTGTAACACCCTCCAGCCCCTACACCCCCTCCCTATCTCTGTAACACCCTCCGGCCCCTACACCCCCTCCCTATTTCTGTAACTCTCTTCAGCCCCTACACCCCCTCCCTATCTCCATAACCGCCTCCAACCCCTATACCCCCTCCCTATCTCTGTAATCTCCTCCCTATTTCTGTAACCCCCACCAGCCCATACACCCCTCCCTATCTCTGTAACTCCCTCCAGCCCCTACACCCTCTCCCTATCTCTGTAACCCCCTCCAGCCCCTACCCCCTCCCTAACTCTGTTACCTCCTTCAGCCCCTACCCCCTCCCTATCTCTGTTACCTCCTTCAGCCCCTACCCCCTCCCTATCTCTGTAATCCCCTCCAGCCCCTATACCTCTCCCTATCTCTGTTACCTCCTCCAGTCCCTACCCCTGTCCCTATCTGTTTAGCCCCTCCCTCCCTCTGTAACCCCCTCCCTATCTCTATAACCCCCTCCAGACCCTACACCCCCTCCCTCTCTCTGTACCTCCCTCCTCTCTCTGTAATACCCTCTGGTTTATCCTGTATTCCTGTGCTCCTCCAGCTTTCGAATGCCCAATTATAATCCCCCTGACGTTGGTTACCATGCCAACAGTTGTCAAGGCCCTACTGGCAGGAATTCCCTCCTTACAATCTCCAACTGTCCTTGTTTTGGACACCTTTTATAACCGACCTCTTTGACCAATCTGCCTTGCTATTTATTTTGTGGCCTGCTGTTAGATTTACCCAGCGATGGGTCTCGCCGTCTATTGTCTCATTAACGGTGCTATGTAAATTCAAGCTTTCATTAATGGAGCTTATATCATAAAGTTGTAAGGGCCGAGAGTTACGTGGAACGATTCACTGAGTTGGATGATCAGCCATGATCGTATCGAATGGTGAAACAGTCTCAAAGGGCTGAATGGCCTCCTCATGTAGCTGTTCGCCTTGGTGGCTCAGTGGTTAGCACTGGTGCCAGGGACCTGGGTTCAATTCCACCCTTGGGTGACTGGGTGGAGTTTGCACATTCTCCCCGTGTGTGTATGGGTTTGCTCTGGTTCGCAGGTTGGAGTGGGATCGACTACAGTGTCCGTGGGAAATTGCCCCATAATGTCCAGGGATAGGTAGGTTAGCCGTGGGGTGAGATGCTGTTTGGACGGTCAGTGTGAACTCACTGGGCCAAATGGCCTCTAGGGATTCCATGATCTAATGTTGTTACTGAACTTTTTGGACTTTTTATGATGAACATTCTGCAAATTTGATTCCCCTGAGCTGCGGTTATGTTATTTGAGAGAAGCTTTGTTTCTGCTTCGGAAAGAAATCAAAGTTTGATCATGGTTTTATTAGCCTGCTGCGCCCTCTGCTGTTCATTGACTGGATAAACCTGAGTCCATTTGATAGTGAATTAAGGTAAAAATCACACAACTCCAGGTGATAGTCCAACAGGTTTAATTGGAAGCACTAGCTTTCGGAGCGCTGCACAATCTCCTGATGAAGGAGCAGTGCTCTGAAAGCTAGTGTGCTTCCAGTTAAACCTGTTGGACTATAACCTGGTGTTGTGTGATTTTTAACTTTGTACACCCCTGTCCAACACCGGCATCTCCCCAGCAATGAATTAAGTTTTTGAGTGTTTCCCAAATACATAATTTCAAAACTATTTGAGATTTCAAACAACATTTTCATGCACATTTTGTAATTGGAAAGTAATAAAGAATTTCATTAGCATTCACTGATAATTCCCTTAGCAATATAATTTTTATTTTGCATTTATACACATGGAGATACAGCCTATTGTCTGACCGAAGATAGATCCACCCTCATTTCTTATTGCTCACAATGCAGTCTTTGCACAGACTTCCCCTGATCTGATTGAATGATTTTTACCTTAATATACCTACGTTTATATACCTAACGTTTCTGGATTCAGGAGTACAGTTAGACTTCAGTAGGAACAAACTTGCAGCAGCAATTAGATTAGTTGCTTGATAGTGCTGGGACTTCATCACACTGTGTCTTCAGCTTTACACCGAACACAAGTGTGAGAACTAGGATCAGGTGGTTTGTTGTGAAGTTAAGGAAGTTATTGGTAGAGGAATTGAGTTCCGGAGTCCTGAGGTCATGTTGCTGTTGTATAAGACTCTGGTGCGGCCGCATCTAGAGTTTGTGTGCAGTTTTGGTCGCCATACTATAGGAAGGATGTGGAGGCACTGGAACGGGTGCAGAGGAGGTTTACCAGGATGGTGCCTGGTATGGTAGGAAGATCGTATGAGGAAAGGCTGAGGCACTTGGGGCTGTTTTCATTGGAGAAAAGAAGGTTTAGGGGTGACTTGATAGAGGTGTACAAGATGATTAGGGGTTTAGATAGGGTTGACCATGAGAACCTTTTTCCACGTATGGAGTCAGCTATTACGAGGGGGCATAGCTTTAAATTAAGGGGTGGTAGGTATAGGACAGATGTTAGGGGTAGATTCTTTACTCAGCGAGTTGTGAGTTCATGGAATGCCCTGCCAGTAACAGTGGTGGACTCCCCCTCTTTATGGGCATTTAAACGGGCATTGGATAGGTATATGGAGGAAAGTGGGCTAGTGTAGGTTAGGTAGGCTTGGATCGGCGCAAAATCGAGGGCCAAAGGGCCTGTACTGCGCTGTATTTTTCTATGTTCTATGTTCTATGTTAAAGTTTGTTGCAACAGTGATTAACGTGGTTACTACATTGCTGCAAAAATACCAGAATTAATAGGGAGTAGATACAGAGAGTGGGTTCTGGGTCTTAACAAGAGTGGGTGTCATGTTAGGATCCATACAGTGTGAAAAGAGGCCATTCAGCCCATTGAGTTAACACTGACCCTCTGAAGAGCATCCCAACCAGACCTATTCCCAGCCCCCTCCCCTACCCCTGTAATCCTGCCTTTCCCATGGCCAATCCACTTAACCTGCTCCTCTTTGGACTGTGAGAAAGAACCACCTGATGAAGGAGCAGCGCTCCGAAAGCTAGTGCTTCCAAATATAACCTGGTGTTGTGTGATTTTTAACTTTGTACACCCCAGTCCAACACCAGCTCCTCTACATTGAGGGAAACCAGAGCACCCAGAGGAAACCCACGCAGACACAAGGAAAACTATACAAACCTCACACCTAAGGGTGGAATCGAACCTGAGTCCCTGACAGTTCCCTAGATTCCTATCCTTCCTAAATGTCAAATACCCTTCAATATTCAGGGCCCAAGCTAAGTCATCCTGTGACCATGTCGGAATTATGGCCAACAGATTGTACTTACTTCCCTCGATTTGTACAACTAGCCATTCTGTTTAATTTCAAATGCTGTGTGCATTGAAATATAGGAGAAGGTGAGGGCTGCAGATGCTGGAGATTAGAGTCGAGAGTGTGGTGCTGGAAAAGCACAGCAGGTCAGGCAGCATCTGAGGAGCAGGAGAGTCAATGTTTCAGGCATAAACCCTTCATCAGGAATTCCCTTCATGAAGGGCTTATGCCTGAAACATCGATTCTCCTGCTCCTCGGATCCTGCCTGACCTGCTGTGCTTTTCCAGCACCACACGCTCAACTCTGCATTGAAATATAGTGCCTTAAGTTTAGTCCTTTTTATCTTGTTTTTCAGTAACCTATTTTTCTAATCAGCCTGTTGTGAGGTGGTATTACACACCCTCTGGAGCAGGTGGGACTTGAAGAGGACTATTGCTGTGTTTTTTAGTATTTTAGTAATCTCTACTTTTACCAGGTTAAAAACAACGACTGCAGATGCTGGAAACCAGATTCTGGATTAGTTCAGGAAGCATAGAAATTTCGCTGCTCCTTGGATGCTGCCTGAACTGCTGCGCTCTTCCAGCACCACGAATCCAGAATCTACTTATACCAGTTGGTTTGCTCTTAGACCTGCATCTTTCTTCCTTCTTATTATTGTTGTGTCGATCATTTCCCACATTAATTCCTTCCTTTGGTGCATTCTCTCCACTCTATGGTGCACCACAACTTTCCAAATTTGGGCCCTCGCCCCTTGCTATTTAGTTTAAAACTGACCTTACTTTCCCTAAAATGCTGGCCCAGACAGAAGTACCCACGTCCCGTGAATGATGTTGCTGAAATCTCTTCACGTTGTAGACCTTACCTTTTGTCCCGGGAGAGAGCGGATTGCTTTGGTTTAGAAATTTGGTTTTCCCACACACTGCGTGCGGCCTTTGAACACCACAGTGCACATCCTTGTCCCTTGGAAGTAAACCTGATTGACAGCTTGGGTTTCCAGCTGTGCAGGGAGACTGCTAGAGCAGACTCATCTTCACACTAGGGAGGTCACTGCATGGTCACGGATCAGGCATTAGGAATCTGATGGGGAAAGGGGGAACATGCATTCCTGCTTTTTTGTTCTTCACTTGTGGGATCTGGGTGTCACTGGCTGGGCCCAGCATTTATTGCCCATCCCTAGTTGCCCCTTGAGAAGGTGGGGGTGAGCTGCCTTCTTGAACCGCTGCAGTCTTATGTGCTGTAGGTAGATCCACAATGTCCCTCAGGGAGGGCATTCCAGATTTGTGACCCAACGACAGTGAAGGAACGGCGATATATTTCCAAGTTGGGATTGGTGAGAGGCTCGGAGGGGAACTGGCGGAGAGATGGGTTGTTGGTGCTGTCAGATCTACAGCATCTTTGTAGCAATTTGTCCTTGTTTCTGTCAGGGTCCCCTGTTGGATACATTTAGAATTCTCAATGTTTCAGCAAGATCATCTTCCAATCTTCAAAACTCCATGTGGAGCGTAGGCCCATTAGGAGCAGAACCGCAGGAATTCTGTTAAACATTAGCTAGCACCTCTCTCATCGCTTGGGAAGATCCGAGTGAGCGCAGGTCAGAAAGTGGAGGTCACATTACTGTGGGAGTGACCCTGACCCACACTCCCACAGGGCACCTCCCCCCCCCCCCATAAGGGATTGCTGGACTGGCCCTTATACCCTCAGGAGTGATTGTGGGGGAGCAGAGAAATACACAATACATCGTGACAATGCAGGGTATTTTCTGAGCAAGCTGAGAATCATTAGCAGCAATTTGTGAGCAGAAACTATCGATGATGTGATGTGCCCTGAACAATCACATGGACAGCACAGGCTGGGGAATCCTGGAGTTATTCCTCATTTAAACCTCATTCCAACAATTTAGCAACATGTGTTTGAAGCATCCTGCCTCCTCTTAACATTGCTTGACATTTCTATGACATTATTAAAACTCTACGTATTTTTATAACTTGTAAAAGCTGTAACATAAACACACATATCTTTCAAACATTATCCACTCAACTGCACTATACCTCATTCCCCCACAGCCGAGTGGACCAACCCAGCACCCTCCACAGCCAAATGGACCAACCCACCACCCCCTATTGCCGAGTGGGCCAACCTGTCACCCCCCACAGACAAGTGGGCCAATCCGCCATCCCCACAGCCGAGTGGACCAACCCACCACTCCCACAGCTGAGTGGACCAACCCACCACCCCACAGCCGAGTGGACTAACCCCCCACCCCCACAACCAAGTGGACCAACCCACCACCACCCACAGCCGAGTGGATCAAACCCCCCCCTCCCACAGCTGAGTAGCCCAACCCGCTACACCCACAGCCGAATGGACCAACCCCCACCCCCATAGCCGAATGGACCAACCTGCCACCGTCGAGTGGACTAGCCCCAATTATTATTAAAACCCAGCTGGTTCACTAATGTCCTTCAGTGAAGGAAACCTGCCATCCTCAAGTGGTCTGGCCTTCATGTGACTCCAGACCCACAGCAGTAGGGCTGGCTCCTAACCGCCCTCGGAAATACCCAGTAATACCCTCTGTTTAAGGGCAGTTAGAGTTGAGCAGTAAATGTTGCCCTTACCTGTGACATTCACATCTCATGAACCAATGAACAGATGTTCAGAGGCTGTTGATAGTGAAGACAGAGGCTCCGTTTCCTTGCCAGCACACAGCGGGCTAGCACCCCCAGCTCTGACTGCTGTGGGTCAGGGGGATTTCCAGGTCTGGCTGGGTTACAAACGTACCTTCCTTCACCATCATTACCTGGAGCCCACCAACTGGGAGCTTCTGGCTCAGAGGCTGGGTGGGGCAGGGGGAATTGCCCAGTGGGATTCTCATTGGATCATTAATCCAGAGAACTGAGTACAGTTCTGGGGAACCCCTGGGTATTTAGGGAATGGCTGAGTCTGTAATGCCCAGAGACACTAGTCACTGCCCCCTCCCAAACATGGATATCCTGGGACATCAAATTGGTTCTGAATCACATCCTCCATGGGTTACATTGTGAGCTGGTCACCTGTGGCTCACGGGTGTCCTCTTGTCGGGGGAAGTTTGAGGGTTCCAGCCACGCTGTAGGACTTGAGGATGATATTATCGCTTAACCTCTCTCTCACTGTCCTATCAGTGAGTCAGAGGGGTTAAAAGATCCTATGACTTGACTTTGATGAAGAGTGGGACAGCTGTCCCTGGTCTCCTGGACAATAGTTATCCCTGAAACAGCATCACAGAGGCAGGTTACCCTGTTGCTGTCACATTGCTGCTTGTGGGATCTTACTGTAAATTGATTTAGTTTGGAATTATCGAGTTTTGAGAAGATTTGTTGCTCAGGTTGAGGTTCTGAATGTAGGTTTGCTCACTGAGTTGGAAGGTTTGTTCTCTGATACTTCGTCACCATACTAGGTAACATCTTCAGTGAGCCTCTGAATGAAGCACTGGTGGTATGGCCCACTTTCTATTTATGTGTTTAGATTTACTTGTGTTGGTGATGACATTTCCTATGGTGATGTCATTTCCTGTTCCTTTTCTCGGGGATGGTAAATGGAATCCAAGTCGGTGCGTTTGTTGATAGAGTTCCTGTTGGAGTGCTATGCTTCTAGGAATTCTCGTATGTGTCTTGGTTTGGCTTGTCCTAGGATGGATGTGTTGTCCCAGTCGAAGTGGTGTCCTTCCTCATCTGTATGTGAGGATACTAGTGAGAGAGGGTCATGTCTTTTTGTGGCTAGTTGGTGTTCATGTATCCTGGTGGCTCGTTTTCTGCCTGCTTGTCCAATGTAATGTTTGTTACAGTTCTTGCATGGTATTTTGTAAATTACATTAGTTTTGCTTGTTGTCTGTACAGGGTCTTTCAAGTTCATTAGCTGCTGTTTTAGTGTGTTGGTGGGTTTGTGGCCTCCCATGATGCCGAGGTCTGAGTAGTCTGGCAGTCATTTCCGAGATGCCTTTGATGTAGGGGAGAGTGGCGAGGGTTTCTGGATGGGTTTTGTCTGTTTGGGGTTTGTTGCTCAGAAATTGGCCGACAGTATTCAAGAAGAATGGGTACGCAGTGAAGATAGTCCGCTGATTTCTCACCCTACATCAAAGACATCTTGGAAATGACTGCCAGACTACTCAGACCCCTCGGCATCATGGTAGCCCACAAACCCACCAACACACTAAACCTACATCCAGAGTTTGGGATTATGGTTAGCATGGGCTTGTTGAACCAAAGGGTCTGTTTCAGTGCTATGTAAGTCCATGACATTCCAACAGTAACTTTTAGTGGTGCTTTGTTGAATTTCAGCGTCTTTGGGACGCTACTGATTGTGAAAGGTGCCATTTAAATTCGGGTCTTGTTTGTTTGTTTGCAACATCACAAAACACAACTCAGCATCCATTAGAGAATTCAGTGGATTTTAGGATGTAACCAAGAATAATTTCCAGAATTGACAGCAGGACAAGTCTCTTTATTGCAATTAGACTTTGTGGTTTCAAAGGAATTAGCTGCATTTTTATAGTAACCGGTTGTAATTTCGGTTTGCCACGCACAGCCTTCTATCTAGTGACCTACCTGTGATCTTTCAAGACTGTTGTGTCCTGGGTAAAGACCATTCTCAGTTTGGACAGAACGTGTCTACACCAGCATCCAGTGAGGAATTGACTGATTTTGTTGTGGTTTTATTGTGAGGCTCTGCCATTCAATATGTTCTTGACTGAGCCTGTATCTCAATGCCATGTCCCCACTTTCTCCCCATGTCCCCTCATGTCTTTCAAATCTAAACATTTATTTGCCTCTTTTTTGAATTTATTCAGAGTCTTGGCCTCCATGGCCTTCTGTGGGAGAGAATTCCACAGGTTCACCACCCTCTCAGTGAAGAAATTATTCCTTATCTCAGTCCAAAATGGTCTACCCTGGATCCTGAGACTGTGTCCCCTGGTTCTAGCTGAAAATGTGTTGCTGGAAAAGCGCAGCAGGTCAGGCAGCATCCAAGGAGCAGGAGAGTCGACGTTTTGGGCATGAGCCCTTCTTATGCCCGAAACGTCAATTCTCCCGCTCCTTGGATGCTGCCTGACCTGCTGCGCTTATCCAGCAACACATCTTCAGCCCTGATCTCCAGCATCTGCAGTCCTCACTTTCTCCTGGTTCTATATCCCCCAACCCTGGGGAAATATTCTCCCTGCATCTATTCCGTCCAGCCCTGTTAGAATTTTATATGTTTCAATCAGATCCCTCTCTAAACTCCAGTGAGTACAGGCCCAGGACCCCATGGGACAGTCCTGCCATCCCCAGTGTCAGCTGAGTGAATCTCCAGAGTGCGCCCTCTCTCTCTGGGAGACCCTAACAGCACACAGTACCCCAGGTATGGTCTGACCAAGGCTCTGTCTAACTGTAGTAAGACATCCCGACTTCTGAATTCAAATCCTCTAGCGGTGAAGACCAGTGCACTGTTCCATGTCCTAAATGTTTGCTGTACCTGCCTGTATACTTTCCTTGATTGCTGTATAAAGGCACCATCAGAGTATACTCTCTCTGTTTTTCACACTGCAGTGCTTAATGTTACATATAGCCTCAGTGTAGCGTGTCCGTGACATGTTTGCTCCCTCACTCACTCCCTCACCGAGTCTAAACCACCTCGCGGTCCCATGCATCCTCTGATACCCTAACAGGGTCGGTGGCCGTGGTCTGGAGATCGAGTGTGCAAGGTCCACTCTCAGAAGAGGGATTACTCCTGTGTGTCCCGTGAAGATGCCAGATTTCAGTTCTTGGAGTAGATTCTTGTTAACCCTTTCCACAAGCGATCCCCCACAACCCGATCCCCAGTCGATCACCAAGCATACGTTCATGCCCAGCCTGGCATCTGCCTAGAAAAAGGGCTGGGAGTTGGGTGTGGGTCAGAAATGCCACGTAACGATGGCAATTTCTCGTGTTACATGCTAGCTAGAAGAAGTAGGAGGCTATTCAGCCCATTGCCCTGCTATTTACTGTGGCTGACCCAACTGTGGCCTCAATTCTTCTTTCTCAGCTACCCCCAGGAGAAGGTGCTGCAGCCCCTTCACTATCACCATCTGCGTCTTTTACAGCAGCAACAAAATTGAACTGAGAACTTTTTCTGCAATAAATACAGAATGAATCCAGTGTCCCCACTGACTGACAGTGAGCGAGGGAGATGTACTGCTCAGAAATAAAGGCAAAATTGCAGGTCAAGTGCGTTAAAGAATCACCTTTCCGATGTCATTGTTCAGCTAATCCTCTGTTAGTAAAAAATGAGGTCTGCAGATGCTGGAGATCACAGCTGCAAATGTGTTGCTGGTCAAAGCACAGCAGGTTAGGCAGCATCTCAGGAATAGAGAATTCGACGTTTCGAGCATGAGCCCTTCATCAGGAATAAGAGAGAGAGAGAGCCAAGCCGGCTGAGATAAAGGGTAGGGAGGAGGGACCAGGGGGAGGGGCGATGGAGGTGGGATAGGTGGAAGGAGGTCAAGGTGAGGGTGATAGGCCGGAGTGGGGTGGGGGCGGAGAGGTCAGGAAGAGGATTGCAGGTTAGGAGGGCGGTGCTGAGTTGAGGGAACCGACTGAGACAAGGTGGGGGGAGGGGAAATGAGGAAACTGGAGAAATCTGAATTCATACCTTGTGGTTGGAGGGTTCCCAGGCGGAAGATGAGGCACTCTTCCTCCAGCCGTTGTGTTGTTGTGTTCTGCCGGTGGAGGAGTCCAAGGACCTGCATGTCCTCGGTGGAGTGGGAGGGAGAGTTAAAGTGTTGAGCCACGGGGTGATTGGGTTGGTTGGTTCGGGCGGCCCGGAGGTGTTCTCTGAAGCGTTCCGCAAGTAAGCGGCCTGTCTCACCAATATAGAGGAGGCCACATCGGGTGCAGCGGATGCAATAGATGATGTGTGTGGAGGTACAGGTGAACTTGTGGCGGATATGGAAGGATCCCTTGGGGCCTTGGAGGGAAGTGAGTGTGGAGGTGTGGGCGCAAGTTTTACATTTCCTGCGGTTGCAGGGGAAGGTGCCGGGGGTGGAGGTTGGGTTGGTGGGGGGTGTGGATCTGACGAGGGAGTCACGAAGGGAGTGGTCCTTGCGGAACGCTGATAGGGGAGGGGAGGGAAATATATCCTTGGTGGTGGGGTCCGTTTGGAGGTGGCGGAAATGGCGGCGGATGATACGTTGTATGCGGAGGTTGGTGGGGTGGTAGGTGAGAACCAGTGGGGTTCTGTCTTGGTGGCGGTTGGAGGAGCGGGGCTCAAGGGCGGAGGAGCGGGAAGTGGAGGAGATGCGGTGGAGGGCATCGTCGATCACGTCTGGGGGGAATCTGCGGTCCTTGAAGAAGGAGGCCATCTGGGCTGTACGGTGTTGGAATTGGTCCTCCTGGGAGCAGATGCGGCGGAGACGAAGGAATTGGGAATATGGGATGGCATTTTTACAGGGGGCAGGGTGGGAGGAGGTGTAGTCCAGGTAGCTGTGGGAGTCAGTCGGTTTATAATAGATGTCTGTGTTGAGTCGGTCGCCCGAGATAGAAATGGAGAGGTCTAGGAAGCCCCAGCCATGCCTGCCTCTTCGTAGGATATGTGGAACAGTCCATCTTCCGCAACTACACTGGCACCACCCCCCACCTTTTCCTCCGCTACATCGATGACTGTATCGGCGCTGCCTCGTGCTCCCACGAGGAGGTTGAACAGTTCATCAACTTTACTAACACCTTCCATCCCGACCTGAAATTCACCTGGACCATCTCAGACTCCTCCCTCCCCTTCCTAGACCTTTCCATTTCTATCTCGGGCGACCGACTCAACACAGACATCTATTATAAACCGACTGACTCCCACAGCTACCTGGACTACACCTCCTCCCACCCTGCCCCCTGTAAAAATGCCATCCCATATTCCCAATTCCTTCGTCTCCGCCGCATCTGCTCCCAGGAGGACCAGTTCCAACACCGCACAGCCCAGATGGCCTCCTTCTTCAAGGACCGCAGATTCCCCCCAGACGTGATCGACGATGCCCTCCACCGCATCTCCTCCACTTCCCGCTCCTCCGCCCTTGAGCCCCGCTCCTCCAACCGCCACCAAGACAGAACCCCACTGGTTCTCACCTACCACCCCACCAACCTCCACATACAATGTATCATCCGCCGCCATTTCCGCCACCTCCAAATGGACCCCACCACCAAGGATATATTTCCCTCCCCTCCCCTATCAGCGTTCCGCAAGGACCACTCCCTTCGTGACTCCCTCGTCAGATCCACACCCCCCACCAACCCAACCTCCACCCCCGGCACCTTCCCCTGCAACCGCAGGAAATGTAAAACTTGCGCCCACACCTCCACACTCACTTCCCTCCAAGGCCCCAAGGGATCCTTCCATATCCGCCACAAGTTCACCTGTGCCTCCACACACATCATCTATTGCATCCGCTGCACCCGATGTGGCCTCCTCTATATTGGTGAAACAGGCCACTTACTTGCGGAACGCTTCAGAGAACACCTCTGGGCCGCCCGAACCAACCAACCCAATCACCCCGTGGCTCAACACTTTAACTCTCCCTCCCACTCCACCGAGGACATGCAGGTCCTTGGACTCCTCCACCGGCAGAACATAACAACACGACGGCTGGAGGACGAGCGCCTCATCTTCCGCCTGGGAACCCTCCAACCACAAGGTATGAATTCAGATTTCTCCAGTTTCCTCATTTCCCCTCCCCCCACCTTGTCTCAGTCGGTTCCCTCAACTCAGCACCGCCCTCCTAACCTGCAATCCTCTTCCTGACCTCTCCGCCCCCACCCCACTCCGGCCTATCACCCTCACCTTGACCTCCTTCCACCTATCCCACCTCCATCGCCCCTCCCCCTGGTCCCTCCTCCCTACCCTTTATCTTAGCCTGCTTGGCTCTCTCTCTCTCTTATTCCTGATGAAGGGCTCATGCTCGAAACGTCGAATTCTCTGTTCCTGAGATGCTGCCTGGCCTGCTGTGCTTTGACCAGCAACACATTTGCAGCTGTAATCCTCTGTTAGACCCAGTTTGAGGCTGTGCCTTCCCTCTCTGATGTGGTTCCCATTATGACGTTAGCACAGAGTTCCCTTCCAAGCTGCTAAACACCAGGTTAGGTCACAGTAACACTGGAGCTCTCCTGCTTCAGAAAGCCCACTTTAAGTGATGTAATCGAGAGGGGATATTGAGCCTAGCAATTCTCCAGCTGTCGTGAAGTTCATGCTATTGCTAAACACAGGACAAATAATTCAATGATGACCAAACAAGAGGAGACAGTTAAAATTATCCATTTAGTTTTCAATGAAATCTCACCAAATTGTGATCATCAGAATTTTTAAACATTCCCCAAGCATCTTTCCCACTCTGTACTCCAAAAAAAAGCTGAACATGTGATTCACTCAGTTAGTCTGATGTTAGTCTGCAAACACAGTTTGACTCAACATTAAAGAAATCTCCACAATTTTAATAAGAGGTTTTCTGAAGAGAGAGAACATCATTCCTTCTCGATGTTTACGCTGGGATTTTAATTCTTTTGCAGGTTCTACATTGAAAGCATTGCTTATTTGAAGGACAACGCCACCATTGAGCTGTTCTTCCTAAATGCAAAGTCTTGTATCTACAAGGTAAGAAGGGGACTCACCACCCCCCAACCTCCCACCACCAGCTGTAACAATTCCTGTTGTAAAACTGACCAAGGTAGTTAAAAATCACATAACACCAGCTTATAGTCCAACAGGTTTAATTCTGATCGAAAGCTAGTGCTTCCAATGAAACCTGTTGGACTATAACCTGGTGGTGTGTGATTTTTAACTTTGTACACCCCAGTCCAACACCGGCATCTCCAAATCACGACTCCAGAATGTTCACAGACAACAAGAGCAGCAGGAAGCATCCAGAATGGCTCCATGGTTATGTTCAGTTGTGACAGTGTTGGGAATCCAGAGTTGCAGCCAAACGATCCACAGCTGGGTTCTCACCCCCACCCTGGCAGCCGGGAGCAAGTAAAACTGAATTAATTAAATACATCTGGAATAAAACATTCGTGTCAAAACTCAGTAGTTGTCGCTCAGGGAAGGAGAGTGCCTCATCCAGTCAGGCCTACACGTGACTCCAGACACCCAGCACTGGGGGTGACTCCTGACTGCCCCCAGAAGGAGACCAGGCCCCACTACAGGTTCATGAGGAAGCTAATTCTCCCTTCTGAAGGGGCATTCAGGGCTAGCTTTACCAGGGACAACATCATCCTGAGAATGAAGTAAAGATCAGACTTTTATAACTCGGTGACACACGGCTGGGGGAGGGGTACAGGGTCGCTGAGGTATGGGGATGATGGTATGGGGTTATTGGGGTGTGGGGTTACTGTAGGTCTCGGGTTATTAGAGCATGGGCATGTCAGTGAGAGTTTGGGGGGGTTCAAGGGAGAGTGGGGTTGGGGGAATCAGGGGGAGTGTGGGGTTAATGGGGGGTCAGGGGGAGTGTGGTGTTATTGGGGGGTCAGGAGAGTGTGGGGTTAGTTGGGGGTCGGGGGGGAGTGTGGGGTTAGTTGGGGGTCGGGGGAGTGTGGGGTTAGTGGGGGGTCGGGGGAGTGCGGGGTTAGTGGAGGGGTCAGGAGGGAGTGTGGGGTTAGTGAGGAGGTCAGGGGGAGTGTGGGGTTAGTGGGGGTCGGGGGAGTGTGGGGTTAGTGGGAGGGTTGGGGGAGTGTGAGGTTAGTAGGGAGTCAGGGGAGTGTGGGGTTAGTGGGAGGGACGGGGAGGGTGGGGTTAGTGGGAGGGATGGAGGAGTGTGGGGTTAGTGGGAGGGTCAGGGTGAGTGTTGGGTTAGTGGGGGGGTCGGGGGAGTATGGGTTTAGTGGGGGGTTCAGGGAGTGTGGGGTTAGTGGGGGGGTCAGGGAGTGTTGGGTTAGTGGGGGGTCAGGGGGAGTGTGGGGTTGGGGGGGTCAGGGGGAGTGTGGGGTTGAGGGGTCAGGGGGGAGTGTGGGGTTGGGGGGTTAGGGGGGAGTGTGGGGTTGGGAGGGTCAGGAGAGTTTGGGGTTGGGAGGGTCGGGGGTTAGTGGGGTGTCAGGGGGAATGTGGGGTTGGGGGGGAGGAGAGTGTGGAGTTGGGGGTCAGTAGGGCGAGTGGGTTTGGGAGGGCCAGGGATTAGTGGGAGGTCAGATGGGGTGTGCGGGATTTACGGGAGTGCTTGTGTTCGGGTATCGCAGTCCGTAAGGGATTGAGTTGGAGTAACTGATGTTTCGGTGAGCACTGTATTCTGCCCCCGGGAGGGTGGGCTTTGTGAGTGGAAGAGGCAGCAAATGAGAAGAATAGGGAACTCTGGGTAATGACAACATTGTACTCGATGACAACTGGGAATGAGACGATTTCATTCTAATCGCAGAACATATTCAAACCTGATTAAAAGCCAGAATCCAGTTTGTTTTATCGGTTTTGTGTGTGTGTTGTGTGTGTGTGTATGTGTGGTGTGCATGGTATGTGTGTGGTGTGTGTGCTGTGTGTGTGGTATATGTTGTGTGTGGTGTGTGTATGGTGTGTGTGGTGTGTGTATGGTGTGTGTGGTGTGTGTACTGTGTGTGTGGTGTGTGTATGCTGAGTGTATTGTGTGTGTGTGATGTGTGTTTGTCTGTGTGGTGTGTGTGTGTTTGTGTTGCGTGGTGTGTGTTTGTGTGTGTGTTGCGTGTGTGGTGTGTGTTTGTGTGGTGTGTGGTGTGTGTGTTGCATGTGTGTGGTGTGTGTTGCGCGTGTGTGTAGTGTGTGTTTGTGTGTAGTGTGTGTTTGTGTGGTGTGTGTGTTTGTGTGGTATGTGTGGTTGTGTGGTGTATGTGGTGTGTGTGTGTGGTTTTTGTGTGGTGTGGTTTTTGTGTAGTGTGTGTGTGTTGTGTGGTGTGTGTGCGTGTGTGTGTGTGGTGTGTGTATTGTGTTATGTGTGGTGTGTTTTGTGTTGTGTGTGTGCTGTGTGGTGTGTGTGCTGTTTGTGTTCTGTGTGTGTGGTGTGTGTATGCTGATTGTATTTTGTGTATGTGTTGTGCGTGGTGTGTGTGTTGTATGTGTGGTGTATGTGTGTGTGTGTGTGTGTGTTGTATGTGTGGTGTATGTGTGTGTGTGTGTGTGTTGTGTGTGGTGTATGTGTGTTTTTGTGTGTGTGTGATGTGTGTGTTGCGTGTGTTGCATGTGTGTTGGTGTGTGTGTTTGTGTGTGGTGTATGTGTGTTTGTTTTTGTGTGTGGTGTGTGTGTGTGTTGTGTGTGTATGTGTTTTGTGTGTGTGTGTGGTGTTTGTGTGTGTGTTGTGTGTGTTTGGATGTGTGTGTGTGGTGTGTGTGTTTGTGTGTGGTGTGTGTGTGGTGTGTGTGTGTGTGGTGTGTGTGTGTGATTTTTGTGTGGTGTGGTTTTTGTGTGATGTGTGTGTGTTGTGTGGTGCGTGTGTGTGTGGTGTGTGTATTGTATTATGTGTGGTGTGTTTTGTGTTGTGTGTGTGCTGTGTGGTGTGTGTATGGTGTGTGTGTGGTGTGTGTGCTGTGTGTGTTCTGTGTGTGTGGTATGTGTATGCTGAGTGTATTTTGTGTGTGTGTGGTGTATGTGTGTGTTGTGTGTTTTTGTGTGTGTGTGGTGTGTGTTTGTGTGTGTGTGGTGCATGTGTTGCATGTGTTGCATCTGTGTTTGTGTGTGTGTGATGTGTGGTGTGTGTGTGTCTGTGTGTGGTGTATGTGTGTTTGTTTTTGTGTGTGTGTGGTGTGTGTTTGTGTGTGTGGTGCGTGTGTTGCATGTGTTGCATCTGTGTTTGTGTGTGTGTGATGTGTGGTGTGTGTGTGGTGTATGTGTGTTTGTTTTTGTGTGTGGTGTGTTGTGTGTGTTTTTATGTATGTGTGTGTTTTTGTATGTGTGGTGTGTGGTATGTGTGTGTGTGTTTTTGTGTGTTGTGTGTGTGTGGTGTGTGTGTGTGGTGTTTGTGTGTATGTGTTGTGTGTGTTTGGATGTGTGTGTTTGGATGTGTGTGTGTGGTGTGTGTTTGTGTGTGGTGTGTGTGTGTGTGGTGTGTGTGTGTGTGTGTGGTGTTTGTGTGTGTGTGTGTGTGTGGTGTTTGTGTGTGTGTGTGTGGTGTGTGTGTGTGGTGTGTGTGTGTGTGTGTGTGGTGTGTGTGTGGTGTGTGTGTGTGGTGTGTGTGTGTGTGTGTGTGTGTGATGGGGAGTTAGTGTTTCAGACCCTGTATTATTACCTCCTGTGTTTAACCTCAGTGCAGGATGGGACATGGCCCCTCCCAGGGGGGAGAAGCTGAGCTAAAAGTGACTCCTCACCGGGGTTGGGACATTGAGCGAGCGTGGGTGAGATTGAGGAACTGGGTTTGGGGGGGAGGTGTAGTGCTCTTTGGTGTAAAGGAGATGGTGAGGAGTTTTGATGGATTTGAACAGGATTAGGGTGGGTTTCGAAAGTCAGACGTAAAGAAATGTCTTCCCAAGAACTGACAGTGCAAGATCTGAGAAACACCGAATTAAGATTTTGGGTATGGGTAAAGAGAGATTGCCTTATGGGAAAGGTTAAGTAGTTTGTCAGTCCACTCTCTGGAGTTTAGAAGAATGAGAGTTAATCTGATTGAAACGTATCGGATTTTTAAGGGGTTTGACAAGGTAAAGGCTGAGAGGATGGTTCTCCTCATTGGGGAAAGGCGAGGACCAGAGGGTAGAGTCTCAGAGTAAAGGGGCACCAGTTTCAGACTGAGATGAGGAGCAATTTCTTCTCTCAAAGGGTTGAGGTTCTTTGGAACTCGCTGTCCCAGAGAGCTTCTGGGAATGGAGTCTGAGAGCTTCAGGGAATCAAGGGTTACAGAGAACGGGCAGGAAAATGGACATGAGGAATGTTGGATCAGCCAGGATCCTATTGAATGGTGGAGCAGGCTTGTGGGGTTTCCACTTCTGTTCCTACTTCCTTATAGTCTCATGGAGACTCAGGGTGAACGTGAGGAAGAGAGTTTTCCGCAGCAAGTGGGAATAATCTGGAACAGACTGCCTGACATGGGAATTGGAGGTGGAGACTGGAAGTTCTCCACAGAAGCCGTTATCCCATCACCAAATCACCCCTTCCTGACACAGATCCCACTCCCTCGGAGCCAGCTCTCAGGGTGAGCAGAACCCCTGACACTCCTGTTCCTATCTGTCAGCCAGGGCTCCCTGATTGGACCAGGTTAACAGCCACAAGCAGGGGACTCCTATTCTATGAGGTCCACCTCATAACATTCACAACGGAATCAATCAATATTTTCCAAAGGAAATTGGACAGGCACATGGAAAAAATGTAATAGCTGGGAAACAGGCATTACCTGGGAAATACCACTGACCTGAATTGCTGTGGACAGCTGTAACAGACTGGATGGGCTGAACGGTCCCCCATTATACTGTTGCTGGAAAAGCGCGGCAGGTCAGGCAGCATCAAAGGAACAGGAGAATCGATGTTTCTGACATAAGCCCTTCTTCAAGATTGAGGAGGGTGTGCCAAGCAGGCTAAGATAGAAAGTAGGGAGGAGGGACTTGGGGAAGGGGCGTTGGGAATGCGATAGGTGGAAGGAGGTTAAGGTGAGGGTGATAGGCCGGAGTGGGGTGGGGGCGGAGAGGTCGGGAAGAAGATTGCAGGTTAGGAGGGCGGTGCTGAGTTCGAGGGTTGGGACTGAGACAAGGTGGGGGGAGGGGAAATGAGAAAGCTGGAGAAATCTAGGTTCATCCCTTGTGGTTGGAGGGTTCCCAGGCGGAAGATGAGGCGCTCTTTCTCCAACCGTCGTGTTGCCATGGTCTGGCGATGGAGGAGTCCAAGGACCTGCATGTCCTTGGTGGAGTGGGAGGGGGAGTTGAAGTGTTGAGCCCATGGGGTGGTTGGGTTGGTTGGTGCGGGTGTCCCAGAGGTGTTCCCTGAAACATTCTGCAAGTAGGCGGCCCGTCTCCCCAATATAGAGGAGGCCACATCGGGTGCAGTGGGTGCAATAGATGATGTGTGTGGAGGTGCAGGAGAATTTCTGACGGATATGGAAGGATCCCTTGGGGCCTTGGAGAGAAGTAAGAGGGAAGGTGTGGGCGCAAATTTTGCATTTCTTGCGGTTGCAGGGGAAGGTGCCGGGAGTGGAGGTTGGGTTGGTGGGGGGTGTGGATCTGAGGAGGGAGTTGCAGAGGGAATGGTCTTTCCAGAACGCTGATAGGGGAGGGGAGGGAAATATATCCCTGGTGGTGGGGTCCGTTTGGAGGTGGCGGAAATGACGACGGATGATGCGATGTATCTGGAGGTTGGTGGGGTGGTAGGTGAGGACCAGTGGGGTTCTGTCTTGGTGGCGGTTATACTGTGACTGTTTTTATATGATCGAAATATAACACAGCAGGAGACCATTCCCCCTGTTGGCCATTCTAAACCAGGTTTGCCCATCTGTTTCCAGGGTAGCTTTGGCTGCGAGGTGGGAGGGGTCTGCTGCCTGTATTAGGAAGGGTATTTCAGAATCAGACCTGGAACAACGAGACGGAGGGACTGAGCAGGTGAGGCTGTTTGATCACAGTCCATTCAGCCCAGGTCCCTGGGTTATCCCCAGAACGAGATCCTTGCTAACTGCACGTATTGTGTGTGAAGTGGTTTTTCACACATTATCAGCACTCTTCCTATTGCATAAAGGGGTTACACACCCCAGTTACAGCCCCCCTAAGCCCCTCCAGCCTAAACAATCATTCCTCACTGCTGAACGTCCTTCCCCATGATTGGCAATGTTCTCATCAGCCTGCAGTTCACTTGGAGCACCTGGTCTCTGTGATGTATTGACCGTGGCCTGTGGCCTGCCCACTGCTGTGTGACCATCTGCTAACATAGCCACCCTGCTCTTATATACTGCCCCTCAGCCAATGGAGGAAACTTTCTGATGCTGTCGTACTCGTCTGTTTGCTCATCCCAGCTACCTTCAGCAGTCTCTGGATATTCTCTGTAATGTTACCCAGTTCCTTTACTGTCCCACTGTTTATTGGGGATTCTGTTATCCTCTTAGTTTCCCAGAAATGCATCACCTCACGCGATCAAGAGCACACATACTCACATTTTCAGAGACACACACACACACACATATACACACAGACCACATACACAGACACACACACACATATACACATAGACCACATACACAGACACATACACACATACATACAAACATGCATGTACACAGACACGCACACACATAGACGCACAGACACACCCACATAGACACACAGACACAGATACATACACATAGACACACAGACACATACATGTACACACTTAGACCGCGTACACACATATGTATACCACACATGCATACATGCAGACATGCATGTATAAACACACGCACACGCATAGACTACATACACATACATAGACCATACACACATACATACAGATATGCATGTACACACACATTGACGACATACATAGACACATATGTAGACCCCACACATACAGACAGATATGCATGTACACAGACACACGCACATGTATGCAGGAACATTCACACACAGACACGTACACACAGAGACATAGACACACAAAGAAACACGTGCACATGCAGAGTGAGGGTGTTCCAGTTTCACTGAAACAGTCTCTGAGAATGAGTCGGTATCTTCAGAGAAAGTCAGAAATCTGCTAAAAACACCTTGAAGAGAGAAAAGTGCTTCTTTATTTGGGAACAAACAGTGAACTGCTGGGAGCAAAAAGCTTAGTTTCACGAATGTTTCAATGGGATGAGAATGACCAGTAACTCACCAACCAGAATGCTATTTAAAAACCACAAGCTAACTAACGTTGACTTAAAGTGAAAGAGAATTATTCCCCCACCCCCCACCTCCTACTGCCATTAAAGTTCACAATGCGATTCATTGTCTCGTTTAAACAGTTCCCTGGGGTCATTTCACGGCAGTAATCTAATCCAGTGGGTTTCTGCGGTGATTTTGGTGATCTGAGCTCCTGGGTTAGATTACTCCCCAGTAATCACTCCCAGGAATTCATTGTTCGCTCTGAACACTTCCAAAGTTATCGGACGCACTCGAGGGTTCAAGTTGAAGCAGTATGTTCAAACACGAAGCTGTGGCCTTTTAATTCCTCTCTCACAAACAAAAGTCAATATTGGAACATTGATGTGAAGTCAGGAAAGTTGCCATGTGACCGTGCTGGATTTACACAACTCAGAACAGTGCTCTGGGCTCACACTGTGCTCCGACTGACATCAGGGTCCAGGGGTGAAGTGTCTGAAAATCTCCTGTAAAGGCCAGCTTCTGAAAAACACCTCCATTTTCTCCATGTCACCCTGTGTCTGAAAAGGCAAATCAATCTGTCACTCAATTCTTCATCGATGTCACCATCAGCAAATCCTGCCACTCACCCCCCCCCCCTCCTCCTCACTCAGACCCCCTACCCCTCACTCTGAACCCTCTCCCCCTCACTCTAATCCTCTCACTCCGGTCCCCCCTCACTCCAACCACCCTCTCTCCCTCACTCCAGTACCCTCTCACCCCAATCACCCTCTCTCCCTCACTCGGGTCCCCCCTCACTCCAATCACCCTCTCTCCCTCACTCCAGTACCCTCTCACTCCAATCACCCTCTCTCCCTCACTCGGGTCCCCCTTCCCCTTCCGGTCCCCCCATCACTGGAGTTCCCTCCCCCACATTCTGATCCCCCCTCACTCCCAGCCCCTCTGACACCCCGCTCCTCATTCCAATTACCCTCTCTCCCTCACTCTGAACCCCCTCTCACTCCCATCCCCCTCACTCCCATCCCCCTCACTTCCATCCTCCCTCCCCTCCATCTTCCCTCCCCCACACTCCATTCCCCATCACCCCTCACTCCAATCCCCCTCACTCCTCCCTCCAATCACACTCACCCCTCACTCCAATCCCCCTCACTCCTCCCTCCGATCACACTCACCCCTCACTCCAATCCCCCTTCCCCTCACCCAGCCCCTGCCCCCTGCTATTCTCTGACCCTTCTCTGTTTATCCTGGAGCTGAGAGTCCGGAGGGAGCTTCCCACATCTTGCTGACGTCAGAAATGGACCATCCCGCTGACACTGTCCTTGCCACACACGGCTGACTGGAGAATTGTCAGAATGTTCCAGAGATGGAGTCAATCCGTTGGAGGAGCTGCTGCTGTTCTCCTTCGAGTTGAGAAGAGAATGGATGCAGTTTAGCAAAATTGGGAAGGGGTCCTGATGAGCTGGGTTAAGGGAAAAGGGTGGGAGAGTGGAACGAGCTGATTGCAGAGAGCTGACCAGAACCCAAGGGGCCGAATGGCTTCCTTCCCTTCTGTAGCCATTCTGGTCCTTGTTGCTAACCTCGTGCATTGGGCATCGTCCAGCCATTTCTTTAAGCACCCAAACTTAACTTGTCCAATCGGGGTCAAATTGTAGAAAATGACCCAGTAATGTCAGTGTTAAAATCACCCCCATGTGACAATCTACACCCAGCATCCTGTGTGAAAGAGGATTAATGACTGAGAGACCAAATCCCAGCATTACAGATTCCAGTCTGCAGCTAATTTGATTGACTCCATGTGAAATGAAATGGTTAGAGACACTGGATGATGCAAAGGCTTGGGCCCTGACAGTATTCAGGCAATAGTACTAAAAACATGTCCTCCACAACTTGCCCCTCCCCTAGCCAAGCTGATCCAGTACAGTTACAACACCGGCATCTACCTGACAATATGGAAAATTGCCCAAATATGTCCTGTCCATAAAAAGCAGGACAAATCCTACCCAGCCAATTACTGCCCCATTGGTTTACTCTCAATGATCAGTAAAGTGATAGAAGATGTCATCAACAGCGCTATCAAGCAGTATCTGCTCAGCAATAATCTGCTCAGTGACGCCCAGTTTGGGTTCCCCCAGGGTCACTCAGCTCCTGACCTCATTCCAGCCTTGGGTCAAACATGGACAAAGGAGCTGAATTCCAGAGGGGAGGGCAGAGTGACAGAACTTGGCATCAAGGCTGCATTCGACCGAGTGTGGCATCACGGAGCCCTGGCAAAACTGGTATCAATGGGTATAGGGGGCAAACTCTCCGCTGGTTAGAGTCAGACCTGGCACATAGGGAGATGTTTGTGTTTGGTGGAGGTCAATGTCAAACTCAAAGCTCAGTGTCCAACATTAAATGTGAATGTGAGATTCAACAACACTCACTGAATAATTCTGAGTGGACTGGGTATTAAGCCGATAACTGACTTCAGTTGTGCTCACAGTGTGGTGAACTTGTCCACACTGGAAGGTGCTCATATTCACGTACAGGACCCTGTTCTTCACAGAGACACAGACATTGAGCTTCTTCCAACTCAATGATATGCAGAGCGGCTATTCTCTGATTCATTTCTCAGTCCTCTGCCTTGGTCAATCATGATAAGCCTGTCTGATTTAAATTTTAAAAAGTTGGCAGTTTACTATCAGTTATCCTCTGACTCCACGGCAACGCATGTATTACTGAAAGTTCCTTGCCAACCAATCAACACCATCTTCTCATACAGTGCAAAGGGGCCGTTTTCCATTTATGTTGGTATTCTTGCAAAATGTCCTGATGAAGAAAAGACAGAAAACTTCGATAAAATGTTTCCTTATCAGCAGATCTCAAGAGCCATCAAACTGTAAAATTCAGAGCTTTGCTGTATCGTTGTTTAACTCAAAGTGATAGCAGCCACTATTGCTGTTTTCAGTTTGTTAGAGCTAAGTGTTACAAAATGCTGGACACAGCTGTATTTTATAGCACTGGTAAGCAAACTGGGATTTATTTTTAATCACTCTGAAATAACAGCTATTGTCAGCCAACAAAAAAGGAGGGGTCTCTTGGAAAAATTGATGGAAACCTCATGTGTCATCCCAGAGCCAGACTTTGGCTCTGTTCGGTCTTTTGCTGACACAGCATTTTGGTTTCCTCCCAGAGCAACAAAAGCCAAAAACTTCCAGATGTTGCACCCAGTTTCCAATCTGTCCACGCTGTAAAATCTACAACGGTGAGTGACATCAGTTTGCAGGGACCACTGCGAATAATGTCGAAAGGCAAGGGCCCATCCATAAGATGGAGGAGCAAACATCGGCCATTCAGCCCATCAAGGCTGCTCCAGCATTCAATGGAGTCATGGCTGTTCTACTGATCCTCAACTCCATTTCCCTAGCTTCTCCCTGCATCTCTTGATTCACTTACTAACTACAATTCGCTCTATCTCAACCTTATGACCCAGCCTCGAGAGTCCTTAGAATTCCACAGATTCACAATCCTCTGAGAGAGGAAATTCCTTCTCATCTCTGTCTTAAATGGGTGCTCCCTTATTTCGAGATGATACCCTCTGGTCCCATTCCCTCCCACAAGGGGCATCAATCCTTCTGTCTGTCCTGTCAAGCTGCCTAAAAACACTGATATGTTTCAATAAGTTCAAAGTTTGTGCGAAGATTTGTAGCTCGGGTGCTTGTTGTAGTGGTTCTGTTCGCCGAGCTGGAAGTTTTTGTTGCAAACGTTTCGTCCCCTGGCTAGGAGACATCATCAGTGCTGTGGAGCCTCCTGCGAAGCGCTTCTTTGATGTTTCTTCCGGCATTTATAGTGGTCTGTCCTTGCCGCTTCCGGGTGTCAGTTTCAGCTGTCCGCTGTAGTGATTGGTATATTGGGTCCAGGTCGATGTGTCTGTTGATGGAATTTGTGGATGAATGCCATGCCTCTAGGAATTCCCTGGCTGTTCTCTGTCTGGCTTGCCCTATGATAGTAGTGTTTTCCCAGTCGAATTCATGTTGCTTGTTGTCTGAGTGTGTGGCTACAAGGGATAGCTGGTCGTGTCGTTTCGTGGCTAGTTGGTGTTCATGTATGCGGATTGTTAGCTGTCTTCCTGTTTGTCCTATATAGTGTTTTGTGCAGTCCTTGCATGGTATTTTATAAACTACATTAGTTTTGCTCATGTTGGGTATTGGCTCCTTTGTTCTAGTGAGTTGTTGTCTGAGCGTGGCTGTTGGTTTGTGTGCCGTTATGAGTCCTAGGGGTAGCAGTAGTCTGGCTGTCAGTTCTGAAACGCTCCTGACGTATGGTAGTGTGGCTAGTCCTTTTGGTTGTGGCATGTCCTCGTTCCGTGGTCTGTCTCTTAGGCATCTGTTGATAAAGTTGCGCGGGTATCCGTTTTTGGCGAATACCTTGTATAGGTGTTCCTCTTCCTCTTTTCGCAGTTCTGGTGTACTGCAGTGTGTTGTAGCTCTTTTGAATAGTGTCCTGATGCAGCTTCGTTTGTGTGTGTTGGGGTGGTTACTTTCATAGTTTAGGACTTGGTCTGTGTGTGTTGTTTTCCTGTGTACCCTTGTGGTGAATTCTCCGTTCGGTGTTCTCTGTACTATCACGTCTAGGAATGGGAGTTGGCTATCCTTTTCTACTTCTTTCGTGAATCGGATGCCTGTGAGTGTGGCGTTGATGATCCGGTGTGTTTTTTCTATTTCCGTGTTTTTGATGATTACGAAAGTGTCATCGACATATCTGATCCAGAGTTTGGGTTGGATTTGTGGTAGGGCTGTTTGTTCTAACCTTTGCATAACTGCCTCTGCTATGAGTCCTGAGATTGGTGATCCCATGGGTGTTCCGTTGATTTGTTCGTATATCTGATTGTTGAATGTAAAGTGTGTAGTGAGGCATAAGTCCAGTAGTTTAAGTATGCCGTCTTTGTTGATAGGTTCCGCCTCCTGTTTTCTGTTATGTATGTCCAGTAGGTTGGCTATTGTTTCTCTGGCTAGGGTTTTGTCAATCGAAGTGAACAGTGCCGTCACGTCGAACGAGATCATGCCATAAATGCCAGAAGAAACATCAAAGAAGCGCTTCGCAGGAGGCTCCACAGCACTGATGATGTCTCCTAGCCAGGGGACGAAACGTTTGCAACAAAAACTTCCAGCTCGGCGAACAGAACCACTACATGTTTCAATAAGGTCCTCACTCCTTCTAAATTCCAATGAATACAGGCCCAACCCACTCAATCTCTCCTCCTATGATAGTCGCTCCTTCTCCGGTCAGCCTACTGAACCTCTCCTGTGTGATAGAGTCGTAGAGTCCTCCAGCACAGAGATAGCCCCTTTGACCAAAACTGGTTCATGCCGACCAAAATATCCATCAGTGCATGGAGTCATAGAATCCTCCAGCACGGAGATGTTTTTCCAGCCTCTTGTTTGTCTCCTTTGGATCCTAGCATCTGCAGTTTTGTTTTTTTTCTCTAATGGACTGCTCCAATGTCAGGATTTGCAGGGATTTGATAAAATGGTACTGGGGGTCACAGTCTTCAGTTCTTTGCAAGCAAGTCGAGGTTGTTCTGTTTGGAGTAGAGAGGATTTGTCAAAGATGTTCAAATTTGAAGGTTATCAATACTCTAAATACAGAGTCACAGTCTCCAGTAGCAGGAACATTGATAAGCAGACAATATCAATTCAAGTTGTTACCAGAATGATTGAATGATTAATTGTCATATATATCTAGGAAGTTGCAGTGAAATGTGTTTTGTCACAACAGTCTGGCACCATTTGAGTCACAAAGAGAATAAAAAGAAATTACTTAAGTAAATTTCATTTTCTGTTCCAATTGGGTCTCACGCATGGCTTCAGGACTTCCACAAAGTCTCTGCAAGGTTTTCTGGACGTCAAGGGTCCCCTGCTCCAAGTATAGCAACAACAACGCCAATGGCCCAGACAACCCCCCACTCCCTGGTTCCATTGCTTCTTTCACCTTGCCGACAGCAGCAAGAGTCCAGGCTTCAGGCCTACCACAGTCAGGAGTCCCCACTCTGGGCACCACCAAGAGTCCAGGCTTCAGGCCTACCACTGTCCTCACTCTGCGCCATGAGAATAATGTATATGGTGCAGCAAGTTGGAATGATCAAAAATCCACTTGAAATCACGCAATGTTTTAGCCTCGATTCCTTTCTGTTGTAGTAAAATCCCTCGGTTCTCCGGGTGAAGGAATTTCTTCTGATCTCATTCCTAAATGCCTACCTCTTATCTTCATAATGTGTCTGTGGTTCTGAACTGCCTGGACATTGGGGACATTCTTCATGTATGTACTCTGTCCAGTTCCTGTTAGAATTGTATAGGGTTTTATGAGATCACCTGCTCGTTCTCCTGAACTCTAATAATATAGTCCTAACTGATTCAAACTCTCCTCGTATGTCAGTGCTGCCATCTCAGGAATCAGTCTGAGTACAATCCCTACAATGTGGAAACAGGCCATTTGGCCCAACAAGTCCACACCAACGCTTCGAAGAGTAACTCACCTAGACCCATTCCCCTACCCCATTACTCTACATTTATCCCTGACTAGTGCACCTAACCTACACATCCAAACACTAAGGGCAATTTAACATGGCCAATCCACCCTGACCTGCACATCTTCAGACTGTGGGAGGAAACTGGAGCACCCGGCGGAAACCCACACAGACAGTCACCTGAGGCTGGAATTGAACCTGAGTCTCTGGTGCCATGAGACAGTGGTGCCAACTACTGAGCCACTGTGCCATCCAGTCAGGTAAGCCTTTCCTTCACTCTCTCTCTCCTTCCTCATATGAGGAGACCAAAACTGCATCTACAACCCTTGGGAAGAGAATTCCAAAGATTTACAACCCCTTGAGTGAAATAATTTCTGTCAGCCTAAATGATCGGCCTCTTATCCTGAGATTGTTCCCCTGTGATTTAGACTCCCCAGTGAGGGGAAACAGTCTTTCTGCGCCTACCCTGACAAGCTCCTTCAGAATATTTTATTTTTCAATGAGACTCCTCCCTCTTCCATTTAAACTTCAGAGAATATCAACGCACTCTACTCAGGCTCCAACACTAGACAACACCCTCGCCCCAATTCACTAACACTTAACCGCATTGTCTCCAAAGCAGTTATACCCTTCCTTCAAAACATAATTGATTAAACACATGGAAATGGAAGGTTTGCTGGGAAAGGGGATTGAGGGTATAAGGGAATGGGAGGGGATTGGGACTAACTGGGTTTTTTTTATTCATTCATGGAATGTGCATACCACGGCTGGGTCCAGCATTCATTACTCATCCCTAGTTGCCCCTTGAGAAGGTGGGGGTGAGCTGCCTTCTTGAACCGCTGAAGTCCATGTGCTGAAGGGAGACCCACAATGCCCTGAGGGAGGGAATTCCAGGGAGACCCACAATGCCCTGAGGGAGGGAATTCCAGGGAGACCCACAATGCCCTGAGGGAGGGAATTGCAGGGAGACCCACAATGCCCTGAGGGAGGGAATTCCAGGGAGACCCACAATGCCCTGAGGGAGGGAATTCCAGGATTTTGAACCTGAAGGAATGGTAATATATTTTGGAGTTGGAATGATGAGTGGTTCAGTGGACAACTTGCAGTTGGGGGGTGTTGCTATGTATCCGCTGCCCTTGTCCTTCGAGATGGAAGTGGTTGTGGTTTAGGAGTTCACAACCGCTGCACTGACACACATTCTCCAGCTGCAAAAGGTGATTAGTTCTCAGTTTAACCATCATCACGCATGACCTGCAAATCCTTCATGGTGGCCTGAGGAAATCACACTCTGTTTACTAGGCAAAAGTGAGGCCTGCAGATGCTGGAAACCAGAGTCTAGCTGAGAGTGGTGCTGGAAAAGCACAGCAGGTCAGGCAGCATCCGAGGAGCAGGAAAATCAACGTTTCGTGATGCTGCCTGACCTGCTGTGCTTTTCCAGCACCACTCTAATCTACACTCTGTTTAGTGCCATGACTTTGAAAATGTATCCATGAAAATCTTCGTGACTTGGTATTTCCAACAAACTCGTCAAAGCTTGTTCTGAAATACTTCCCTGGGGGTCTGCACTGATTGGTGGTACAATACATTTATTCAGAATGAACTTCAGAAGCATGCCAGCAGCCCAGCACTGACTCGATGGGCCAAAGGGCTGCTTTCAGTGCTGCCCTTTTCCATAACTTATTAAATCTTATTTTAGTTGTGACCAGAGAAATGTTTATATAAAATTTAGAAACCATTTATTCTGTTTCTGGTTTGGCAAAATAACCTTGTGTTTTCAGGAAGAAATTAGATGGAGTTCTTCGGGCTAAATGGATCAACGGGTACAGGGTTGGGGGGTGTGGGGTAACAGGAACAGGCTACAGCCATGATCATACTGAGTGGTGCAACAGATCAAAGGGCTGAATGACCTACTACTCTTATTTTCTGTGTTTCTTTTGAAACTACAAAACTTTGACTAAATCACCTCTCCCTCTGGGTCTGAAAGGGTTAATACTTAATTGAGTACAATAAACACCAAGCAAGATATACATCATTACACTACAGGAAAATACAAAACCTTTGAGTTCTGAGGAAGGGTCACTGGACCCAAAGTGTTAACTCTGATTTCTCTTCACTGAAGTTGGGAGAGCTGCTGAGCTTTTCCAGCAATTTCTGTTTTTGTTTCTGACTTACAGCATCTTTTGGTTTTTACAAAATCCTTACGCCCGATCATACCCTCAGTGGCACAATAGCCAAGAGGTCACAATCAGAATGCCCTGCCATGCGAGGTTCGGATGAAGCAAGCCCCAGCGATGTGGCCGTGTAAACATATTTCAGGTACAGGAGACATTCTGCCATTGTTGATGAGACACTAGTGTGTGGCGAGTGGTTGTTCAGCCGAGCTTCACTCTGAGACAACATCCTGGTGAAAGTTCCTCAAGGACGTTTGGAAATCACAACGTTCCAGAGGATGCCAGCCGGCAAAATTGTGACCTGGGACCTCCAAGGAGACTCAGAAACTTATTGGCCAATTGTCAGACACACCCACAGGCCATAACTAGAACAACTAATACTCATCGAATATCCAACCAGATCTTCAGAATCAGTGGGTATGGGGTTTGTTTAAATTTGATGGGAGATCTTATTTCATCATTATCGATCATTCCTCCCAGTGGACTGAGGTTACAAAATTGCACACTTTGACCAAGGAAGCAGTGATCCCGGTCTTACCCGAGGGTTTTGATGTGTTTATTTAAGGTAACAGATCATGATTTCTGAAAGAGTTCTTCTGCCAGTTCTGGATCCGAGTCTGTCAAGGCAGTACCCACCATCTGATGGAATCTGACAGAACACTGAATGTGGAGTCAGAGCAATTAATTGACTCTTGAAAAGGCATTCCAATTTCTGCACAGGACTACTGGATTAAAGCTCCGCTCTATTTCAGTGTAGACTCAGCAGCCTTTCAGTTACTGATGGGCAGAAAGTTGACAATCCAACCCTCTATCCTACCTCAGGAAGTGTTCCACGCTTACACCTTCATGATGACAAAGAGGTATATGGTAAGGAGGGATCCCACCTTGTGTAGCAGGCCACACTGTAGAATAAATGCTGTGGAGCAAGGGATTGAATAGAGTTAGTTGGAGACAGTGAGGACTGCAGTTGCTGGAAAGTCGGAGTCAATAATGTGTGGAGCTGGAAAAAGCACAGCAGCTCAGGCAGCATCCGAGGAGTCAGCATTTTGTTGACCTGCTGTGCCTTTTCCAGCTCCACATTTATAGAATCAGAGAATCCCTACAGTGTGGAAACAGGCCATTTGGCCCAACAAGTCCACACTGACCCTCCGAAGAGTAACCCACACAGATGCATTCACCTACTCTATTACTGTACCTTTATCCCTGACTAATGCACCTAACCTGCACATCCCTGAACACTGTGGGCAATTTTAGCGTGGCCAATTCAACTAACCTGCACATCTTTAGATTGTGGGAGGAAACTGGACCACCCAGAGGAAACCCGCAAAGACATGGGGAGAATGTGCAAACTCCATACAAATAGTCGTCCGAGGCTGTTATCAACCCCAGGTCCCTGACAATGTGAGGCAGCCACGCTAACCACTGAGCCACCGTGCCACCCATTGGAGGCCCCGGTGAGTCACAAAGTAATTACACCTGGTCATGTGGATGTGAGGAATGTTTTATTAACCATGATCCTGTTGAGTGACAGATCAGGCTCAATGGGCCAAATGGCCTACTCCTGTTCCTATTTCCTATGGGTTTATGATCTTTTCCTTCCGCCTTGAAAGTTTTTGGCATTAATAAATTAGACCAAGGAAGGATAATGACAAGTATAATATCTTTCTTAAAAATGAAATTTCTGTCATGGTTTTTGTAATGGGTTTATTTCACGGAGTACACTGGAGATTGATCTTGGAGATTCTGCAATGATCGTGGAGGACTGGAATCTATTGAAGCCAGAGTGACTTATTTCAACAGCTGGGCTGGAAGGACCTGGGTTCAAGGAGGTGAAGCGATAATATCTCCAGGAACAATCCCGATTCCAGTTGGAGATGGAATTCCCAACTACCATTCCATGGTTCCCATCACACGTGTCAGTGCAAAGTGTTGGTCAAAGATAGGTAGGGATAAAAATGTTATTTTGTCACTCAGCTGGAGATGAGCCATGAAGGGACAGTGCTCCAAAAGCTTGTGATTTCAAACAAACCTGTTGGACTATAACCAGGTGTTATGTGACTTCTGACCTTGTCCACCCCAGTCCAACACCGGCAACTCCACATCTAAACTTGAGGAGAGTGACTAAAGCTTTCAGTTAGCCTGAATTTTGGCAAAAGGTGATGGCAGAGTGATATTATCATGGATTGGCACTCCATAACAACACGACGGTTGGAGGAAGAGCGCCTCATCTTCCACCTGGGAACCCTCCAACCACAAGGGATGAACTCTGATTTCTCCAGTTTCCTCATTTCCCCTCCCCCCACCTTGTCTCAGTCGAATCCCTCGAACTCAGCACCGCCCTCCTAACCTGCAATCTTCTTCCTGACCTCTCCGCCCCCACCCCACTCCGGCCTATCACCCTCACCTTGCCCTCCTTCCACCTATCACATCTCCATCGCCCCTCCCCCAAGTCCCTCCTCCCTACCTTTTATCTTAGCCTGCTGGACACACTTTCCTCATTCCTGATGAAGGGCTTATGCCCGAAACGTCGAATTTCCTGTTCCTTGGATGCTGCCTGACCTGCTGCGCTTTTCCAGCAACACATTTTCAGCTCTGATCTCCAGCATCTGCAGTCCTCACTTTCTCCTTGGCACTCCATCAGCCAAGGCTAACTCCCTGAAGACCCAGTTTCAAATCCCACCGTGACAACCAGTGGAAATGAAATGTATCCAATGAATGAATAAATTTGGAATTGAAAACTAGTCCCAATCATAGTAACAAGGGCAACTTGCCATTATGGACATTAGCCGGAGTTGTAACAGCGTCACAGATTTTAAACAGAAAAGTTACAAGCATGAAAAGTGATGTGAAAATCAGAGATCATGCACTGTCTGAACTCCCATTGGAGCTGGACCAACAAACTGCAAAAACTTCACCTGATTGTGATGGAGTCGTCTTTCGAATGCTGAATGGGATGGAGCGAATGGCAAAGTGACAATAAAGGAAGGAGCCTCAGGTCATCAGGAACCCAGTTTAGGACAGCGATAAACTACCAACCCTCGAGATTCGAAGAGAACATGTTCAGTGAAAATAGTGAAGCCTCCAAATTGTCAGAAGACTTGGGTGGAGGTGGGATAGTGGTAAATGTAATCATAAAAGCATTTATATATAAACATCAATAATTGTGCTCAGAAAAAAAAGCCTGGGGTAGGGGATAGACGTTGTATGTGGGTCTGTTACAATCTGAAGGGGTTAACACTTGACTGAGTGTTAAGTTAATATTTGATTACAGTGGGATTTGAACAGGGGTTGGATAAGTGAGCAAATGCATGGCAGACACAGTATAATGTGGGTAAACATGAGATGATCCACTTTGCTCGTGAACACAGGAAGACAGATTATTATTTGTGGCTAAAATTGAGAGAGGAGAATGTTCAGTGAGCCCTGAGTATCCTTGTGCACCAATCTCTGAAAGTAAGCACACACGCTGTATACTGGCCTTCACAATGAGAGGGTAACGACAGTATATTGGCCTTCACAACGAGAGGGTAATGACTGTATATTGGCCTTCACAACGAGAGGGTAACGACTGTATATTGGCCTTCACAACGAGAGGGTAACGACAGTATATTGGCCTTCATAACGAGAGGGTAATGACTGTATATTGGCCTTCACAACGAGAGGGTAATGACTGTATATTGGCCTTCATAACGAGAGAGTAACGACTGTATATTGGCCTTCACAACGAGAGGGTAATGACTGTATATTGGCCTTCACAACGAGAGGGTAACGACAGTATATTGGCCTTCATAACGAGAGGGTAATGACTGTATATTGGCCTTCATAACGAGAGGGTAATGACTGTATATTGGCCTTCACAGCGAGAGGGTAACGACAGTATATTGGCCTTCACAACGAGAGGGTAACGACTGTATATTGGCCTTCATAACGAGAGGGTAATGACTGTATATTGGCCTTCACAGCGAGAGGGTAACGACAGTATATTGGCCTTCACAACGAGAGGGTAACGACTGTATATTGGCCTTCATAACGAGAGGGTAATGACTGTATATTGGCCTTCATAACGAGAGGGTAACGACTGTATATTGGCCTTCACAACGAGAGGGTAACGACTGTATATTGGCCTTCACAACGAGAGGGTAACGACTGTATATTGGCCTTCACAACAAGAGGGTAATGACTGTATATTGGCCTTCATAACGAGAGGGTAACAACTGTATATTGGCCTTCACAATGAGAGGGTAACGACAGTATATTGGCCTTCACAACGAGAGGATTCCAGTACAGGGATAAGGATGTCTCGCTGTAATTCTACAAGCCATTGGTGAGGGCACACCTGGTATATTCGGTGCAGTGGTTTTGGTCCCCTTATCTGAGGAAGGATGTTCTCACTATGGAAGAAATGCAGCAAAGCTTTCCCAAACTGATTCCCAGGATGGCAGGACTAATGTACGAGGAGAGATTGAGTCAGTTAGAATTGTATTCAGTGGAGCTCAGAGGATTCACGGGGTGTAGGATTTTCAAGAAACTGATAAAGTTCTAACAGGATTAGACAGGTTTAAATGTAGGAAGGAAGTTCCTAATGGTGGGAGTCCCCAGAACCATGGGTCATCTTTTAAGGTACAGGATGGGTCATTTCAGACTGAGATGAGGAGAAATGTCTTCATGGCTTTATGCCTTCATTCCTGATGAAGGGCTTTTGCCTGAAACGTTGATTTTCCTGCTCCTCGGATGCTGCCTGATGTGCTGTGCTTTTCCAGCACCACTCTAATCTAGAAATGTCTTCACGCAGAGAGTGGGGAGTCTGTGAAATTCACCGCCACAGAAAGTGGTTGAGGCCTAAAGACTATGTGTTTTCAAGAAGGAGGGAGATATAACTCTTGTGGATAAAAAGATCAAAAGATATGGACAGGATTAAGGTATTGAGTTCGATGATCAGCCATGATCATATTGAATGGTGGAGCAGCTTGACGGGCCAAATGGCCTACCCCTGCTTCCAACCTCTATGTTTCTATGAGTGCGATAAGCTCCATGATAATATCACGAGGACTTGGTGAGGGAGCACAGAAGAAACTTATGGGTGACCAACCCAAACCTCAGTCCTTCCAACAGTCTTGGTCATAGTGCAGACCCTATTGTTAGAGTTTGTAAATAGTTACAGAGACGAAATGAGCTACATCTTGTTTACTTTCCACAACTCCTCATCACACTGGAAGGTGTCTGCCTTCACCCACTCTCGACCCTGTACCCCGCTGAAGAACACACTCTGTTTGAATAGATGGATGGTAACACATCATGCAATCACCAAGTCTATGGATGTGCATTCCTTTTATTCCTCAGCAAATTAAGCAGTTCCCCTTTGTGAAAAAGAATAGGAGTTGAGCTGGTACTTACTGAGATTATTTGGCCAACTCAACGTACATTGTTCTCCCTCCAGGCAGGGATAGTAAAGTTTGGGTAGAGGTGTAAAACTGACTTGACCACCATTGCCAGAGAGGCATTTGTGTTTCTAATAAGCCAACAATCCTCTCAGTTCCCTGCTGATTGTTAAACAATTGAAAATGAGGTTTCAATAATTCACTCGCAGTCCAGTAGAGTGTTCAGGAACTTTTTAAACTTTATATTCTACTTTAGTTGTGTGTATTGTAGCCAAAGTGCTTGGAGACCGTCTCGTTCACACAGTTTGACTTGGGCAACTTGGTGTAGTTTGTGTCCATTTGAAGCCGATGCAGTGTTTTGGAATGTTGGCCTGTTGCAGAATGGGTTTTAATTTAACTCTACGAGGCATTGTTGCAATCTGCAAGACCGCTTGTTCATTCTGACAACACTGAGTCGTACACAATGCTCTGGACCAATGAGTTAGAGGTTTAAATCACTGGGTGTGCACCTGCCACTGTTGGCTTTCCGTTCGAAGGACCCTTTTTGCAAATATTAATGCTCACAATGTCTCACGGGACAGGAATACGGATCAGTGTGTGGGAACGATATTGTTACAGTCCACCTCCCATTATAACAGCAGGTTAACAAGGCTGGGAACACACAGTCTCTCAGTTAACTCTCTGAATGTACTCCCCAAGAGATGGAATAACTGCAGCTTTGAATCAGACCCCCTCACAGAGTAACACAGTGGCAGAGGCAACAGCAGTTCCCTCTCAGAGAAAGGCAGGCATTTGAAAGTCATGATTTATTTTTTGGCTGCAGTTTTATCCTTTGTGCTTGGTGAGGGAAAGCTACTGTGGACATATATCATTGAGTCAGGGGAAGGCAGTCGAACACAGTGAAAAGAATGATTTCTCCGTGAGGTGTTGACAGTTCCCACAAAGCACCTTGTGGGCTTTTTCTGACTTTAAGATCCTTTTATGAACAAAAGTTGTCAATGTTCGTGCTGTCTCTGTGCCTCACCTTCCTGCCCTCAAGGAGATTACATGCTTTCTGTTCAACTCTAACTATTTGAGGTGTACAAAGTTGTGAGAGGAATGGACAGGGAGAAACTTATTTCCCAAAGTCGAGGGCTCGTTGAGCAGGGGGCACAGTTTTAAGACAAGGGGCAAGAGATTTAGAGGGAATTTGAGGAAAAAGGCTTTCACCCAGAGGGTAATGTGTTTGAAAAACTCACTGGCGAGAATGATGGTAGAGGCAGAAACTCTCTCAGCATTTCAGAACACGTGAAATACCGTAACATACTGGGGTGTGGTCCAGGTGCTGGATAGATAGAGTCATAGAGATGTGCAGCATGGAAACAGACCCTTCGGCCCAACCCATCCATGCTGACCAGATATCCTGTGATGCTGCCCCCTTCACACCTCACACCAGCTCTGATGTAGAGTCATCCAGGCTCGAAGCGTTAAGCTTGCTTTCTCTCCACGGATGCTGCCTGACCCGCTGTGATCTCCAGCATTTGGTGTTTTCAGTACAGATTCCAGCCTCTGCTGTAACTGGTTCCCAGGTGGTGTGAACACAATGGGCTGAAGGGCCCTTTTCTGTGCTGTAAAAGACTGTATGACTGCAATTTCCCAGCATATCATCTCTGCTACAAATGAGAAAGTACAGATTTGAACAGGCAGGTAGACATTGTGTCATATACAGAAAGTACAATGTCCCTCAAAATGTGGATGACTCTTTTGGTAATACTAAACAGCTCAGCTCAGGGCAGAAATGTTCAGTAACTTTTGTCATCTTGACAACTGACCATTTTGATGATTATCAGAAGAGAAAAGTGCAAATAATCAAATTAATATTTGACAGAATCAGTGTGTGGAATGACAGAGCTGTTACCCAGCCAGCCTTGCTCTCTGACCAGAACTCTGCTGTGCTGAATGTGTCTGCTTAAAAAGGGAATAAAGTCCAGAGTGGCTGTTAATTAAATGACAGACATGAAAGAACAATCGCTTGCCTTGTCCTTTTATATCTCGGTTTGCAATAACAGCAGGGGCCAGTGCTAGGCTGGGTAAGGTCAGTACGAGGTGAATTGACCTGCTTGGCAGGATGTTGTGAAGCTTGGTTCACCTGAGAATGCGAGGGGGCACTTGGTGTCCAGTTTCCTAACCACAAAAAAAACGCAATTAAGAGGGAAGTCAAGAGGTTTACAGATAATGAAACTGTCCCCAAACTCTTCTGGTGCAAGTGCTGCTGCTGAGGGGGTGGTGGGCTGAGTTTAGCTTCCCCCTATGCAGCAGTTTGTCTTACAGCCACAGCATTCATGCATGAGCTCCCTTCAATCGTTTGCCTGCCCTTTTGTCTGGGGACTATTCCATGCGCAGAGCTCTCTCTCTCTTGTAAGGGTGGGCTCAGCCCCCATCGTGGCCCCACGTGGTTGGCTGGAAACATTTGCCAGATGAGCCTGTGAAGTTTTATAATCGGGGAGTCGTTTATTTTCTGCTGGGATTTTGAACAGATTGTCTGGGTACAGCAGGGTCCCCTCTGAAAGGAAGGTGGAGTTTTGCTCGGCTCAGTAGTTGTACTGCTCTCAGTTTTCACTGCTGAGCGCTGAATAAAAAGCTTCTTTGAAGCTTAAGGCGGTTTGTGCAAGAGGGGGGTCTTTGTGAAACTTGCCCCATTGAGCAGCAAGTGCAACAAGGAAGCTGTTCTTTTCATGTCACTCCTTGAATGTTAACTTTGCTGGTTAATTTCTCTCGCAGGAACTGATCGAAGTTGACACCGAGGCTATTTTTGAATTGGCTGCATACATACTACAGGTAGGAACGTTCAAGCTGTTAGTCTTTGTGTGTCCCTAACCAGCAACATTTACAATGTGTTCTGAGGTGCAATTCACTGAAAAAGGTGATGAATCATAATGGCTCTCTTGCTGGAGTTATTGGGAATTGTTAAAAGCAACAGTTAATGTCTGGACTTGGATAAGATAGAGTGTGTCAGCAGGCAGTTTATGTACGAAAAGTGATGCTCCTGTAAACATAGAACACCAAAACTAACAGGGGAAGGTTTGCAGAACGGTCACTATTTACAGTTCCACCTAAGCATTGCATTTGTGTTGAAGTTTTGATTTTTACCAACCTTCTCTTCCTAGTTTTGCTTTTGTTCTTTTGACCCAGCGAATGAGAATCAAGTTAAGTTTTGTGGAACCAATTCTCGCTTTGCTAAGATTCTGATTGATGGGGAATCTCAGCAAATATCACCTGCTCCCTATCTCATCATCAATTCATGGAAATTAATAACAATAGGCATTTGGATCAAGCTGGAAAGTACTTGTTCTGGAATTGCTGTTATTCAGTGAGGACAACACATTCTCTTGTTCTGCTGAAAGGAGTATATAATGGATAATCAATCAGAAGAGATTAATATCTGAAGTTTTACATCAATGTAATTGGAACGATTTAATTGCAAACCAAGAAGTGAACTTGTTTGGTTTATGGAGTGAGTTGAGACAGTAAGTGCTGGAGTACCCAGACTTTAATTTACTGCCATTGGCAGCTCTCATCAGACTTAACAGACAGGTCCACAAATGTGTCTTGTAATTTATGGTTTTACTTGTGTTAACAAGCAGATATGTTAAGGTACCTACTGAGATTTAAAGACTGAAGCTTAAGCTCTTGACAAAAACTCCCAAGCCCCGTGCTTTTTAAATAACATGTTATACTTTGAGGGCAGCCTCCCATTTGTCCTGCCTGTGGGTGGGAGATGAGCATTTATTTCGGTAAAAGGTCGCTGCAGTTATCTCTGTACGTGAGAATTTCCTGTTGCATTCTGCTGCTCAGTTACACTTAGTGGTAATTCACATGTTTCCAGAGTCACTGCAATATTGTTGACTCTTTGCCCTCTGGAAGGGTCCCGGCAGAATTCGGTTCAAGGGCAGTTAGGGGTGGGCAACAAATGTGGGCCTTTGCCTGAGATGCCCATATCCCATGAAAGAATAAAGTAAGATTTATGCCCTTTGTGGATTTCCACCTGGAATCACTCCTAGCTTTAACTTTAAGCTGCGAGCCTTCATCTGGCTGGATCTGTATGCTCCGGGATATCCTCTCTGAACCTTGCGGCCTTGCTATGTCTTGTTTTCTCTCTCTCTCCTCAAGAATCCTTCTTTGACCAATCCCTTGCTCGCCTGCTCTCTCCCCTCACATGGATAACTAGCATCTTTTGCTTGAAAAGGCAACTGTGCAGCACTTGGTCTGTTTGGTACCTTAAAGGCACTGCATGAAGCCAAGTTGTCACTGAACTGAGTTCAATGACTCGACGACAAAGGCTTGTGACCTTTTCACTTTGAAGTCTTGGTCAGTTTTGTTTGTGCTTAATTCAAAGCAGATTCACACACACAATGACCGCAGCTGCCTGGGGATGCCCTGGTTTGTACAAATGCCCTCCCAGAGTCAGTGACACACTCAGCAGTCATTTCAGGGATGGCCCTGTTGCCCACAGCAGAAACTGGGCACCGTTCCCAGGTGACCATCACCCACTCAGATCTGCTGGTTGTCATGTTTTGACTAAACCACCAATTCAAAACTGCCGCACTCTTTGTTTAGTAAACAGCTTGGAGCCAGTTGGAGCCCTGGATTTAATTCCGGGTCAGACAGTGTAGATTGGGCAAAACTGCCACTTGGACTCACATTGTGAGGGGCACTACCTGGTGTCTTGTGAGGAATAGCCAATGAAACTGAGGCAGAGTGGTCTGACTTGTCTTCAAAAATGGAGTCGAGAGTGTGGTGCTGGAAAAGCACAGCAGGTCAGGCAGCAACCGAGGAGCAGGAGAGTCGACATTTCAGGCAGAAGATCTTCGTCAGGAATGAGGCTATGAGCCGAGGGGGTGGTGAGATAAATGGAAGAGGGTTGGGGCTGGGGGGAAGGTTGCTGAGAGGTAACAATAGGTAAATGGAGGTGGGGATAGTGGTGATGGGTCAGAGAGGAGAGTGGAGCGGATAGGTGGGAAGGAAAATGGACAGGTCGGACAGGTCATGAGGGTGGTGCCACGTTGGAAGGTTGGATCTGGGATAAGGTGGGAGGAGGGGAAATGAGGAAACTGGTGAAGTCCACATTGATGCCCTGGGGTTGGAGGGTACTGAGGCGGAAGGTAAGGCATTCTTCCTCCAGGCGTCGGGTGGTGAGGGACTGGCGATAGAGAAGGCCCAGGACCTGCCTGCCCTTGGTGGAGTGGGGATGGGGGTGGAGTGGGGATGGGGGGGGGTGGAGTGGGGATGGGGGGGTGGAGTGGGGATGGGGGGGGTGGAGTGGGGATGGGGGGGGTGGAGTGGGGATGTGGGGATGGGGGGGGGGTGGGGAGTGTGGTTGAAGTATTCAGCCACAGGGTGGTAGGGTTGGTTGATGCGGCTGTCCCAGAGATGTTCTCTGAAGTACTCTGCAAATAGGCAAAGCTCCAAAAATGGAGCTCCAGCGCAACCAGTACATTCACTTGCAAGACTTAACTGGTTTTTTACTGGTGTCCCTTTTAATCTTTCCCCTCTCACCTTAATCCTACACTCTCTAGTTTCCTCTCCCTTGGGAAAAAGACCTTGTCTGTTTACCCTATCCATGCCCCTCATGGTTTTTTTAGATTAGATTTGATTACTTACAGTGTGGAAACAGGCCCTTCGGCCCAACAAGTCCACACCGACCCGCCGAAGTGCAACCCACCCAGACACATTCCCCTATATTTACCACTTCACCTAACACTACGGGCAACTTAGCTTGGCCAATTCACCTAACCTGTTCATTTTTGGACTGTGGGAGGAAACCCACGCAGACACGAGGAGAACGTGCAAACTCCACACAGTCAGCCGCCTGAGGCGGGAATTGAACCCAGGTCTCTGGCGCTGTGAGGCAGCAGTGCTAACCACTGTGCCATCATGCCGCCCACATAAAGTGCTATAAGGCTTTATCACCCCTCAGCCTCTGACGCTCCAGAGAAAATAGCCCCACTAAGGCATTTGATAAGGTCCCCCATTGTAGACTAGTGAAAAACATGGAGTCACATGGTATGCAGGGTGTTCTAGCTAGATGGATAAAGAACTGGTTGAGTAACAGGAGACAGAGAGTCGTAGTTGAAGGGAGTTTCTCAAAAGGAGAAAGGTGACCAGTGGTGTTCCACAGAGGTCAGTGCTGGGGCCACTGTTGTTTGTAATATACATAAATGATCTGGAAGAAGGCTCTGTTGGTATGATCAGCAAGTTTACAGATGACACAAAGATTGGTGGAGTAGCAGAAAGCATAAGGCACTGTCAGAGAATACAGGAGGATATAGATAGACTGAAGAGTTGGGTGGAGAAGTGGCAGTTGGCGTTCAATCCAGACAAATGTGAGGTGTTACATTTAGGCAAGACTAATTCTAGAGTGAATTATACAATGAACGGAAGAGCCTTGGGAAAAGATGATGAGCAGAGAGATCTGGGAGTTCAGGTCCATTGTACCCAAGTGGATAGAGTGGTCAAGAAGGTATATAGTATGCTTGCCTTCATTGGACAGGGTATTGAGTAGAAGAGCTGGCAGGTCATGTCAAAATTCTATGCGGCATTGGTTCGGCCATATTTAGAATACTGTGTACAGTTCTGGTCACCACATTACCAAAAGGATGTGGGCGCTTTGGAGAGGGTGCAGAGAAGGTTTACGAGGATGTTGCCTGGTATGGAAGGTGCTAGCTATGAAGAGAGGTTGAGTAGGTTAGGTTTATTTTCACTAGAAAGAAGGATATTGAGGGGGGACCTGAATGAGGTTTACAAAATCATGAAGGGTATAGACAGGGTGGATAGAGACAAGCTTTTTCCCAGGGTGAAGGATTCAATAATGAGAGGTCATGCTTTCAAGGTGAGAGGTGGAAAGTTTAAGGGGATACACGCAGTAAGTACTTCACACAGAGGGTGGGGGGGCATTTGGAACGCGTTACCAGCAGAGGTGGTAGAGGCAGGAAAGGTAGATTCATTTAAGATGCATCTGGACAGATGCATGAGTAGGTGGGCAGCAGAAGTATGCAGATGCTTCGGAATTGACCGACAGGTTTAGACAGTACATTTGGATCAGCTCAGGCTAGGAGGGCCGAAGGGCCTGTTCCTGGGCTGTAAACTTTCTTTGTTCCTTTGTTCTTTATTCAGCCTCTCCCTATAGCTCAAACCCTCCAATCCCTGGCAACATCCTTGTAAATCTTTTCTGAACCCTTTCAAGTTTCACAATATCTTTCCTATAGCAGGGAGACGATGTGCTTTGACCAAGTCTCTGGATTACAAATCCAGTGACATTACCACTGTGCTGCCATCTGCCAGTGTTTACAGTGACCATGGTCCTCAGACTGACACTGTACTGCTAACCCCCACAGAATCCTGAAAGGAGTTAAAGTCCAGCCTGGAGATTGGCTGCAAGGTTTTATAGTTTCTGCCAGATGAAGTGAAGCAGTCTCCTGGTGGAAGGCAATGTTTGCTGACGGTTTTCCATGTGCAGGCTTGTCCTAATCTTTTCCCAGCCAGCACCACTCTATTCCAGACTCCGGTTTCTAGCGTCTGCAGTCCTCGTTTTTACCCAGTGGAAAAGCCTGCTGGTCAAATACACTCTCTCCTTCCTCACGGTAAAACTGGAGGTGGAGTGTTTTTCTGTTCTGGTCATGACTCTGTGATATAATCAGAGGGATTGCAGTGAGCTGCCCACACAGCCTCTGAAATAGAAGCACACGAAGGACTGAAAGAATGAAGAAACTCTTAAGAAACAACACTGCAGTAAGAATCCGGAACGATTAATCCCTGGAATGGTGCTAGCTGGAGGTGAAGGCAGAACATGTAGGCAATTACATTGAACCAGTGTTCCACCAGAAACCAGGAGGCAGGAGGCTAATGGGGCGTGTGGAAGGGATTAACTGCTGGAGAGTGTTTTCCAAAGCTCCATTTCCCATGACCCCGCAGAGGAGCAAGTGACGAAGGAAGCACGTTGTCACAAATCCACTTTTCCTTCTTGGCCACATGCCCCCTCACTTCCTAAAACCTTTGGAAAATCTCCCCTGGAATGTGAGTTTCAGACATTTAGGATTTTCCTTTTCCTAACTTGGAAAAATCAGGCATCAATTTTTACTTGTAAACCAAGCTCACCCTCGGAATCATCGCTTTCGTTTTCTCAAGGGTCACTTTGTAGAGTTGACTCTGTTTCTCTCTCCATAGGTGCTGCCAGACCTGCTGAGTTTCTCCATCAATTTCTGTTTTTGACTCCTCCATGGTTAGTAAGTGATCAGACCGTCAATGCAGACACCTGGATGAGCAAATATTGGGAAGACCAGTGCCGTTATTTTTGATTTCTGTTCCGAGTCTATTCCTCAGACTCTCCTCTGTGTCCCTCTCTCTGGCAACTCTTTGCGATTAAATGGTCAATGCACAAGCCCAGCATCAAATGTGAAATCCTCACATTCTCACCTTCACTAAAAACACCTGTCTCCACATCTGGAACCATGTCTGACTTTGTCCCTGATTCAGCTCCATCTGCTGCACACCCCTCGTTACATCAACCATTGGTATCGTAAACCAGAGACTGTGGCTGGGGTGGCCAGGTGGCTCAGTGGTTAGGACCGCTGCCTCACAGCATCAGGGACCCAGGTTCGATTCCACCCTCCGCCAACTGTCTGTGTGGAGTTTGCACATTCTCTCCGTGTCTGTGTGGGTTTCCTCCCACAATCCAAAGATATGCAGGTTAGGGTGGATTAGCAATGGGAAATTGCCCATAGTGTTCAGGGCTGTGTGGGTTAGGTGCATTAGTCAGAGGTAAATGTAGAGGAATAAGGTAGGGGGATGAGTTAGTCTCTAGAGGATCAGTGTGGACTTGTTGGGCCTAATGGCCTGTTTCCACACGGTTGGGAGTCTATGATTCCAACCCACTCTTGGCTGTTCCCCAACATTCTACCCTGCATCAATTTGCAGTAATCTAAAACTTTGTTGCTTGTGTCTTAATGCACATCAGTCCCAGTTCCTTCATCACCTCTTGTGCTCACATGAGGCCCAACATGCCGTTCCTCCATGGCCTCACTCCACTCTACCTCTTTAATTTCCTCTGACCCCTTTCCTGATGTATCTGCTTTTCCCTAATTCCGGCCTCTCAAGCCAGTCTGACTGTAATCCCTTCACTGTCGCTGCCTTCAGTTATCTCGTGCAGTGGGAACTCCTCCCTACACTTCTCATCCTCACTATCTCACACTGCTCCTTAAAACTTACCTCAGTGGCTGAGTTGCTGATCAGCTGTCCTTGGGACTCCTTATGTCAATTCAGGAGTTAGCGGCCAAAGACCCATCCCTCCCTGACGTGCTCAATGCGTTCTGTGCTCGGTTTGAGCAGAATGCCAGCGGTGCAGTACTGTCTGCCCTGATAGCCCAGGACACACCTGTTCCCTCCGTCACCGCTGTAGACATCAGGTCGATCTTCCTTGGAGTCAACCCAAGGAAAGTGTCAGGCCCAGATGGTGTCCCTGGCCGAGCACTCAGATCCTGTGTGGACCAGCTGGTTGAGGTATTCACCGACATCTTCAACCTCTCCCTCCTACAAGCTGAAGTTCCCACCTGCTTCAAGAAGACCACCATCATCATGTTGGTGAGAGAGCACATGCAACATGCCTGCATGACTACCGCCGAGTGGCTCTGACCTCTGTAATCATGAGGTGCTGCAAGTGGCTGGTCATGGCCCACATCAACACCAGTCTCCCCATCAGCCTCCATCCCCTATAATTTGCCGAACCAATGAAACAGGTCCACAGCGGATGTCATGTCCCTAGCCCTACAGACATCCCAGAACCATCTGGTTACCAAGGAGACCTTGGTCAGACTCCTGCTCATTGACTATAGCTCTGCCTTCAACACCATAATCCCCTCCAGACTGAAACAACTACACAAGGATATCAATGCGTTTCATCCCGCCATCAAACTCACCACGGACTACTCTTTTGTATCGGTCTCGTTCTTGGACACATGCACCTCCATCAAGGATGGGCACTTCAGCACCTCACTCTACCACAAACCCACTGATAGCCTCACAATGCCGCACTTCTCTCGCTTCCACCCTAAGCAAGTTAAAACAGCCATCCCTTATGGACAAGCCCTACACGTACACAGGATCTGTTCAGATGAGGAGCAACGTGGTGGACACTTGAAAGTACTCAAAGATGCCTCATAAGAATGGAGTACAATGCTCAACTCATCGACTGCCAATTATGACGTGCCACAGCAAGAAACCATAATGACCTCTTCAGGAGACCGACACGACCTACAACTAACAGGGGACCCTTCGTTGTCCAGTACTTCCTGGGAGCTGAGAAACGTATGCCATGTTTTTCACAGCCTGCAGCACATTATCAATCAGAATGAGCACCTATCAAAGACCCTTCCCACGCCTCCACTTCTTGCCTTTAAACAACCACCAAACCTCAAACAGATAATGTTCATAGCAAACTGCCTGGGTTTAAGGAAACATCGACCACAACATCATACATCCCTGTCATGGCAACTGCAGCAAGACGTATCAGAGAGTCGTCACGGACACCACCCACCATGTATGTGGTAGGTGCTCATGTGACACAACCTATGTTGTCTCTCTCATATGCTGCAGGCAAGGATGCCCTGAGGCATGGTACATTGGTGAAACCAAGCAGAGGCTGCGGCAACGGGTGAATGGACACCACACAACAATCACCAGACAGGACTGTTCCCTCCCAGTTGGGGAGCACTTACGCAGTCCGGGTCATTCGACTTCGGACCGTCGGGTGATCGTCCTCCAAGATGGAGTTTGGGGCAGGCAACAGCGCAAAGTGGCTGAGCAGAGGCTGATAGCCAAGTTCGGTACCCATGGGGATGGCCTGAACCGGGACCTTGGGTTCATGTCACATGACAGGTGACCCCACTGCACTGTATACACACACACACACACACACACACACACACACACGTATAAGTTTGTGGGGTGAATTTGTACTTGCAGAATTACATTTTATTTTGCTCAAAAACTGCATGAATCCATGTAAGATTCTGTAAGTCTGTATTTTAGATGAGAATCAGTCTGACCATAGTGGCACAGACAGCCTCACACGGGCAGCTCACACCTTCAATACTTTAACTGGGCCGACATGACACCAATTGTTAAAGTTCATCTGAGAATGTAACTTTATGAAAGTTCTGGAATTTACATATGAAAGAACTGAAACCAAAATGCCCATTCTGAAAGATGAGAGACTTAACAAACAATCCAGGTCTTTTTCTGTAAGCTGTTGCTATAAAGTCTGTGTCCTACAACCTTATACTCCATAACCACCTGATGAAGGAGCAGCGCGCTAAAAGATAGTGTTTTCACATAAACCTGTTGAACTATCACCTGGTGTTGTGTGACTTTAACTTTGTCCACCCCTTCCAGATTGATCTCAAAACTCTGTGACCTTTGTCTTGGCTCTGCCCTCTGCAACTGGATCCTCAGCCTCCTGACCCACAGACCACACTGGAGCCCCTCCCATTCCCCCCTCCCAAGGATACCTACTGTCCCCTGCTGTCCTCCCTGTACAACCAGGACTGAGTTGCCAAATTCTGAATGAACGCCGTTTGCAAGTTTGTTAATGACACCACTGTAGTAGGACAGATCTCGAACAGCAAAGAGTCAGAATGCAGAAAGGAGACAGAGGCTTGGTGTTGTGGTGCAATGAGAGCAACCTCTCTCTCAACGTCGGCAAAACTAAAGATCTGATCACTGAGTTCAGAAGGAAAAGAGGAGGACACACCCCCTTCTACATCAGTGGAGTGGAGTTTAAGAGGGTGGATAGCATCAGATTCCTCAGAGTGGCGATAACCTCCAGTCTATTGGAGACTTGTCACATAGAGGCAACAATTAAGAAGGCTTCTTCTTCCTCAGGGGCCTCAGGAAATTTGGCATGTCCACAGGACCCTCACCAATGTTTACAGATGCCCCATTGAAAGCATACTGTCCTGTTGCATAACGGACTGGGGTACAGCAACTGCGCTGACCAGGACTGTAAGAAACTACAGAAGGTGGTCTGCACAGCCCAGCCCATCCCAGAAGCCAGCCTCCCATCCATGGACTCCATGTACATGGCTTGTTGCCATAGAAAGACTGCCAACAAAGACCCCTCCCACCCCAGTAATGCTCTCCTCCAGCCTCTTCCGTCAGGCAGGAGATACCGAAGCTTAAGCGCATGCACCAGCAGGTTCAGGAACAGCTCCTTCCCAGCTGTTAATGGACTGATGAACGGACTCCGTAACTTCGGAAAATGCTGATCTTGCTCATTTGATATTGTCCAGCGCATCCCCTGTGTGATATAACTTGTCTGCCTTTGTCTAGTTAATTTTCACCCTATGATCTGAATATCCTTGCTCACTATGATCTGCCTGTACTATTTGTAAACAAAGCTTTTCACTGTATTTTGGTATCCATGACAATAAATCAATCAAATCAAATTGAATGTTCCTGTGAATTTATAACTTCAAAGCTTCCTCAGGAGGCTAAGAAGATACAGCATGTCCACAAGGACTCTTACCAATGTTTATAGATGCACCATAGAAAGCATCCTATCTGGATGTATCACAGCGTGGTATCACGACTGCTCCGCCCAAGACCACAAGAAATTACAGAGTTGTGAACACAGTCCAGTCCATCACCCAAACCTCCCTTCCACCCATTAACTACATCTACACATCCTGCTGGCTCGGGAAAGCAGTGAACATCATCACAGACCCCTCCCACCCCAGTTCTACTTTCGTCCACCCTCTTCCATCAGGGAAGTGATACAAAAGTTTGAAAACATGTACCGACAGATTCAAGAACAGCTTGTGAATGGACCTCTCATATGATCTTTCTCTGCGCCTTCTCTGTAGCTGTAACACTATATTCCACACTCTGTCCAATTACCCTGATGTACTTATGTAAACTATGATTTGTTTAGTTAGCATGCAAAACAATACTTTTAACTATATCTTGGTGCATGTGACAATAATAAATCAAATCAAATCAGATTAAAGCTGCTAGATAAATGTAGGTTTTGTGGTTGTTGTTGTAGCTCACTATCGCACAGAGAGAAGGCATGAATTCACCACCACTGTTTCAGGGATGGGTAAGGGGGCAGATATTTTGCCAGAGGTAGGACGGGTACCAGGTATCAGCTGATGAAGGGCTTTTGCTCGTAACATTGATTTTCCTGCTCCTCTGATGCTGCCTGACCTGATGTGCTTTTCCAGCACCACTCTGATCTTGACCCAGGTATCAGCTGTCCACCCAGAACCCCACTGAATCACTGAACGTGGCCACATTGTTCTTCCTCTGCACAATATTGAAGCAACAGCTGAGGGGACACTCACATGAGGGTCACTCACATGAGGGGTCACTCACATGAGGGGACACTCACATGAGGGACACTCACATGAGGAGACACTCACATGAGGGTCACTCACATGAGGGTCACTCACATGAGGGACACTCATATGAGGGGACAGTCACATAAGGGACACTCACATGAGGGTCACTCACATGAGGGACACTCACATGAGGGGACAGTCACATGAGGAGACACTCACATGAGGGACACTCACATGCGGGTCACTCACATGAGGGACACTCACATGAGGGGACACTCACATGAGGGACACTCACATGAGGGGACAGTCACATGAGGGACACTCACATGAAGGACACTCACATGAGGGACACTCACATGAGGGGACACTCACATGAGGGACACTCACATGAAGGGACACTCACATGAGGGGTCACTCACATGAGGGGTCACTCACATGAGGGGACACACATGAGGGACACTCGCATGAGGAGACACTCACATGAGGGTCACTCACATGAGGGTCACTCACATGAGGGACACTCATATGAGGGGACAGTCACATAAGGGACACTCACATGAGGGTCACTCACATGAGGGACACTCACATGAGGGGACAGTCACATGAGGAGACACTCACATGAGGGACACTCACATGCGGGTCACTCACATGAGGGACACTCACGAGGGGACACTCACATGAGGAGACACTCACATGAGGGACACTCACATGAGGGGACAGTCACATGAGGGACACTCACATAAAGGACACTCACATGAGGGACACTCACATGAGGGGACACTCACATGAGGGACACTCACATGAAGGGACACTCACATGAGGGGTCACTCACATGAGGGGGCACTCACATGAGGGGACAGTCACATGAGGGACACTCACATGAAGGACACTCACATGAGGGACACTCACATGAAGGACACTCACATGAGGGGAATGACCACCCAGTGAATCTTGGGTGGTCTCTGGGTGTGGGATGGGTAGGGTTTTGGGTCTGTTTTGGGAAGATGGGTAGTGAGAGGCATGGTTGATGTTGGTATAGGGGAAGGGGCAGGTCTCCATTATGGGCAGCCCTTGTCCCTGCTGAGGGGTCCCAACCTGCAGTGTTCACCACTTTGGCCATCCCCCAGCCCACTCTGCCCTCTCTGAGGATGCTAGCCGTTGTTGTGGTGGTTCTGTACTTTGATGGGTTCCTTCATCAGGACAGGCAGGCCTGAGGCAGGGCACACTGGGGTGGCCTGGACCTTTCTGCTCCTGCTGAGAGACTCCAAGAATTCCAGCTCCTTGGAAAATCATCACAAACACAGGGACCTTGCTAACCCTCTTGTCCGGAGTCACTGGAATAAAGCAGCACCGTCACAATGATCAGCCGTTGTAAACACAAATGCTATTGAAATGCATCTTTTAAGTAAACTGTGTGGATTTTGTTCCAATGCATGTATCAGTTAAAGAAGGAAGGAGCCAGTATTGAGTGTTAGTGATGACCTCACATTGACCAGAGCATTAACAATCGAGTGACACATGCAGGATACCAAGTGGCCTAAGCTGTAAATAACTGTGGTGTTTGGGCCACAGCGTTCAGTAAATGCCATGACCATAAAACCCTAAACAAACCAGAGGGTTAGCATTGGGATATTGCAAGAAAGTTTGTGTGTTTATAAAATGCAACTAACACATGGTCTCCTCTCTTCATTCCTGCAGGAAGCAAAAGGGGATTACTCAAGGTAAGCCTGAACAAACTATGTTGCGCGTGACTGTTCAACACAGTGAGGATTTAATTGTGACTATTTGCTAATCTGAGTGCTCATCTGACTTCGACTAACACATACAACATGGAAACAGACCCTTTGGTCCGATTTGTCCACACCAACCAGAGATCCCAATCTGACCTAGTCCCAGTTGCCAGCACTTGGCCCATATCTCTCTGAACCCTTCCTATTCATATACCCATCCATATACATTTTAAATGTTGTAATTGTACCAGCCTCTACCACTTCCTCTGGCAGCTCGTTCCATACACGCACCACCCTCTGTGTGAAAAAGTTACCCCTTAAGTCCCTTTTAAATCGTTCCCCTCTCGCATGTTTCTGCAGCCTGTTGTGAGCATATCTGCACCCTGTTGTTTTTTATTAATGTTGACTGTGAAATTAAGCAGCTTCTGATACATAGATTGAAGAAGTAGGAACTTTGAGAGAAGGAGGCTGAGAGGAGAGACAAACACAGAAAATAGTTATCCTGGACCAGAAAAGTTAACTCGGTTTGTGTCTCCACGAGTGCTGACAGGCCTGCTGAGACTCTCTGGTGTTTTCTGTGTTTGTTTCAGATTTTCAGCATCCACAGTATTTTGCTTTATATATAGCTGAGAGAGGAACTGACAGACCCTTTCAAAACAGTGAACGGGCTAGACAGAGTAGATATGGAGAATGGGGTTCCCTTCGCTGAAGAGAAGAGAAGGAGAGGGCATGGGTTTAAAGTAATATGTAAAAGATGCTAGGATGGTATGAGAGAAACTTTGTCAGTTTGGGTGGTTAGGATGTGGACTATACTGCCTGGGGATGTGGTGGGGGCAGCTTCAATTGAGATATTCAAGAGGGTGTTGGATGATTCTCTGGATAGAATTGGTGGGCAGGGATATGGGAAAAAAGCAAAAGATTGGCACAAGGGGATAGAAGCGGTGCAGGCATGATGGGCCAAATGGCCTCCTTCTGTGATCAGGTTGTCTCCGTTGTCAAAGCTTGAGATGCAGCCACATCTTCTGCCCCTTCATTTTATTATCATTATCTGTTTGTGCCAACCACAAACATCTGCGTTCCTTCCTTGTGGTTTGTCAGAGTGAGGAAATCGTTGCTTGATAAAGTCTCACATTAAAAGGCTGATTGACAAAACTGAAGCTCGTGAAATGGGAGCAGCTCAGCTGAGAAATTGGCTTCAGGACAGAGAACAGTGAGTTGTGGTCATAAAAACTGGGAGCAGGCCATTCGGCCCCTCAGACCTGCTCTGCCATCCAATACCACCGTGGCTGATCTCATCTCGGCTTCAACTCCACTTCCCTGCCCCCTCTCCATAACCCTTCAACTTATTAAAAAATCTGATTAACTCCTGAAATTTATTCAGTGTCCCAGCATCCACGGTCCTGTGGGGCAGATTTGTGACCCTCTAAGAGAAATAATCCCTCGTACTCTGTTTTAAGTCTGCCATTCCTTATCCTAAATCTATGACCTCTCGTTCTCGATGGACTGACATGAGGAAGCGTCGTATCGATATCTACTTTATCAATCACCTTTTGCATCTGCTATACCTTGATTAAGTCTCCTCTCATTCCTCTAAACCCCCGACAGTATATGCCTAATCTACTCAATCTGTCCTCATAAAATACGCATCTGACCTCGGGAATCATTCCAGCCATCAGTAGTTCTCTGGACTGGATGGTGGTGATGCCCAAGGGTCAGTGATTGGATCATTTCTGTTTTCCTGGCATATACAGGAATGACTTGAATATTAGGTTTCGGATAAAAATGTCAGCATCTGCCGATGATATCAAACTAGAAGGTAACGCTGAGGCTGATAGCAAATGACTGTAACAGGATACAATGAAACTGCCAGCAGTGGGGGATGGAATTCAGTCAGGAGAAGTTTGAGGTGATGCACTTTAATGGAAGGGGATGAGAGAAGCAACATAGACTTCATGGCCCAATTCAAAATCATTAGGGGGGAAACAGAGGACCCAGGGTTGCATTAACATCAGTCTAGGAGCTCAGGCTTCATAAGCAAAGGCAGGGTTTTGAAAAGTTATGCTGGACTTTCTGAGTCTCTTACTCACAGCCTCAGTCAGAGTGCTGTGTCCAGTTCTGGCCACCATACTTTCGGAAGGATGTAGACGGTTCTTGTGAAGGATGCAGAGATAGATTCACCAGAATGGCTCCAGGGAGATGAGGACATTTAGCTCCAAGATTAGTTCAGAGGAACTATGGTTGTTCACCTCAGAGCAAAGAAGATTGACAGGAGATTTGTTTGAGGTGGGCAAGATGGTGGTTGTTTAGGATCAAGTGAAGAAGGAGAAATTGTTCCATTTAGCTGATGGTGCAGGGAGTAGGGGTTACAAATTTGAGGGTTTGATCAAGAGAACTGGGGAAATGTGAGGATGAATGTTATCATTTAGCAAATGATAATGTCCTGGGGCCCTTAAGCTTCAGGATGGTGAAAGTGGAGACATTGAATGATTTCAAAAATATTTTATGTAGGCATTTGAAGAAATTAACCTTGACAGTGGTGATAAAGTGGGGGTGTGTAACTGACTACTTTGCTGAGAGACAGCATGGACTCACTGGGCTGAAGGTCCTCCTCTGTTATCAGAGACTCAGTGATGCAAAAAGCAAATGCAAGCTCTCTTAGTGTCTTTTGGAAGTCTCTAAGAAAATGTTCATGATGTATCCTTAGCTGGGAACTCAGAAATCCAACAGATTATTGATATAGCTGAGGCCCAGTTTGACTGACTGCATTAGCAATTTCACAATGCTCATTCACAGAGTGGTTTCACATATTGAAAGGTTAAATGGTCTAGATGATTGACACTTCTGTTGCTGTGTCATAGAAAGTAAATTCTTTTTAAAAAGTGCAAGTTATAAATGAATCACTTTTTAGAGCTACTATCAGGTTCATTGCTTATATGCCCTGTATAGTAAATGGTCATGGAAATGCCTTACCTTAACATAGTCGGGCATGAGGAGTATCTTTTGAAACTAACTTTACCTTTTGATCTTTTGTTACCACACCTGACAATGACTTTTTATTCCAGTTTTGTTTAGTGAACTGAATCTAAATTCTCCATCTGGCCCAATAGTTTTGAGTTCAGCTCAATTCCTTTTATTGTGAGAGCTAGCCTGGGGATCTGGGTTCACTGTGCACTAGATTAGGGGATGGCAGGGTCTTCTTCAAGATTCTTTTCCAAGGTCAGTGTTGGGACTACAACATTTTACTTTATTATTAATGATCTGCCGTAGTTGTGGGTGTGTTCGCTGGGCTGGGAAGTTGGTTTGCAGATGTTTCATCCCCTGTCTGGGTGACATCCTCAGAGCTGTGGAGCCTCCTGTGAAACACTGCTGTACCGTCTCTTCTGGAATGTTCTTGTTGCTTCCAGTTACTGGTTCCAGTTGTTCATTGTCGTGGCCGGTATATTGGGGCCAGGTCTATGTGTTTATTGATGGAGTCCGTGGATGAGTGCCCTGCTTCGAGAAATTCTCTGGTCGTCCTCTGTTTGACTTGTCGTATGATCGTTGTTTATGTGAGTAATGATGTAGATGGAGGAACTGAGGGCATTCTGGCTATGTTTGCAGATGATACAAAGATAGGTAAAGGCGCAGGTACTATCAAGGAAGTGGGGAGGCTGCAGGTTAGGAAAGTGGGCAAAGAAGTGGCAGATGGAGTACAATGTGGGAAAGTGTGAGGTCATGCACTTTGGTAGGATGAATAGAGGCATGGACTATTTTCTAAACGCGGAGAAAATTCAGAAATCTGAATTGCAAAGGGACTTGGGAGTTCTAGTTCAGGTTTCTCTTAAGGTAAACCTGTAGGTTGAGTCAGTAGTTAGGAAGGCTTAACATATGAGGAATGTTTGAAGACCCTGGGGTTATACTCGATGGAGTTTAGAAGGAATGCGGGGGTGGAATCTGATTGAAACTTACAGAATACCGAATGGCCTGGACAAAGCAGATGTTGGGAAGATGTTTTCATTGGTAGGAGAGACTAGGACCTGTGGGCACAGACTTCAAGTAAAGGGAAGACCATTTAGAATGGAGATATGGAGAAACATCTTCAACCAGACAGTGGGGAATCGATGGAATTCACTGCCACAGAAGGCTGTGGAGGCCGGGACATTGAGTATACTTAAAGAGAGATAGATAGGACCTTGAGTATCAAGGGGATCAAAGGTTACTGGGAGAAAGCAGAAAAATAGGGTTGAAAAACCTATCAGCCATGATTGAATGGTGAAGCAGGCTCGATGGGCTGAATGGCCTAATTTCTGCTCCTGTGTCTTATGATCTTGTGCCATTGAACTCTGCAGTGTTTGTAATCAGTATTGATGTGTTTGTTCCGGAAGATTAACAAATTAGCTTTTAACGGTGTTAAGTGGTACACAGATTGCTGAGAATCGAAATGTTGCTTCAGTAACATTCTGGGTCCTGGTTTCTGTTTAGATTTCAGAAACAGAGTATGACATGGTTGACTTTCCGAATTACCTACAAGCATTAGCCTGAGGAAGTGACAGCATTTCCTATCATTCCTTTGCATTGTTGCAATGCACAGATGGCACTTGATGTGTTTTTCACATCAAGCATTCTCCAAAGTGAGAAACATTCCTGAGGACAAAATGCTTATTTTCCTTGTCTAGACCCTGTGTTCATTGTGGCAGTTCTGTTTAACTGGCTGGCAGCCAGTTCCTGTTGCTGAATTTATTTCTGATGAAGATAAGCTAAAATTCATTTGTCCTAAATATTCATTCAGCATTTGCTCAGACTCATCTCAGACAGGTGTTTTACCTTTTGCCCAGCACTGGACTGGTAACCACCAGGAGCCCTGTTAAACTGAACCCAGTGACATTGGAAGTTTACTGTTTACCAGTTTCACATGAATTGGTGAAAAGCAAGTCACCCAGCTCTCTGTGAGCTTGCTCCTGAAGTCTGGGGACTCCTGCCTGATAATGTAGCTAGCTAGTGATAAAGGGCTGAACACAAAAGACATGCACACATAAAGCACCTTCAGAACCACAGCCAATGGACTACTTTGGAGTGTAGTCAGTCCTGTAAGGTGGGAAAGACATCAGTAAGTTAGGGGACAGCAAACACCCACAATCAGTAATAAGGCAGTGATCATGGAGTAAGGTTTTTATGATGAAGAATGAGGGATAAATATTGACCCCAGGACAAAGAGGATAGCCCCTGGCTATGGTTCCAAATAGCAGCCTTTGGATCTTTTCTTGTCACCGTCTCAGAAGGCAGTGCCTCTGACAGTGCAGCACTCCCTCACTGGGTCACCCTTGGTTTTTGTTCTCTGGTCATGCAGTGGGAGCCCAGAGACCACGACCCAGTGAGCCACAGCTGTCTCTGTGAAATAGACCATCGACAGTCACACACCCAAATATCCCAGCTGGATCCAGATTCCATAGGGAAAACCCTTGGGATTACCTGCCGCAGAAAGCGGTCATTCAAAAACGTTGTCAGGATGAAGTTGGATATAGTTGTTAGAGCTAAAGGGTATGGGGGAGAAAGCAGGAACAGGGGACTGAGTTGGATAATCAATCATGGTCATGTTGAATGGTGGAACAGGCAGGAAGGGCTGAATGGCTTACAGCTGCTTGACCAGATTAAAATCAGGTTAGCAATCATAGAAACCCCAAAACCAGCATGACTTAGTCATCTCAGAAGAGAAAGAAGTCATTTAGAAAATACAGTGCACTCTCTAACATTTAGTATATTATTTCCTGATTGCTTTCCATCAGATGTTAAGAATCGGAATCAGAGATGTACCAGAGGCTTTTGTTTAATTCACAGAGGCCCTACTCCTACAGCCTGTGTGCTGCCCAATTGCCTGCTCATGTCTTAATAACATAATCACTTCTCACTATTGAGCCTGTTACTTACCTCAAGAAAATTAATTCTTACTTTACACAGTATGAGAACAAAGCGACTGCTGGACCCAGGCTGATCTTGCCCATCGAGGGGCTTACCATAAAGTCTTAAATTGAGTCGCAATGAATAAACTACATTGGCATGGAGAAGAAAGGTCAAAGGTTCTGTAAATGCTTGGCATATTGTGTGCAAATAGAGTATAGTTCAAGTGGGGACCGCCACATATGACTGCATAAATCAAATTTGAATTTTAATTAAGCACTGGAATGTAGCTTGTAAATGGCACAAAATTCACCACGTGAAGCAATGTGTGGAACCAGTAAATTAAACAGAAACAAAGGCTCCTGCCAAGAGGATTTATGAAACCACAGCGGTTGATTATTTAGTTTACTCCCACTGTGATGTTTGCTTAAAGTCAATCTTTGACCTTCAGAGCAATTACAGAAGTCCTGTGCTTTCACTTGATTTATTTATTTGTGGAAATTCTGTTTACTTGTTTGGGCTTTTGATGGCTTATCATTGATCATAGTTTGTGAGAAGATTTGTAGCTCGGGTGCTTCTTGTGGTGGTTCTGTTCGCCCGAGCTTATCATTGAATCACAGAAATGCGTGACCAGGGAAGAGTTCAGTCCAGATTGATTGTTGGTCACTCAGCTGAGAGGCTTCTTCCTGTTGGGGGAGATCAGGAGCTGGTGTGTTGTGTGCTTCACAGGAAAGGAGAGAGCAGTCCCGACAGCTAGCTCTTGTCATCCAGCCCGCAGTGCATCCTCAGGTGGGTGACATGGTGATGATGTGAGGGGTGAGGGCCCCCACTCCTTGCTGCTGCCTGTTGGACCTCTGACAATCATTTCCATGCCCCTGTCTTTTTCTAAAGTTGACTCTCTGAAGGGATCGGTACATCGCTGGTCAGAGCAGCATATGTTCCCCACCCTGATGTGAATGGTGCACTGAGAACAACCTAGCTCTCAATGCCGGCAAAACCAAGGAACTCATTATTGACTTTCGGTAGGATGTTAGGCATGCCCCCTACACATTAACAGCACAGAGGTGGAATGAGTGGAGAGTGTCAAGCTCCTGGGAGTGGTCATCCACAACAAGCTTTCTTGGGCTCTTCATGTGGACGCACTGGTTACAAAGGCCCAACAATGTCTTTTCTTCCTCAGGCAGCTGAGGAAATTTCTTCTGAAACCTCTCCAGCTGACTAATATCCTTCCTATAAGATTTTACTGTATGGGAATATTGCATCCTGCAAAATACCACCTGTAAATGTGAACTAAAGAATGGTCACTGCAAAATGCTGCCAGTTCTGGGACAAAGGATAAATCAGCAATACTGATGATTCCCAATCTCTGTTTCCTTAATTATTCAAGTATGTTGTTACCTTTAGACTCACGATGGCAGGGCAAGAGAAGTTAAGCAAACAAGGCCAGGGATGCATTTCAAAATAAGGATGGGAATTTATCTCTCAGGAAAATGCATTATCACCCTGAGCACATTCCCATGTGAAGGTTTTATCAGGACGGGACAGTGCAGTAGGACTGGTTACATTGCCCTTGCAGAGAGCTATCTTTTTTTTATTTCAAAAATATGCTTTATTCATTAAATAATTTGATGGTCTGTACAGTTGGTCATGCCATACATACGTAAACATTTACATACAGAGATCAGAATTTATCATTTGTATATACAGGTCTGTATGTTTATCAATCCTATGCCCACATTTTTAGCTGAGGCGTCAGCAGAGCCCAAATGACTGCATGGGCCCCCTGTTCTTCTTTAGGCAGGCAGATGTTACACGGTGGTCTTTCCCCACCGCGCCTTGGCGGCAGCTGCCCCAAGCTTCAGCGCATCCCTCAACACATAGTCCTGGACCTTGGGATGTGCCAGTCTGCAACACTCAGTCGGGGTCAACTCCTTCAGCTGGAAGATCAACAGGTTTCGGACCGCCCAGACAGCGTCCTTCACCGAGTTGATGATCCTCCAGGCACAGTTGATGTTCGTCTCGGTGTGCATCCCTGGGAACAGACCACAGAGCACGGAGTCCCGCGTCACGGCGCTGCTTGGGACGAACCTCGGCAAGCACCACTGCATTCCTCTCCAGACTTCTTCTGTGCATAAACGATCTCACAGGCAGAGCCCTTCTCACCACCAGCCAAGCCATGTCTTGGTGCTTGTTGGAAAGTTCTGGCAATGAGGTATTCTGCCAAATGGCTTTGACAGTCTGCTCAGGGAACCGCTCGATAGGATCCCCCCTCTCCCTTTCCCGAAGGGTCTCAAGGACACTACGTGCTGACCACTTCCTGATGGACTTGTGACCAAAGGTGTTTTTCTTCATAAACTTCTCCACGAAGGACAGGTGATACAAAACGGTCCAACTACTCGGAGCATTCCGCGGCAGCGAGGCCAGGCCCATCCTTTGCAACACCGGGGACAGGTAGAACCTCAATACGTAGTGACACTTGGTGTTTGTGTACCGGGGATCCACGCACAGCTTGATGCAGCCACACACAAAGGTGGCCATCAGGGTGAGGGTGGCATTGGGTGTATTTTTTCCCCCGTTGCCCAGAGTTTTGTACATCAAGTCCCTTCAGAACCGGTCTATCTTTGACCTCCATATAAATTGGAAGATGGCCCGGGTGACTGCAGCGGCACAGGTTCTGGGAATAGGCCAGACCTGTGCCACGTATAACAGCAATGACAGTGCCTCACACCTGGTGACCAAGTTTTTTTCTGCGATGGAGAGCGACCTTAACTTCCATCTGCCCAATGTCTGCCTCACTTTGCTGATACGCTCCTTCCAAAACTTGGCGCACGCCCCAGCCCCCCCGAACACATACCCAGCACCTTCAGGTGGTCGGTCCTGACGATGAAGGGGGTCGAGGATTGGGCAGCCCAGTTCCCGAAGAGCATGGCCTCGCTCTTGCCTTGGTTTATCTTGGCCCCCAAGGCCTGTTCGAACTGGTCACATATGCACATGAGTCTGCGCATGGACAGCGGATCTGAGCAGAAAATGGCGACGTCATCCATGTACAGGGAGACCTTAACCTGCAGGCCTCCGCTGCCGGGAATAGTCACCCCTCTCAGGCTCGCATCCTTCCTGATGGACTCAGCAAATGGCTCTATGCAGCACACAAACAGGGCAGGAGAGAGAGGGCAGCCCTGCCTGACTCCAGATCTGACTGGGAAGCTATCTGATTCCCACCCATTGATTGAGACTGCACTGACAATGTTGGTGTAGAGCAGTCTGATCCAATTGCAGATTCCCTCCCCAAAGCCCATTTTGGAGAGAACATCTCTCAAATACCCGTGTGATATCCTGTCAAAGGCTTTCTCCTGGTCCAGGCTGATCAGGCAGGTGTCCAACCCTCTGTCCTGCACGTAGGCGATCGTATCCCTGAGGAGTGCGAGACTCTCAGCGATCTTCCTGCCCGGCACAGCACAGGTTTGGTCAGGGTGAATCACCGACCCCAGAGCAGACCTGACCCGGTTGGCGATTACCTTTGACAGAATTTTGTAATCCGCATTCAATAGTGAGATTGGTCTCCAATTTTTGAGTTCCTCTCTCTCCCCCTTCCGCTTGTAGATGAGGGTGATGATGCCTTTCCTCATGGATTCACTCATGGTACCTGCCCGAAGCATACTGACATGCACCTCCACCAGGTCCTGGCCAATCAAGTCCCACAGAGCGGAATAGATCTCGACCAGTAAGCCGTCGCTTCCGGGAGTTTTATTCTTTTTGAAGGACTCGAGAGCCTTGGTCAGCTCGTCCAGAGATAGTGGCTGGTCCAGCCTCTCGCGTGTTCTGTCATCAAAAACCTTCGTGATAGAGGACAGGAAAGACTTGGAGGCCGCGCTGTCGGTCAGCTTCACGTCATACAGACTGGCATAGAAGGGTTTACTGATCCTCATGATATCAGCCTGAGATGACGTTATCGAGCCGTCTTCTTCCTTCAGGCTGCTGAGCACAGAGCTCTCTTTGTGCACCTTCTGGAAGAAGAAACGTGAGCACGTCTCGTCCTGCTCCACCGAGCGGACCCTGGACCGGAAGATTATCTAGGAGGCCTCCGAGGCAAAGAGTGAGGCTTGCTGGCCCTTCACCTCCTTGAGGTCCTCCATGACGTCAACCCCCATCGTCTGCAGCAGGAGCAGGTTCTGTATACTTTCCTGGAGCTGGGACAGTTTTCCCCGCCTCTCTCTCGCCTCCTGAACACCTTTGAGGATGAAGAACCTCTTGATGTTCCCTTTTACTGTTTCCCACCAGTCTGCTGGGGACTCAAACAGGGGTTTCACCGTTCTCCAACCTGCGTAGTCCCTCTTGAGCTCCTCAGTGTTTCCCGGGGTTGACAGCTTTGTATTCAGCTTCCATGTTCCCTTACCCACCCGCTGCTCGTCCTGTAGGTGACAATCGGCCAGTAGGAGGCAGTGGTCAGAGAAGAACATCAGCTTGACGTCGGTGGATCTGACCGAGAGCCTTGCAGAGAGCTATCACCGACACAGCAGGCTGAATGGTCTCCTCCTGTGCTGTAAGCCTTGATGACTTTCAAAACCTTGACAACTCCATCAGTACACTTACTGATCCAATTAACCCACTTACTATATTCAGGCAGTAAATCAGATACAGCCATTATCCAATGAGACAAACCCAGAGGTCTGAGAAAAGATAACACCCAGAAAATTCGTTTTTAAACAATCTTTCGGAAGCTGCATTTTTAAAAGCTTATTTATTATTGAAGAAAGGCTTTGGAGAAATAAACGCAATGCAGTAACTCAATAAAGCTCCTTCAGCATTTTTACTTCTTTCACAGGATGTGTACTTCTCTGCTTTAAAACGTCTTCATGATCCATCCCTAATTGCCCCTGGAAATGATGGCAGTGAGCTGCCTTGTTGAAACACTATAGTTCCCCTGCTACAGGCACACCCTCAGCGTTGTCAGGAGAGAGTTGGGAGCAGCCTGTCTCCATCTGTTCCATCAGGAGGGCAGTGGAAGGCCAAGTGTGGGAAGATGCACCTAATCAGCCAAGATCGCGTTGACTGGCAGAGTAGGACTAAAGGGGCTGAATGGCCTACATTAGCTTCTATTTCTTATATTCTTATTCTGTGCCTCTGTGTGTACTCACTGTGTATGGATCCCTGTAATACAGATCCCAAATTACTAATTGTTGCTGTTGTGGCTGAGGTGATACTCCAGGGACATTTCTAGCATCTCCAAGAGCTGCATTGCTCAGGACCATCCACCGTGGGAAGGCTTGTTCGTGTCGGAATATCATTGGCATTTGGAATAAAGAATCTCCTGCTTGCTTATTGCTGCTAAACCCTGAAGTCATGCGACACTAGGTTATAGTCCCACAGGTTTATTTGAAATCACAAGCTTTCAGAGCGCCTATCACTGCCTCACCACTCTGCTACCCTTCCCCTCTCCCTTTCTTTATCTGTAGCTCCCCCTTCCCCCATCTCTAGTCCTGAAGAAGGGTTATACCTGAAATGTTGACTTCTCCACCTCCTGATGCTGCCTGGCTCGCTGTGTTCCTCCAGCCTCCTGTTTGTCTGTTTTGGATTCCAGAATCTGCAGGGTCTTTTTTGTCTCTGAGTGATTTCACACAAACCTGTTGGACCATAACCTGGTGTCATGTGACTTCTGACTATGTCCACCCCAGTCCAACCCCAGGACCTTACAGTTGCTGTCATTGGCTTCTTGCAGTTAGTCTTCCCTCAGGGTTGGGGTAGCATTGAAATCTGTTTCTGAAACCCTTCCCTCTGGCTTTCTTCCCTTGAGACTGAACCTTGCTGTGTTTTCAGTCCTGGTCCAACTCCCACTGCACTCCCTCTATAACCTATACATACCCAACACCCTGTGACCCTGTGACCCTCTATAACCTATACATATCCAACACCCTGTGACCCTCTATAACCTAACACACAAAGTCCTGTTCATCCACCAGCCCAGTGCTCACTGACGTACATCCACTCCTGGTCAAGTTCAGTGTAGATTTTTAAATAATTCCTATCCTTGTTTTGAAATCCATCCCTCGTCTTGTTTGCGTTTTCTCCTCTTGCTCTGCTGTAGCGAGTCTAAAGGTAACAACATACTTGAATAATTATGCACACACAATGCACAGCCAGGGACAGACTCACAGACATAGACATAAGATATACACACCCACATGCATGCCTGTGTAGATGCATACATACATATACATGTATGTGCACATATATCCAGAAATTATTTTCAAACAATTTCCTGGAAAGTCCACAGTAAATTGTATCTAATTTGCTTTCTTATTCCCCTCATTTCCCATTGCCTTGTTGGTTCATTGTCACCAGTCATTCCAGACCACAGTAACATTTGAGAGTTTCAGTCTGTGTATGAGACAGACGATTATTATACTGGGATTGGAAACTACGAACAGCTCTCTCCTTCTGAACACATATGGAATAAGGGCATAGCCCTATCATTAGCTCCACATTTACTCTTTCATTATAACCTGGTCTTTAATCATGGAATACAGTAGTATCCTGTTTCCTGCAAAAATCCCAAAATTGGGCAGTTTTCCGACAATTAGGAAAATTCAATGCAGCTAACTTTATGGAACAGCCCCTCCTGATAGAAAGCTTCACTAATTACAGGTATCTCTGTGTGAGGTGCAAGCCGCAGAATCAGTTAAGAAGGGGGAAGAGTTTAACATTGCCCCATGTGGTAGCTGTAATGCATTGACGAGCAAACTCAATTGAAACCGCTGTATTTTAACCAAGCGGTTAACCCGTAAATCTGCAGAGGAAAGGAATTTCTTGAAGTTTGCGTTTGTAAGAACTGGATTCCAGTGTTTGAACTGGTCTTTCCTCATCGCAGTGTGAGGCATGTGTGTCCCAGTCAGGAATGCTCAGTCAGGTTTGAGACAGTGTGTGTGATGTACGTCTTGCTGCTGATTAAGGGATGAGTGAGCTGTTTAGGAAATTTCAGTTTCCACTCGCACAATCATAGTTCACTCACTTGTCCAGGTGACAGAAGTGCAGTTGAGTGCTTTAACAATCCTGCTTAATAAATGGGAAAGGAGACTGCAAAAAGGAGAATATCTTTGCTTTTAAATCATTTCAGGTTCCATGGGAATTGTCTCAAAAATTGATTGTGTTTTTGAAAAGAATTCTCTTTGCAAATCAGTGCAGAGACATTCTGCCGAAGGTGAGTTGTGGGCTCCTCGTTAGCTGCAGTTCCTGTGGTTACAGCCAATGGACAGCACTGCCTGTATTTATATGTTGTCTCTCTATCGCCCACAAAAATATAGTTATCTTTACCCAAACAGTAAGCTTTAAGAGCAGACTATTGAAAGAAACTGTTTAAAGTAATGTTATGTTCTCAGTCAGCTGCTAGACGTGTGTGACCCTCATCTGCACACCGTACTCCACAGCGTAACGTGGGTCCATGGATGAAATACAGGGAATTGAGTATCCTGTGGCTGTACGTACACAGTAGAGCCCAGTGCCCCATGAATTTACAAGTAAGAGCCATGGATAGCCAGGAGAGAATCGACCAGCAAAATAGGAATCTGAGATCATGGGTAGATAGAAACCAAGCTGATTGGATACTCCATTGGACAGTCCCATTCCTGGAATAGGGATTGTACTATTTTTGAACAATTTACAACCAACGTTAGAGTTTGAAACCTGACCTAGTTACACTTCCTAGAAGCAGCACATGTCTGGGTTGAAAACAGTGTGGAACATTTAAATCTCAGAGACATTAAACTTGGACAGAGCGGGTCACAAAATGTATTCTCCATCATCTCCCTTATCTTAAAACAAGTATAATCTTTCCTTCGTTAGCAGTTAATCAACTGCATCTGAAAATTGGGAGCGATTCTTTCTGAAGTAGTGCAAACATCACCAATTCACATCATCATCAAACCTGCCCCAAGTCAGCAGCTGAACACAGACTGGCCTGAGAAAAAAACAATGCCAACCATATTGTTCATACATGGAATGGTTGGTACAAATGTATATGGGAGATAGGAGCAGAAGTAGACCATTCAGCCCCTCAAGCCAGGATCGCCCTTTATTAAGGTCATGGCGGATCTGTTTGTTACCCACAATTCCATGAGTTTTTCACTTTCCACAACAAGCTTTGATCTGGTAACTTGTCAAATACCTTCTCAGAATCTAGGTACAGTACATCTACAGACTCCCCTTTATCCACAGCATATGTTATACCTTTAAAGAACTCCAATAAATTAAACATGATTTCCCTTTCACAAAACCATGCCAACTCTTCCCCATTACCTTGAGCTTTTCTAAGTGCATAGCTGTAACCTCTTTAATGGTCAATTCTGACACCTACTCTATGGCAGATGTCGAGATAACTGGCCTACGGTTTCCTGCATTCTGCCTCCCTCCCTTCTTGGGCAGAGGGGTTATATTTGCCGCTTTCTAGTCTGACGAAATCTAGGGAACTTTAGAAAATTAACACTAGTGCATCTACTACCTCATTTGCCAGCCCTTTTCAGAACTTAGGAAGAAATTCACCTGGACCCAGAGACTTGTCAGATCCAAGCTCCCTCGGTTTGATTTAAACCATTTGCCCTGTGGTCATAATTTCACTGGATTCTTCTCTCCCTCTGATCTCCTCATTTGCAGATCTCATTTGGATGTTTTTTGTATCCTTCACAAAGTTTTTGTTCATGTCACCACTGTCACCTACACTTTACACTCTTTCTCTCTCCCTACAGAACTAACACTCATTTCACTGACCCCTTTTCCTTTCCAAGTACCTGTAAACATTCTTGTTGGCTGTTTTTACATTCTGAGCTGGCTCCCTCTCACAGAGTCACACAGCACGGAAACAGACCCTTCGGTCCAACCAGCCCATGCTGACCATAGTCTCAAACTGAGCTAGTCCCACCTGTCTGCGCTTGGCCCATATCCCACCAAACATTTTCTAATCATGAATTTATCCAAATGTCTTTTAAACGTTAAAACTACCCACACCCATCACTTTCTCTGAAAGTTCATTCCACACACAAACCACTCTCTGTGTAAATAAATTGCCCCTCATATTTTTTTAAAACCTTTCTCCTCACCTTTGTGGGTGGCACGGTGGCACAGTGGTTAGCACTGTTGCTTCACAGCGCCTGAGACCCGGGTTCAATTCCCGACTCAGGCGACTGTCTGTGTGGAGTTTGCACGTTCTCCCCGTGTCTGCGTGGGTTTCCTCCGGGTGCTCCGGTTTCCTCCCACAGTCCAAAGATGTGCGGGTCAGGTGAATTGGCCATGCTAAATTGCCCGTAGTGTTAGGTAAGGGGTAAATGTAGGGGTGTGGGTGGGTTGCGCTTCGGCGGGTCGGTGTGGACTTGTTGGGCTGAAGGGCCTGTTTCCACACTGTAAGTAATCTAATCTAAAACCTTAAAAATATGCCCCCTCAAGTCTTGAACTTGCCCATCCTAGGGAAGAGACACCTGCCATTCCCCTTATCTATACCCCTCATGATTTTTTTTATATAAACCATACTTTAATTTCTTCCTCCTGATTAACCTTTTGATCATTTGTTGTCATTCTTTATATTCTGACCAATTATCTGTATGTTTTCTTTTTAAATTTGATACTTGCTTTAGTTAACAACAGCAGTGGCTGCTCCCTTTAGAATCTTATACTTATTTACATTTATTTTAGATGTAACATATTCTTCACAAGCTGGTATCTTAGTGACTGTTTTGCTTTGAGAGATGCTTCCATTTTCAATACACTCTGTGATCAATATTGGTTGCAACTTGTTTCAGGTTTTTGCTGCAGTTCCAGGTAATCATTAATATTTTAGTTTCCAGTAAAGGCGGTTGCCATTAATAGAAAGCAACGAACATATTGCCAGCAGCTGACCTAGTAAGTACATCCTGCCTTGTGTTCAGCAGCTCCTGTGATACCCTCCATTACTCCCAAAAGAACAGGTCTTTTTCTTGCAATGAGTCAGTGTAAAATATAAAGGAGTCTAATGATCATCACAAGGTCAAATGTTCCTGCTCTCCAAATCACAGCATTATCCTTTCAATTATTCCTTTTTTCCCATCCACCCCTGGCTATATCCTGCTGCAAATTAATCTGGTTCTCAGAAGCTTTTCATTGAATGAGAATCCATCCTAAAACCTCTTCCAACTTTAGCTGTGAATGTTGGTGAAGAGCTGGTGAGTGTGGCTAATTCCAACGAGACATCATAGGATCCCTACAGTGTGCATGCAGGCCTTTTGGCCCATCGAGCCCACACTGACCCTCTGAAGAGCATCCCACCTAGACGACGCCCCTACCCTTTCCTTGTAACCCAGATTCCTCATGGCTAACCCACTCAGCCTACACATACCTGAACACTATGGGTGATTTAGCATGGCCATTCCACCCTAGCCTGCACATCTTTGGACTGTGGGAGGAAACCGGAGCACCCAGAGGAAACCTACGCAGACACGGGGAGAATGTGCAAACTCCACACAGACAGTCGCCTGAGGGTAGAATCGAACCTGGGTCCCTGGCACTGTGACACAGCAATGTGACCCCAGAGTATTTGTTGTCATTGTTCAAATGAGATGCCAATCAGTTGCTAGAAAGCTGGCTATCTGTTGTAACAATCAAAATGTTGACCAGTGGCAGCTTTTAGTAAGCAGAGTATTTCTTTATTTCTGCTAGATTGAACTTTATCGAGGTTTTGGTCTAGTTTGTGTGAACTTGTGGCTGCAGATTGCAAAATTGTGTTTGGAAGAAAATATGGTGAAAAGTGGAAGTTCTTACTTGAGAATCAGCCACTGCGCTTGCATTTACAACCCCTTTAATGTAGTCAACTGTCCTAATGGCTCAACGCAGGAGCAGTTATCACACACCTGAGGGTGGAACCGAACCCAGGCCCCTGCCTCTGTGAGGCAGCAGTGCTAACCGCTGAGCCGCCATACTCAGTAGAACACTCCAGATCCTAATTATTCGCTGCATTAAAAGTATTTTCTTGTGACTTGGAGACAGTAAGGACTGCAGATGGTGGAAGTTAGAGTCAATAGATGTGAAGCTGGAAAAGCACAGCAGGTCAGACAGCATCCGAGGAGCAGGAAAGTCAACGTTTCGGGTGGATTCCTGATTCTCGGATGCTGTCTGACCTGTTGTACTTTCCCAGCTTCAGAAATATTTTCTGGTGTTGACTTTGCCAGCCTACGCCATGAGTCACTGCCTTGGGGAAATGGTGAAGTTGGGAAATGGCATGACAGAACAAGTCAGGGGACAGGAGAAGCAATTTGAAGGACTGGAATTAAATATCTTCTTGTTGCCTTGGGAAACTGAAGTGAAATCAGATATTTGGTGATGCAGCTGTGAAAAAGAAAAAAATCCCCGTCCTCAAACCAATTTGTTCTTGATGTGTTTCAGGCCCATTTTATTTTATTTTTGTCAGGACTGTTTGTTTTACAGCACACGACTCCTGATACTTCTCAAAAGCCTTGCGATGTGCGTTTCACCTCTGGGAGACTGTATCACTGGCCCGTCAATGGTTCTGTTACATGGAACAGTTGGAACACGTGGTCTCGAGGGCATTGGCTTTGGGGAAAGGTTAAATAGGCTGGGATTGTTTTCACCAGAAAGGTGGCAGCTGGGAGAGGTCTACAAAATTACGATAGGCATAGATAGGGTGGATAGTCAGAGGTTCTTATCCTAGGGTTGAAGTTTCAATTACAAGGGGGCACAGGTTTAAGGTGAAAGGGGGCAAATTTAAGGGAGATGTGTGAGGGAAGTTTTTCACACAGAGAGTGGTAGGAGTCTGGAATGCACAGCCAGAAGAGGCGGTGGAAGCAGGCACGTTGGGGACATTTAATGGGCATCTGGATGGTTACCGAATAGGGAGGGAATAGAGGGGTACGGACCAAATAAGGGCAGAAGGTTTGTTTTGTGGTTTAGTCAGGGCATGATGATCAGCACTGGCTTGGAGGGCCGAAGGGCCTGTTCCTGTGCTGTACTGCTGTTTTGTTCTCTTGTTGCTCTTGTCTTACACTGGGCATTACCAAGTGGCCGGGGCTGCTCTCAAAGATTGTGTTTCTGGTGCTGCAGTACATTAGGGTGACCAACTGATGTTGGGGAGCGGTGGGACAGGTGTGTGTCATTAAACAACCAAGACACACATTAATTATCTTGTCAGGCCTCCCGTTGGAAGGTCACCGTCACTCACTTGACTATTACAAGTTAATTCCACTTTAATTTTATAAACAGAATATGTTGATTTAAAGAAGAAGTTGATAAGAAAAGGCTAGATTCTTATTGTAAACCAGGCGGGACAGGTCAATGTGGTTCTCTCCCAAACTGAGTGTATAAACAAAGATATCAGCAGCCAAGAAAAAATCTAATTGTATTATACATTTCAACACAATCAAGCTTTATTTAGTTGCTGGAGTGTAAAGCTAATGCTACGTCCCTATTTGGGAATTCTAACCTTCAGGAAGACAACACTCTCTATTGTTGGACATAACTATTGATTGATAACATTTCAAACTGTTTACCAGCCTGCCCTAAATATTCTTATCATTTCCTCAACGTGCTGCGTTTCTCAAAGTTCCAGTGAGGTTTACAGCTTCCAATTGTGGTAGCTCTTGGGGCCACTAAATTATTGAATTATAGCAAGGGGCTATTCCGCCCCAATGGCCATTCTGAACCAGGCTTGCCCATCTGTTTCCAGAGCTGAAAATGTGTTGCTGGTTAAAGCGCAGCAGGTCAGGCAACATCCAAGGAACAGGAAATTCGACGTTTCGGGCATAAGCCCTTCATCAGGAAAGGCAGGGCAGCTTTGGCTGGGAGCTGGGCGGGTTGCGGTGGGGCATCTCCTGCCTGTATTAGGAAGGATATTTCAGAATAAAACCTGGAACAACGAGACCGAAGGACTGAGCAGATCAGGCTGTTTGCTCACAGTCCATTCAGCCCAGGTCCCTGGGCTATCCCCAGGATGAAGAGTAGTTGACTGCACGTATTGTGTGTGAAGGGGTTTTCACACATTATCAGCACTCTTCCTATTGCATAAAGGGGTTACATACCCCAGTTACAGCCCCCCTAAGCCCCTCCAGCCTAGACGATCATTCCTCACTATTGAATGTCCTTCCCCATGCTTGGCACCATTCTTGGAAAAGTGGGAGAGGGTAGAGGAGGGCGATTGAAGTGGGAGAGGGGAGAGGAAGGGTGTGGGAGAGGTGAGGGGAGGGTCATGGGGAGTGAGAGAGGGGAGGGCAATGGAAGTGAGGGTCAATTGGGGGTGAGGGTCATAGGGAGTCATAGAGGGGATGGACAGGTCATTGGGAGTGGAGGAGGACATGAAGTTGGTGAGATTTGATGTTACTGTGGCAAAATGGGCAAATGGTAATTTCTCGTAATGCTGCTCATATTGAATAAAGAACAGTGTTCAGAGATTTAATTCTTTCTAATTGCCTGGTGACACAAGAGGGGGAGCTTTGTCCTCTCCATGACCCAGTTGTAAAGTGCCCAGAGGGTCGCCCATTGGACCTGCCCATTTCAAGGTGCCCTTACCACTTTAGTGTGTCAGGCACTCGCTGGGTAGAATGAATGCTGCAGAATATGTACTCATTGGCCAGATTTAACACCAGCTTCTCTCAAAAAGAATAGGATGCTGCACTAACCAATTCCTTTTCATTTTCTCTTGATGATTTTGCAATCAATGTTCCTGAATCAGATAAAGGGATTGGGACTAATGCATCCAAGTTTTCTGAGCTGGAGTATAGGTCACTGGAGAGCACTGAGAGGCTACAAACAGATATAGATAGGTTGAGTGAGCAGATAGAGGAGGAAGTGTGTGCAGTTATTCATTTTAGTCATTGGAATGAAAAAGCAGAATACTTTGCAAAACGTTGTCCATATGTGGACTAGGCAAGAAAGTAAGTCGAATTAAGGTCATAGATGACTGTTGACCTGTTGAATGATCAAACGGCCAAATAGAGTCCTCCTGCTGCTATGGGTGTGTTCTTGTGAAGTGCCCTTCAGTCATGCCTTTGAACATCAAGAAACATCAACGATCCCACTTTGTCTCCATCTGACAAACTCTTGGGTAATCTAGGGCCTACATTGCTAGTTAAAGATCCAACCAGTGTCTTAAAGCTCCCATTACATGAAATCCGCTGGATTGATGGAATTTGTTGTTCACTGTTTGCTGATGGACTGGTACGCGCCCTGTGCTGGTCGCTCATAAATGGAAATGTGTGTCAGCTCATTTTAAACATGTGCCATAGCTCTCGCATTCCCGGGTTTGCTGCTACATCACACACACACACACACACACACACACACTCTCACACATATATACACACTCACTCATACACACACACAGAATCTCTCGCACACACACACTCACACATATATACACACTCAAAGACTCTCTCACACGCACACATACACACACAGACACGCACTCTCTCTCTCATACACACACGCACACTCTCACACATATATACACACTCACTCATACACACACAGAATCTATCTCACACACACACACTCACACATATATACACACTCAAAGACTCTCTCACACGCACACATACACACACAGACACGCACTCTCTCTCTCATACACACACGCACACTCTCACACATATATACACACTCACTCATACACACACAGAATCTATCTCACACACACACACTCACACATATATACACACTCACAGACTCTCTCACACGCACACACATACACACAGACACGCACTCTCACACATATATATACACTCAGTCATACACACACACACACAGAATCTCTCTCACACATACACACACTCTCACACAAATTTATACACTCACTCATACAGACACACACACAGAATCTCTCTCACACACATTCACACATATATACACACTCACAGACTCTCTCACATGCACACACATACACACACAGACACGCACTCTCACACATATATGTACACTCACTCATACACACACACAATCTCACACACACACACACTCTCTCACACTTATATACACTCTCTCTCTCTCTCTCTCTCTCTCTCTCTCACACACACACACCCCAAAGGGACGGCTGTGCAGCTGAACTCACTGCCTATGCAGCAAAGATAAACATCTTGTGTGTACAAGACCGTATTATATTTCAGTATTAATGCTCTTTAAAACAACTGCCAAAAGCTGGAGCTGCTGCCTTTCAGTATGGGACACTAAGCCCAACCAAAAGCAGCCTTGATCAAGTTTCACTTCACATAGTTACCCCCATCACAATAACTTTTAAATTGTGACTGGACCGAGGTTAAGGAGTTCAGTGATGGCAGCTACAGTGTAAAACGCACTGCTGTGCCATTGAACACATGAGGCTTTAGTCTGAGGGAGAGTGTCTGAGGATGAGATTTTTAACCTTCTCTCTGATCATGAACAGAAACTTCAAAACTATTCAGGAAGTTACACACAACAATCTCAGACAAAGAGGAGTTTGATGGTTTTGCCAGCAACAAATAGGCATCCTGTAAGTCTAAAGTATTTTTGTGGAGCCTCAGATTATGTGGAGATCCTCACCATTGATAGTTGGTATGTCTTCACTGCCACAGACTGGGCTTTGTGTTCTAGAACAATCTTAAAATAAAGTCGGGATAGGAGGGTGGGCCCTGCTGTCCCCCTTTTTAACACTTTTTTGAGGTGCTGTAAGGGGAGGTCAACATTCCCCCCATCACCTCCATCCCTCAAAACTCCCCGAATGGGTCAGACCTGTTGTTCCTGTGGTGCTGAGGGACAGGGAACGAGGGACATGGAAGGAGGAAGTGAAACTGACTCAAGTTCCTGACCACACAGCAACACTGAGGCTCAGTGTCGATGTTTTTCAAAGAAAAATATCATTGGAGGCTTTTTTTTTCAATCGTACTGAGAAAAAGTGCTATTTCTTTGCTAAAAAGGAACAGATGTTCCAGAATGTTCCACGTGGACCTGTCGCTATGAGAACCACAGTTGCTGGATTAATTTGACATCCTTTTTATTGCTTTCTCTTCCAGCAATGAAGTCACAAGGGCCGACCTAAAGAAATTGCCAGTGCTGCCCACACAAGCTTTGAAGGACCATCCATCCCTGGCTTATTGGTGAGTCTCACGGCCTCCTAATGCGATTTACATGACACAATGTTCACATACTGTGGGACAGTTGTCTCCTTAGCTCATGTGAGCTGGCAAAGGCGAGGGTATCAATGCGCAGGTAATGATTTTTAGTCCCTCGTATGTAACTGTGCAGACAGAGTAAAGTTTCAGCTGCAAATGTGTTGCTGGTCAAAGCACAGCAGGCCAGGCAGCATCTCAGGAATAGAGATGCTGCCTGGCCTGCTGTGCTTTGACCAGCAACACATTTGCAGCTGTGATCTCCAGCATCTGCAGACCTCATTTTTTACTCGAAGAGTAAAGTTTCAGTCAACTACCATAATAAAGTGGCTCTGCCTCCATTTGTGTGTTTCTTTGTGGGTGGACCACTCTGGATCTCCCCCTCACTCTGTCTTAGTCCCTTTTACGCCCGGGTTCAAGTACCCATTCCCCACCCCAAAAAAAAACAGAAATGTGTAATAACATCTGTGAGCAGGTTGATTTGAAAATGCCTATCCCTTGTCCATTTCCTCATAGTATTCTTTTTCCAGCGTTTCCCATCAATGGTTCCTGTCTCTATCTGCTCTCTACTCTAATGAGAATGCCCATATCTTTCTCAATTGATGGAAGTTTGCTAACTTCCTCCCTTCTCCAGCCAATCCCAACACTTCCTCATTCATCCTCCTCCTGAACATCCTTATCTCGAACACACCCAGCTCATCAACAACTTTGTTTTCTCATGTCTCTGTTCCCAAGCAAGATAATATTCAGAGCAAACAGCATTCTCTTCCTAAGATTCAGGGAAGGCAATAGTTGAGTGATGCTGTTGTTAGACTGTTAACCCAGTGACCCAGCTAATGTTCTGGGGACCTGGGTTCGAATACTACCATGGCAGATGGTGGAATTTGAATCCAATGAAATTCTGGAATTAAGAGTCTAATGATGACGATGAACCCATTGTCCATTGTCAGTAAAAGCCCATCAGGTTCACTAATGTCGTTTAGGGAAGGAAACTGCCATCCTTACCTGGTCTGACCTACATGTGACTCCGGACCCACAGCAATGTGATTGACTCCTAACTGCCCTCTGGGCAATTAGAGATGGGCAAATAAACACTGGCCTAGCCAGCGATGCCCTCATCCCGTGAATGAATAAAAAAACTTTCTTTGTGATGATGTGTTCTGACCTAGTTTTCTGTGGGACTCTCACTTTTCCAGATTTCGCAATCCCATCTCCCAGCATCTGTCACAAACCGACTCGATTACAAGAGTGAGAAGACCTCATATTCATTCAGAGTTAGTCTCCGTGTGAACGCCACATGACATGCTGTCTTGCTGTCACAGCGATTTCAGGACAGTATGATTCCGGCTGTGCATTTCTCCCTTTGCTGTCAATTTGCTTTATATATTGTTTTAAGTCTAAAGTCCCTTCAGAAGTGGATTGGTTGTGGAAAATTTATTTTGAGCTCCAGAAGATAAATTCTGCTTTCCCTGTGAAGATCCTTTTGTGAAGAAAGCTTGTTCCAAGGACAGGTCAGCAAAACCACAGTGGGCCTGCTTGTGTGATCTGTACTGTGAGGCAGAATTAAAAACTCTTGGGGCATCTTACAGCTCCAGCCAATCACCCCACCCCAGCCCGGACTCTAATCCGTCAGTGCTGACTCTGTCTTGACCCTTTCTCTCCTCTGAGTGTCAGAAGGTTGTGAGCCAGTGTGTTATAATGTGGTTATCTGAAGTCCTGATTGGTTCCCAGTGCTCCCCCATCTGTCCTCATTGACCCACACTAGCTCCTGGTGCAGCAACTCCTCGATGTTAGAATTGTTATGTTTGTTTTCACATCTCTTTGCTGCACTCTCCACGTGGGGTTAACAGCAATGTGTCAATGGTTAGACTGCACTCCTGAGTGATGTTAGGGCACATGGGACTAGGATCTGAGTGAAGGAGGTTCTGGTGAAACAACAACCAAAGTTGCTGGAAAAGCTCAGCAGGTCTGGCAGCATCTGTGAAGAGAAATCAAAGTTAATGTTTCAGGTCTGGTGACCCTTCCTCGGAACCGGGTCCTGGGTTCTGGTGAAGTCCAACTCTACCACATCCCTCTAACTCCTGGTAACTGAATAAATGCTCATCGATTCGCATTGATACAGTGCCTGTCCTTCATGTGCCTGACGCTCCCTCACTCTGTTGTGAAGACAGCAGACCTGATTGGAATCTGAGTGTACTCAGGAGGTCAGGCACTGTCACTGTCTCAAAGAGCACCAGGATAAAGAAGGGGCAGGGTGTTAAATTGGATAATCAGCCATAATCGTATGGAATGGCAGAATGGGCCTGAAGGGCTGAATGGCCTACTCCTGCTCCTAGTATCTATATGACTGCAGTATGAGCAGAGAGAAAGCCAGTGAGTTATGCCATGTCTATTCCTTGACACTTGTTTCAGCAACAGTAGGAGGAGGCTTCTTTTGAGATCGTTTGTAATGTGTGAGACATTGCTAAAGTTGTAATGGCAGAGATGTGCACAGTGGGATCACTTGTGCAATCAGGAAGCCAGACCTTTATCTCCATAACTCAGTCAAAATGTTGTAACACGGACTGAGTGGCTCCCAGATCGCTCCCAGAGCTTCAATCTGAAATGGCTGAAGTAATCTCAAATCCTTCTCCCAGTGGTGAGAACCCTCTTATATTTGACACAGTTGCCACTAATTGAGCCATTACAGGCAGAAAGGTTATAAACATCAGAGAGCTGACGCTCAGACAATTCCCAGTAGTGTGGCAGATAGTGTCCTTCTGAGGTTACGGTTAGGTCTATGATCAGCAGAATGTACAATGAGTTTACATCAAAACACACTTCTGATAGGTGTCTTCTGAGAATGCATCACTTCAGAGAAACTTGCAAAGCTGCTCCCTCTCCCAGCACTGTCATTTACCACATTGCAGAAACTGACATAGTTGAAATTGGATGCACTGCTTTTAATAGGAGTGGATATTGTCAGGGGTTCCTGAGCACATCCATTTTCACGCTAATTACCGTCCCCACTTCAGCTCAATGTGAGTTCATTTGTAATTCAATTCTTTCAGTTCCTCTGCTGCATCCTGTACTGCTGTGACTCTTCCCAGAGCCCAATCTCACAAATCCCAACAGTTTATACGTTGACCAAACAGCACAAGCACAGGCCATTCACCCATCCAGTCCCTGCTGGTGTTTTGTGTTTCACTTACCCCTCTATCCTTCCTGACGTAACCTCTCAGCATTTCCTTCTCTTCCCCTCTTCGTCTTGTATTGATCAGGTTTCCCCTTCAATACGTTTCACCTCAGCCACTCCAATGGGAGCAGGTTCCACACTTTGACCCACCAACCGGGAGGGACATCTCTCCTCAATCCCCATTGGAGTTCCTGGGCAATGCGGAAATGAAGGTGTTCATCAAGAAACTATATAAGGGAGAAAAATAGTTCACAAGACCGTAGTTCTTCTGTTAGTGAAGCTGCAGGAATGTTAAGTTGTTTTGAATTGTGTCAAAGCCTCGGACATAAACGAACACAAATCTGTCCGTGTTCGTGCTGACAGGATGGGGTTTGTCAAACATTGCTCAGCTTCTCATTCACAGTTTATTGCTACATAAAGGAGCAGAGACCAGAGGCTGGTGTGGGGACGAGGCTGTGAGGGTGGGGATGGGGCTGTGAGGGTGGGGACGGGGCTGTGAGGGTGGGGACAGGAGCTGTGAGGGTGGGGACGGGGCTGTGAGGGTGGGGACGGGGCTGTGAGGGAGGGAACAGGGCTGTGAGGGTGGGGATGGGGCTGTGAGAGTGGGGAACAGGGCTGTGAGGGTGGGGACATGGCTGTGAGGGTGGGGATGGAGCTGTGAGGGTGGGGATGGAGCTGTGAGGGAGGGAACAGGGCTGCGAGGGTGGAGACGTGGCTGTGAGGGTGGGGACACGGCTGTGAGGGTGGGGATGGAGCTGTGAGGGTGGGGACACGGCTGTGAGGGTGGGGATGGAGCTGTGAGGGAGGGAACAGGGCTGTGAGGGTGGGGACGAGGCTGTGAGGGTGGGGACGGGGCTGTGAGGGTGGGGACGGGGCTGTGAGAGTGGGGATGGAGCTGTGAGGGAGGGAACAGGGCTGTGATGGTGGGGACGAGGCTGTGAGGGTGGGGACGGGGCTGTGAGGGTGGGGATGGAGCTGTGAGGGTGGGGATGGAGCTGTGAGGGAGGGAACAGGGCTTTGAGGGTGGGGATGGAGCTGTGAGAGTGGGGATGGAGCTGTGAGGGTGGGGACAGGGCTGTGAGGGTGGGGACGGAGCTGTGAGGGAGGGAACAGGGCTGCGAGGGTGGAGACGAGGCTGTGAGGATGGGGACATGGCTGTGAGGGTGGGGATGGAGCTGTGAGAGTGGGGATGGAGCTGTGAGGGAGGGAACAGGGCTGCGAGGGTGGAGACCAGGCTGTGAGGATGGGGACATGGCTGTGAGGGTGGGGATGGAGCTGTGAGGGTGGGGATCGGGCTGTGAAGGTGGGGAGTGGGAAATGGGACTGTGGGGGTGGGTATGTGAGGGTGGGTATGTGAGTTGTGAGGGTGGAGAGTGTGGGAACTGTGAAGGTGGGAATTGGGGATGAGCTGTGAGGGTGAGGAATCGGGATGGGGCTGAGGGTGGAGATTGGGGGAGCTGTGAGGGTGGGAAGTTAACCATAATTTTGCACAAAGGCTTTCCCTTCTGTTTCTTGTCGATGGGCATTATGGTGGCAACCCAGTCTAAGCTGCTCCCACTCTCATTATACCGTGTATAGCATCCTATTGAATGGTGGAGCAGGCTTGAGGGGCTGAATGGCCTCCTGCTTTTCCTGTTCAATACAGCCCTTTCCAGCTAGGCCACCGCACTGTGTGGAATGGAACCACAGGAGCTGGCCTGGGTTGGTAGGCTCCGTTAGCTCAGTTGGCTGGATGGCTGGTGAGTGATACTAATAGTGTGGGTTCAATTCCCACACCAGCTGAGGTTACAATGAAGGGCTCCCCTTGCCTCAGGTATGGTGACCCTCAGGTTAAACCCCCACCACCCGATGCCTCTCTTCAGTACGTTATGATAAGTTTTTCTGCACCTGCTCTCATATTAATCCTTGACGTCCCTCACGGTGAGGGTGAATTCACTGTTGCTCGCTGGCCATTGGAAAAGAAGCGAGGTGAAGCTTCAGAAATGGGCAGCGTTAGCTGAGGGAAGGGTGTCCCACCTTGAGGGAGAGAAGGAGAGAAATTGAAGAGAGGACATTGACAAAAAAAAAGCTAAGGAAACAAGATCAGTAAATTCCCAAACTATTCACAGTAAGGTTAGTTTCAGAAGATAGCAATAAACTGGAGGTAAACTGATCTCATTGATAACAGCAGGTGCATCAATGTGGGGCTGTAGCTTTTACACAGCTGTTGGACTCTCCCAGTGTTGTCCCAACTATAAAGGCACAGCTGAGATGATACCGAAGATGTTTGACAGTCTGTGCCATTAACCTCTCCCTAACAGTAACATCACATGCATTCCACTCGGATAAAGGTCAGACCACTGGTTTACACTGCAGATATTTGAGAGGGAAATCTTTCACAGAGAGGAGGATGCAGAAACTCCCGGCTTCTTTTATTTTCTTCAAAATAGCCCCAGATTCTTTCCTCATCTGTGTCTTGAGCAGCATTGTAAGCGCAATTATAGGGGATGACATGGAGGAGCCAGTGTTAGACTGGGGTGGACAAAGTTAAAAAATCACACAACATCAGGTTATAGTCCAACAGGTTTATTTGGAAGCACTAGCTTTCGGAGCACTGCTCCTTCATTAGGAAGCTGTAGAACAGGATCATAAGTCACAGAATGTATAGCAAATGATAACAGTGTCATGCAACTGATACAATATATTGAACAAACCTAGATTGCTGTTAAGTCTTTCATCTTTTAGAATGGGTTGCAGGTTTCAGTTCATTAGTATGTAAATCCCAGAACTTCTTTCAAGTCACATTCTCAAGATAAGTTAAGATTTTATTTAAAAAAGTGACATCTCAGCTCAGACAACGCATTAAAGGAGTGAGGTTAGAGTCTGTCTGTATCCCAAACTTGACTCAGACTGGTTCTATTTCTAAAATAGGAATTTATAAGATATGACATGGATTGACTGCCTGCAGGTTGTGTGTTTTCTGAGCAACAATATGGCTGTCTAAGGAGCATCTTGTAGATAGTACACACTGCTGCTACTTTCAGTTCTGATCAAGAGTCTCCAGACTGAAGTTGCCAAATCTGCTGAGTTTCTCCAGCAATTTATGTCTTTGTTTCATATTTCCAGCAAGTGCTGATCTTTGCTTTATTTCACAGAATTGGTCCCTGGAGTAAAGTGGAATTAAGTAGAGTCGGACTGTATTGAAGAATGAGAGATGATCTGATTGAAACTCTTCAGGAGTTTGACAGCCAGTGATACAAAGTTAGGTGGATGGCAGGTAGTTCTGAGGAGGTGGGGAGGCTGCAGGAAGATTTAGACAGTTTAGGAGAGTGGTCCAGGAAATGGCTGATGAAATTCAAAGTGAGCAAATGCGAGGTCTTGCACTTTGGAAAAAAGAATACAGGCATGGACTATTTTCTAAATGATGAGAAAATTCATAAAGCCAAAGTACAAAGGGATCTGGGAGTGCTAGTGCAGGATTCTCCAAAGATTAACTTGCAGGTTGAGTCCATGGTTAAGAAAGCAAATGTAATATTGTCTTTTATCTCAAGAGGGTTGGAATGTAAAAGCTCTGGTTAGGCCCCATTTAGAATACCATATCCAATTCTGGGCCCCACACCTCAGGAAGGACACACTGGCACCAGAGTGTGTCCAGCGGAGATTCACACAGATGATCCCTGAAATGGTCGGCCTAACATACGATGAATGGCCAAGGATCCTGGGATTGTATTCATTAGGGTTTAGAAGGTTGAGGGGAGATCAAATAGAAACTTACAAGATAACACATGGCTTAGAAAGGGTGGACACTGGGAATTTGTTTCCATTAGTTGGGGATACTAGAACCTGTGGGAACAGCCTTAGAATTAGAGGGGGTCAATTTAGAACGGAAATGAGACATTTCTTCAGCCAGAGGGTGGTGGGCCTGTGGAATTCATTGCCATGGAGCGCAGTGGAGGCCGGGACGCTAAATGTCTTCAAGGCAGAGATTGATAAATTCTTGATCTTGAATGCCCATCAGCCATGATTAAATGGTGGATTGGACTCAATGGGCCAAATGGCCTTACTTCCACTCCTATGGCTTATGATCTTAACAATGCTAAACTCATATTTTTCCCATTTGGAGAATGGGGTCACAGTCTCAAACAATGTTATTGGAATTTAGGAATGAGATGAAGAGAAATTTGTAAATCATTGGAATTCTGTCCCCCAGAGGATGATGGATACTCAGAGTTTGGAGCATAATTGGTTAGCTGTGAATTCGTGTAGAATGTTACCCCAGCTTTAATTTTTGAGTGTTCTAATTTAAAAATAACCGGTAACAAGGTTTTGTGTTAAGTAAGATCAAAAGTTAGGTTATTGTGCAATTATTGCTATGATTTATTACGTAACAGAGTGATATAGTTATTAGATAAAAATGAAGATTCAAAGATTAAAAATAGTTACAAATTAAAGTATTTATAAAGATGATAGTCAGTTCAGACCTGTAACGTTGCAGATCCTTTATTTGCTTGAGGATTTCTTTTCTGAGGGGAAGGGGTTGAAGACTTGGAATTCAGAATACAGCAGCTTTAGTTGATTGGCTGGAGTTACCTGCCCAGGCTGACTCAGTAAGTGGAGTAGGCTTGAACAGAAAGGGTTTCTTGTTACTCATTGGTTCTGCAGTTATGGCACTCGGAGATTGCCTGAACCCTTCTAGCAGAACGGTGATTGATTTCTGCAGAATCCTTCTCTTGAGCTGAGAGTTCTTTCCCTGAGGATGTTCCTGGAGATCTCTCTGGAAAAAGATATCCCACCACCGTACAAAGACGAAGCTCAAATTGCCTGCTTTGTTAACTTTGCGAAAATAAGGACTGCAGATGCTGGAGACCAGAGTCAAGATTAGATTGGTACTGGAAAAGCACAGCAGGTCAGGCAGCATCCGAGGAGCAGGAAAATCAACGTTGATCATTCCTGAAACGTGGATTTTCTGCTCCTCAGATGCTGCCTGACCTGTTGTGCTTTTCCAGCACTGCTTTGTTAACTTTGGTGAGTCATTGTCGCACAAAGCACTATGGATTGAGCTCAAGTTCTTTGTGGGAGTTTCTTCCAGCCTCTCATTTGTCTCAGAAGTTTTTTTGAAGCCTCACACTTTGTAGCGATGCATTATTTTGTCCGGGGGTGGAGGGGTAATTAAATTCAAATTTTTTCCATTTGTAGTTGCTGTGAATCAGTAAGAGCCACCCATACAGCCCCTGCCAGCCATTGTCAACACTGTGCCAATTTCTTAAAAATTCATATTAACCATCTTTTTAAAATAAATAAGAATTGCACATTCAAGACAAAGGTTGAGAAATGGACGCTGAGAGAATTCAAAGAGATGTGGAAAGTGTGGGAATGCGGGATTTGGGTAGACATTCCGACAAATCTTGATAAATGGAAGAACAGACCATTCAAACCTGGTGCTAACCTCAGTGTACAGCATTTTCAGAAAGTCACAGTGCAGTTTTAAATGTAACGCGTGCTCTCTGTTACCCTTCAGTGAGGACAGAGTGATCGAACACCACAAGAAAGTCAGCGGACAGACCAGAGGACAAGCTATTGTGAAGTAAGTTGTGCATTTTCTGGAAATAAATTTTCTGGGATTAATTTTTATCAGGACTGTATCTTGCTGATCTGTTGAAAAAAACCGAACTGCTGGACTTTACCACGAGCAATGTTCTTTCTCCTGCAAACTGGCTACAGACTCCCTCTCTTGCTCGTTCTTGTGTAGTTTCAAAATAAACAGATTAATTCCTTGATTTAAGCAGTGAAGTGATGAATCTGACTCAAACACGTTCTGTGTTTGTGTGATAGCATCACCAGCAGTGACCTCCAAGTTGAAAACTCTTGCCCTTTTATGGTCAATACAAATGTGATTTATATTTTTCCCCAATGCCCTTTAATGACTGATTTAATTTCTGTTCGTTTTGCTCATTTGCCTATTTCAAATGTTTCTTCTTTGAGTTTTCTTAATATTCACGGTCCTTCTGCTGCCTATTTTCCTCTGTTTTTATTTATAGGTTTCACTGTGTAAATGTTTCAATGTTTCTGGAACACTAGGAGAAAAGTGATTCAAAATCATTTCTAACATTCCTTCCATTTCTTTTCCTTCCCAGTTACATGAGTATTGCAGAATCTCTTCCAACTTATGGAGTGCACTATTATGCAGTAAAGGTAAACTTCTTCACTTAAAAATGAATCCCCCCACTCCCACCCCCAACCCTGTTCTGTGTTCAGAAAGTCACAGAAATACGTCTCTAACAGATGACCTGACTGCCTTCCAGCTCTGGAAGACAGGGTGGTGAATTGTCAAGTTAATGTCTGTGATCTCTAAGCTAATGATATAGGGACAAGGGTTCACATCCCCACCCTGCCACATGGTGAGATTTGGATTCAATATTTTTTTTAAATTGACTGTAAAATCTCTTGCCGAATAGCAACCACTGTTGATTGTTGTAAAAACCTATCTTATTCACTCATGACCTTTAGGGAAGGGAATCTGTCATTCTTTGGCAATCTGGGCTACAAAGCATCAGCAATATGGTTGACTCTTAAATGCCAGCTGGGTACTTACGGATGGACAATAAACACTGGCATATGAATTAATAAAAAAAAAGCTCAAAGTGCAAAATTTTCGTCCTAGTCTTTAAATTCCTGTACAGTTTTGACCATCCCTGTCTCTGTACTCCCTCCCCTCCAGCCCTATCATGTTCCAAGAACTCTCCACTTGATGAAAGGGTGGACCCGGAGGAACCTTGAAGAACATGTTCACAGATCATTGAAGGCAGCACGGCAGGTAGAGAAGATGGTGAAGAAGGTGTATGGGATACTTGTTGAAAATGTGTTGCTGGTTAAAGCACAGCAGGTCAGGCAGCATCCAAGGAATAGGATACTTGCCTTCATTAGTAAAAGATATTGAATACAAGAGGAAGAATATCACGGAGCTGTATACAGTGCTAGGCCACAGCTGCAGAACTGAGTGCAGTTCTGGTCTCTACACAATAGGAAGGATGTGAGGGGATGCAGAGGGGATCCACCAGCATCTTTCCTGGGCTAGAGGGTTCCATCTCTGAAAAGAGACTGGATAGTTAGGAGTTTTCTCCTTCGAGTATAGAACAGTACATCACATGAACAGGCCCTGCGGCCCACAATGTTATACCGAACATGATAACAAATTAAACTAATCCCTTCTGCCTGCCCTGGTCTATACCTCTCCATTTCTTGGTTTATTGTTGTACTTATCTAAAAGCCCCTTAAACACCCCTATCATACCTGCCTGTACCACAGCCTGTGGCAGTGGTTACAGCAGAGAAAGTGAGTGGCACAGAGTTCTGAAAGGCCCAATCAGAAAAGATAAACAGCAGCCAAGAGCTTTAAGGTAAGGAGCAGGGGGTTTCGAGAAGGTGTTTTCATCCAGAGTGTTGTGAGTACCTGGAGTTCAGGCCCTAAGAGTGTGGTAGAGGCAAGAGCCATTCAGGTATTTAAGAACTATTTAGATGAGAACTTGAAACACCACAGCATACACGGCTTATTCCCGAAACATCGATTCTCCTGCTGCTCGGATGCTGCCTGACCTGCTGGGCTTTCCCGCGCCACACTTTTTGACATAGCATACAAGGGCCAATTGCTGGAAAATGGGATTGGAACAGATAGATGTTCGATGACTGGCACAGACATGATAGGCTGAAGGGCCTCCTTCCTTGCTGTGAACACCCTACGACTCATCTGTCCCAATTCTTTCGTTCTACTGTTGGCTTCAGCCATTTCGACCCAAGCCCATGACCTCCTGCACTAAAAAAATTTAACTCTCCTGTTTTCAGAACCAGTTGAAGAAAATTAGACCAGCCATCAAGTTTAAAAAAAGAAGAGCGCTTCATCATGAAATGTTGATCTGATATTGTTTTTGCACCAGAGATCATTGGTTAAAATATAACCATACAGTGAAGTGCGGGTCCATGTATAAGAAATAGGAGGAGTAAACCATTTGGATCTTGGAGCCTGCTGTGTCATTGAGTAAATTCACGACTGATTGTCTACTTCAACCCACCTTCCAGCACCATCCTCATATCGTTTCAGAGACAAGGAGAGGCTGTGATATTTTCTCAAAAGCCCTGCCAACTGAAACTTTATTTCCTTTAAACCAAACACAAAGGCTAGGGCTGTTTTCTCTGGAGCAGCAGAAGCTGAGGGGTGACCTTACAAAGGTTTATAGAATCATGAGGGACAGGGAGAGGGTGAATAGCCAAAATCTTTTTACAAAAGTGGGGGAGTCCAGAACTAGAGGGCATAGGTTTAAGGTGAGAAGGGAAAGATGGAAAAAGGACCTGAGGGGTAACTTTTTCACACAGTTGGTAGTACATCTGTGGAACAAGCTGCCAGAGGAAGTGGTGGACGCTGGTACAATGACAACATTTAAAAGGTATCTGGATGGGTGCGTGGGTAGGAAGGGTTTAGAGCAATATGGGCTAAATGCTGGTAAACGGGATTAGGTCAGATTGGGATGTCTGGTTGGTGCACATGAGTTGAACTGAAGGGTCTGTTTCCGTGCTGTATGACTCTATAACTCTGTAACCTCCTTAGAATGCAATTTACTTCGCCAAGCTCACTGTGATTATCCCCTCTCCACCCACTCACATCAGCTTTTTGACAGCATCGTTGCTGTTCTTGGAAGCTTTTCCTTGTTTTCAGTGAAAAATCAACTCAGATTTTAAGAAGGTATTTGTTTCGGTTCCACTTTCACCAGAAGTGAGAATGCTGATTTACTCATTCCCATTCTCACATCTTTGATTGAAGGTGGGCCTATTCTGTGGAATGATTCAAATTATTATAGAATCTGTCTGTTTGGATATTTCTTGAAGGGACAATGTTAAATGAATGCAACACGACCCGAGGTACCGAGTCAAAAATTCATTAAAGGTGGCGAGTCAGCAATGAAGTCTCTAATAATCAGAAAATGAGATAGGAGTACTAAGATGCCTTCTTATGCAGCACATAAAGGTGGTGATGTTCTCGTGGTATGATCATGGACTATTAGATCAGAGATCCAGGTAATGTTCTGGGGAACTGGGTTGAAGTCCCACCATGGCAGATTGTGGACGTTGACTCCAACAAAAAGTTAAGAGTTAAATGATGACCTTGAAGCCATCATCGGTTGATGGAAAACCCATCTGGTTCATCTTAGGGAAGGGAACTGCTGTCCTTATCCCATCTGGTCTACACATGACTCCAGACCCACAGCAATGTGGTTGACTCTTGACTGCCCTCTGAGTAATTAGGGATATGCTGGTCCAGCCAATGACGTCCACATCCTGTGAATGAATAAAAACAAACAAACATGATGCTATTAAAAATAACATGTGGGCATCATGAAGGGAGTGAGTTAGACTGAAAACCGATGAGTCGTAATGCTAGTGAATCCAGCAGAAACATTCCAACAGTAAGAGGACATTTAGAACCTTTCCATTGCCTTGTGAGGAAAGGCTAGACCAACAGGGTCTGTATCCTCTGGAGTTTAGAATAGCCCATGGGGACTTCATTGGAATGTTGTAGATCCTGGGGGGACTTGACTGGGAGGAGGGATATGGAAAGGAGGTTTCCTCTTGTGGGAGAATCTAGAATTAGGGGTCATAGTTTAAATGAAAGGGTCAACCATCTGAGTCAGAGAGGAGGAAGCATTTTCTCTCTCAGAACATTGAGAGTTTGCAGAATTCCCTTCCTTAGAAGGCCGTTGATGCAGAATATTTAAATATTTTGAAGGTGGAGGAGATAGATTCTTAATGACCAAAGGGATGGGAGATTATTGAGGATATGCAGGAATGTAGAGTGGAGGTTAAAATCAGATCAGCCACAGTCTGACTGAATGGGCCGAGCGGCCTACCGTTGTTCCTTGTTTATATGTTCGTAGAACGCAGTGTAGTTGGTTTCTCTTGTTGGTATCAGCAAGGCACTACCTGGAGTTCCCTGCCCTCTGTCACTGAGCACTGTTGCCTTTCACAGACAGCGGAAATGCTTTGACATGGCTGTACTCCACATTGAGCTCAGGCACAAGGTCACTTCCCACCTCCAGCTTTTATACTGCTTTACTGCAGTTCATTGAGACATGGTCAGAAATGTATGAAGAAGATTGGGAGGTCACCCATTAAAGACTTCTTCCTTTTCTCAAGGGTGTTTCAGTCTCCACATGCTGCTACTTCCTTCCCCTCCTTGTGTGGCCTTCAGTGGTGTGCAGCTGGTCAATAACATCACTGCCTGTTTATATTCCTCTTGATTTCTGTCCTCTTTATTAGTGTTAGCACTCATCAGGTCTAACTCCCTCACTTCACAATGCTCCTAGCGTTTCATGTTATTTTCACTCGAACTGTGTATTCTGAGTGGCAGAAACACCAAGCCTGGCTCACTATCTCTCAGAAAATATGAACCCAGCACCTCAGAAAGTATTTCAACAATAAACCACCATCTCAACGGAAAATCAGTCATGAGCATTCTCTTTTAATTCACTCATGGAATGTCTCTGGCTGGGTGTCTCTGGCTGGGCCCAGCACTTTATTGCCTGTTCCTTGTTGCCCCTTGAGAAGCTGGTGGTGGTGAGCTGTTTTCTTGATCCACTGCAGTCTGCCTGCTGGGGGTAGATCACCAGTGTTGTCAGAAGAATCCCAGGGTTTTGACCCAGCGACACTGAAGGAACGGTGATATATTTCCAAGTCAGGATGGTGAGTGTCTTGGCGGGAAATAGCAGGAAGTCGTATTCCCATGTAGCTGCTGCCCTTGTCATTCTAGAGGTAGTGGTCATGGATTTGGAAGGTGCTGTGAAAAGAGGCTGGGTGAGTTATTGCAGGACAGATTAACAAAAGTATAGAACTGCAAGTTTAAGAGTTATTTGCGCACATATCTCTCTGTCATATATTGAAAGAATGTTTGTTGAGGTGCTGATTACCAGACTCAGTGCCTACTCTTTTTGGAGCAGGAAAATCGACGTTTTGGGCAAAAGCCCTTCATCAGGATTACAGGCCTCTATTCCTGATTAAGATTACAGGCCTGTATTCCTGATTAAGATTAGAGGCCTCTATCCCTGATTAAGATTACAGGCCTGTATTCCTGATTAAGATTACAGGCCTCTATTCCTGATTAAGATTAGAGGCCTCTATCCCTGATTAAGATTACAGGCCTGTATTCCTGATTAAGATTAGAGGCCTCTATTCCTGATTAAGATTAGAGGCCTCTATCCCTGATTAAGATTACAGGCCTGTATTCCTGATTAAGATTAGAGGCCTGTATTCCTGATTAAGATTACAGGCCTCTATCCCTGATTAAAATTACAGGCCTGTATTCCTGATTAAGATTACAGGCCTCTATTCCCGATTAAGATTACAGGCCTCTATTCCTAATTAAGATTAGAAGCCTGTATTCCTGATTAAGATTATAGGCCTCTATCCCTGATTAAGATTACAGGCCTGTATTCCTGATTAAGATTAGAGGTCTGTATTCCTGATTAAGATTACAGGCCTCTATTCCTGATTAAGATTAGAGGCCTGTATTCCTGATTAAGATTAGAGGCCTGTATTCCTGATTATGATTACAGGCCTCTATCCCTGATTAAGATTACAGGCCTGTATTCCTGATTAAGATTAGAGGTCTGTATTCCTGATTAAGATTACAGGCCTCTATTCCCGATTAAGATTACAGGCCTCTATTCCTAATTAAGATTAGAGGCCTGTATTCCTGATTAAGATTATAAGCCTCTATCCCTGATTAAGATTACAGGCCTGTATTCCTGATTAAGATTACAGGCCTCTATTCCTGATTAAGATTACAGGCCTCTATTCCTGATGAAGGGCTTTTGCCTGAAACGTTGATTTTCCTGCTCCTCGGATGCTGCCTGACCTGCTGGGCTTTTCCAGCACCACTCTAATCTAGACTCTGGTTTCCAGCATCTGCAGGCCTCACTTTTGCCTCAGTCCCTACTCTGTCTGTCACTGGAGTGCCAGGGGCTCTTTACGTGTAATTTTGACACATTGAGAGCAGTCAGTGCCAGCTTTCCCAATCGAGTGGATTCACCAGAAGTTCTTCTTGACTTTCTGACGGGCTGCAGGCTCTCTCTTTGGCAGGACTTCTCTGACCAAGATCAAGGACTGTGATTAGTCTGGGATGTCCAGATGCTGCTGCAATTCTGACTGAGCTGCTGGGGTTCCCTCATGGGGCGTCTCTGCCTCTCGTATTCACTTTGCTCCTTTAAGACATCCAGTCCAATCAAACTCCCTGGCCAAGCTTTTGGGCATCTCCTGAAGGAGGCACAGTATGACATATTGTCCCCTAGTATTTCTCCGAAGCATCTTGGGATGTTCCTGTCCAAAGAGCAATCATGTAGATGAGTCTCTGAGGGAAGCTGTGATGTAACTGTGAGCTCAGTGCCCATTTTCAACAAGAGGGTTAGGTGCTGCAGAGCTCAGAGTAGACTGTCCTGCTGCCCTGATTTAATGTGCAGGTTGTCAACAACCATTGTCTAGAAGTAACTTTTTAAAGAGATAGGGACAAATGGCCTTGTGGTATTATCATTAGATTATTAATCCAGAGACCCAAGTACAGCACCACCTTCGGTACAAAGGTCCCTTGGTGCAAAATCTTAGGTACAATGTAAAAACTAAAGAACATGACAGTCCTTCTTAGTGTTAAGCAGAAAGATAAAGAAATAATTCTTGGACAGTGGTACACAGTCAGTGAGTTGCCCTGGAAGTCCTCAACATTGACTCTGGACCCCATGAATTCTCATGGCTTCAGGTTAAACATGGGTAAGGAAACCTCCTGCTGATTACCATGTACTGTTTTAGATTACTTACAGTGTGGAAACAGGCCCTTCGGCCCAACAAGTCCACACCGACCCGCCGAAGCGACAACCCACCCATACCCCTACATATACCCCTTACCTGACACTATGGACAATTTAGCATGGCCAATTCACCTGACCCACACATCTTTGGACTGTGGGAGGAAACCGGAGCACCCGGAGGAAACCCACGCAGACACGGGGAGAATGTGCAAACTCCACACAGTCAGTCACCTGAGGCGGGAATTGAACCCAGGTCCCTGGCGCTGTGAGGCAGCAGTGCTAACCACTGTGCCACCGTGCCGCCACTGTTCTCCCTCAGCTGATGAATCAGTGCTCCTCCATGTTGAACAACACTTGGAAGAAGCACTGAGGGGGGCAAGGGCACAGAATGTATCCAGAGTAGGGGATGTCACTGTCCAACACCAAGTGGGCTCAGCAGCAGCATTACTGATTGAGCTGATTGTGTCCTGAAGGACACAGCTGTTAGACTGGGTCTGGGACAGGTGGGAAACAACAAGGGGGGGAAAACATACCTGACCTTATCCTTACCAATCTGCCAGCTGCAGATGTATCTGTCCATGACAATACCGGTAAGAGTGACCACCACACAATCCTTGTGAAGACCAAGTCCCACCTTCACATTGAGAATCCCCTCCATCGTGTTGTGCGGCACTATCACTGTGCTAAATGGAACAGACTTCAAACAGATCTAGCAACTCAAGACTGGGCATCCACGGGGAGCTGTGGGCCATCAGCAGCAGCAGTATTGTACTCAAACACAATCTGTAAACTGGATAAAAGCAAATTACTGCGGATGCTGGAATCTGAAACCAAAAGAGCTGACGTTTCGAGTCTAACTGACCCTTTGACAAAGCTTTGACAAAGGGTCAGTTAGACTCGAAACGTCAGCTGTTTTCTCTCCTTACAGATGCTGCCAGACCTGCTGAGATTTTCCAGCATTTGCTCTTTTGGTTTCACAATCTGTGAACTGATGGCCCGGCATATCCCCCAGTCAACCATTCCCATCAAGCCAGGGGATCAACCCTGGTTCAATGGAGAGTGCAGGAGGGCATGCCAGGGGCAGCACCAGGCAGACCTGAAAACAAGGTGTCAACCTGGTGAAGCTACTAAACAGGACTACTTACATACCAGCAGCATAAGCAGCAAGTGATAGGCAGACCTAAGCGATCCCACAGCCAATGAATCGGATCCAAGCTCTGCAGTCCTGCCAATTCCAGTCGGGAATGGTGGTGGACAATTAAACAACTCACTGGAGAAGGAGGCTCCACAAATATCCCCATCCTCAACGATGGAAGAGCCCAGCACATCAGGGCAAACGATAAGGCAGAAGCATTCACAGCTGAAAATGTGTTGCTGGAAAAGCGCAGCAGGTCAGGCAGCATCCAAGAAACAGGAAATTCGACGTTTCGGGCACGAATTTCCTGCTCCTTGGATGCTGTCTGACCTGCTGCGCTTTTCCAGCAACACATTTTCAGCTCTGATCTCCAGCATCTGCAGTCCTCACTTTCTCCCAGAAGCATTCACAGCAGTCTTCAGCCAGAAGTGCCAAATAATTAATATATCTTGGTCTCCTTCAGTTGACCCCAGTATCATAGATGTGATTCTTCAGCAAATTCAATTAAAGTCATATGATATCAAGAAACAGTTAGAGGCACTAGATACCCAAAGCCCTGACAACATGCAACAATAGTATTGAAGACTTGTGCTCTAGAACTCACCGCTCCCCTAACCAAGCTGTTCCAATACAGTTACCACAATGTGGTAAATTGCCCAGGTGTGTCCTGTACACAAAAGGCAGGGCAAATCCAACCTGGACAATTATTGCTCCATCAGTCTACTCTCAATCATTGATAAAGTGATGGCAGATGTCATAAACAGTGCTATCAAGCAGTATCTGCTCAGCAATAACTTGCTCAGTGACGCCCAGTTTGGGTTCCCCCAAGGCCACCCAGCACCTGAGCTCATTACAGCCTTGGGTCAAACATGGACCAAAGAGCTGGATTCCAGAGGGGAGGGGAGAGGGACAGCACTTGTTCACTTCCGCTAGTTGGAGTCATACCTGGAACATAGGAAGATGGTCATGGTTGTTGGAGGTCGGAACATCTCTGCAGGAGTTCCTCAGGGTTGCGTCCTAGGCCCAGCCATTTCAGCTGCTTCATCAATGTACTTCCCTTCATCATTAAAGGTCAGAAGTGGGGATGTTCGCTGATGACTGCACCATGTTCAGCACCATTTGCAACTCCTCAGATACTGAAACTGTTCATGTTCAAGTGCAACAAGATCTGGATCATATGCAGGCTTGGGCTGACAAGTGACAAGTAATGTATGCCACACAGATGCTAGGCAATAACCATCACCAAAAAGGGACAATCTAACATCGCCCCTTGACATTCAATGGTGTTACCATCACTGAATCTCCAACTGGGGGGTTACCATTGAACAGAAACCCAACTGGACTCACCACATAAACACAGTGGCTACAAGAGTAGACCAGAGATGAGGAATGCTGCAATGAGTACTTCTTCTCCTGACTGCCCAAAGCCTGCCCATCATCTGTAAGGCACTCTCCATTTGCCTGATGGATGTAACTCCAATAGCTCTCAAAAAGCTTGACACCATTCAGGACAGAGCGGCCCGCTTGATTTTCACCACATGCACAAACATCCACTCCCCCCCATCACTGACGCTTAGTTGTAGCAGTGTGTACCATCTACAAGATGCACGGCAGAAAATCACCAAAGATCCTCAGGCAGCACTTCACCGAGAAGGACAAGTGCAGCAGATACATGGCAACACCATCGCTAGCAGGTTCCCCTCTGGCTCACTCACCAGCCTGACTTGATTTGATTTTGATCTTATTGTCACATGTACTGAAGTACAGGAGTACAGTGAAAATTGTATAATTGTATATTCTTGGCACCATCTTAGGTCCAAGTACTTAAGTACAGAATCAACGGAACAATCTAGAAAGAAAGAGTTAAAAGTTAAACATGGCAGTAAGTATATATAGCATAAAACATTTGAAATAAGATTGAAAGTTCTAATTGGAAGTGTATCGGCGTTCCTTTAGTATTGCTGGCTCAATATCCTGGAATTCCCTCCCTTACAGCATTATGGGTCTACCTGCAGCACATAGAGTCATAGAGATGTACAGCACGGAAACAGACCCTTCAGTCCATCTCGTCCATGCTGACCAGAAATCCTAAATTATTCTAGTTCCAGTTGCCAGCATTTGGCCCATATCCCTCTAAATCCTTCCTATTCATATACCCATCCAGATCCCTTTGAAATGTTGTAATTGTACCAGCCTCCTCCACTTCCTCTGGCAGCTCATTGCATACACACACCACCCTCTGCATGAAAATGTTGTCCCTGAGATCCCTTTTAAATTTTTCCCTTCTCACCTTAAACCAATGCCCTCTGTTCTGGTCTCCCTCACCCCAGGGAAAATACCTTGTCTATTCACCCTATTCATGCCCTTTGTGATGTTATAAACCTCTATAAAGTCACCCCTCAGCCTCTGACACTCCAGGGAAAACAGCCCCAGCTTATTCAGCCTCTCCCTATAGCTCAACCCTCCAATCTTGGCAACATCCTTGTAAATCCTTTCTGAACTGCAGCGGTTCAAGAGAGCAGCTGTCCACCATCTTCTCAGAAGTAAATAGGGCAGGCAATAAATGTTGGCCGAACCAGAGATATTCACACCCCACAAATAAGTGAAGAAACAGTTTGTATCAAGCCTGAAGAACCTATATTTGAGGAGTTTTGGTTGCAGACATTATGCTGCAGTTATACACAACCCTAGCTAGGCCTACCTCTGAGCACATCTGGACACGTCACCTTAAGAAGGTTGTATTGACCTTGGTGGGAGTATAACGTAGGTTTACAAGAATGATATGTGGACGTCAGGGTTAAGTTATGAGGAGAGATTATAAAAATGTCTCTAGAAGTTTGACGGTTAAAGGTTGATCAGATCAAAGTCTTCAAGCAGGAAAAGACAGGGCAGATTCAGATCCACTATTCCCACTGGGTGGGGATTCTTGAACAAGGGAATAGTCTGAGAATTAGGGCCAGAGTTCGTACAGGAGAGATGTTCTCCACACAAAGGGTGGGAGAGGTTTGGAACTCTCTTCCACAACTGATGCTGGATCAATTGTTAATTTTAAAACTGAGATGAATAATTCTTTGTTCAGCGAAGGTATTAAGGGAGCTGAAAATGTGTTGCTGGTCAAAGCACAGCAGGCCAGGCAGCATCTCAGGAATAGAGAATTCGACGTTTCGAGCATAAGCCCTTCTTCAGGGCTTATGCTCAAAACGTCGAATTCTCTATTCCTGAGATGCTGCCTGGCCTGCTGTGCTTTGACCAGCAACACATTTTCAGCTGTGATCTCCAGTATCTGCAGACCTCATTTTTTACTCGAAGGTATTAAGGGATACAGGCCAAAGGCAGGTAGATGGAGATAGGCCACAGATCAGCCAAGATCTCATTGAATGGTGGAACAGATTCAAATGGCCTATTCCTGTTCTTTTGTTCAAGGCACTCCATAAATTTGGAGGATGTTTTTAAATGGCCACAGTTCCAAACAGGGATTCCTTTCAGGGGTGATAAACTATAATAGCCCTCCTGCCTCTTCCTGTTTAAGAACAAAGTAGATTGGGGAAGATTAATTGACTTAGTTGAGTTTGCACATCCTGAAACTCTGAATGGACACTGTCATTGTTCCCCTTTCAGTTTTTTTTTAGATTACTTACAGTGTGGAAACAGGCCCTTCGGCCCAACAAGTCCACACCGACCTGCTGAAGCGCAACCCACCCATACCCCTACATTTACCCCTTACCTGACACTACGGGCAATTTAACATGGCCAATTCACCTAACCCGCACATCTTTGGACTGTGGGAGGAAACCGGAGCACCCGGAGGAAACCCACGCAGACACGGGGAGAACGTGCAAACTCCACACAGTCAGTCGCCTGAGGTGGGAATTGAACCCGGGTCTCTGGCGCTGCGAGGCAGCAGTGCTAACTGCTGTGCCACCGTGCCACCCACTGCCTGCTCATTTCTGCTTGGAATTTGAAGCTTCCCAGACTCAACATAATGAGTTGAACAATTCCAAAGTGGAAATTTTGCCCAAAATTTGTTTCCTCTCTCTCCCCCCTCCAAGTGAGTTTCTCTTGCTGTCTCTCTCTCTCTCTCTCTCTCTCTCTCTAGGGTCTCTTTTGCTCTTTTTCTCTCTCTATCTCTCTGTGGGCCTCTCTCTCTCTCTCTCTCTCTCTCTGTTTCTGTTTCTCTCTCACTCTCTCTCAGGGTCTCTCTCTCCCTCCCCTCTCTCTCTCTGTGTTTCTCTCACACTCTCTGGGTCTCTCTCTCTCTCTCTGTCTTTCTCTTTCGCTCTCTATCTTTCTGTGGGCTTCTTTCTCTCTCTATGTTTCTCTCTCACTCTCTCTGTGGGTCTCTCTCTCTCTCTCTCTCTCTCTCTCTGTGTTTCTCTCTCACTCTCTCTCTGGGTCTCTCTCTCTCTCTCTGTGGGTCTGATTTTTCCCTGTTTTTTCTCTCAGACACCAGCTGTTCATCAATCCACTACTCACACCTCCACCAGGCACATCTCTGCTTCCTCCCATTACCACTCCTTGGCCAAGTAACACCAAGCCATTTGTCAAGTGATCATTGCACACCTTCACTTTTGTTCTTTCTTTCTACACCCCCGCCCCCCGCCCCTCGCCCTTGAATTGCCTAAAACCTGTAATATCTCAAACTATTTGGATGAAGGGTCACAGACCTGAGATATTCTGCCGTTCTCTCTCTGCTGCCTGATCTCCTCAATATTTCTAATAATAGCTGTTCCTTTATTCCTAAGAAAAGTTGTACTTGGAAGAATTAATCTAGCAATGTTCCAAAGGTGACTTGAAATTGACAGATAATAGAGTTCAGTGTCTGAGTACCTTGTCACAATAAACAGGGGAAGTGACCTCCATTAGCCCTGCTCCTGTTGGGTCTTTACTGAGTTCTGTTTGGTGCACTGTGTTCTACACAAGAAGATATCACATGATAATGATATAGGATTTAGACAGAATGCAAGTCCACACTTTCAGTGAGGGCATTATTTCTACACTCCAAAAACTTTCCCACCCATTGATTACTCATTCCCCATATTTACGCGCACTATCTGGGCTGGCACAGTGGCTCAGTGGTTAGCACAGCTAACTTACAGTACCAGGGACCCAGGTTCAATTCCACCCTCAAATGACCTCTGTGTGGGGTTTGTACATTCTCATTCTCATTCTCAACTGCATGGGTCCCATCTGGTTTCTTCCCACATTCCAAAGGTGTGCAGGTTAGGTGGACTGACCATGTTAAATTGCTCATAGTGTTCAGGGATTATGTAGGATACAGGGATAGGGTGAGGGGTAGAGATGTGTCTGGGTGGGATGCTCTTCACAGGGTCAGTGTGGACCCGATGGGCTAAAAGACCTGTTCCTGTACTGTAGCGATTCTATTCTCTTAATTTATTTCCCTTGGTCATGGGGTGTGGGTGCCATCCACCAGGGTGCCAGCATCAATTACCCGTCCCTAATTCCCCAGAGGGCAGTAAAGAGTCAATCACATTGCTGCGTGTGTGGAGTCACATGTGGGTCAGATCAGAGTCAGAAAGTGTGGCACTGGAAAAGCACACATTCCTGATGAAGGGCTTATGCCTGAAGCGTTGACTCGCCTGCCCCTCGGATGCTGCCTGACCTGCTGTGCTTTTCCAGCACCACACTGTTTGACTCTGACTCTCCAGCATCTACAGTCCTCACTTCCTCTCTGTAGGCCAGACCAGGTGAGGATGGCAGATTTCCATCCCTAAAGGACTTTAGTGAACTAGTTGGGTTTTATAACAAGGGCTATCATTAGAATTAGCTTTTAATTACATGTATTTACTAGAGTCAAATGTTATAATTTACCATAGTTGGATTTGAACTTAACATTTCCCACGGCATTACCCTGGGGCTCAATTGCTCTGTGCAGTGCCACCATACTACTGCCTCTCCCTTCATCTAGCCATTGCCTATTCTATTATTCCATTAGGTCTCAGGCGTTAAGCAGCATTAGATGATAACGTTGGAGGTAACTCAGAGAAGGTTAGCGAGGATGATCCCGGGTATGGAGGGATTGTCTAATGAGCAAAAGCGACATAGCTTGGAACTCTACTCATTGAAATCTATAAGAACAAGAGGTAGTCTCACGGAAACATATAGGATCCTTAAGGGACTTGACAGGGTCAGTGCTGTGAGAATGTTTCCCTCCATGGGAGAGTCTAGGAAGAGAGGACACAGCCTCAGAATAAAGGGGTACCGATTAAATACTGAGATGAGGAGGAATGTCTCCTTTCAGAGGGTTGTGAGTCTTTGGAACTCCCTGCCCCAGGGAGCCTGTGTATATCTACGGCTGAGATCGATAGATTCTTGATCAGTCGGGGAATGAAGGGCTAAGGGGAAAGGGCAGGGAAGCGGACGTGAGGAATGTTGGATCAGCCACGATCCTATTGGATGGTGAAGCAGGCTCGAGGGGCCGAATGGCAACTGCTATTCCTGTTTCTTACGGTCACAGTGGCCTCTGGTTTTCCCTGTGTTTCTAGGGTTTAGTGTCTGTATTTTAACAGCAAGATGTGTTGAATGGTAAAATATTATGATTTATCTGATAGGACAAGCAAGGGATCCCCTGGTGGCTGGGACTGAGTTACAAAGGAATTTTTCAGTATGACTATCATGACAAAGTGAAGCCGAGGAAGGTAAGTGGAAAAGTCCGTGTAATACTGTATATTGTAGAACTTTGCTATCTCATTATGTCTGTTAATAACAATATGTAAATTCCTTAAATACAAAAACATTCCCCCTTTTTGTCAAGAATAGAATGAATCCAATCATATAAATTATTTAATTTGCAAACATATTGAGGGGTTTGTTGAAGTGATTGGAGCTTTGAAGATGTCAGTGCTGATTGTCACTCAGCAAAGTGTGGGGTCGCACAGTGGCTCAGTGGTCAGCACTGCTGCCTCACAGCGCCAGGGTCCCGGGTTCGATTCCAGCCTCGGGTGACTGTGTGAAGTTTGCACATTTTCCCCATGTCTGCGTGGGTTTCTTCCCACAATCCAAAGATGTGCAGGTTTGCTGAATTGCCCATAGCGTTACGGTGCATTAATCAGGTGTAAATATAGGGGTCTAGGTGGGTTACTCTTCGGAGTGTGGACCTGTTGGGCTGAAGGGCCTGTTTCCATACTATAGGAAATCTAATCTAAAAGATAGTGTTTGTATCCTGTTGAGGAAAGCCACGTAAAACCCAGGGGGGTTTTAAATATATTCATGGGATGTGGGCATCGCTGACTAGCTCAGTATTTATTACCCCTTCCCTATTGTCCTTGCAGAGATGGTGGGATCATATCAGTTAGGAGCAGGTGCAAGTCACTTGACCCACTGAGTGCGCTAGACCATTCCGTAAGGACATAGCTGACCCGATTACTCCATATTCGTGCCTAGCCCCAATGGCCTTTCCCAACCTCCCCTCCCCTAACTTATCAAGAATCCATCCACTTCTGCCGTAAATACTGAAACACCTGCCTCCAGACCTTCTGAGGAAGAAAATTCCAAAAAATCACAGCCCTCTGTGAGAAACAAAATTACCTCAGCTCTGCCTAAAATGGACAACCCTTTACTTTCAAACTCTGACTCCTAGTCCCTGAATCTCCCACAAGAGGAAACATTCTCTCCACATTCATCTTACCAAGATCCCCAGGATTCAGAAAAATCACCTCTCATTCAATTCAGTATTAATCCTGTTGTAGCCTGTCCAACTCTTCCTCATAAAACACCTGCCCATTCCAGGTATTAATCTGGTAAGCCAGACCTGAGCTGTGAGAGCTGCCTTCCTGAACCACAATGTGGAGGAGCTGGTGTTGGACTTGGGTGCACAAAGTTAAAAATCACACAACACCAGGTTATAGTCCAACAGGTTTATTTGGAAGCACTAGCTTTCGGAGCACTGCTCCTACAGCAGGTGTTCGCTGCAGTCCATGTGGTTTAGGGGCAAACTCTGAGGGCTGTTGGGAAGGGAGTTCCGAGATATTGACTCAGCAACAGTGAAGGAATGACGGTAAGTGTCAGAATGGTGTGTAGCTTGAAAGGCAACTTGTAGATGGTGATGTCCCTGTGTATCTACAGCCCTTGTTCTTCTATGGGGTCGTAGTCACAGATCTAAAAGGTCTGATCAAATGTGGACTGCCTCACTCCAACTTGAGCATCACACAGAGTGAGTCTTCAAAGTGGGGGCCAATAGTGCAAATACTGACGACCTGTGTCTGAACAGTTCCTGGTGTGCACACAATTTCTTGTGGAATGGTGTGTTTTGATTGTACCTCCCTAATCCAGCAGCCTAGGCACTGGGCCTTTGCTGGGCCAACCAACTTACTAGACCACAGGCAAGTCAATGCAAGAACACTTTAAAAGAGAAGAGCTCATCGTGACCTTCTCATGGCTCGTGGATGAATGACATTCCAATTGGACACCAAATCCAGGATTTCAGGAGGTCCAATCTGGGCAGAGTGTTACAAAATGGAACATAAATAAAGATGGAAGCAGACACCCTAGAGCAGAGCATGGGCTTTGTCTGTACCTTACTGCTACCGTGGATGAAAAATGGTTACAAATCACAGCAGTCAACTGCTGTATTTATTTTATGATCATGTGTCAGTCAAGCATGCAAGTTCTGATGAGCTGATTGATTTTTATTTGTGCTACTGACTTTGACCTACTTCAGATATATTTGATGAAAATTGACACAGTCACACACTAACACAGGCGCAGTCTCACACACACAACTACACATCTACATACAGAAGCATACACACAGACATACACAACCATCACACAGACATACTCGCATACAAACACATACACATTCTGCACAAAGACACACACTCAGACACACACACACACATCCCTAATGTACTTCCTATAGTTTGTGGTGAGGATGTGGTGACATATGACCGTGATCACTTTAACACAGGAGCTGCTTTTATCTGGAGCGATACAGATGTGTGTGGTGGCAAATCTACCCGGATTTATTGCTGAGTCATTTGGAACTGTATGGATTTCTTTCCAGCAGAGCGTATGGATTGTTATTTTATTCTTGTCGACTCACACAGCTCACTGGATTGGAGTTACAGAAATGGGATTCTAATTCTTGGAAAATTTGGAAAAATCCCCCAGATTTACTTTACTGTCAATGAATACATTGCCTGCCACATGTGGCTGATTGGAAATCCAGATGTGACTAATGTATTCACAAATAAAACATGAGTAATAGGCACCGTTGCTGGCCATGTGAGTGCAGTGCTAATGCTTGTAGTTTTTAAAGAGCATGAGAGAGTGGATATTGCCTGAGGCTGGGGATCTAGAACCAGGGTCACAGTTTCAGAACAAAGTGTCAACCATTTAAGAGTCAACTGCACTGCAATGGGCCTGGGGTCACATGAACACAAATATGCACACTAACTGATGCACACACCGTGACACAGATTAACTCACACACTCTCGTATTAAAGGGTGAGGCTCACTGAAGTGAACAGAACATCATCTGAAAGTGTTTGGCAAGCCCTTGCTGAGGAGAAAACTCGTCACTCAACAGTCTGTGAATCGTTGGGACTCTCTGGCCAGCGAGAATGCTGACTCCTTACAGTGTATCTCCACCGAAACGGATAGGTTTTGGATACCCAACAAATCAGGGGATAGGGGAATAAGGTGGATTAGATTTACTATGATTTTATTGAGTGATGGATTGAGTTTGAAGGGCTGAATGGCCTCACACTCCCATTTCTTATGTTCTTCCACACAATATATGAATGGGTTCACCATCCTTATTTGTACTGTGGTTGGTAAAAGGTAGACAGCGTGAATCGTTTGGATCGTTTCGAGTAATTTATTTACTTGACTGGAGCTGCTTGTGAAGTGATTAGACAAACACAGTAAACCATTTTCAATTGTAACCCTAACCTTTAAAACGACCACACACTTACTGACATCAGCTCTGTTTTGCAAAGGGCTTACCAAACACTTTCAGATGATGTTCTGATCATTTCAGTGAATCTTGTCCTTTGATACTGTCCATGTGACTCCAGACCCACAGCTATGCAGTTGACTCTTTAACTGCTCTCTGCAATGGCTAAGTAAGCTGCTCAGTTCAAGGACAATCAAGGATAGGCTTCACACGTGGCCTTGCCAGTGACACCCACATCCCTTCCAAAGATGGAAAGGAAAAGCAATTCCCCGACTGGTATCCATCAGTCTCAGTTTTAAATCTTCAGTTCACTGAGCCATGTTTACAAGGAGAGAGAGAATCTGTCAATTGCATTCATTGTCCAATGCATCTTGTTACATCATGCTGCTTCCAGATCCCCCCCTCCCACCCCCCACCATCGTGGGCAGTTTCCTTTGTTACATTGGAAATGGAACCCTGATAATAAGGAGCATGAAGGATCTCCAGCAGCAGCAGCAGACACGCACGGCTGTCGCTTCCTCTGCTCTCAAGACACACGACACCACTCCCCATTGATCGACCTACCACTCCTCCCAGGGAGATTGTGTAAACAACTGGAATTATTATCTTTGTTTTGTCTTCAGCACCAACCTGCAATTTCCTTCCAAGCCACTCGCCATCCTGACTTGGAAATATATCGCCGTTCCTTCACTGGGTCAAAATCCTGGAATTACCTCCCTAAGGTAACCCACAGCACACGGACTGCAGTGGTTCAAGAAGGCAGCTCACCCCCACCTTCTGGAATACTGTGTCCAGTTCTGGTCTCCCTGTTACAGGAAGGCTGTTATTAAGCTGGGGAGATATGAGAAGAGATTTACCAGGATGTTGCCAGGTATGGAAGGTTTCAGTTATGCAGGAAGTCTGGGACCATTTTCAGTGGAGCATAGGAGGCTGTGACGTGACTTCATAGAGGATGATAAAATAATGAAGGGTGTAGATAAGGTGATGGGCAGGTGTCTTTTCCCTAAGGTGGGCATTTCAAGACTAGGGGACGTATTTTTAACATGGGAGGAGAGAGATTTAAAGAAGACATGAGGGTCAAATGTTTTACACAGATGGTGGTTCGTGCGTGGAATGAACTTTCAGAGGAAGTGGTGGATGGGAGTACAGTTTAAAACACAGTTAGATAGGTCCATGAGTAGGTGTGGCATGGACCAAGAGCAGGCAAGTGGGACTGGTTTAGTTTGGGATTATGGTCGGCATGGACTGGTCGGACCGAAGGGTCTGTTTCTGTGCTGTATGACTCGATGAATTCCTAGTTTGGAAGCAGTTTCTTTGTTAAAATCTGGAAGCCTCCAAATGACAATCACGTGAACCTTGCTCCACAGGGAGTCATCCTGCTCAGAATCTGTGGCAAGAACTAAGACAATCATTTTGGAAGCAGATGTAGTGTAAGGTCTCTGGAGGAAGCAGTGATGTTGCCAAGGGAGCATCTTAGATCCATTAGTGCGTCTGGTGACTGCAGAAATGAGGCTGGGTTATGCACTGTGACATGTGATGAACAAACAGGAAGGTCTTTCCCTTCTGAAAGACTGAGGACGTTTTACACTGGAGATTGAAACTCTAGTGACAAAGGAGGGCGGGGGGAGTGCAGGAGGGGGAATGCGAGTGAGCTACTGAGGAGCATGGCTGAGAGCTTACATGAGAACTGAGTGCTTTTCACAGCTCTGCACAGAATATTGATAGACCTTTTTATAATCAGTTGTTTATTTAGGCTGTTTTTGAGTTGGCTGTACCTTGTCTGTCAGTCAGGTGGTGTTGAAAGCAACAAAAGGAAAGAAAAGCATGGATGTATTATAGCACCTATCACCTTGTGTGGTTAGCACTGCTGCCTCATTGCATCAGGGACCTGGGTTCAATTCCAGCCTCGGACGGTGTAGAGTTGGCACATACTTCCCGTGGAGATGCTGGGGATCAGAGCGAAAAATGTGTTGCTGGAAAAGCGCAGCAGGTCAGGCAGCATCTGAGGAGCAGGAGAATCGACGTTTCAGGCATAAGCCCTTCTTCAGGAATGAGGAAGGTGTGCCAAGCAGGCTAATAAAAGATAGGGAGGAGGGGCTTGAGGGAGGGGCGTTGGGAATGCGATAGGTGGAAGGAGGCTAAGGTCAGGGTGATAGGCCAGAGTGGGGTGGGGGCAGAGAGGTCAGGAAGAAGATTGCAGGTCAAGAAGGCGGTGCTGAGTCTGAGGGTTGGGACTGAGAAAAGGTGGGGGATGGGGAAATTCCCCTCCCCTCCCCACCCCCTCTCCGGCCTATCACCCTGACCTTAACCTTCCTTCCACCTATCGCATTCCCAATGCCCCTCCCCCAAGTCCCTCCTCCCTACCTTTTATTTTAGCCTGCTTGGCACACTCTCCTCATTCCTGAAGAAGGGTTTATGCCCGAAATGTCGACATTCTTCCCGTGTCTGTGTGGGTTTCTACCCAGTAGAGAATGTGGTGCTGGAAAAGCACAGCAGGTCAGGCAGCATCCGCGGAGCAGGAAAATCAAGCATAAGCCCTGCATCAGGAATGACCACTGAGTGCTCCGATTTCCTCCCACGGTCCAAAGAGGTGCAGGTTAGCTGGATTGGCCATGCTAAATTGCCCCGAAGTGTTGAAGGATGTGCAGGCTTGGTGGATTAGCTGTGGGAGATGTGAGGTTAAAGTGGGATGCTTTTCAGAGGGTCGATACAGGACTTCGCAGGTTGAATGGCCTCCTCGTGCACTGTGGGGATTCCATCATGGCCTCAGGCCATCCGGCTAATGGCATACCTTGGAAGCGTGGATCCTGCTATTGGAAACGGAGCAGCCAACGCCCACATTTCTGACAGCATTTGTAGGTCTACCTACAGCATGTGGACTGTAGCATCGGTTCAAGAAGGCAGTTCACCCCATCTTCTCAAGGGGCAACTAGGGACTGGCAATAAATGCAGAATGAACTGACCGAATCCCCCTGACTTCTACACTTCCTCATGTTTCAGTTCCCGGAACAAAGGGATGCTGTTGAACAGATGTGCCTTAATGTTGACAGGAGATCAAGTCAGCATGGGCTACGTTTCAAGGGAGGGTTTGTTTCATTCATTCAGTCATCTCAGACCATTTGTCATCACAGCTTAGTGTTAACAGTATAATGAAGAATGATCGCGCAACATAAATCACACAGATCTGCTTGCAAACACCTTCCATCTCCTGCCAAATGGCCAGAGCAAGGAATGACTCCTCCAGTCACAGAACTGAAACAGGAAACCCACCCTATGGAATAAATGGTAGTATTATCGTGCAATTTGCATTCAGTTAGAATTTTAATGAGAGATGGATCTGACTGTTTCAATTTGCATAAAATTATAAAATAAAGCACTTACATTTATGCAGAATGTCACAAAGCCCACCTTGGACTGAATTCTATTTGGAGTTTATTGACAGCAGTTATGCATGGAACCATTGAGTTAATGTTTTGTGCTAATGAATCAGTTTTGCTGGTTAATCAGCCTTTCAGGTTTGCAATGTGAGAAGCAGTTCCTTTCTGTTTTTTTAGCCTGGTGTTCCCTTGCAGCAGAAAACATTAAGCAGCAATATCATTACCAGTAATTTAACAATAATAAAGATAGTTCACATTGTGTCGACCCAGAGTGTGCTGTTTTTACAGTCAGACTTGTTCCTCTTACTGCAGTCTTTGCGTAATCTTCAGCCAATGGGCCCTTCTTCCCATTTCACCTTCGAAGCTGGGTTATTCAGCCATGGAGGAATCACTTGATAATTAGATTAGATTCCCTACAGTGTGGAAACAGGCCCTTTGGCCCAACAAGTCCATACCGACTCTCTGAAGAGCAACCCACCCAGACACATTCCCCTCCATTTACCCCTGACTAATGCACCTATTACTATGGGCAATTTAGCACAGCCAATTCACTTGACCACATCTTTTGGAGTGTGGGAGGAAACCGGGCCACCCGGGGGAAACCCACACAGACACAGGGAGAATGTGCAAACTCCACACAGACAGTCACCTGAGGGTGGAATCGAACCCAGGTCCGTGCGCTGAGGCAGCAGTGCTAACCACTGAGCCACTGTGTCGCCCCCATCTGTCTTACCCAAGTCAGCAGGGTGAACACTAGCTGTCTCCCTTCTCTTTAGTCCCGGTGGAGTGCAATCAATTACACGTTTGCTTCAACTGCAATAATTAGAGAGTGAAGAATTGATCTGGGACCAATCTGGGTAACCAGCAGCACTTGAGACGCTCATTTCTATCCAAGAGATGGACTTCACTTTCAACATTCGGTATCTGCACTGAATTGGAGACCATTCTGCTCAGCCCCAGAGGTTGCAGAGAGAGACACACAGGTGCTGTTGCTGCTACTTGCAGTTGCCAAACTGTCCAATCTCCTTCAAGCACCAGGAGGTAGCTCACTCACAGCTGCAGAGTTTACAAAAACAGAGACCGGACCTGCGTTATTTCACCATGTGGCTTCTGGCTCTAACTTTGAAAATCAGTACCAAGCCTTCGTACACTGAGACATGTGTTCCTCATCAGGCATGATGGAATGAATGTTTCGATGCGCTTAAATAACATACATAGCAACCAGCAAAACAGATGTGAGTAAACATTGCTGTCTATAGTGAAAAGGCAAAACAATGTGAGGAATTACTTTGCTCATGATTTAAAGGAATATCATTTTTAAATGGATTCAGGAGAAGATTCTTCTCACAACAAGCTGAAGGAAAGAGTCAATAATTGTTCTCATTCATCTTCCGCTGTTTCATTGAGTAAACTAATACTTTTTATTCATTTATGGGATATGGTCATTGATAGTTTGGGTGGCATCTGTTGCCCGTCCCTAATTGCCCCCTTGAGAAGGTGGAGGTGAGCCGTGTTCTTGAACCACTGCAGTCCATGGTGTGTAGAGACACCATAATACCCTTAAGGAGGTATTTCCAGGATTTTGACCCCAGTGACCCTGAAGGAATGGTGATATATTTTCAAGTCAGGATGGTGAGTGGCTTGGAGGGGAACTTGAAGGTGATGGTGTTCCCATGTCTCTGCTGTCCTTGTTCTTCTAGATGGAAATGGGTTTGGAAGATGCTGTCTAAGGATCTAGTGAATTTCTGCCGTGCACCTTGTAGACAGTACACACTGCTGCTACTGAGCTTTGGTGGGAGAGGGAGTAAATGTTTGTGGATGTGGTGCCAGTCAAGCAGGGGCTGCTTTGTCCTCGATGGTGTCAAGCTTCTTGAGTGTTGTGGAGCTGCCCCCATCCAGGCAAGTGGGGAGTATTCCATCACACTCCTGACTTGTCCCTGGTAGCTGATGGGAAGTCAGAAGGTCCTCACCACAGTATGTCTAGCCTCTATCCTGCTGTTATGTGTTTATATGGTGAGTCCAGTTAAGTTTCAGGTCGGTGATAATCCCCTTGGATGTTGATAATGGGCGGTTCAGTGATGGTAACACCATTGAATGTCAAGGGGTGATGGTTAGATTGTCTCTTATTGGAGATGACCATTGCCTGTCATTTGTATAGCGTGAATGTTATTTGCCACTTGTCAGCCCAAGCCTGAATCATGTCCAGACCTTGTGGCATTCTCCTGATCTGTTCCTTGTAGACGATGAACAGGATTTCGAAGCCAGGAGGTGAGTACACACTGCAGCATTCCTAACCTCTGAAGTGCTCTTGTAGCCACGATCTTTACATGGCAAGTCCAGTTCAGTTTCTGGTCAACTGTAACCCACAGGAACATCAATCATGGAGGAACAAAGGAACTGCAGTGGGCTGTTCGGTACGATCATTGATCTGTGGCCTAACTCAACCCACCTGCCTTTGGCCCATGTCCCTTAATTCCTTTGCTTAACAAAAATATATCCATCTCAGATTTCAAGTTAACAGCCGATCCACCATCTGCCACTTTTCATGGGAGAGAGTCCTTCCCTTTGGGTGTAGCAGTGCATCCTAATGTCTCTCCTGAATGGTGGAAAAGTTAGATTCTCTCTCATCATTCTCTCATTGTTTCATCATGAGTAATTGTCCTGTCATACAGCTGCACTATTCTCTTCAAAGATAAATTTTGGGATGATTTTGAAGCCATTGCCTCTAACAGCTCTCTCTCCTTTGCAGTGTTTTCCTGAGTAGCTTCTGTCTGCTGTGGAACCATCTGCAAACCCTGGACTGCTTTCCTTACAGTTTGATCAAATGATCAATCAGTTCCTTGGGCTTTTCTCTCTCTCACTTACTTACACTGTCTGCCCTGAGGCCCTTTCCCTGCATGAAATATTCAGTAATTTTTGACTTACAGACTCAGCAATCTTGTCGATCGATCCTGCTTTTCCTGGCGTAGGTAGATGGATGTTTATGCCGTTTTGAATAAATAAACATATCTGTACACTTATCACGCCAAGAATTGGGGACTGAGGGAAACAACACAGGAAACAGAAAATGTCACTGTCACCTTGCTCAGATGTACGCACCACCCAAACTTAGAGGTTGAGGGTTTTGTGATTCACAGTCTACAGGTTGAGGAGCCCAACAAACAGCAGGAATTACTGAAACCATACGTCAAGGTATTTTGTAAAGGCAGCAAGTCTTTGTCAGAGGTCCCAAATTTCACGACCACTGGCTTCGACATTGGATCAATTAACAGGCTAGCTCTTGACGGGCTGTTTTCTGAACTGGAAGATGAGGTCTTCACCTTGCATTTAATTTTATTGTCTGCTATCATGTCTGTCTGATGTTATAGTCAACACAGGCCCACTCCCACATCTGAGTTTAATCTGAGGTTCACCGCACCTCGGACAAAGGGGCAGAGTTGAGAGGGCAGGATCATCAAAGGAACCTCGGCTGTTGCAGGAAGTGAACACACACTGTCTGCATCACAAATCTGCCATCCAGCCAACTGAGTCATAGAATCCCTACAGTGTGGAAGCATGCTATTGGCCCATCAAGACCAGAATGGCTCTCTGGAGAGCACCCCACTCAGACCTATCTCCCCCCCCATCCTATCACTCCACATTCCCCCGCATTGCCCACCTAGCTTGTATATCCCTGGACACTATGGGCTATTTAGCATGGTCAATCCACCTAACCTGTACATCTTTGGACTGTATGAGGGGGAGGGGGAGGGGGAGAAGCTAGAGCCCCCAGAGGAAACACACGCAGACACGGGGAGAATGTGCAAATTCCACACAGACAGTTGCCAGAGATGTGAATTGAACCCGGGTCCCTGGCGCTGTGAGGCAGCAGGGATGTGCAGGTTAGGTGCATTAGTCTGGGGTAAATGTAGAGTACTATGGGAGTGGGTCTGGGTGGGTTAATCTTTGGAGGGTCAGTGATCTACAACACGGTGAGTGGTGCTGACAGGGTAAATGTGGAGAGGATGTTTGCACCTGTGAGAGAATGGAGAACCAAGTTTAAAAATAATGGATTGCCTGTTTAAGGCTGAGATCAGGGCGGCTGTTTAGGGCGGCACGGTGGCACAGTGGTTAGCACTGCTGCCTCACAGCGCCAGGGACCTGGGTTCAATTCCCGCCTCAGGCAACTGACTGTGTGGAGTTTGCACGTTCTCCCCATGTCTGCGTGGGTTTGCTCCGGTTTCCTCCCACAGTCCAAAGATGTGCGGGTCAGGTGAATTGGCCATGCTAAATTGCCCGTAGTGTTAGGTAAGGGGTATATGTAGGGGTATGGGTGGGTTGCGCTTTGGCGGGTCGGTGTGGACTTGTTGGGCCGAAGGGCCTGTTTCCACACTGTAAGTAATCTAATCTAATCAGACAAAAATATTCCTCTTTAGACCCCTCCTTCAAAAGACAGTTGAAGTGAAGTCTTTGAATCTTTTCAAGGCAATGATGGAGAGATTCTTGATAAACACAGGATGAAGTGGAGGGGGTGGGGGGGAGGGAGGAGTTGATTGGGTGGCAGGGGATAGGTGGAAATGGTGGGATAATGGGGAAGCCATGATCGTATTGAATGGTGCGGCCTGAGTGGCAGTTCATGTGTAAGAATGTGAAGTAATACACTTCACTCTGTTAGCAGGAGAGAAGCAAACCCGCTGTAATGCCGTGAGCACCGTAACTTTCTCAGAATCAAGTGTTAATGTTCGATAGGCAAAAGTGAGGCCTGCAGATGCTGGAGATTAGAATCTAGATTAGAGCGGTGCTGGAAAAGCACAGCAGGTCAGGCAGCATCCGAGGAGCAGGAAAATCAACATTTTGGGCAAAAGTCCTTCATCAGGAATGCCCCACCCCACCATTCCTGATGAAGGACTTTCCGATTTTCCTGCTTCTCAGGTGCTGCCTGACCTGCTGTGCTTTTCCAGCACCACTCTAATCTAGACTCTGTAATGATCGATTGCACATTCCAAATTGCTTTTGGATCCCAGTCCAGTCGCTCCAGTTCTATTTTAAATGCTCAGTTAGCCGGGCAGGGGGAGGTAACGTGGATCAAGGAGCAGGCTGGTTGAACCGTGCCCTGCACTCGTGTTGTTTTATGAATCTGGAAAGGAGCAGCCTTGCTGAAAGATGAGGCCTCCATTCCGGATGATTTTGTCAGGAGGTCACACTCATTACAGGCATCTGGAGCTCATCTCCTGCAGCCTCCTGCCCAGGAGTCACAGCCTGCCTTGCCAGGTCCCTCTGCCTTTGACACAGCCCCATGTGGTCTCAGCTGAAAATTCTCACAACACAAACATCTGGCGTGTTTGAAATTCCTGAACCTCCACAGTAATGGGAGCCTAAAAACCCTCATTAGCATATGTCCGTTCAGCAGTCGGCCAGAAATCCAACTCAGAAAGAAAATACTCCAGTTAAAAAAAAACATTTGGAAGTGAACTTTGGAAATTGCCACTCCGCTCGAGGAGAGAAGGCAGGTTTTTGTTTCTTTTTCGATGAGAAAGGTTAGGAGTAAGACTGTTACCTTGTGAGTTGGCACAGATTTTGGTTTATTTTCAGCTGCTCACAAGGGTTTCTGAGGAAGCTCCACCCTTGGAAAGCTTTTATTGTGTTCCCACTGGTTATATTGCTGCAAGCTGTAGTGCATGTCAGGAGCTATTGTAGATTAGTGAGCAGGAAGTTAGGTCCCAAGAGGGGCATGTGATTAAATGTCTTCTCATCTTTTACTTCCAGCGAGTTCAGGAGGATAGGAAATTATGTTCAGCCGTTCTCCAGCACTGAGTCACAGCTGCTTTTGCTTACTGCTCAGAAGCAAGGGTACAGTGCTCCAGGAAACCCCAGTGTTGCAGGAATCAAAAATGAAGAGGGAAAGCAGTCCACCAGAAGGGACTCTTAATCGCCGTTTTTAAAAGACCTCAGCAAAACACACCCAAAGTGTTTGAGCTGACCGTTCGGATTTGTTTTTCACTCTCTCCTGCGTCCTTGGCTGTGGAAGGAGAGGGGAAAAGTGCAGAGAGTCGGTGAAAGTGCAGACATGTGTATGTAAGGGACCTGAAGAGAGAGAGAGAGAGAGAGAGTCTTTATGTCTTTAAAGAGGGTTAAATAACGAGATGGCTCTAATTCTCGATTCTTTGTCTTGTTAAGATTTTCCAATGGAGGCAGTTGGAGAACCTGTACTTCAGAGAGAAGAAATTTTCTGTGGAAGTGCATGACCCACGCAGGTAAAGGAAAACAGCACTGCTATTGTTGATGAGCGGTGATCTAATTGGACAATGCCTGCTTTAATGTTCTTACTGCTGAAATAGCACGGAAGCGAAAAAATGTGGAATATTTGTAATCCTGACAATGTTTACAACTTGGAACATTCAGTGGAAAGGTGGGATAAAGCCTTGTATGAATTTTAAATTTAACAACAGCATTTCTTAACGTACATTAGATGCCCTGAGAGTGTACGATTGATCTGGAATATTTTGAACTAGTGAAGGCAAAAGCCAGTGGGAGGAGAAGCTGCTAACATTCCCAGCGAGGGGAAAGGATTCCTTTTGTAATGATCAAACTGCCATGAACAGTAACACTATACACCCTGAGGGTAGGAGTGAAAATCATGCGGTAACCTTGCTTTCTGTTTATGTTCTCAGGGCATCTGTAACTAGGAGAACCTTTGGTCACAGTGGGATTGCTGTACATACATGGTACGCCAGTACTGCACTGATTAAGTCCATTTGGGCAATGGCCATAAGTCAGCATCAGTTCTATCTGGACAGAAAACAAAGTAAGGTGAGCACAGCCAGATATTTCTGAGATTATGTGTTTCTGCCTTTTTGGACATAATATCTACTCAAGATTTTTTTAAAGTGGAGAATTCTATTTATAACTTAATGCACTATACTTTGTGCTGGATGTTGGAGTGCAGACTAAATTATTAGTTTCCACTGCCTCCCCTGCAGTCTGGTAGAGGCAGATTAAGAGCAAGAGTAGGCCATTCGGCCCCTCAAGCCTACACCACTATTCAATACGATCATGGCTGATTTTTTTGTGGACTCAGCTCCACTTACCCATGTTTTCACCATTTCCCTAAATTCCTTTATTTTTTTAAAAAAGTATCAGCCTTACCTTTAAAAGTGATTACTGAAGTAGCATCAGCTACTTCCCTGGGAAAGGAATTCCACAGATTAATAACCCTCTGGGTGAAGCAGTTCCTTCTCAGTTCCGTTCTAAACCTGCTTCCTCTCACCTTGAGGCTATGCCCTCTCAACCTAGTTTCACTTACCAGTGGAAACATTCTAATTTTATTTTATTGTTTCCCTTCATAACTCTATATGTTTCTATAAGACCCTCCCTCATTCTTCTGAATCCAATGAATATGATCCCAGTCTGCTCAGTCTCTCCTCATAAGCCAACACCCTCAACTCCAGAACCAACCGAGTGAACCTCCTCTGCACCCCCTCCAGTGCCAGTACATCCTGTCTCAAGTAAGGAGACCAAATCTGCACACAGTGCACCAGGTGTGGCCTCACTAGCACCTTGTACAGCTATAACATTATCTTTTAAACTCTTTAACCCTTTAGCAATGAAGGACAAAATTCCATTTGCCTCCCTAATTACCTGTTGTACCTGCAGACCAACCCTCTGTGATTCATGCACAGGGACACCCGGGTCCCTCTGCAAATCCGCATGCTGCAACTTTTTACCACTCAAGTAATAATCTATTTTGCTGTTACTCCGGCCAAAATGGTTGACTTCGCATTTACTAACATTGCAGTCCGTCTGCCAGACCTTTACCCACTTACTCAATGTATTCAAAGTTTGGGAGAAGATTTGTAGCTCCAATGCTCCTTGTGGTTCTGTTCGCCGAGCTGGGGATTTGTGTTGCAGACGTTTCGCCCCCATATCTAGGTGACATCCTCAGTGCTTGGGAACCTCCTGTGAAGCACTTCTGTGATCTTTCCTCCGGCATTTGTAGTGGTTTGAATCTGCCATTCCGGTTGTCAGTTGCTGAACGCTGCAGTGGTCGGTATATTGGGTCCAGGTCAATGTGCTTATTGATTGAATCTGTGGATGAGTGCCATGCCTCTAGGAATTCCCTGGCTGTTCTCTGTTTGGCTTGTCCAATAATAACAGTGTTGGCCCAGTCGAATTCATGTTGCTTGTCATCTGAGTGTGTGGCTACTAAGGATAGCTGGTCATGTCGTTTCGTGGCTAGTTGGTGTTCATGGATGCGGTTCGTTAGCTGTCTTCCTGTTTGTCCTATGTAGTGTTTTGTGCAGTCCTTGCATGGGATTTTGTACACTACATTGGTTTTGCTCATGATTACTGACAACTGGAAGCGGTAGATACGAACCACTATAAATGCCGGAGGAAAGATCACAGAAGCGCTTCACAGGAGGCTCCCAAGCACTGAGGATGTCACCTAGACAGGGGACGAAACGTCTGCAACACAAATTCCCAGCTCGGCGAACAGAATCCCAACAACTCAATGTATCTGTGTCCCTCAGCAAAGTTTCACAGTCCTCTGCACACTTTGCTCTGCCACTTGTCTTAGTGTCATCGGCAAATTTTAATACCGTACAAGTGGTCCCCAACTCCAAATCATTGATATAAATTGTAAATAATTGAAATCCCAACACCGATCCCTGAGGCACACCACTAGTCACTGATTGCCAGCCAGAATAGCACTCATTTATCCCCACTCTTTGCTTCCTGTCAGTCGACCAATCCTCTGTCCATGCTAATGCTCTACCCCTAGCACCATGCATCCTTATCTTATGCAGCAGCCTCATGTGCGGATTAACCTGCCTGACCAACATTCCCAAGCTCAGTGGCTGGCCTGGGCTAATCTTCGAGGGAACTGGGGTTTGTGGCCTCCAGTTTGCATGGGTCATTGGTGCTCTTCAGTGCCCAGTCTGTGACAATTTTCACCCTGGCATCTGCAGACCCCTGAAGGGCGGGTGGAGAGAGCTTGGTATGACTCTGCGGAACGATGTCAAAGTGATAGCAAGGATGGCCATGGTGTGAGGAAATACAAAGAAGACAGTGAATGTTTAACCAAGAGACTGCAGTGAGAAGCAATGCATTCACCTCCCTTAGTGGGTGGCACGGTGGCTCAGTGGTTAGCACTGCTGCCTCAAAGCACTAGGGAGCTGGGTTCGATTCCAGCCTCAGGAGGCTGTCTGTGTGGAGTTTGCACATTCTCCCCTTGTCTGTCTGGGGGTGCTCTGGTTTCCTCCCACAATCACAATGATGTGCAGCTTAGGTGGATTGGCCATTGTTAAGTTGCCCATAGTGTCCAGGAATGTGAAGGTTAGGTGATTTAGTCAGGGGAAATGCAGAGTAATAGGGTAGGGAAATGGGTCTGGATGGGGTACTCTTTGTAAGGTTGGTGTGGACTTGTTGGGCCTAATGGCCTGTTTCCACACTGTAGGGATTCTGTGATGAATTAATTAACTGTTTCTTAAAGTCTTGTAAAGAGTCACTTCACATGAATATTATATTGGATTATGATTTAAGTATGAGGCTTCATGATTCATAATCCATCTGAAATGAGACCTCCTTTCACCAAAGAGTTTCTGAGACTGGGTGATTCAGTATCAGTGCCTTGATGTCACATCATGAAATATCTGTCCTTGGGACAACGTGTCCCTGTTGTGAGTGAACAGCTTCAGGACTGGGGAAACCTTGAGGAGAATGCATTACCTGAGTGGGTTTTCAATGTCCATAGAAAATGTCTTGTCCTCTCAAGGGAATATGAAGGTATAGTGGATTCTCAGCAAGAGCAGTTAGGTCTGAGGTGATTCATTTCTTTGTTAACTATCCAGTTGAGAACAAGATTAGTCATTAATCATCAAGTTCAAACTGAAGAAAAATGACTTGCATTTATATAGCACCTTCCATGACCGTGCTCCCCCCCACCTTGCACCAGTTCCAACCTTCCAGCTCAACACCATCCTCTTGAACTGTCCTACCTGCCAATCTTCCTTCCACCTATCCGCCCCACCCTCCTCTCCGGTCTATCACCTACATCCCCACCCCCATCCACCTACTGCATTCTCAGCTACCTTCTCCCCAGCCCCATCCCCTCTCCCATTTATCTCTCCACTCTGGAGGTTCCCAGCCTCATTCCTGATGAAGGGCTCCAGCCCAAAATGTCAATTTTCCTGGTGCTCAGATGCTGCCTGATCTGTTGTGCTTTTCCAGCACCACTCTAATCTTGTATCAAAACACTTCCTAGCCAATAAAGACAGCTGTTCTTATGGAGGAAACACAATGGCCAATCTGCAGACAACAAACTCCCATAAGCAATAACTCAATCTTGACCAGATAACATTGCTTTTTGTGATATTGACTGAGGGACAAATATTGACTGGGACCCTGGGAGAGAACCTCCCTGTTCACCTTTAAAAATAGCACCACAGGGTTTTGTCTGTGTGTGCCTGAGAATGGAGGTCAGAGTTGAGTGCAAAATCCCACCTGAAGACAGCATCTATAACAAAGAAGTATTCCCTCAGCACTGCACTAGAGTGTCACCTTTCAATGATCAAATCTCCAATGGGGCCAAAGCTGAGCGTACTGTGGGATTGAGGTTAGTACACTGCTAATTCCTGACTGACTCTAATTATTCTTGTGCAGTGGTGATTGCAACAAAGTGGGTGTGACAGGGTGGATGTGGCTTGGATGTTTGCCCTGGTTGGGGAGTCAAGAAGCTGGGACTTAATCTCAAGACAAGGTTTAGACCATTGAGGACTTAGATGAGGAGGAATTTCTTCCCTCAGAAAGGGGTGATTCTTTGGAATTCTCTACCCCAGAGGGCTGTGGATGTTCAACCTTTGACCAGGTTCAAGACAGAAGTCGGTGGGTTTCTGGTGACTCAGGGATGTGGAGATGGTGCAGGGAAATGGCATTGAGGAGATGATCAACCATGATTGAGAACAGTAGAGGAAGCTCAATGGCCTTCTCCTTTTCCTAGGCAATCTTTGTGATCTCTATCGTTTGCCATAATTCCAGCCATTGATATGCTGCACTTTGCTGTTTAACCTGGGAGTGTGGATTTGTATAAGTTTCTCAGCAGGTGTGAGCATTAGGTTTATGCAGTGTAACCATTGAGGTTCAGCCTTACCCTGCCCTACCCCCACTCGCCTCTCCCCACCTACCCTCCCCCAATATAGCTTACAGTTTGAACCACGTCTATGTGATCGAGTCACAGAGTCATACAGCACAAAAACAGACCCTTCGGCCCAACCAGTCCATGCCGGCCATTTTCCCAAACTAAACCTCTTCCACCTGCCTGTGCTTGGCCCATATCCCTCCAAACCTTTCCTATTCCTGTCTTTTAAACGCTGTAACTGTACCCACATCCACCATTTCCTCTGGAAGTTCATTCCACACACAAACCACTCTCTGTGTAAAAAAGTTGTCCCTCATGTCTTTTTTAAATCTTTCTCCTCTCACCTTAAAAATGTGCCCTGAGTCTTGAAATCCTCCATCCTAGAGAAAAGACAACTACCATTCACCTTATCTATGTCCCTATGATTTTATGAACCTCTATAAAGTTACCCCTCAACCTTCTACACTCCAGTGAAGAAAGGTCCAGCCTGTCCTTTTTACTCAAATCCCTCATTCCCTGCAACATCTTGATAAATCTTCTCTGGATACTCTCCAATTTACTAATATCCTTAATGATGTTCTTGCTGCCAGTGTCCTGTCTGTATGAGACTGTGCTTTCAGCCTTGTTATTTAAAGCTGTTGTTGTTTTTTGCCAGTCGAAAATTCATGCAGCAAGGAGCCTGAGTGAAATCGCCATCGATCTCACCGAAACTGGGACTCTGAAGATGTCGAAACTCGCCAACATGGGAAGCAAAGGCAAAATCATCAGTGGAAGCAGTGGCAGTCTCCTGTCATCAGGTAAGACCCAGACTTCAACAAGGAATTGTTCATCCAGTCACCAGAGAAATAGAATTAACCTTTCAGATCAATGTGCCTTGGTTAGATTTGGGAAAATGTTTGAGGATATGTCGACAGAACTGGTCACCCATACTCACAGCATCAGCCACACAAAGACTCACGAGGCCATGACTGGTATCGTGGAATTTCCGAGGTAGATAGTCATGTTCATTAGGAGAAAGTGAGGACTGAAGATCCTGGAGGGTCAGTTGAAAAGTGTGGTGCTGGAAAAGCACGGCAGCTTCCAAGGAGCAGGAATGTCGATGTTTCGGGCATAAGCCTTCATTTGCAAGTGATTGCGACTGGCGATGAAGGCTTCCAGAAGGGTGTTAATGCATTGGAAGCAGTTCAGAGAAGGTTTACCAGACTAATACCTAGAATGAGCAGATGGCCTTATGAGGAAAGGCTAGACAGGCTGGGCCTGTATCCTCTGGGGTTTAGAGCAGCTGGAGGTGACTGCATTCATAGAATCCCTACAGTGTGGGGACAGGCCCTTTTGGGGCCAACAGGTCCCACACCGACCCTCCAAAGAGTAACCCACCCAGCCTCATTCCCTCTACCCTCTATTTACCCTAACTAATGCACCTAACCTACACATCCCTGAGCACAATGTGCAATTTAACATGGACAATTCATCTAACCTGCACATCTTTGGACTGTGGGAGGAAACCGGAGCACCCGGAGGAAACCCACGCAGACACAGGGAGAATGTGAAAACTCCACACAGACAGTCACCTGAGGCGGGAATTGAACCCGGCTCCCTGGCGCTGTGAGGCATCAGTGCTAACCACTGAGCCACCGTGCTGCCCAAACATTGAAATGTGTAAGATCCTGAGGGGACTTGACCAGGTGGATGTTGAGAGGATGTTTCCTCCTGTAGGAGAGTCTCGAACTTGGGGTCACTGTGTAAAAATAAGGGGTCACCTGTTTAAAACAGAGATGAGGAAGCATGTCTTTTTCTCACAGAGGGTTGTGAGTCTTTGGAATTCCCTTCTGCAAAAGGCAGAATGTTTAAATATTTTAAGGCAGAGGGAAATAGATTATTGGTGACCAAGGGGATAGAAGATTATCAGGGGATATGCAGGGATGTAGAATGGAGGTTAAAATGAGATCAGCCACGGTCTCACTGAATGGGGGAGCAGGTTGTAACCACCTGATGAAGGAGCGTCACTCCGAAAGCTAGTGCTTCCAATTAAAAGTGTTGGACTATAACCTGGTGTTGTGTGATTTTAACTTTGTACACACCAGTCCAACACTGGTGTCTCCAAATCATATCAAGTAGAGTTTTTAAATTTACCAAATCTTTACCAAGAACAAAAACAAAAAGGGAAAATGCTGGAGAAACTCAGTAGGTTTGGCAACATCTGTGGAGAGGGAAAGCACAGTTAATGTTTCGAGTCTGGTCACCCTTCTTCAGAATCTGCTGAGTTTCTCCAGCATTTTCCTTTTTTTGTGCCAGATTTCCAGCGTCTGCAGTATTTTGCTTTCATTAAGTGTCTTTTTTATGTATTCTTTTAAAACTTTATTCTCAAATTTATTATTTATAAATTGTCGCACTTGTGTGTTTTCCTCGCTGGCCTGTGTGATTTAACACCATGGAGAATTCCCGGTGATGTATGCATTAAGATGTCAACAGTATCTCAATCGATGACATTCTCACCTCTCAGTCACAAGGTTATGAGTTCATATCCGAGTGCAGAAACATGAGCTTATAGTCCAGGCTGACACACAAGGGAGCACTCGGCTGTCGTTTGATGAAACAAGAAACTGAGGCCTAATCTGCTGAATGTCCAAGATCCCAGTGTTTCTATTTGACAGGAAGGAGAGGGAAATCTCCCTGTGGCCTGGTCAATAATGCTGAACCAACGGCAACCAGGCAGCTTCTCTCATCTTATGTTTCATTGTTATTCATGAGAGCTGCCTGTGCATCAGTTGGCTACCAAACCACTTCACTGTGACCAGCTTTAAGACATCCTCAGATGGTGCTATTTAATTGCAAGTTCTTTCCTGTTTTCTTAAAATCATGGACTAATTCATGAAGAGTATGTTTATAGCTTCATTTTGTGCTTCACATTGAAGAGGTCTATTCCCTTTGATACGGATCATAGAATCCCTATAGTGTAGATGCAGACCATTCAGCCCATTGAGTCCACACTGACTCTCTGAAGAGCACTCACTACCCTATCACTGTAACCCTGCATTTCCCACGGCTAAGCCACACATCTTTGGAGAGTGAGAGGAAACTGGAGCACTCAGAGGAAACCCACACAGACATGGGGAGAATGTGCAAACTCCACACGGACAGTCTCCCAAGGGTGGGTGGAATTGAACCTTGGACTCTGGGGCTGTGAGGCAGCAGTGCTAACCACTGAGCCACCGCACCGCCCAGATGAAACTGTATTTAATTCCTGCTTTACTCTGGGTCACTTGATCATAAGCAGCTGATGATAGTGGATACAGTCCCTCCTCCAGTCAATGTGGATCCTGTACCTGTTCCTTCTCTTCATTCTGATCGCAGTGATCCCACTTTGACAGAATGTGACCAGAGAGAGAGTCTCACACATTCAGAAGAAGGTTAAAACTCACACAACACCAGGTTAAAGTCCAACAAGTTTGTTTGGAAGCACTAACTTTCCGGGCACTGCTCCTGAGACCACCACCTGATGAAGAAGCAGCGCTCCGAAAGCTAGTGTTTCCAAATAAACCTGTTGGATTATAACCTGGTGTTGTGTGATTTTTAACTTTGTCCACCCCAGTCCAATGCCAGCTCCTCCACATCATGCCATTCAGAAGGAACAGATGCCCCATGGGTTTCTGCGTGTACACATGCAGGTTTCTGTGCTGTCAGGACTTAATTGGTCACAGGCAGCACAGAGGAAAGCCTTCTGTTAGGTTCCTTCGATCTCTCAGCATTGCTTCCACAGAAAGTCCACAGAAACCCTGGAGAAAAAGCATATCGTGGGCTTTTGAAGTCCCTTTACACTGTTTTTCCCAGGAGCACGACAGTGACCTTCCCCCAGTGTTACAGCTGGAGATCTTGGGAAACCATCATGGAAGTTCCCAACCTGCAACATGAAATCCTTTAACTGAAGGCTTTCGGTAAAGACCCACACTGGAGCTCATTAAATAAAAGAGCACATGGCATTGGGGATAATATACTAACATGGATAGATGGTTTAACAGGCAAAAAGCAGAGAGAAGGAATAAATGGGTCCTTCTCCAGTTGGCAGGCTGTAATCAGTGGGGTACCACAAGGATCAGTACTTGCCCCCCATTTAGTCATGATCCGTATCAGTGGGGGGGTTTGGATATAAGGACCAATTCCGTATGGCACAACACGAGGGGAATGTTGGGAAGATGCAAAGATCTTTCAAGGAATGGGCAAGAGGACAGCAGGTGGAATACAATGTGGATACAATGTAAGGTCTTACAAAATTCCCACATTGGCTGAGGTTACAACTCTCCTTCTCAACCTCTCCCCTCACCTGAGGCGTGGTGACCCCCAGGTTAAACCACCACCAAAATCATCGCTCCCTAATGAGGCAGCAGTCCTCTAGTAGGGTTATGTAAAGGGCTTTACATAAAACATAGTACAGTACAGCACAGGAACAGGCCCTTTGGCCCATCAATTCTACGTCAACCATGATGTAAAGTAACTCCATCCTACTGTACATGGTGTGTTAGCCTCTGTTCCCCACCTGTTCATGTGTCTATCTAAACACCATTGCTATTGTATCTGCTGCTGCCATCTCCCCAGGAACATGTTCCAGACATTTCCCACCCGCTGGGTAAAAAAATTTGCTTCACACATCTCCTCTAATTTTTTTTCTCTCACCTTTAACCTATGTCCCCAGTATTTGACAGTTCCAGCCTTCAATAAAGACTCTGACTATCCACCCTATCCATGCCTTTCATAATTTTCTACACTTCTGTCAGGTTGCCCCCTCAGCCTCCAACGCTCTAGTGAAAACAATCCAAGTTTGCCCAACTTCTCCTTTTAGCTAATACACTCAAATCCAGACAACACCCTGGTAAACCCCTTCTATACCCTCTCCAAAGCCTCCACATCCTTCCTGCAGTGTAGTGACTGGAACTGGACACAGTTTTCCAAATGTGGCCTCACTAAAGTTGCAACATGATTTGCCAGCTTTTATCCTTCGTCCCCTGATTGATGAAGGTAAGCGTGCCATACACCTTCTTTACCACTTTATCCACTCGTGATGCCACTTTCAGGGAGTTATGGACTTGCACACCAAGATCCCTCTGTATATCAATGCTCCAGAAGGTCCTGCCATTTACTGTATACTGTCCTCTTGCATGCTTCCTACCAAAATATATTACTTCACTCATGTCCTGATTAAACTCCATCTACCATTTCTCCAACTAACTTTCCAATTGATCTATTTCCTGCTGTATCCTTTGTTAACCTTCCTCACTATCCATAACTCCACCAACTGTTGTGTCGTCTACAAACTTACTCATCAGACCACCTACATTTTCATCAAAATCATTTATATATTTTACAAACACCAGGAGTCCCAGCACTAATCCCTGCAGAACAGACCCCCAGTCAGAGAAACACTCCTCCACAACCACCCTCTGACTTCTATGACCAAACCAACTTTGTATCCAACTTACCAACTCACCATGGATCCCATGTGACTTAAACCTTCTGGATCAGGCGACCATGAGGGATCTTGTCAGATGCTTTAGTAAAGTCCGTGCAGACTACATCTGCTGCCCTACTCCTAACAATCATCTCCGTCCCTTACTCAGAAAGCTCAACCAAATTTGTGAGACAAGTCCTCCCCCACACACAGCTGTGCTGACTTTCCCTAACATGACCATTCTCTTCCAAATACAAATAAGTCCTGTCCCTAAGAAACATCTCCAATAATCTCCCTACCACTGATAGAAAGCACACCAGTCTCTGATTTCCTGGATTATTCCTGTTGCCCTTCCTAAATACAAAGAATAGCATTGGCTACTCTCTGGAATCTGGGACCTTGCCTGTGGCTAAAGTGGTTAGAAGGATCTCTGTCAAGATCCCAGCTATCTCTATTGCCTTCCTCAGTATCCTGGGATAGGTCCCATCAGGCTCTGGGGACCTATCTACCTCTGGGGACGTGATTCATGTTATTCTAATCACTCACACTTCCTCCTTCTTAACATTGACATGCCCTAGAATATCGCCATGTCCTCCCTACATCTTACCACCATCCATGTCCTTCCCTCTTGGTGAATACAAGGCACTCATTAAGCACCTCACCCACTTCCTCCATCTCCATGCATAAATTCCCTCCTTTGTCCTTGAGTGTACCAACCTTTTCCCTTGCTCCTAATACATGTATAAAATGTTTGGGTTTCTCCTTAATTCTATTTGCAAGGACATTTCATGACCCCTTTTAACCCTCATTGTTTTTTTTTAAAGATATTTTTATTAGAAATTTAATATTTTGACAGATTTACAAAAATAAACAGAACTTTCAAGCACAAACATTAATATAAAAATAGATCTTAAATATATAATCATCAAAATTCAAAGGAATGATACTAAAGAAGAAAGAAAAACAATGAAACTCAGTTAACTACTAATCTAATCCACAATTATCCAGAGTGTATAGTTGAGTCACTTACATCCTTCAAACAAGAGAAAATGTTCTCTAATACACTCATAACAGTATAATAAAAAGGAAACTATTTCCAAACAATAAGAACAAAAAAAAAATGTTTGAATGGAGATCCTCCCCCTTGTTCTCAGGGGGCCTTACTTCCTTTCTAAAGGTCCACCATATCCTCTCCCAAACAGTGTCCCACCCTTGACCCGGGCGCTCCTTAATAGGATTTAGATATAATACCAAGCTAGAGTTAACAGTGAGCGCCCCACCCCCACCCCTCCCCACCCATACCTGAGTATATCTGATAGCATCAATGCCACGTACAAACACACATAACTATAAAATTACAACTCCAACAAATTACAGTTAAGTATAATAACATAAAATAGCAAGGGAAGACAACCCTGCTCCCAGAAGCAAAAGTAAAGTAGAGTAAAGTATCCATTTCTCCCCACGGAGTGTGGAAGAGAACCCTCATTGTTTAACTTCTTTAAATATCTTTACTTTGTCAAAAGGAACTGAGATGTGGAGTATTTCTCAGGTTGTGCGAGATTGAAAAGTGTTGATGTCCAAGGGGACAGTCTGTTCCCCTCAGTAAGCTTATTTCCTGACTTTGACAAATTATTGAAGAGATAGGAACAACCTGAGGCCATTCAGTCCAGCATTTTCACTTGTTACGGCATGAGATCATGGCTGATCTACTGCAGCACCATTTTCCCACACCATCTTGTACCCTTTGATGCCTTTAGTATTAATCTCAATCTCGAATGTTGCTCAAAGATAAAGGTTCTGTGGGGCAGAGAATTCTAACGATTCACCAACCTCTTGAGTGAAGAGATTCCTCCTCATCTCAGTCTTAAATCGTTCGCCTCTTCTCCCAAGACTGTTCCCTGCTTCTAGAAACCCCCATTCAGGGGGAATGATCGAGGCGATGGCAAATGGCATCTGAGCCTTTGATGCATGAGAAGTGAGTACAGAACTAAAGAGACCAATACAGAACTTGCTGGAGAAACTGAGGAAATCTGGCTGTATATGTGGAGAGAGGAACAGAGTTAACATTTCAAGTTTTGAAGATTTGAGTCGATTTTTCTCACTGTTCGCCGACCTTGTCAAGTTGCCTGAGAATCCTGTGTGTTTCAATAAGGTGTCAGCATGTTTCAATGATAATTTAAGCTTCGCTTAAGTACCCTCCCATCACTCACCATTGTTTCACATCACTGAAAACAGTCTACCTGCTCATTAGCATATTGTTGTTTGTGGGATCCTACTGTGCACAAGTCCCTGCCATTTTCCGCATGTTGCAACAATTGCTGCACTTCCAAAATGCTTTATTATCGAGTCATACAGATGTACAGCACAGAAACAGACCCTTCGGTCCAACTCATCCATTCCGACCAGATATCCCAACCCAATCTAGTCCCACCTGCCAGCACCCGACCCATATCCCTCTAAACCCTTCCTATTCATGCACCCATCCGGATGCATTTTAATAGTTGTAATTGTACCAGCCCCCACCACTTCCTCTGGCAGCTCATTCCATACATGTACCACCCTCTGCATGAAAACATTGCCCCTTAGGTCCCTTTTATTTCTTTCCCCTATCACCCTAAACCCATGCCCTCTCGTTCTGGACTCCCCCATCCCAGGGAAAAGACTTTGTCTATTTATCCTAACCAAGCCCCTCATGATTTTGAATCATAGAGTCATAGAGATGTACAGCATGGAAACAGAAGCTTCGGTCCAACCCGTCCATGCCGACCAGATATCCCAACCCAACCTAGTCCCACCTGCCAGCACCTGGCCCATATCTCTCCAAACCCTTCCTATTCATATACCCAACCAAATGCCTCTTAAGTGTTACAGTTGTACCAGCCTCCACCACTTTCAAGTTTCACAACATCTTTCCGATAGGAAGGAGACCAGAATTGCACGCAATATTCCAACAGTGGCTTAACCAATGTCCTGTACAGCCACAACATGACCTCCCAACTCCTGTACTCAAAACTCTGACCAATAAAGCTACAAAGCACTTCAATACACTAGTAGCTCTGAAAGGCTATACACAAATGCAGTTTATTTTTAACAGTCTGTATTTATCCCTGACCACAACCCAGTCCGGCCCAGCTAGATACTTGTCAAAGGGATTAATCATCTCAACATGAATTGCGTTCAGTGAGATTCTAATATACATCCCTGTTATTCCAGTGTGAATTTGGCATTTCTTCCATCACTCTAACAAAGTTAGATCAGAATTTTATCAAAATGACAATTGAAACAAATATTCGTGTGTGTTTATGTCTTGGCTTTTGTGCACATTCTTCTGAGAAGTCTTATTCAAGTCACAGTTAATTTAGTTTTGTTTCAGAATTGTGGGTTGTTTAGTTAAGGATAATGAACTACCATCATTCCTCCCGAGTGAGTAGAAACGTGAAATTGAGCTGAAACACAGGCCGGAAATTGCCCTGTGCTTGAATCCTCAGTAACGATAGTATTTATGCTCCTATTTTTGACTGCGTTCTGCAAAGATGCATCAAGTATTTCATGGAGTGAAGACAGTTTTGAAATTAGTGACAGCACTTTAGTGTGGGATATTAAAAGAAAAATTGTTTTCTTTCACTTTATGTGAACTGCGGCTGACACACAAGGTGTTATACAATGGAGCGTGAGGATGAGGACAGATTGAAGGAGTTGGGACTGTTCTCCTTGGAGAGACGGAGGCTGAGAGGAGATCTTGATTGAGGTTTTCAGAATCACTTGCAAGCTGGATAGAGTAGGTCAGGAGAGACAGTTCCTGCAGGTAAAAAGTACAAGAATGAGACGACAAAGATTTAAAGCTTGCAAAGGAATTAACAGGTGAAGTGAGAAAGAATATTTTCACACAAAGAGTAATGAGGGTCTGGAATGTACCGCCTGGAAATATGTTGGAGGCAGGTTCAATGGAGGCATCCAAGACAGGCAGTGGCTGGTTATTTGGATAGAAATGCTTTACAGGGATGTGGAAAAAAGACAGAAGACTGACACTAGGGGATAGAATGGTGCAGGCACAATGGACCGAATGACCTCCTCCCGCACTGTAACAATTCAATGATTCTGTGCACCCCTGCATTGTTTTCCAATCACACATTAACAATGAAACTGCAACAATTACTGTTCAATGTTGATCAAACCAGAAGTTGTTTTGTGTGTTTTACACTGATGGTGACTGGCTGTAATAACATCTCTGAACAACAGGTTGATCTGAAAATATCTGTAAGCGTTATCAACACGAGGCCAAATTTGGAAAAAATGTCCAAGGAAACATGCTTTTTTCTTAGTGTTATGACTCTGCAGTACAATAGTAACATGAAGCAGGAAAGTTAATTGTAGGAGTCAGTGAAGATTAGCAAAGTATATCCAAAGCAACATGTCGTGTCTGCTGCTGCTTTGATGATGAATAATGAGGAAAAAGGTGCCAAATGCTGGAACAAACCTTTTGGGACAGTTTAGAACCCACTATTCACTTCACTGATGTTGGTCTGACTATCAAACAAGATCATTCTGTGTTGAATTCCCAGCAAAACCCTCTGTGGGGCCAGAAAGCTGCCCACATGCTCCATTTGACTTCAGCTGTTGAATTCCCACTTTTCCCATTTCTTCCGTGACTGATGTGAATGTCACACAGACCTGTTTGTGTGGAATCCAGTGAGAGAGTGAGCTGGTGTATTACACACACACACACACACACACACACACACACACACACACACAATGTTTCAGTTTGCAGACGTGATTCGTCAGGTTAGGAGTCTCCTCCTCCGACAGATAGGAGCCACATTATGGTGCCTTTACGTTCTTGCTCTGATGATCTGCCAACAGTGTGGCCCTGATTGAGATGTCATGAGAATCCCTCAGTGAAAATTGGGGGCACCATTCCTGGGAGCCCCTCAAACCCCCAATTAAAGCTGATCTGGGGGAAATTCTAACTTGCTGCAGTTTACTGCTTGCCTGAATGCATTTTGTCTTGTTTTGCTGATGAAATAAAATATAGCTCGTTAATAGGAACAGGACTTGGCCATTCAGCCCCTCAAGCCTGTCCTACCATTTAATGAGATCGTGACTGATCTGTGACCTGAATCCTGCCTTTGGCCTACATCGCTTAATTTCTTTCCTGAACAAAAAGATTACCCATTGCAGATTTGAAATTAACACCCGATCCAGCATCCACTGCTGTTTGTGGAAGAGAGTTCCAAACCTCTCCCACCCTGTGTGTGTAGAAGTGCTTCCGAACATCTCTCCTGAATGCTCTGGCCCTAATTCTCAGACTGTGCCCTTTGTTCTAGAATCCCCAACCAGTAGAAATAGTTTACCTAACTTGTCTTTTCCTGTTAATAGGAAGACTTGGATAAGATCACCACCTAACTTCCTAAGTTCCAGAGAAAACAGGCCTAATTCATATAATTTGTCATCATGATTTAACCCCTGGAGTCCAGGTATCCTTCTTCTAAGCTTGTGTTGTATTCTCTCCAAGGCCAATGTATCTTTACGAAGATGTGGTGCTCATAGTAACTACAAGTGGGTCTATCCAGGGTTCTGTATAACTGCAGCATAACTTCTGCATCCTTGTACTTTCCAGTTTTCTAGATATAAAAGCCAGCATTTCCATTCTTAATTATTTTCTGCACCTGTTTATGGCATTTTAAAGATCTGCACATCAGGTCTCTTTGGATATCCACTCTATTTAACTTCAGGCCATCTCGAAAGTACCCAGATCTATACTTTTCAGGTTGAAATGGATAACTTAGCACTTGCTTATATTAGATTACCCACAGTGCGGAAACAGGCCCTTTGGCCCAACCAGTCCACACCGACCCTCCGAAGGGTCACCCACCCCAACCCATTTCCCTCTGACTAATGCATCTAGCATTTTGGGCAATTTAGCATGGCCAATTCACCTGACCCGCACATCTTTGGACCGTGGGAGGAAACCAGAGCACCCGGACGAAACCCACGCAGACACAGGGAGAATGTGCAAACTCCACACAGACAATCGCCCAAGGCTGGTGCTGTGAGGCAGCAGTGCTAACCACTGAGCCACCGTGCCACCCATTGACCTCCATCTGCCACAGTTTTGCCCGTTCACCTAGTCTCTTAATATCCCTGAGTAATTTTATGCCGCCTATAATGCCATCTAACTTTGCGTCATCAGCAAATTTGGATAAATAACTTTCCATGCCATTATCAAAGTTATTAATAAATAATGGGGATAATCGGAAGCCTGACACAGATCCTTATGTGACATCTCTGGTCACATCCTGCCAATTCAAGTTTTTTTTAATCATTCACGGGATGAGGGCATCGCTGGCTGGGCCAGTGTTTATTACCCATCCCTAATTACCCAGATGGCAGTTAAAAGTCAGCCACATTGCTGTGGGTCTGGAGTCACATGTAGGCCAGACCAGGTAAGGATGGCAGTTCCCTTCCCTAAAGGACATGAGTGACCCAGATGGGTTTTTTCCTGACAATTGACAATAGATTCATGCTCATCATTAGACTTTGAATTGCAATTTTTCACAGAATTCAAATTCCACTCTCTGCCTTGGTGAGATTCCAACCCAGGGCCACTAATGGGTTCTTAAGTTAACAGTTCAGCGATAGTTCTACTCGGCCATTGCCTCCATGGTACCTACCCATTATCCCAGCTTTCTGTTGCCTGCCACATAAGTAATTTCCCAACCATATCAGTGATTTGCCCTCAGTTCCATGGATGTCTACCTTAGTTAACAATCTCTTATGTAGGACTGAACATATCAATGTGTTCGGTTATCCCATATTTGAATATAGATTCCAATAATTGCCCCTGCACAGGTGTGAGGGTAACTGGTCTGTCATTCCTTGGTTTTCCTCTTCCTCCCCCTTCTGTGCAATTTTCCCATCCAAAGGATGGACTCCTGCATCTCGGGAACTCTGAAGGATTATAGTCAGGGCAGGTAAACCTTGTGTAGGGAGCATGAAAGCGTGTGATTTAACTTATTGATTTATCCTCACTGGATCTTGGAATAAAGCATAAAATTTCAAAGTCTGCTAATTTTACCAAGTTGGAAGAGTGTGGCCGACAGTGAGATTGATACTAGTCAAGTGCAGAAAGACAGGCTTCCAGACGGGAAAACGGGACAAGGAGCAGATATGAATAGGGAGAAGCAATACTGACCTAGCAGCACCATTATAAACATGTGCAAAAACTGAGCAACCTCAGAATTAGTCTTTGTCTAAGAATTTGAATAGGGAAGGTTTGGAGGGATATGGGCCAGGAGCAGGCAGGTGGGACTGGTTTAGTTTGGGATTATGTTCAGCATGGTCTGGTTGGGCCGAAGGGTGCTGTAAAACTATAATTATGGCCAGGCCATTCAGGAGAGATGTTAGAAAGCCCTCCTGCACAGAAAGAGTAGTGGAGATTTAGAACGCTCGTCCTCAAACAGCAGCCGATGCCAATTCAATTCTTAAACATAAATCTGAGGTAAAACAACTTAATTTTAAGCAAGGGATATGGACCCAAGGCAAGTATATGGAATTAGGCCACTGATCAGCCATGATCTTATTGAATAGTAGGGTGGGTTGAAGGGCTGAATGGTCTACTCCTGTTCCTTTGTTCCCATTCAGCAGAGAATAGAGTCAGTGGGCTGAATAGGCTCTTTATGTGCTGTGATGACTCTCACCTGAAAACTTAAGTTCGATGTTTTTTGTTGGGACTGTTAACCTGGGCCAATCAAGGAGTCTTGGCTGACAGAGATAAACAGGAATCTCAGGGATTCTCCTCACTCTAGGGACTGGCTCTGAGCTGGCTGGCCAGAGTCCATGTACTCTTTAAATCAAGGGTGTCTTGGTGATGGGATACCAGCCTCTGTGGAGCTATTTCAGCTTAATTGTTGGATTTAAACATCCAGGGGAGTCTGAATCACCAGGCCAGTCACATTGCCAGTGCATCCGCTCAAAGTAAAGCCAAGCAAAGCTTATCCAAGTGTTGAGCACCTCATTGCTGCGATATAAGCTTGTCCTGTGAATTTCACTGCAATCTTGTTTTACATTTTATTTTAGTAATTTTCCCAACCCAAGTTGTAGTAAGAATGTTTGTGGGGAGCCTTGAGGCATCAGTTTTACAGTAGCTTTGCTAGCTCAGGTGATTTTGAGGACATTAAAAATGAATTAGCAACAGATGGACCGGAGTCACGTGTAGTTGATGGCTAGACGGGGTGGTAGAGTCATTCCCTAAAGCCAAATTCTCCAGGAATTCTGCAACCTACTTCTGAACTCCCTCATTTTTCCTGTCATTTTCAGATGTAAACATTGCCCCTTGTTTTCTTCAATTGTCTTCATTAAAAGCCTTAGTTGAGTCTTTTTCAAGACAGTGTGGCAGAGACTATATTGTCAAAGACACAACTTAACTTCAAATTCAGAGGGAATTACAAATAACTTCAATTCTAGCCTCGGGTGACTGTCTGTGGGGAGTTTGCACATTCTCCCTGTGTCTGTGTGTGCTTTCTCCAGTTTCCTCCCATAGTCCAAAGATGTGCAGATGAGGGTGGATTAGCCATGCTACATTGCCCATAGTGTCCAGGGATGTGCAGGTTAGCTGGGTTGGCCATTGGGAATGGAGCTTTACAGGGTTAGGGGGTGGGTCTGGGTGGGATGCTCTTTAGAGGGTTGGTGTGGACTCGATGGGCCAAATGGCCTATTTCCATAATGTAGGGATTCTATGATTCTGAGACCCAGGGCCATTCTGACACAATTGATGCTGTTTCTGTTCCTAACTGTATCTGAGACTGAGGGTCACAACTGGAGTCAGTGATTGAAGCCCAGATGTTGGTAGTATTTAAGAATGAGCAAGAGCAGATTAAGGGGGATTGGGAGTCGGGAGACAATGTGGGATTAGGAATACTGTTTGTGTGGAGAGTAAGCACCAATATAGTAAAAATAGAAAATCCTGGGAATACTCAGCAGGATTGATAGAACCTGTAGAGAATAATGGAGACAATGGGGGGAATATGATGCCACTCTGAGCCTCCATGTTGGGTTTTATGGGGGAGTTTGGCTGCTTGAAAGGGTGATGGGTGGAGACCCCACCATGTTTGCCACCTCAGGTCCAGTTAAATCCCTGGTGGAAATGCTCAGGAACCACCTTCCTGCCTCCCATCTATTAGTGCCAAATGCCTCACTCCCTCTCGCAGGTAGTCACCATGAGCCCCCTGGGCTGGGAGAGCTGCTAAAGCAAACCAGGTCTTGGGTCCTTTGCAGATGCCCAGGGAACAATCCCCATTGTTGGGCATTTAGTTTCTGACCGAGGGACGTTGCAGGGACGCGGGGGTTTGTGAATGCCTGCTCTAGTTACCCCCTTGTCTTTGCTGCCTCGCCCCTCCCACCCTGTGACTCTGTGACCACTCTCCCATCAGCACCGACAGTGACATAGGTCCATTGGCGATCCTGGGGTCCATTACTAGAAGTGGCCCAGGTTGGGGGGTGCAGGGGATGTGGATATGTGGAATAGGGGAGTGGGTGAGCAAAGCAAGGATCAACAACTCTTTGTGTGTGGGGGAGAGGGTAGGGATAGCCATCCTTCAGTCTACTTGATCTTGGGGGAGAGCCAATGTCTGATTCATTGCCTGAATGACACTGGATTCACAATCTTTGAATGGATTTGGAGATGCCGGTGTTGGACTGGGGTGTACAAAGTTAAAAATCACACAACACCAGGTTATAGTCCAACAGGTTTATTTGGAAGCACTAGCTTTCAGAGCTCTGCTCTTTCATCAGGTGATTATGGAGAATAAGATTGTAAGACACAGAATTTATGGCAAAAGTTTACAATATAATGTAGCTCAAATTCTGTATTGAAAAAGACCTGGATTGTTAAGTCTCTCATCTTTTAGAATGTCCATGTTGGTTTCAGTCCTTTCATATGTAGATCGCAATTTTTTTAGAAGTTTCATTCTCAAGTGAACTTTAACAGTCGGTGTCATGTCGGCCCAGATAGTGTATTGAAGGTGTGAGCTTCCCTGTGTGAGACTGTCCATGCCCCAATGGTCAGACTGATTCTAATCTACAAAATGGATTTACAGAATTCATGCTCAATTTCATGCAGATTTTGAGCAAAGTAAAATGTAATTCTGCAAGTACAAATTCACCCCACAAACATATGCATGAATGGAGTAATACTGGACTCTTCACAATCTCAGACCAGAGGGCAAGGCCTCAATAAAAACATAAAATATAGGATGCAAAGAAAGCCATTTGGCCCATCAAGTCTGCACCCTTATTCCACGAGTTTACAACTGATCTGATAATCTTCACTTTCTTGCCTTTCCCCCAATATCCTTGATTCCCTTACAGATTAAAAAAAGATCAGCAGGTCTTGACATTGAGCGCACCTTATGACCCAGCCTCGACAGCCCTTTGCTGCAAAGAATTCCACTAATTCACAGGCTTCCAAGAGAAGAAATTCCTCTTCATCCAAATCTTAAATAGATGCTTCCTTACTAAGGAGATGCCCTCTGGTCCTCGACTCTCCCTCAACAGGAAACCACCTTTTCACATCTACTCTGTTAAGTTCCCAAAGAGTATTTCATTTCAATAGGTTCACCTCCTAAATTCCAACAAGTACAGGCTGAATCGACTCAACCTCTCTTCATTAGACAGCTCCTCTATGTCTGGGATCAACCTCATGAACTGTCTCTGCACTGCCTCCAATGCCAGTAATTTCCCTTTGGAAAAGGGCCCAATGCTGTTTACTCTGGCTGCAGTCTGACCAGTAATAGGGCGACAGGCAGGAAATGGGAAGGGAAATGAGAGGTTAAAGGTTATGATTTAAAATGTTTTCATACCTGGTCATTTCTTTCCACCTATATTGTTAGAATGGTCCAGGACTGAGGAATAGGAATTGTTCTCCTAAGAACAGAGAAGGTTCAGGGGAGACTTGTTAAGCTGTTCAAAATGAAGAAGTGTTTTAATGTAGACATGAATTAGATTAGACCACTTGAACCTGCTCAACAACTGAATGGAATCATGGCTGATCTGATTTCTCTACATTCCTGCCTGTCCCTCATAACTTTTTATCTCCCTCACTTATCAAGAATCTACCTACCACTGCCTTAAAAATAGTGAAGGTCCCTGCTTCCCGCGTCTGTTGAGGAAGAGAATTCCAAAATCTCATGACCCCATGTGAGACAAATTTCTCTTCATCTCTGTCTTAAGCGAGCAGCCCTTTCCTTATAAACAGGGAGCCCCTATTTCCCAATTCTCCCACAGGAGGACTATCCTCTCCACATCCATCCTGTCAAGACATTTCATGATCATGTGTGTCTCACTGACGTCCCCATTTATTCCTCTGCACACATCCAGTCCAGCCTGTCCACTCTTTCCTTGTAACACTATGCATTTATTTGAGGTATTCGTTCGGTAAACCTTCTCTGAGCTGCTAACAGCGCATTTACATCCTCAAATAAGGAGGTCAGTATTGTACACAGCACTCCAGGAGTGGTCTCACTAACGTGTAGTGACTAAGGAAAAACTCTTCCAATTAGTGAAGGCTTGGGAACCAAGCAAGAGACATTCATGGTGATTGACAAAAGAACCTAAGTTGGTTTGAGGAATTATTTTACCCAGTGAGTTAGTGCTTTGGAAAGCAATGCCGACTAGGGCAGGGGAAGAAGATTCAGTTGGAAATCGAATGAATACTAGAAGGGAAATGCAGTTACAGGACTTTGTGTGCAGATCAAAGCAAGTTGGACAGCTCTACCATAGTGTCAACACAGGGATGATGGGCCAAATGGCCTCATGGGCTGGAAGATGTGATGAGCCGCAGGACTATCAGTTTAGCAATTTTGATAATCTGAACTGATCTAAATGGGATTCTAGCAGAGTGGGGCTGAAATGGCGTATTTCTGTGCCCTGAATGTTAGGTGGTTCTAAAGGCACTCACTCAATGTAAGACAGACATGGATATTTCCTATTTTCAATGTGATTTTAGTCTGTGGAGTCAGCAGGCAGGAAGAACTTTTCCTTCCAGTAGAATGAATTATTAGGAATGAGCATAGACAGACAATGGCAAGGCGAAGATTGTGGGTGTGTGGGGAATTCACACGATTACAGACACTCTGTTCCTCTGTCTTTGGGGGAGAAATTGAAGGCTACCTGCAGTGCCAGAACATTGTTCAAACTGCTTTTCTTGTCAAAATTCCAGAAGTATTCTGGCCACTGAATGGACTGATAAAGATCAGATGCTGTAACATTAAAAGGGGAGATATGATGTTCTTTTTGGCAGAAATTGTTTCTGTTTTGCGGGCAGATTGTTCTGGTTTTTGAGATTGTGACTGGACACAATGGTAATTGAGTCACACCGGATGCAGGTAGCAGACGCAGCTGAGAGATTGAGAGTGCAGTGGGTAGGCTTATCTCAGGTATCGTGCTGACATCTGTGTGTCACGAGGCGAACTCAGAGGGCAGCCTTGGTTTTTACTGTAAAACCGCAGAATACACCAGGCTTGGTGCACGAGGAGGTGTTTTATCACCCCACACTTACAGCAATAAGCATCTCAGATTATTGTTGTTCTTTTCAGTTGCATGTTTATCAGGCGGGAAGCGTGGAACAGGAGAATTGGGATTTGGCAGCAAAGCTGTTATTTTCTACAAACAATTTACGATTCTGATGGTGGTTTGAAGGACACAGTGGCCTTGTGTTGGGATTGTGCCAAACTTCAGGCTGAAGAATAAAACAGGCTGAAGTTTTTGCAGGAGCTGGTATTGACACTGGATGAGTGACCCAGAATCACACGGATGGGTTTAAATCCCACCATGGTAGGTGGTGAAATTTGACTTGAGTAGGGAAAAAGGCGCTCTAATTGTCATAAAAACCCATCAGCTTCTCGAATGCCCTTTGAGAAAGGGAATCCACATCTTTGGACTATATGTGACTCCAAACCCACAGCAATGTGGTTTAAAATTAATTGCACTGTGGGCAATTAGGGATGGGAAATAACATGCTGGCCTAGCTAAAGCTTCCTACATTTAATGAATGAATTATACTTAAACCTGACAACAGGAGTTGCCATTTGTGACCATTGAAAGCGAGATGTACACCAGCCACTTTACTGGTGAGTGGCCTTCTGTGGATACCAAGAACCAACAGCCCTCGCACGTGTAATGGACAAGAATGATATTATTAGATAGTGACTCTCCCTGCAACCAACTCCTGCAGTGGTTCAACAAGAGAGTTCATTACCACCTTCTCAAGGAACAGTGAGGTTGGACAATAAATGCAGGCCTGGCCAGCGATGTCCACTTCCTGTGGGAAAAACCCATAATATTGCCACATATGTCTCTAAAATGAAATAAATAAATATCTTCTGTGGGGACATCCTGTTGGTGACTCATAGAAACCATACAGCTCAGAAGGGAGCCACTCCGTCCATCTTGTCCATGCCGACCCAAAGACACCCAGACTAGATTAGATTGCCTATAGTGTGGAAACAGACCCTTCAGTCCAACCAGTCCACACCGACCCTCTGAAGAGTAACCCACCTAGATCCATTTCCCTCTGACTAATGCACCTAACACTATGGGCAATTTAGCATCGCCAATCCACCTGACCTGCACGTCTTTGGACTGTGGGAGGAAACCGGAGCAAACCCACGCAGACACAGGGAGAATGTGTAGACTCCACACAGACAGTTGCTCGAGGCTGGAATTGAACCTGGGACCCTGGTGCTGTGAGGTAGCAGTGCTAACCACTGAGCCACCGTGCCACCCTTTCTAAACCCATCTTCCTGCACACGGCCCATAGCCCTGCAGCTTACAGTACCTAAGGTGCAGATCCAGGGAGTTTTTATAAGAGTTTAGAGTCTCTGCCCCCACCACAAACTCAGACAGTGAATTCCAGACTCCCACCACCCTCAGTGTGAAAACGCTTTTCCTCATGTCGCCTCTAATCCTGCTGCCACTTTGCTTGAATTGATGACCTCTGGTTTTTGAACTCTCTGCCAAGGGAAGCAGGTTCCTCCTGTCTACTGTCTCTCTCTCCCTCACATTGTTGTGCACCTCAATCACGTCACCCGCTCAGCCTTCTCTGTTCCAGGGAAAGCAACCCCAACCTCTCTAATCTCTCCTCATAGCTACAATGTTCCAGCCCCGACAACATTCCAGTAAATGTTCACTGCACTCTCTGGAGAAGCTACATCCTTCCGGGCCAAGTGCACCAATCAATGTTCAATCATTGATTTATCAGGCCATTAGCTTCACTGTGCATAGTTAATGCTCAGATTCTGTAAACTGCACTCGCACATCCAAAGGCTTTTACTTTTAACTTTTGCACGCGGCTGAATATTGTTGAAAATAGTCAGCAGGAGGAAGACCAAAGAAAACGGTCCATTATTAACAGATTTCCTGAGTAGATTTTCAGCACTGCATGTAATAGAATTGCAGATGTTTGTTATAGTGTGTGCATGGTCAGAGCGTGGCTGTGTCCTGGTGAGGTTGTGTAATCATAAGTAGTCCAAGCTGTTATTTTTCACTGTCGGGTAATCCAACATCACTGGGACTAGGTGCACTGCTCAGATATTGAGTGAGTCTGTGTCCATTGATTGGAAGGTTGTAAGGTCAAGTTGGAGTTGTTAGTGCTGGTTACCTTAAGCTGCTTTCTTCAGTTGGTGACTTTTGGTCAGTGTTTAATGAGACAGTAGGAGCACTTCCTTCCCTTTCTGGGGTGGGAGGAGGTCCTGATCTTGCAGAAAGCTGATTAATCAGATTATTGGCTGAATGTAACGCGGATGTGTTAGAATCAAGAAAGTTTACACTGCAGAAGGAGGCCGTTCGACTCATCGTGTCTGTTCGAGCTACCCAACTAGTCCCACTTTCCAGTCCTATTTCTGTAGCTCTCTACTTTCATCACTTTCAAATATATATTCAGCTCGCTTTTAAAACTGTCTCCAGCTCTCTGCCAGGCTGTGCATTCCAAACCTGAACAACTCTCTGAGTAAAGAAGTTTCTCCTCATCTCACTCCTGGCTCTCTTGCTGACAATCTTGAAATGGTGACTCCGAGTTACTGCCAACTAATGGAAACAGTATGTCTTTCTTTACCCTGTCAAAATTGTTCATGGATTTTGAACACCTCAGTCAGGTCACCCCTTAATCTTTTCGGCTCCAAGGGGAATAAACCAATCTCTCTAAATTTCCATTGTATGTAAAATCCTTCATTTAAACTGCCATCGTTGATCTGATTTGTTTACCCTTGTCAGGATCGATTATATTTTACTTTAAGGTGAAACATCCTGAGGTCATTTCTCGTTTGAACTTGACTTAAAGTATCTTGCTTTGATCCACCTTGTGAAGTACTGAGAGAAGGCCGCACTCTCAGAGGTACCATCTTTCAGATCAAACACTAAACATTGGCCCTGTCACAAAGATGCTACAGCCTTCCAGCATTATTTCAGTGGTATGTCGGCCTGGGGTGGGTAAGGTCAGAACTTACACCAGGTTATAGTCCAACAGGTTTATTTGAAATCACAAGCTTTCGGAGCGCTGTTCCTTCATCAGGTGAGGCGACTGGTGTCATGTGAGTTCTGGCATTATTTCAAAGAACAGTAGGAGACTTGTCTCCAATGAACCTGCAGCCTTCCCTCAGTACTGCACTGGAGCACCAGCCTTCAGTTTTGTGCTCAAGCCCTGGAGTGGGTTTCTGAATATTACAGCTCAGAGACAGAGACTACCTACTGATCCACAGCTGACATGCGTGATTATACCACAGTTGATTATACCCAAAACATTGACTTCTCCACCTCCTGATGCTGCCTGCCTTGCTGTGTTCTTGCAGCCTCCTGCCTGTCCAGTTTGGATTCCAGCATCTTCTGACCTTATCCACCCCAGTCCGACATACCGTTGAAATAATGCTAAGACACTATATCATCTTCCTGACTGGGCCAACTTCCAGTGTGCACATTGTCCCCATGTCTGCGTGGCTTTCCTCCGGGTGCTCCAGTTTCCTCCCACAGTCCAAAGATGTGCAGGTTAGGTGATTTAGCCATGCGAAATTGACCATAGTGTTCAGGGATGTGTAGGTTAGGTGCATTAGTCAGAGGTAAATGTACAGTAATAAGGTAGGAGAATGGGTCTGGGTGGGTTACTCTTCCAAGGGTCAGTATGGACTCTTTGGACCAAATGGCCTGTTTCCACACTGTGATCCCATGATCTATAGACTTTTTGTCTCCAACCAGTACTACCCACTGAGGCTGGTAAAGTTGGTACGAGGATTCACAGGATGAGAAAACAGAACATTCAGTTTCACAAAGTGAAGAGACCCTGGAAGATATTACATTTTCAATCTCGCTAAAGTGAATACAGACATGAATTATGCAGAGTCTCAGTCTTCAACTGAGATAGTATTTTTCAAAATGTAATAAAGTGTGGATTTAATGGAATGTGCAATCCAGTTGGCTGGAGTAAATAGCCATTAATGCATGGAAAGGGCCCAGTAGAAAATAATTCCAGTAAGTGAGAGAAGAAACAATTCAGTGCTGTCTGGATTTAAAAGCTGAACTAGTGAAGGTACCAGCTCATTTCAAGGTTTGTGTTGATAGTTGCACTTGTTAATTTACTCTGTGTTCGACCTCCCATTCTGTGTAAAACCAATTGGAACAGTCACAGTCAACAAATTGGGAAATGCATTGGGACTAATCAGATGGAATGCAGTTTCACAGCATTCATTTCACAGCTGTCAGGCTTGAAGCTTAATACAGCCAGCATTTTCATTTCAGGGACCGAGTTCTATGTCTTATCCTGTGAGCTGTGCCTTGTTGCTGTTTTAAATTTCATGCCCTGTTAGGAAGTTCCTTGCATGTGATTTAGTGGCAAACTATTCCAAGTTCTCAACACTTTCAAACTTAGTGTGTTATTTCTTTCACATAGCACGTAAGAAGCTTGTGAGAAAGGTTGTTGAATTGGAGTGGGGTTTGCTGGGTGATGGGTGAGCACTGAAATCTTTGCAGATTAACTTTTGAACCACACTTCCATCGCACATTCCTTTCACGTTGCTTCAGTGGCATGTTGCCAAAGTTCAGTTTGCTGTTGTTTCCTCAGTGTGCTCACCGTTTCCTTCCAGCCGAACGGCCTTGCTGTCAGGGCAGGTGCAAACCCTATGATATTTATTCGTTTCTTGCAACAACAGGAAGTTGGGGGAAAACTAACTGTCCAAATTGCAAAGTTTGAAAACCCAGTGGGAGAGACTCCATAAGGAGTACAGTGGGAAAGCTGCTCTCCTTCCACTGAAATTGATTTGCAGATTCACAAACGTGAGAGATTCCACCTAACCAGTGCAGTGTATTTCGGCTGTGAGTAAACTCGTGCGGTTTTGACACAAACAGGAATGGTTTTAACAACAAAATCAGGATGTTCCATTTTCCCGCTGTTGAGTAACTTCAATGTAGTGAGTGTTTGATGTGAAGACTGAGGTGGGGAAAATTGTCTTCACCCAGGGAGCTGTGGAACTCTCTGCCACAGAACATGGTTGAGGTCAAACACTGAATGTTTTCAAGAAGGAGGTAGATATACTTTGTAGGGGTAATGGGGTCAAAGGGTATGGGGGATAAAGTGGGAGCAGGGGACTGAATTGGATGGTCATACTGAGTGGTAGAGCAGACTCAAAGGGCTGAATGGCCTATTCCAATTTTCTAAGCTGCCAATCTGTGCCTCTCGGCATCGTCACCAGTGGATCAGAGAGCTCTTGGCCGACCCTAGAGCCCAATGGGGATTCCGATGAGAGGGAATAGAAGAAGGAAGGTTTGAATCCATAGAGAAAGTAAAAGAGGCAATACTTTATAATTATAGTTCTTAGAGCTAAGGGGACCAAAGGGTATGGGGGGAAAGCAGGAATAGGGGACAGAGTTGGATGATCAGCCATGATCCTGTTGAATGGTAGGAGCAGTCTTAAAGGCTGAATGACTAACCCCTCATATTTCTCCATCACTTCACATAAAGTCACCTAAATTTACTTCATAAAACTCCATTGGGCTACTTAAAGGTTGCATCTTTTGTCTCTGCAAGAATTAGTTTTATTTTCTGGAATGAAAAGTCTTTGAAAACTAACACTTCCACATCATGAGAATGATGGCAATTTAAACCTCAGCCAATGCTCTCTCAAGTTCAAATATTGACTCTTTCTTGTTCATTCAACAGGATATGAGCAATACTGGCTCGACCGGAATTTATTGCACATCCTTATTTAAGAGTCAGTCATATTGCCATGCATCTGGAGTCACATATATGCTAGCCGAATCCAGCAATTTCCTTCCCGAAAGGATATTAGTAAATGAGATGGTTTTTCCCGACAATTAGCAACAGATTCATGGTCATCATTAAACTCTTAATTCCAGACTTCTATTGAATTACAATTCCACTACTTGCATTGTACGATTTAAACCACAGAGCATTATTTGGATCTCTGGATCAATAATCTAGTGATCATATCACTAGCTTTCACCTCCATCTATGTCAGTTGCTAACAATACTGTTGTATGGGGAATTGAGTCATCTGGAACAGGAAGATCACAGCATGGTACAGCTACATCAAACACTGACAGCTGAAAGTGTTCATGGTGTTCAGAAGAATTGGAAAATCATTGCATGCAAATCACAGGATGTCAGTATGCAGGGACAGCAAGTGGTACATTAGACTTTATTGCAAGTGGGTTGGTGAAGAGGAACAAAATCTTGCTAGAAGTACATAAGATTTTAGCGAGAGCACACCTGGTAGACTGTGTCCAACCTCAGTCTTCCATAGAATCCATACAGTGTGAAAACTGGCCATTTGACTCAATGAGTCCACAGTGACTCTCCAAACAGCATTTCATCCAGACCCATCCCCCAACCCCAACCTTGCATTTCCCATGGGTAATCCACTAACGTACACATCCCTGGACACTATGGTCAATTTCGCATTGCCAATCCAGCTAACCTGCGCATCTTTGGACTGTGGGAAGAAACTGGAGCACCCAGAAGGAACCCAAGTAGACCCAGGGCAAATGAGCAAACTCCACACACATTAGTCACCTGAGGCTGGACTTGAACTCAGGTCCCTGGTGCTGTGAGGCAGCAGTGCTAACCACTAAGCCACAGTGCTGCCCCTTCTGGTCTAAGGAAGGATCAACTCATCTTGGAGGAGATGTTACAAAGGCTCACTCGGTTGATTCCGAGGACAAGGGAGATTCTGTCTGAGCAACATTCCCTCTGAGTCACATGGCCATGGAGACCCTCTCCACCCACAGCTCAGTGGTACCACCATGCTTCAGAATCCATTGCTGTGCATGGACCTCCAAGGCGCACAGAAATTAAAGGGAAAGGTATTCCTGAGCAGAAATTGTACGGAATGGGTCAGTGCTCATGGAGAGTTCAGATGAGCAAGAGTTGAGCTAATTAATATACATATTGCTTAGAGGTAGACATTGAAAGGCTACTTCCCCCGATTGGAAAGTCCAGTGTCATCACTAAATCGTCAAAATCTCAGGACAAGACACTGATCATTTAGGACTGAGATGAGGAGAAATGTTTTCACTCAAGAGGTCAGGAATCTTGGGAACTGTGCACCCAGAGTGATGTGGTTGCTCAGCAGTTGAGTGAATTAAGGAGGTAAATGTATTGCTGTTTGTGTGGTTGGGGATTTAAAGGATATCAGATAGTGTGAGATGGAACAGCGGAGTGGTTCAAGGGGCTGAATGGCCAACCATATCTTATGTTTTTTCAATTCGTTTTGGTGCTGCTGATTAATCAGAGTTTGGGAATTGGGAGGGTGGAGGGGATGGAAATCGGCCACAGTTCATTGGTCACATAGTTGCTGGTGAGTGTTCCACAATGGTCCATCACACCATCTCTCTATGAGGGCAGGATTAAGTAGAGCAGCATGCCTCAGTAATCAGGTATGTACAGAATGAAGTTGAGGAATGCAGACCAGACGCTGGTGAAAGATATTGGACACTGCCCAGTCTCTCTGAAACCCAATCCCAGCAGAGGAAGTCCATGACGAACTCTTAGTGACACTGAAAATCTTCAGAAAACATTGATCTGGCAGACCTTTAGCTGTAGTTTCTAGCAACATGAGCTTAGAATGTTAAACCTTTTCTCATTTCAGGGCATGATTAATACAAAAGACCATCACCCATAAATGTAATCCCTCCCATATTCTTGTTGTTCCTTTGTCACAGTCATTTGCTGATAAAGGAAATGTTTAATTATCATATTATTTTGTCTTGATGTGTTGACTGCTAGTTGCTTGAGTAAACAGTTCCTTTGTCCACAGGATCCCAGGAATCAGACAGCTCTCAATCTGCCAAGAAGGATATGTTGGCTGCCCTGAAGTCTCGACAGGATGCTCTGGAGGACACCCTCCGAGTTCGACTGGAGGAGCTGAAGAAGTTGTGCCTGAGAGAAGCGGTAAGTAGAGATAGGCAGCTTCTTAACCAGTGACAGAACTCCTGGTTCCACTGGTTATACAGAAAAGGCTGGCGAGTGGAGTTGAGGATTCTCAGATCAGATCGAATGGCGGAGCAGACTCGATGGGCTGAATGGCCTACATCTTGTGGTCTTCTAAGCTGGACCAGAGCTTTGGAGCAGTTACTGAGGGACGTACTCACTCCTGTTCCTGAACTAGGAATACAATAAAAGGGAAGGGATTGCACCTCTGGGCAGACAAAATAAAAATTATTTGGTTTATAGACTGAGCGAAATAGCCTATTCCAGGATAATTTTGCTTTAGACTCAGCATAATATTTGGGAACTGAGGAGGAACCCAATGCTGGCTGGGGGAACTTTCAATTTAAGGTAACATATTTTAAAATTGTCTTTTCCTTTTAAGACTTGAAATGCAAGGTTTGTGTGACGGAATAACATGTACAAGCTTAGAAACTTTTCCCTTAGAGTAGGCACCAGTCTGCCTCAGCTAGAACTGAACATCTTAGTGGATACCTGAGCCTGAACATCATGCTCCCAGCACCCAGAAAGATATTGTTTCCCATGTAGGACAGTGACCATCGCCAAATGATTGGACCACTTAGAGTCATAGAAATGTACAGCATGGAAACAGACTCTTCGGTCCAACCCTTCCATGCCGACCAGATATCCCAACCCAGTCTAGTCCCACCTACCAGCACCCGGCCCATATCTCTCTGAACCCTTCCTATTCATATACCCATCCAGATACCTTTTAAATGTTGTAACTGTACCAGCCTCCACCACTTCCCTGGCAGTTCATTCCACACATGTACCACCCTCTGCGTGAAAATGTTGTCCCTTAGGTCCCTTTTATATCTTTTCTCTCTCTCTCTCTCTCTAAACCTATGCCCTCTAGTTCTGGACTCCCCGACCCTAGGGAAGAGACTTTGTCTATTTATCCTATCCATGCCCCTCATGATCCTACACAGACAGCTGCACAACTTCCTCGTGTTTTGTCACCTGTCACTGTGTTTTGGTTACACGTTAGCCCAGATGTGCTGTTTAACAATCTACGCCCTTGGAGGTTAGTCTTGTGGATTAGGTGGTAGATAATCTTTCAGAGAAAGAGGGTCATTTTACAGTTTCTGATGAGCCAGTTGAAATCTGCATTATCCTGGTTTCCCACTGCGGGCCTTGTCCAGGTGAATGATCCAGGCTCTTCAAAGTTCAAGGCTGACTAATTCTCGATGGAGTGAGTGACATCAGGAGCTCAGAAGGAGGCTGATCCTTTACCATCTCCATTGCAGGGCCAACCACAGTTACAAATTGTACCTCACTCCCGAGTCTTGAGAGTTTTCATCACATTCACATGGAGGCAATGGCCTAGTGGTATTATCGCTGGACAGCTAATCCCGAGACCCAGATAATGGTTGATGGTGGAATTTGAATTCAATTAAAATCTGGAAGTGAGAGTCTAATTATGACTGTGAATCCATTGTCAGGAAAAATCCATCTGGTTCACCAATGTCCTTTAGGGAAGGAAACTGCCATCTTTACCTGGTTTGGCCTACATGTGACTGCAGACATACAGTAACCTGGTGGACTTCCAACTGCTCTCTGGAAAAATTAGGGATGGGCAATAAATGCTGGCCTAGCCAGTGATGCCTTCATCCCGTGAATGAATAAAGGAAATAAAAAAAACTTTGGTTATTTTCATTCTGTAAGAATGATCTCTAAGTAATGATGGTGAATGCAGTAATATTGCCAGCATTGTGTCATGCCAAGCCCTTACTGTGACAGTGCTGCTGCGTTAGGAAGGGTTTTACAGCATTGGGTGACAGGGCTGACTCCCCACCCAAACCTTCATGCATGCCTGGTCTCCATGCCATCACGCACTGCCCACAGAGTGGCTAGGTGGGGTGAAGAGACTGAAAATGTGTTGCTGGAAAAGCACAGCAGGTCAGGCAGCATCCAAGGAGCAGGAGAGTCGACGTTTTGGGCATGAGCCCTTCTTCAGGAATGAGGAAAGTGTGTCCAGCAGGCTAAGATAAAAGGTAGGGAGGAGGGATTTGGGGGAGGGGCTTTGGAAATACGATAGGTGGAAGGAGGTTAAGGTGAGGGTGATAGGCCGGAGTGGGGGTGGGGGCGAAGAGGTCAGGAAGAAGATTGCAGGTTAGGAAGGCAGTGCTGAGTTCAAGGGATTTGACTGAGACAAGGTGGGGGGAGGGGAAATGAGGAAACTGGAGAAATCTAAGTTCATCCCTTGTGGTTGGGGGGTTCCTAGGCGGAAGATAAAGCGCTCTTCCTCCAGCCGTCGTGTTGTTATGGTCTGGCAATGAAGGAGTCCAAGGACCTTTTTGTCCCCCTCCCACTCCACCAAGGACATGCAGGTCCTTGGACTCCTCCATTGCCAGACTTCAACTCCCCCTCCCACTCCACCAAGAACATGCAGGTCCTTGGACTCCTCCATCACTAGACCATAGCAACACGATGGCTGAAGGAAGAGCGCCTCATCTTCCGCCTAGGAACCCTCCAACCACAAGGGATGAACTTAGATTACTCCAGTTTCCTCATTTCCCCTCCCCCCACCTTGTCTCAGTCGAATCCCTCGAACTCAGCACCGCCTTCCTAACCTGCAATCTCCTTCCTGAACTCTTCGCCCCCACCCAACTCCGGCCTATCACCCTCACCTTGACCTCCTTCCACCTATCACATTTCCATTGCCCCTCCCCCAAGTCCCTCCTCCCTACCTTTTATCTTAGCCTGCTGGACACACTTTCCTCATTCCTGACGAAGGGCTCATGCCCAAAACATCGACTCTCCTGTTCCTTGGATGCTGCCTGACCTGCTGCTCTTTATCAGCAACACATTTTCAGCTCTGATCTCCAGCATGTGCAGTCCTCACTTTCTCCATGGTGAAGAGACTGTCACACATCCTTTGCAATGGTCTGGAGACAGGAAACAGCAGTTGATTTTTGTCAAGGTTTGTCCTGAGCAGCTCCACAACACAGGACTGTTTCCCCGGGGCACAGACCAGGACAAATATCAACTACGTCTGGAGGACCCTCAGCTCCGTGGATCTGCCTGAAATCTGCTGCTCTTCCAAGTCATAGAGTTCTCCTCGATCAAATCGTACAGACTGACCCACTCCAAAGTCCAATACTATGTTCTCAGGGACACACTAGCATTTCTGTTGATTTGATTTATTATTGTCACGCGTATCTAGGTACAGTGAAAAGTTTTGTTTTGTGTGCAGTACAGAGAGATCATACCAAACACAGTGCATTAGGGGAATAGAACAGAGCGAGGAATGCAATGTTACAGCTGCAGAGAAGGTGCATAGAAAGTGAGATCATCATTAAATTTAAAATGAGAGCTCTATTAAGAAGATAAGAGTGGGGAAGAAGCTTTTCTTGAATCTGTTGGAGTCTGTGTGCATGTGCACGTGCGTAAGTGTGTGTGTGCGTGTGTGTGTGTGTGTGTGTGTGCCTGTGAGTGTGTGTGTGTGCGTGTGTGTGTGCATGTGCACGTGCGTATGTGTGTGTGTGCGTGTGTGCGTGCGTGTGTGTGCCTGTGAGTGTGTATGTGTGCGTGTGTGTGTGAATGTGCGCACGTGTGCGTGTATGTGTGTTTACGCTTTTGTATCTTCTGCCTGACAGAAGAGGTTGGAAGAGATTGTAACTGGGGTGGGAGGGGTCTTTGATGATGTTGGCTGCCTTTCTGAGGCAGTGGGAATTATAGATGGAGTCAGTGGGTGGAAGGTTGGTTTGTGGGATGGACTGGGCTGTATTCACAACCCTCTGTAGTTTCTGCTGGTCCTGGGCAGAGCAGTTGCTGTACCAAGAGGCCACTCAACAGCCTCAGTAAACAGATGGACTGGCGACTCTAAGAGCCCTTTGGGCTTGTCACTGGAAGCATACAGTAATTGTCACATTTATTACAGTCAGGCTGAGCTGTCGAAGAGTGTATCATGCTTAAATGGGAAAAAGTTGGTTATTTGTTGATAGTGACCGCAGTTCAGTTATGTTTACTTTACCGACAGAAAGGAATAGGTCTCTACTGCATGACAAACGTTATAGCTGAGGGGAAGGCGATTACAATACGATTAGGCAAGATTTAGGATTCAGAGGATGGAGGAGGAAACTGCAGGGGGATCGACACAATTGAAATGTGGAGCTTATTCAAGCACCAGTTACTGTGTGCCCTTGATAAGTATATACCTGTCAGGCAGGGAGGAAGTTGTCGAGTGCGGGAGCAGTGGTTTACTAAGAAAGTGGAATCTCTTGTTAAGATGAAGAAGGCAGCTTATGTTAGCATGAGATGCGAAGGCTCAGTTCGGGTGATTGAAAGTTACAGGTTAGCCAGGAAGGACCTAAAGAGAGAACTAAGAAGAGACAGGAGGGGACATGGGAAGCCATTGGTGAATAGGATCAAGGAAAACCCTAAAGCTTTCTATAGCTATATCAGGAATAAAAGAATGACTAGAGTAAGATTAGGGCCAATCAGGCATAGTGGTGGAAAGTTGTGTGTGGAGTCAAAAGATAGGGGAAGTGCTAAAAGAATATTTTTCATTAGTATTCACACTAGAAAAAGACAACGTTGTCGAGGAGAATACTGGGATACAGGCTACTAGACTAGACGGGATTGAGGTTCACAAGGAGGAGGTGTTAGCAATTCTGGAAAGTGTAAAAATAGATAGGTCCCCTGGGCTGGATGGGATTTATCCATGGATTCTCTGGAAAGCCAGGGAGGAGATTGCCGAGCCTTTGGCTTTGATCCTTATGTCATCATTGTCTGCAGGAATAGTGCCAGAAGACTGGAGGATAGCAAATGTTGCTCTCTTGTTCAAGAAGGGGAGTGGAGACAGCCCTGGAAATTATAGACCAGTGAGTCTTACTTTGGTTGTGGGTAAAAGTGTTGGAAAGAGTTATAAGAAATTTATAATCGTCCAGAAAGGGGGTAGGGATAGTCAACACAGTTTTGTGAAGGATAGGTTGTACTTCACAAAACAGGGTGAGTGAGGGTAAAGTGGTTGATGTGGTGTATATGGATTTCAGTCAGGCATTTGATAAGATTCCCCGTGGTAGGCTATTGCGCAAAATACTGAGGCATGGAATTGAGGGTGATTTAGCGGTTTGGATCAGAAATTGGCTAGCTGAAAGAAGGTGGTGGTTGATGGGAAATATTCATCCTGGAGTTCAGTTACTAGTGGGTACCACAAGGATCTGTTTTGAGGTCACTGTTGTTTGTCATTTTTATAAATGACCTGGATGAGGGCACAGAAGGGTGGGTTAGTAAATTTGTGGGTGACACGAAGGTCGGCAGAGTTGTGGACAGTGCCAAAGGATGTTGTGGGTTACAGAAGGACATAGATAAGCTGCAGAGCTGGGCTGAGAGGTGGCACAAAGAGTTTAATGAAGAAAAGTGTGAGGTGATTCACTTTGGAAGGAGTAATAGGAATGCAGAGTACTGGCTAAGGGTAAGATTCTTGGTAATGTAGATGAACAGAGAGATCTCAGTGCCCTTGTAAGTTGATAGGGTTGTTAAGAAGGCAGACAGTGTGTTAGCTTTTATTGGTAGAGAATTGAGTTTCGGAGCCATGAGGTCATGCTGCAGCTGTACAAAACTCTGGTATGTACAGTCCTGGTCACCGCATTATAAGAAGGATGTGGAAGCTCTGGAAAGGGTTCAGAGGAGATTTACTCGGATGTTGCCTAGTATGGAGGGAAGGCCTTTCAAGGAAAGGCTGAGGGACTTGAAGCTGTTTTCGTTGGAGGGAAGGTTGAGACATAAAAGATAATTAGAGGGCTAGGTAGGTTGGACAGTGAGCTTTTCCCCTCGGATGGTGATGGATAGCACAAGGAGACATAGCTTTAAATTGAAGGGGTGATAGATATAGGACAGATGTCAGAGGTAGTTTCTTTCCTCAGAGAGTACTAGGGGCGTGGAATGCACTGCCTGCAACAGTAGTAGACTCGCCAATTTTAAGGGCACTTAATTAGTCATTGGATAGACATATGGATGAGAATGGAATAGTGTAGGTCAGATGGGCTTCAGATTGGTTCCACAGGTCCGTGCAACATCGAGGGCCGAAGGGCCTGTACTGCACTGGAATGTTCTATACTCCATATTCTAAGTTGTATTTTACTGTATTTTCAGTAACGTGCACTTAAAAATGTTTTGACATGATACTTCTACATTGTTGTGTGAAATATATTTTTCCGAGAAACAAAAATTGCACAACAGTGAGAAACGTGTGCTCTTTAAATACAGCTCTTAGTCCTGAAACCCTCATATCTCCCTAACATCAGAGCAGCCTCAATCTGCAGGTACAGACCAAGGGATGGGAGGTGGGATAGCATGGACAGGATGGGGCAAATGTTCTTCTGTACCTTAAATCATCAGATGTTTCTCCTTTATCTTTATGTATTTTTGTTTTGGTTGCAGGAACTGACAGGAAAGTTGCCAAAAGAATATCCCTTGGACCCTGGAGAGGAGCCTCCAACTGTCCGCCGTCGTATTGGCACCTCCTTTAAACTGGACGAGCAGAAGATCATGCCCAAGGGAGAGGTAAGACTGGAGTTCCTCAGAACGTCCAGCACCAAAACAGACCATTTGGCCCAACCAAACTCAAGCTGATGTTTGCCTGGGCCTCTTGCGATCTTCCCTCATCTCGCAGCTTCCTCCTTCATATCTTTACCTACCTTCCCTTTCTCTTCATTCTGGTGTCATCCGTGGAAACCTTTATTGTAGTGCCTCTGTGTCCTTTTTATGTTAGAGAGTTGAACCATGCAGAGTGCCTTCTTGTCTCTCATTGGGCAACTTTCAGCTTGATCTAATGGATGTTCCTTTCTCAGGGAAGTCAAAGGAGCAGGGAAGTGTGTTGTGGATAATGTTCGAATGAGGCTGACAAGGGATTCATGGTCACCATTAGACTCTTTTATTGGATTCAGATTCCACCATCTGCCGTGGCAAGATTCCAACTCAGATCCCAATATTTTTGAGTCTCTGAAGTAATAGCCCATTGCTGATACCACTAGGCCATCACCTCCATTATCTCCCTGCGTGATTCTGGGGATAGCTGGACTGACGTATAAAGAGAGTCTGGATCAGTTAGGGCTGTCTTCACTGGTGTTTAGAAGAATAAGAAGCAGTCTCATAGACACTGATGAAATCTAACAGGATTAGACATGGTAAACACAGGAAGAACATTCCTGATAACTGGGGAGTCCAAAACCCTCAGGTCAAAATCTATGGATACGGGATAGGCCATTTAAGACTGAGATGTGGAGAAATTACTTCACCCTGAGAGTGGTGAACCTGTGGAATTCACTATCACAGAGAGGTCAAAGCATTGAATATTCACAAGAAAAAGTTAGAGAGAGTTCTTATGGCTAAAGGAATCAAAGGCTATGGGGAGAAAGCAGGAACAGGAGTTGGATGATCAGCCATAATCGTATTAACTGACAGAGCAGACCCGAAGGGCTGAATGGCCTACTGCTGCACTAATTTTCTATGTGTCTATCTTTCTGCAGCTCTTCCACCCCAATGGTAGTGGGTTGGATTTGCCCTCGCTCTCTTCTACTCCTTCCCACCTGATTGTGCCCCGAGCTGGAATTCTTGCTGGAATTACCGGCAGATTCCACCGCCCCCCTCCCCCCCCCCCCCCCCCCCCACCCCCCCCCCCCCCCCCCCCCACCTCCCAGACTTGCATCCTTGGCTTCCCACATTTGTCTCTGTGTGTGTTAGCCCACGAACCTCAGCCACAAGCTGGAGGTCAGCTGTGTGTTAATAACTAGGCGTAAGTGAGCACTGCAGATGCTGGAGATCAGAGTCTAGATTAGAGTGGTGCTGGAAAAGCACAGCAGGTCTGGCAGCAGGGAGGAGCAGGGAAACTGACGTTTCGGGCAAAAGTCTTCCTGATGAAGGGCTTTTGCCCGAAATGTCATTTTTCCTGCTCCTCGGTTGCTGCCTGACCTGCTGTGCTTTTCCAGCACCACTCTAATCTAGACTCTGTATGTTAACAACACCAGATAAAACCTGTCCATCACCTCAAATAAAAGACGGGTACTGCAGAGATCTACAGCGAAGGGATGCACAAGTTCGGTGTATTAGCCAGGGTAAAATGCAGGGATAGGATGGGATGCCGTTCACAGGTTTGGTGCAGACTTGATGGGCCAAATGGCATCTTTCTGCACTTTAGGGATTCTATGATCCCACGCCAAAACTTTGGAATAAAAATAGGAAATGCTGCAAAGTTTCAGCATTCTGAAAATAGAGTCAATATTTCAAGCCTGCTATGACTCTTTTAAACTAACGAACAGTCATATCAGAGACAGCATTGATAGGTAGGGGAGTAAGAGTCAAGTCTAGGGGTAGTGACAGTAAGGAGGCAGATTCTATCCGTCAATCCAGTTGCAGTCAGGATTACCATCAGCATGAACTGTTAATTACTGAAAAAGTGAAGACTAATTGGGAAGAATGTTGAGAGTCAGTGATAGTTTTGAAGATGTTTGTTGTTGAGGGAGGGGGAAGCTGTGGGTGTCAGCCCCAGCGACAAAAGGCAAAGCTGACTCACTGGGGCAAGGAGGAACTTTAAATGCAGGTGGGACCCAACTGTTGTCTTCACTGTGTAGGCTATTCCAGGCAATCGTATTTCTGGCTGTAGGTCTCAGCATTAACAACTGAGAACAGGATTAGTAGGAGAACAAAAGGATTAGTAATGAAGAGGAATTATGTACCACGCGCTGAACTATTAGCACCTTGGCTTAGGGAGTGTCTTTCACATATTGCTGCCAGCCTTGCATGTTGCTAAATTCAGAAAGAATCATTTCTCCGAAGCTCCTTGCACTGTGGAAACAGAAGACCTTGCGGTTTGCCGCTGAGCCGAGTTTATTTTCATTCAGATTGGAAGTTCTGAGGGATAGAAACCAGTGGAGCTGTGGGGAGAGACCGTATTATGTTTGAAGGGATATTACAGAAGCTGTGAACCCCTCCCCCATCGAGTGCCAGATGTGACCCAGCTTTGTGCCAGTGAGTGAGATTGGTGAGCTGCGGAGAGCTAACAGTAGTTGCATTGTGTCACACGATCAGCTCTGCAACTCACATATCTCATTTATCCCTCACTCCTTGTGCATGTGGTTTCTTTCACACAGGCTGCTTTCTCTCTTTACCCAGATCCAATTAACACCACAGTTGTTTGGCAAAATTGGACCGAATGACAAGAAAGCATAGAAACGTAAAAACTAGGAGCAGGAGTAGACCATTCGGCCCTTCGAGCCTACGCCATCATTCAATATGATCATGGCTGATCATGCAATCTCAGTGTCCCATTCCCGCCCTCTGTAAGGGCCACGTCCAGCTCCCCCTTGAATGTACCTAACAAACATTTTGTTCTGGATTGACCCTGAGAGCACTGGAAGCTAAGAAGAATTTGAATGGAGGTGTTTAAAAACACTGGGCATGGATTTCAGAAGATTAGCATAGAAGCAAAGTGCATTTTAAAGCAAGCTTGCTATGCAGTGACTGAGTAGGGTGAAGAACATAGCCTGCGGGAGTGGTATACTGGGTTCAACAGGAAGATGTCAATGGGAATTGGACAATGCAATAACTGCACAGAGGCTGGTACCCTGTCACCAAGTCACCCTTTATTTACTTGTGCAGAGTACGCAGTGCACTGTACCCAGTACACAGTGCACAATATATAGTACCCAGTACACAGTGCACAATATATAGTACCCAGTACACTGTACCCAGTAGACAGTATACTGTACACAGTACCCAGTTTCCATCACCAGGAAGAAAGGAAACACCCGAGTGGCCAGTGACAAGCAGTGCCCTTCACATCAAAGGGCAATGCTGTGTGGTCAAACAGTGAAGGGGAGGGCAGGGACTAAATCAAAATAGAGTTGAAGGGGGAAATAATGCACTCCACTCCCTGCGGCGCCCACCTCTCCCTGAACAACTCCAGGGTGTTGGTGGAGACCACGTGCTCCTTCTCCAAGGACACCCGGGCTCTAACGTGACCGCGGAAGAGGGGCAGATCCCCAGTTAGTGCTGTGGATTAGTGGTGCTGGAAGAACACAGCAGTTCAGGCAGCATCCAAGGAGCAGCGAAATCGACGTTTCGGGCAAAAGCCCTTCATCAGGAATAAAGGCAGAGAGCCTGAAGCGTGGAGAGATAAGCTAGAGGAGGGTGGGGGTGGGGAGAAAGTAGCATAGAGTACAATAGGTAGGTGGGGGAGGGGATGAAGGTGATAGGTCAGGGAGGAGAGGGTGGAGTGGATAGGTGGAAAAGGAGATAGGCAGGTAGGACAAGTCCGGACAAGTCATGGGGACAGTGCTGAGCTGGAAGTTTGGAACTAGGGTGAGGTGGGGGAAGGGGAAATGAGGAAACTGTTGAAGTCCACATTGATGCCCTGGGGTTGAAGTGTTCTGAGACGGAAGATGAGGCGTTCTTCCTCCAGGCGTCTGGTGGTGAGGGACCGGTGGTGAAGGAGGCCCAGGACCTCCATGTCCTCGGCAGAGTGGGAAGGGGAGTTGAAATGTTGGGCCACGGGGCGGTGTGGTTGATTGGTGCGGGTGTCCCAGAGATGTTCCCTAAAGCACTCTGCTAGGAGGCGTCCAGTCTCCCCAATGTAGAGGAGAATGCATCAGGAGCAACAGATACAATAAATGATATTAGTGGATGTGCAGGTAAAACTTTGATGGATGTGGAAGGCTCCTTTACGGCCTTGGATAGAGGTGAGGGAGGAGGTGTGGGTGCAGGTTTTACAGTTCCTGCGGTGGCAGGGGAAGGTGCCAGGATGGGAGGGTGGGTTGTATTGGGGGCGTGGACCTGACCAGGTAGTCACGGAGGGAACGGTCTTTACGGAAGGCGGATTGCAAAGGACCCACTCTGTACTACATCCTCAGGAGAATTCATACTCTCAACAAACAGTATTTCAATTCCATCTCAAACATCAAAAACTGTAAGTACAACAAATTTTTATCTATCCACCTCCATAACCAGCACTCCTCAAGCATTCCAGAAGTTTCCCTGGCCTTGGAAACTACTCAGGCGCCATTAGCCATGCGGCTGATGCAGCTGCCACCCCCACGCTAATTGATGATGTCACTTCCACCTCCATCATGGCCACTCCTACAACCACTTCGCCCCTCACAATTCCTCAAGCATCACACGTGACATCACTTCCGCCCCTCACATCATCGCTGATGCCACATGCTCAGTGACTTCCACCACCCCTACTGCCGTGGTCACCACCACTTCCGCCCCCACCAGCGCCACTCACCTGCATTCTGCTGACACGCCCCCTCCCCCCCCACAGACCCCACTGTCACTATCCCCACCCCCCAGAACCCCGAGTGGAACACTAACCCTGATCATGACTCCACCCCCATTCCCCCCACCACCACACCCACTCCAGTTACAGGTTCCGCCCCCACTCCCAGCTCCACATCCACACCAGATCCCAGCTCCCAGCCCTGCCAAGTTTTCACCATCCCCCCAGACCTCCCCCTCACTGAGGATGAACGATCAGTCCTCAGCAAAAGACTCATCTTCATCCCCCTCCGTTCACGCATCAATGAATTTAATACACGCCGTGACGTCGAACAATTCTTCCGTTGCCTCCGCCTCTGAGCTTACTTTCACAATCAGGATTCCCGCCCACCTTCCGAGGACCCCTTCGCCCACCTCCAACACACTGCATCCACCTGGACACCCCGCGCTGGCCTATTACCTGCCCTCGACCTCTTCATTTCCAACTGCCGCCGGGTCATTAACCGCCTCAACCCGTCTACCCCACTCCCCCACTCCAACCTCTCACCCTCACAACGCGCAGCCCTCCAATCCCTCTGCTCCAATCCCAACCTCACCAACAAGCCAGCGGATAAAGGGGGTGCAGTGGTAGTCTGGCGCACTGACCTCTACACCGCTGAAGCCAAACGCCAACTCGAGGACACCTCTTCCTACTGCCCCCTCGAACATGACCTCATCCCCCATCACCAAACCATCATCTCCCAGACCATACAGAACCTCATCACCTCAGGAGATCTCCCACCCAGAGCTTCCAACCTCATAATCCGGGAACCCCGCACTGCCCGGTTCTACCTCCTTCCCAAGATCCACAAGCCTGACCACCCTGGCCGACCCATTGTCTCAGCATGTTCCTGCCCCACTGAACTCATCTCTACCCACCTCGACACTGTCTTATCCCTCCTGGTCCAGGAACTCCCCACATACGTTCGAGACACCACCCACGCCCTCCACCTCCTCCAAGACTTCCGTTTCCCCGGCCCACAACGCCTCATCTTCACCATGGATATCCAATCCCCCTACACCTCCATCCGCCATGACCAGGGCCTCCAAGCCCTCCGTTTTTTCCTCTCCAGACGTCCCCAACAGTACCCTTCTACTGATACTCTCAGTCATTTGGCCGAACTGGTCCTCACCCTTAACAAGTTCTCCTTCGAATCCTCCCACTTCCTCCAGACCAAGGGGTAGCCATGGGCACATGTATGGGCCCCAGCTATGCCTGTCTCTTTGTTGGCTACGTAGAACAGTCGATCTTCCGTAATTACACCGGCACCACTCGCCACCTTTTCCTCCGCTACATTGATGACTGCATTTGCGCCACCACGTGCTCCCGCGAGGAGGTTGAGCAATTCATCAACTTCACCAACACATTCCACCCTGACCTTAAATTTACCTGGACCATCTCTTACACCTCCCTCCCCTTCCAGGACCTCTCCATCTCCGTTAATGATTGCCGACTTGATACTGACATTTTTTACAAACCCACCAGCTCCCACAGCTACCTGGATTACACCTCTTCCCACCCTACCACCTGCAAAAATGCCACCCCGTATTCCCAATTCCTCCCCCTCCGCCATATCTGCTCCCAGGAGGACCAGATCCACCGTAGAACACACCAGATGGCCTCCTTCTTTCGAGACCGCAATTTCCCTTCCCACGTGGTTAAAGATGCCCTCCAACGCATCTCGTCCACATCCCGCACCTCCGCCCTCAGACCACACCCCTCCAACCGTAACAAGGACAGAATGCCCCTGGTGCTCACCTTCCAACCTACCAACCTTCGCCTAAACCAAATCATCCGCCAACATTTCTGCCACCTCCAAAAAGACCCCACCACCAGGGATATATTTCCCTCCCCACCCCTTTCTGCCTTCTGCAAAGACCGTTCCCTCCGTGACTATCTGGTCAGGTCCACGCCCCCAATACAACCCACCCTCCCATCCTGGCACCTTCCCCTGCCACCGCAGGAACTGTAAAACCTGTGCCCACACCTCCTCCCTCACCTCCATCCAAGGCTCTAAAGGAGCCTTCCACATCCATCAAAGTTTTACCTGCACATCCACTAATATCATTTATTGTATCTGTTGCTCCCGATGCGGTCTCCTCTACATTGGGGAGACTGGACGCCTCCCAGCAGAACGCTTTAGGGAACATCTCCGAGATACCCGCACCAATCAACCACACCGCCCTGTGGCCCAACATTTCAACTCCCCCTCCCACTCTGCTGAGGACATGGAGGTCCTGGGCCCCCTTCACCGCCGCTCCCTCACCACCAGACGCCTGGAGGAAGAACGCCTCATCTTCCACCTCAGAACACTTCAACCCCAGGGCATCAATGTGGACTTCAACAGTTTCCTCATTTCCCCTTCCCCCACCTCACCCCAGTTCCAAACTTCCAGCATGACTTGTCCAGACTTGTCCTACCTGCCTATCTCCTTTTCCACCTATCCACTCCACCCTCTCCTCCCTGACCTATCACCTTCATCCCCTCCCCCACTCACCCATTGTACTCTGTGCTACTTTCTCCCCAGCCCCACCCTCCTCTAGCTTATCTCTCCACGCTTCAGGCTCACTGCCTTTATTCCTGATGAAGGGTTTTTGCCTGAAACATCGATTTCGCTGCTCCTTGGATGCTGCCTGAACTGCTGTGCTCTTCCAGCACCACTAATCCAGAATCTGGTTTCCAGCATCTGCAGTCATTGTTTTTTTCCCTAGTTAGTCTTGGTCAACCAGTGCCGCCTGATTGGCCCGGGTTAGCAACCCCAATTGACAACCTCATAGTCACCATCGTCCCCCTGGTTCCAATCAGTACAGATTATTAATTTTAAGTAAGAAATTGCCGTGCTATGGGAACAGAGCAGGGCTGTGGGACTAACTGATTTGTTTACAAGAGTGTCACTGTACATTCAATGGGCTGAATGTCCTCCTGTGGTGTAGTATTCAGTGATCTCATGTCTTTTTATTCTTACCGTATTGGATGAAAATGATCGTGGGTTTGGGAGGTGCTGAATTTCTGTAGTGTGTCATTGTGAAAGGGTACACACTGCTGTTACTTCGCATTGATGGTGGGGGAATAATGTTTGTGGATGTCATACCAATCAAGTGGGCTGCTTTGTCCTGGATGGTGTTGAGCTTCTTCACTGTTGTTGGAGCTGCCCCCATCCAGGCAAGTGGGGAGTATTCCATCACACTCCTGGGTTGTATCTTGTAGATGGTGGACAGGCTTTGGGGAGTCAGGAGGAGAGCTACTCACTGAAGGATTCCTAGCCTCTGACCTGCTCTTGCAGCCACTGTGTTTATGTATTCCACCAAAGGAACAGAATCAGCAGATGTTGTAAGAGGCCATGACCAATGTGTGATGCATCCCTCGGTCACTCAGTGAAAAATGGAGAATGATTCTTTGTCTGAGTTACAGAGTCCCATGGAACCATGACCAGGAGTCCCCCACTTCAGATCAGGCGTATAAGAAATAAATGAGGCCAGTTAGCCCCTCTAGACTGTTCTGCTGTTCCGTAGGATTGAAACTGACCAACCTTAGCTCCCTGTTATTTGAATATTTAAATATTCAATATTTGAATACGCACAGCTTGCTGGGAGCCAGAGTTTGAAAGATTCGCAACGTCAAACTATTTGTCCAAATCTCAGAATGATTCTGAGACTGCGACTCTGTTTCCTAAATTCCTCAAACAGGGCATCTTCTATCTCAGCTTCTACCCCTTCCAACTTGGTTGTGTTTCTTTGACATCGCCTGTCATGTTTGTAAACCCATGGAACACATCCTGAGCCCAACGGGATCATTTCCTGACAGGAATAATCTCTCCGTGCAAGGAACCATTGGTGAACCGTCACTGGACCCCCTCAAGGGCAAGGGAGCCCCTCCTTCAGTAAGGTGGCCAACAGAAACAGCAAAAACATTTTTGAATACTTTGTGTTGTATATTAGAACATGGCTATAGAATGTTTATTTCCAGTGAAGGAACATGGGAGTGGGATTGTAACTGCAGCAGTGCTCCTTCTTGTAGTCCTCAAAACTGGTATGTGGAGACTTCAGTCTAGGTCTCAGCTTTGCCTGAGAGTACAGATCTGTGATTAGTGTTAGTTTTGGAATGTGATGTGGATGCAGACTCTGTCCACAGTACCCAGGAGAGAAGGATAGATGCCAGATGGGTTATTTTTAGACTCCGCTGTCATCTGTGGAGTTTCAGATGCCAGTACAAACTGTTTTTAAAGGAAAAGAAAACATTGTTGAACAGAGAGCAATTTCAGATTGTGCATTTCCGATTGTGCTTCAGTAATGAGCTGTCCGCGCCAACACAGTGAGTGTTTGAGACATATCTCTCCTTCTTTCCACACATTAGTGGTCACTATTGATGTGTATTTAATACAGTCCAGCCAAGCAATAGTAATGCCATCCATGTTTGGAGTATTGTGCATAGTTTAGGGCCCCATATCTCAGGAAGGATGTATTGGCCCTGGAGCGTGTTCAGAGGAGGTTCACGAGAATGGTCCCAGGAATGAACAGCTTAACATATGAAGAACTCTGGGTTTATACTCGATAGAGGTTAGAAGGATGAAGGAGGATCTAATTGAAACATACAGAATACCGAATGGCCTGGACAGAGTGGATGTTGGGAAGATGTTTCTGTTGGGAGGAGAGACTAGGACCCAAGAGCACAACCTCAGAGTAAAAGGAAGACCCTTTAGAGATAAGGAGAAACTTCTTCAGCTAGAGGGTGGGGAATCTATGGAATTCATCACCACAGAAGGCTGTGGAGGCCAGATCATTGAGTATATTAAAGACAGAGATAGATAAGTTCTTGTGTATCAACGGGATCAAGGGTTACAGGGACAAAGCAGGAGAATGGGATTGAGAAACTTATCAGCCATGATTGAATGGCAGAGCAGGCTCGATGGGTTGAATGGCCTAATTTCTGCTCCTGTGTCTTATATCCCAGAATGAGCTTTTCTTGTACAGGACCTTCCAAACCCATGACCACTTCCATCAAGGCTAGGTTTGCACCACCCTCCAGGTACATGTATATGAAATGGCAGGTTACTGGCTATATCTGCACTTCATATTACAGTCAAACAATTTCCATTCAGTGACCAAGGGAAGAGTGGTGGCTCTGGCTGAAATATCCACTCCCTAGCCCTGGGTTGCTATAGAAACCTTACAAATGATCCAGCATAGTAGAAAGGCCCATTCGGTCCATCTTGTCCATGCTGACCCAGAGACACCCAGATGCCCTTTCTAATCCTATCTTCCCACACATGGTCCATAGCCCTGCAGCTCACTGCACTTTAAGGTGCTGATCCTGGGACTTTTTAAATGAGTTGAGAGTCTCTGCCTCCATCCCACTCAGGCAGTGAACTCCAGACCCTCACCACCCTCTGTGTAAAAACATTTTTCCTCACATCCCTCTCACCCTTCTGCTGCTTAGCTTGAATTGATGAGCGGGGAAAGAATTAAAAGGGACAACTTTTTCACCCAGAGGTTGGTACGTGTATGGACTGAGCTGCCAGAGGAAGTGGTGGAGGCTGGTACAATTGCAACATTTAAAAGACATCTGGATGGGGACATGAATAAGAAGGATTTAGAACAATATGGGTCATATGCTGGAAGTTCATGGAATAGTGTAGGTTAGATGGGCTTCAGATTGGTATTCTGGATTAGTGGTGCTGGAAGAGCACAGCAGTTCAGGCAGCATCCAAGGAGCAGCGAAATCGATGTTTTGGGCAAAAGTCCCGATGAAGGGTTTTTGCCCGAAACGTCGATTTACCTGCTCCTTGGATGCTGTCTGAACTGCTGTGCTCTTCCAGCACCACTAATCCAGAATCTGATTTCCAGCATCTGCAATCATTGTTTTGACCTCCTTTCAGATTGGTATGACAGGTCGGTGCAACATTGAGGGCCAAAGGGCCTGTACTGTGCTGGAATGTTCTATGTTCTGTGTTCTAAATGGGGCTACATTTATCTAGGATATCTGGTTGGCATGGACAAGTTGGATCGAAGGGTCTGTTTTCGTGCTTTACAGCTGTACAAAGCTTGGTTTTTGAACTCTCTGCCAAGGGAAGCAGGTTTCTCCTGTCTACTCTCTCTCTCTCTCCCTCCCTCACATTGTTGTACACCTCAATTATGTCACCCCCTCAGCCTTCTCTGTTCTAGGGAAAACAACCCCAACCTCTCGAATCTCTCCTCGTAGCTACAATGTTCCAGCCCTGACAACATTCCAGTAAATATTCACTGCATTGTCCACAGCAATTGTGTCCTTCCCGTTATGTGGTGACCAAAACTACACACAATACTCCAGTTATGGCCTCATCAGTGTCTTATACTGTTTCATCATTATACCCCTGCTTGTGTATTGTATCCCTCTGCTAATGGAGAGCATTCCATATGCCTTTGTTACAACCTTACCTATCTGTACCACTGTACTGAGGTGACTGCACTGCTCTGACACACACCTCAGTTACAATCAGTTAGACCCCAGGAGCTACCTTTTGACTTTGGGGCAGGGGTTCAAATCCCACCAGAGCAAATGATGAAATTGGAATTCAGTTAGAAGCTAGTCTAATGATGACACTGGAACCATTGCTGGTTGTCATCAAAGCCCATCTGGCTCACTAATGTCCTTTAGGGAAGGAAATCTGCCGTCCTTACCCAGTCTGGACTTGTGATTCCAGACCCACTACAATGTAGTTGCCACTTGAGAGATCTCTGGGCAATTTGAGATGGGCAATAAATGCCACGTCCCATTAAAAGGAATACCAGGATCCAAGAGGGCTGGTGGCACAGTGGGTAAGGCCCCTGTCTCTGAGCCAGATGGTCTTGGATTTACAGCCCACTCCAGAGTTGAAGCATGTGGGGCTGGAAAAGCGCAGCTGGTCAGGCAGCATCTGAGGAGCAGGAGAGTTGACGTTTCGGGCATAAGCCCTTCATTGGGAATGTCCCACTCTCGGAACGTTATTCGGCCCTGGTGTTCTGGGCCCTGTGCTTGGCATAGCTGTTTGGGCAACCATTGTGCATCCCATTGACGCCAGCAACGCAGGATTTGATCTTTTGTACTTTTTTTATCAGCCATGATTGAATGGCAGAGCAGGCTCGATGGGTTGAATGGCCTAATTTCTGCTCCTGTGTCTTATGGTCTGGCTGGGGTGGATTTGGGATCTTGTCACCTTTCCCCATCCATGGATGTTGAACCTGCCATCAAGCACAGAGCTGGAGAGGAGGGGCAGTCCATTGACAGGCGCTTTCCACTGTCACTCTCAGGCATTGGCTCCTTCACTATGTTGGAGTGATGCTTTAATAGCAGGGCTGGTTGGAGGCTCTCTGAGTATGAGCATTCTAATCAATCACATCTTGAGCAGTCTACACTTTGCCGCGTTATTGACAAACTGGGAGTAGGACTTGCGGGAAAGAATTATCAGACTTTATCGCCATGATCAGTAAAGAAAAAAGGTCTCATATTTATCTAAAAAGAAGGGTTTTAAATAAATGACAATGTTCTTTTTAGAAGTTTTCATATGAGAATCATAAATTGCCTGTATTCTTTCTGCTGTGCAGGTTTGAGTGTGATTAAGCACAAATATATTACTGTGCAGCAACAAATATACATATGCACAGCAGAAACGCTCACGTTTTGAAAGGCAACATCATGACAATGATAGTTTGTCACAGACTCCTGCCCAGATGATGGACCCTGCAGCCAGTGCCATGTTCCAGTACCAGGGTCTGGTAATGAACGTCCAGCTGACAAAATTCACTGTGCAATGCGGTATTTGCAGTGTAGATTACAGGTTGGTGCAGTTAGTTGAGCTATAGGGAGAGGCTGAACAGCCTGGGACTGTTTTCCCAGGAGTGTCGGAGGCTGAAGGGTGACTTTATAGAGATTTACAAAATTATAAGGGACATGGATAGGGTGAATAGGCAAAGTCTTATCCTGGGGTGGGGGAGTCCAGAACTAGAGGGCATAGGTTTAGGGTGAGAGGGGAAAGATATAAAAGGGACCGAAGGAGCAACTTTTTCATGCAGAGAGTGGTACCTGTTTGGAATGAGCTGCCAGAGGAAGTAGTGGAGACTGGTACAATTACAGCATTTAAGAGGCATTTGGATGGGTATATGAATAGGAAGGGTTTGGAGGGATATAGGCCGGGTGCTGGCAGGTGCGACTAGATTGGGTTGGGATATCTGGTCGGCATGGACAGGTTGGACTGAAAGGTCTGTTTCCATGCTGTACATCTCTATGACTAGAGCTCCCTCAGCAATGGCCCTGGCTCAGGATAACCCATCTCAGTAACTGTACAATAATTTCCAGTTATAAACCTGCAATCTCTCTGTGCACATGATCAATATTTTAAAGCGAAACAAGATACAGATTCAGAGGGTTGATCATTGCAAAAGTTGTTCATATTAACGTTTCATATTATGTTGGTATCGATGGGATGGCTAGAGGATAAAAAATTTTTAAAAGTTTTTTTTATCATTTTTATCCTCTAGCCATCCCATCGACACCAACATAATATGAAACATTAATATGAACAATTTTATTTATTTTTTTCTTGATCTTTCTTCTAAACACTCTCTTGTGGAGAGAATGGGTTTGCTGCTTTTTCTTTGGATGTTAAAGAGAAAAGTACAATTGGTGTTTTCTTTTATCCCCAGGAGGTCGAGTTGGAACGTCTCGAGAGAGAGTTTGCTATTCAGTCACAGATCACTGAGGCAGCACGACGGCTGGCCACTGACCCGAATGTCAGCAAAAAGATGAAGAAGCAAAGAAAGATGTCCTACTTAAATGCACTTAAAAAACTGCAGGACATTGAGAATGCCATCAATGAATACAGGGTCAGGTCTGGAAAGAAACCCACACAAAGGGCATCTCTCATCATAGAAGGTGAGTGCTGATGTTGTTACTGGAAGATTTAACTTCTGCATTGTTTAATGTCTTCATGCCGATTCCCTTTAATGCAGTCATTAATCAGAATGGGGCAACAGCTGCATTAAAACAGAGCACAAAGGAATTCATAAACAGAGGCTTTGAGTCCAAAAGTGGGGAAGTTATGCTGCTCTTTTAAAGAGTTCTGGTCAGGTCCCAGTGAGAGTGTTATGCCCAGTCATAGTCACCACCCTGCAAGACAGATATGATGTCTGTCGAACTGCAACCAATTCAGAAATCACACCACAACAGGTTACAGTCCAACAGGTTTATTTAAAATCACAAGCTTTCAGAACGCTGTTCCTGAGACAGCTAGCGAAAGAGAGTACATCGGACACAGAATTTATAAGGAAAAGATCAAGGGGTCATACAACTTAATGTGATTTTATTGAACAAACAAAGTCCTGAATCAATTACAATTTTGTAAGAACTGCAGCAAGACCTGGACGATATCGAGGCTTGGGATTAAAAACAGCAAGTAACATTCACGCCACGCAAGTGCGAGGCAATGACCATCTCAAACGAAAGAGAATCTAACCACCGCCCCTTGATATGCAATGATGCTACCATCCCTGAATCCCCCACTACCAATATCCTGCTACTGACCAGAAACTAAACTGGATTAGCCACATCAACACTGGCCACAAGAGTAGGTCAGAGGCACAGAATCCTACAACAATTAACTCCCCTCCTGACTCCCCAAAGCCTGTCCACCATCTATAAGGCACAAGCCAGGGGTGTGATGGAATACTCCCCACTTGCCTGGATGGGGGCAGCTCCAACAATACTCAAGAAGCTCAACACCGTCCAGGACAAAGCAGCCCCCACTTGATTGGCACCACATCCAGAAACATCCACTCCTTCCCCCCACTGACGCTCAGTAGCAGCAGTGTGTACTGTCTACAAGATTCACTGCTGAAATTCACCAAAGAACATCAGACAGCACCTTCCAAACCCACGACCATTTCTGTTTGGAAGGACAAGGGCAGCAGATACATGAGAACACCAGCCCCTGCAAGTTCCCCTCTGAGCCACTGACCATCCTGACTTGGAAATATATCACTGTTCCTTGACTGTCACTGGGTCAAAATCCTGGAATTCCCTCCCTAAGGACATTGTGGGTCTACCTACAATATCTGGACTGCAAGATGGTTCAAGAAGGCAGCTCATCCCCACCTTGTCAAGGGGCAACTAAGGATGGGCAATAAATGCTGGGCCCAGCCAGCGGCACCCACATCCTTTGAATTAATCAAAAGAAGGCTAACCTGTACTGTTGAGAGATTTTGTAAGTTGTGTTCAAGTGAGATGGGAATCTGATTTCTGTCTCTTGTCCACTTGGTATTCCCCAGTGAAAATGATCACATCATGATCCAAGCAATACCAGCTTAAAATTCAGCCACAACAGGAGACAGTCATGTTATCAGCTCCACCCTGGTTCATCCATCCAGTACATTGTGCTGTTACATAAAACCCTTCCTTTGTGCTTTTCCCATAGAAGCAAACATTGGTTCTGAAGACAGCTCGTTGTCAGATGCCCTGGTTCTTGAGGATGGTAAGTAATCTCTTCACTCAGTGTCTCATGTTGAGATGAAGGGGCCGGGCAGCAGTCTTGTCAGGTCTTTTCATTATCTTAAGGAAAGTTATTTCACAGGGAACAGCTCTTAGAAGCACCATTTACTCACCTTTCTCCCCACCCTCGCTGTTCCAACATTGCATGACGTTCACAAGCCCCAAAGCAAACTCCAGGAATGAAGGGGTTCTGTCTTTGTCAACATGTAACCCATTCCAATGAACTTCAAAAACTCAGAAGATTGACCATGATTTACTGAACAGTCAAGTACGCTTGAGATTTCAGGTTTCTGGGCTTTAAGTTAGAGGGAAAAGAATAAAAAGGAACCTGAGGGGCAACCTTTTTACACAGAGGGTGGTACACATATGGAATGAGCTGCCAGTGGAAGTGGTTGAGGTGGGTACATTAACAACATTTAAAAGGCATTTGGACAAATACATGGATAGGAAAGGTTTAGAAGGATATGGACCAAGTGCAGGGAAATAGGGTTAGTGTGGAGGGACATTTTTGTTGGCATGGACTGGTTTGGTCTGAAGGGCCTGTCTCAATCTTCTTCCTGACCTCTCCGCCCCCACCCCACTCCGGCCTATCACCCTCACCTTGACCTCCTTCCATCTATCACATCTCCATCGCCCCTCCCCCAAGTCCCTCCTCCCTACCTTTTATCTTAGCCTGCTGGACACACTTGCCTCATTCCTGATGAAGGGCTTTTGCCCAAAACGTCGAATTTCCTGTTCCTTGGATGCTGCCTGGCCTGCTGTGCTTTAATCAGCAACACATTTTCAGCTCTGATCTCCAGCATCTGCAGACCTCACTTTTTACTCTGTGCTATACAACTCTGTGACTCGACTCTCACTCTCCAATCATTTTTTGCAGAAGACTGTCACGTTACGAGTGCTTCATCACCGGTACAGTCACCTCATAAAGGCTTACCTCCCCGACCACCATCACACCAGAGACCTCCTCCCCCCCAGTCTCTGGATGGATTAAGGCAGCTGCACTACCATCGCAGTGATTACGACAAATCGCCCATCAAACCAAAAATGTGGAAAGAGTCGTCTTTAGATGAACCCTACGAAAAGGTCAAGAAGCGTGGATCTCACAGTCACTCCAGGTGAGTCGATGGTTTCAGGGAGACAGAGTTCACTTCGGCTGGTAATGGCAGCAAAACAAAATCATGTCATTTGACATTCTCACACAGAATGCAGCTCCAGCATGGATCTTACTCCAGCAAAATCACAATGGACTGGATTTACTCCGGTGCTTCTGAAGAAAATCTGTTCTCGTGTAGGTGATACCATGTGCAGTGCTTTTACTCAAGTGTCATTGGCTGCTTCAACAGAGGGCTCTTGTGATGCAGTGGTAATGTCCCTATCTCTGAGCCAGGAGGCCTGGCTTCCCATCCCACCCGCTCCAAAGAGTGTATAATGTCATCTTTCAACAAGTGGCTCAGAAAATTTAGCAAACCTTTTATTATCCGGCACCTATGGGACAGGAGAATACCAGCTGATCAAATATTTCCCATTGGATCAAGGGGTCCCCATAATCAATGTATAGACATACCATGTAATAGAGACGTCATGCGGGGGGGGCGTGTACACATGGCTGTTATAGTCTATTTGCAGCACAAATCACTTATGCAACTTTGCCTAAATAAAACGTACCAGCAGAGAGCCTCCTCACTCACACCTGCAACTGATTACTTGCACATTGCGGAGTATTTGAGATATATAAATTTTTATAGAGAGTGCCAGTTCATAAGGAGCTGATTAATACAAAGTGTACCTTAAACTCTTCAGTACTGGGCAATGGGGTTCAACTAGTCTCCCACCCATAACATGGGACTGAAACCTGGTCATTTTCATTTGCGGCTCATGTCATCAGTTACAGCATTTTGAAGTAACCTAGTGCATGAAGTGCTGTTTCTGCTTTTTAATCTGGAGTTAGAAGGTTCCTTGCCCTCAATGAGGCATCATTAAATGTTAAATTGTTAAATGTTTGTATCTTTATTGTTGGAAAGGATGTTTTATGCTGTTAGGATTGAGGAGGTAAAGGGTGTGTGGCGCTTGCTGTCTAGTGTGTTGTACAGACATGTAGATATGAAGTAAACGCTGATTAAATTGCAAGTAAAGAACATCAGTGAAAATACAGACAGCTTTGACTGGGGAATAGTGTGTGAGTGCTGGGAGTGAATACCCAGGTAGCTCCCAGTGCTGAGAGGGATTCTGTTCATGACAATGGTCCACAGGGAGGTATTGGCAGAGACACCTTGACTTCTCAATACCTCAGACCTGGGAGCACAGTTTGTGTTTCCAACCTGGGTTTTAGCAGCAATTCCATTTGGGATTCTATTTTCATCCATCATTTTTTTCCCCTGTTTCTAAATATTATAAAATCTTCGAGTTACACAGTTTAAAGAAAAATGCCCCGATGTATGAATCACTGAGAAAAGAATGGGGGATGTTCTGTCTCTCGGCCATCATCTATCCCTCAACCAACCTTCATGATATAAAGACAAAAGTAGAGTTATTGAGTCATACAGCACGGAAACAGACCTTTGGTCCAACCAGTCCATGCCGAACATAATCCCAAACTAAACTAGTCCCACCTGCCTGCCCCTGGCCCATATCCCTCCAAATATTTCCTATTTATGTGCTTGTCATGCTGTTAATGGGTGGCATGGTGGCTCAGTGGTCAGCACTGTCCCCTCACAGCGCCAGGGACCCGGGTTTGATTCCTGCCTTGGGCGACTGTCTGTGTGGAGTTTGCAGATTCTCCCCGTGTCTGTGTGGGTTTCCTCCAGGTGCTCCGGTTTCCTCCCGCAATCTAATAATTTGCGGGTTAGGTGAATTGGTTGTGCTAATTTGCCCATGTTCCAGGAAATGTAGGTTAGGTGCATTAGTCAGGGGTAATATGGAGGAATGGGTCAGAGTGGGTTACTCCTTGGATGGTCTGTATGGACTTGTCGGGCTGAATGGCCTGCTTCCACACTGTAGGGATTCTTAGATTATCCAAATGTCTTTTAAACATTGTAACTGTACCCACATCCCTCAGGAAATTCATTCCACATGTGAACCACACTCTCTGTAAAAGATTTGTCCTTCATGTCTTTTTTAAATCTCTTTTCTCTCACACTGAAAATGTGCCCCCTCGCCTTGAAACCCCCATCCTAGGGGAAAAATAACTACCGTTAACCCTGTCTATACCCCTCAGTATTTTATTGGTTTCTATAAGATGGCCTCTCGACCTCCAACGCTCCAGTTTGCGATGTCGGTTCGAGCAGCATTTGGGTTTTGGTGTGTGAAAACTGGCTGCTGAGTTTCCTTACATCCCAGCAGGGTTCAGGGATGTTTAGCTGTGAAACTGATTGAAAGTTCTGAGGTCATGCAAGGTGCTATATAAATGCAAGTTTATTTTCTGAAGTGTTAAGTTTCTGGTTGAAGCTGACATGTCTGTAGTTATAAATGTTCCTGTTTTCTGCATTCCATCTCCAGTCAGCCAGAAATGTCCGACATTTGTCCTAATTAAGGATCTATTTTGTTTTTGGGCACTGTACCCACCAGGGCTACCAGCTGATGGATCTAGGTCATTTATTCCATCATGCAAAACCCTCCAGTGACTGAACTGTTGGACAAAGCATCAGAGTGTGACTCTCACAGTTTGCATCAATGTGTTTTTTTTCTATTGTGAATCTAGCCTCCATTTGCTGTGCATAACTCTGTGTGTTTGCAAATTAAACCTGCAATGTACAGCCTTTGCAGTGACATTGTGTGCTTGTGTTACTCTCTAGTGGACACACGCGGTTTCCCAGTGTAGGGAGCTGTGCAGAGGCAGGAGCTGGTGGCTCCCTACAGAGCAGTCCTGTAAGAAGTGCTTCTCACTGGAACTCCTCCCAGTCCAGCATGCCGTCCACACCAGATCTCCAGATCCGAAGTCCCTCGTATGTCCATTCCACACGGTGAGTGACCTGACAAAACTTCTGATGTTGGGGTTCAGGGGAAAAACCTGCAGGGAGTGTGATTCGGAAACCTGAGCAGGGAACCATGAAAGTACACACGGGTCTTCCAGCTCCGATAGAGAAGCTTAGATCGGGTTTTGAGAAGATTTGTAGCTCAGGTTGAGGTTCTGGAGGTAAGTTTGCTCACTGAGTTGGAAGGTTTGTTTTCAGACGTTTCATCACCATACTAGGTAACATCTTCAGTGAGCCACTGGTGAAGCTTTGGTGGTATGGCCCGCTTTTTATTTATGTGTTTAGGTTTCCTTGAGCTAGTGGTGTCATTTCCTGTGGTGATGTCATTTCCTGTTCTTTTTCTCAGGGATGATAAATGGTTTCCAAGTCAATGTATTTGTTGATAAAGTTCCGGTTGGAGTGCTATACTTCTAGGAATTCTCACGTGTGTCTCTGTTTGGCTTGTCCTAGGACGGATGTGTTGTCCTGGTCGAAGTGGTGTCCTTCCTCATCTTTACGTATCGATACTAGTGAGAGTGGATCATGTCTTTTTGTGGCTTGTTGCTGTTCATGTATCCTGGTGATTAGTTTTCTGCCTGTTTGTCCAGTGTAGTGTTTGTTACAGTTGTTGCAAAGTATTTTGTAAAAGACATTAGTTTTGCTTGTTGTCTGTATAGGGTCTTTCAAGTTCATTAGCTGCTGTTTTAGTGTGTTGGTGGGTTTGTGGGCTACCATGATGCCAAGGGATCTGAGTAGTCTGGCATTCATTTCCGAGATGTCTATGATATAGGGGAGGGTGGCTAGGGTTTCTGGACGTGTTTTGTCTGTTTGTTTGGATTTGTTGCTGAGAAATCAGCGGACTGTGTTCATTGGGTACCTGTTCATTTTGACGACACTGTATAGGTGATTTTCCTTTGCTCTTCATAGTTCCTCTGTGCTGCAGTGTGTGGTGGCTCGTTGAAATAATGTTCTGATGCAGCTCCATTTGTGGGTGTTGGGATGATTGCTTCTGTAATTCAGTATTTGATCTGTATGTGTTGTTTTCCAGACGCTGGTTTGAAGTTCCCCATTGGCTGTTCACTTTACTGTGACATCCAGGAATGGCAGTGTGGTGTTGTTTTCCTTCTCTTTAGTGAATTTTATGCCAGTAAGGGTATTATTGATGGTCTTGAAGGTTTCCTCTAACTTGTTTGGTTTAGTGATGACAGAGGGGTCATCCACATAGCAGATGCAAATTTTGGGTTGGATGGTTGGCAGAGCTGTTTGTTCAAGTCTCTGCATTACTGCTAGCAGAGGCTAGTTTGTTGCTGAGGAATCACAGCCTGTGTTCATTGGGTACCCATTCTTTTGAATACACTGTATTAGTGATTTTTCTCTGCTCTTTGTAGTTCCTCTGTGCTAGCAGTAATGCAGAGACTTGAACAAACAAGGAAACCATCAGACCATTAATAATACCCCTGACTGGCACAAATTACACTACAAAGGAGGAAAACCACAACAACCTGCCATTCCTAGATGTCACAGTAGAGTGAACAGCCAATGGGGAACTTCAAACCAGCGTCTGCAGGAAAACAACACATACGGACCAAATATTGAACTACAGAAACAATCGTCCCAACACCCACAAACGAAGCTGCATCAGAACATTATTCCAACAAGCCACCACACACTGCAGCACAGAGGAACTATGCAGAGCAAAGGAAAATCACCTGTACAGTGTACCCAATGAACACAGTCCGCTGATTTCTCAGCAACAAACCCAACCAGCAGACAAAATGCATCCAGAAACCCTAGCCATCCTCCCCTACATCAAAGTCATCTCAGAAATGACTGCCAGACTACTCAGACCCCTTGGCATCATGGTAAACCACAAACCCACCAACACACTAAAATAGCAGCTAATGAACTTGAAAGACCCAATACAGACAACAAGCAAAACTAATGGTCATTTACAAAATACTGTGCATGGACTGTAACAAACATTACATTGGACAAACAGGCAGAAAACTAGCCACCAGGATACATGAACACCAACTAGCCACAAAAAGACATGACCCTCTCTCATTATTATCCTTACATACGAATGAGGAAGGACACCACTTCAACTGGGACAACACATCCATCCTAGGACTAGCCAAACAAAGACACGTGCGAGAATTCCTAGAAGTATGGCATTCTAATCGGAACTCTATAAACAAACACATTGACTTAGATCCCATTTACCACCCCCTGAGAAAAAGAACAGGAAATGACATCACCACAGGAAATGATGTCACCAACCTATGGAAAACTAAACATATAAATAAAAAGCAGGCCATACCACCAGTGCTTTATCCGGAGGTTCACTGAAAATGTGACCTAGTATGGTGATGAAACGTTTGAAAATGAGCCTTCCAGCTCAGTGAGCAAACCTACATCCAGAAGCTTAGATCGTTCTTTGAAATTTTGACAGTAAAATTATGCCAGACATTCAATTCTCCCCCCTTCTCTCACTCTGATCTCTCTGTATTCAGCCTCCTATCTTATTCTAATGAAGCTCAATGGAAAGTTGAGGAATAGAAACTTTTCAATTAAGCACTTTACAGCTTTACAATTAATGTTGAGTTCAGTTATTTTAGAACAAGAGTTGTTTCTGTTTTTCAGATGGCTGTAGTTGGTGATGTTATTGCTTTACTCATTTCTAGCTCCTCGAGACTCGTTTGTTTCTCACTTTCTTCATTTACCATCTCCTTTCTGCCTTGCACTGTCAGCCCTTCCCATCATTAAATCTCTCGAGCTACCTCTTTATCACTGACCTTTGTGTTCGTTCTCCCTCCTCTGCCAAACACCTCTCCCTCTTCTCTCTCCTCAGATGCTCTGCCCCAGAGGGCAGTGGAGGCCCAGTCTCTGGATTCATTTAAGAAAGAGTTGGATAGAGCTCTCAAAGATAGTGGAATCAAGGGTTATGGAGATAAGGCAGGGAGCGGATACTGATTAGGAATGATCAGCCATGATCATATTGAATGGCGGTGCAGGCTCGAGGGGCTGAATGGCCTACTCCTGCACCTATTGTCTATTGCCTAAGTGACTAAATTATAACACAATGAATTTGACATCCGAACAAAGGCAACAGAAGCCGGGAATGTTTTTACCGGAAAAGAAGTTTGTTGAGGAGTTCAAGATTCTTGTAGCCAGGGGTGGCTTGGACTTTAATGATCACAAGGCATCATGAATTCAAGCTTAGAAGAGGGAGATGCGGAGGCGAACTGCATTATACAGAGAGCTTGGTGTATCAGGAACATCAGGTTAATGTCTGGGGTCATGGGTTCCATCCCCCAAGGCAGCTGGTTGGATATAAATTTAATAAACTATGGAATTGAAAGCTGTCAATCATTGTTAAAATCCTATCTCAGGTCCAATCTGCCAACTTTACCCCATCTGGCCGACATGTAACTCCAGGCCCAGAGCAATGTGGATGACTCTTAACTACCCTCTGTGCAATTAGGGATGGGCAATAACTACTGACCCATCCAGTGATGCCCACATCCCATGGACAAATAATTTAAAAAGTGGATAATTTTGCCTGCAAGATTGTGGATCAGAGATTGTTAGTAAGTACAGAGAGCGGGATAGTATTTGGCAGGGGGTTAAAAGGCTGCACAGTATCCACAGTACATTTTAGGCATAGAACCTGGCCTGCAACGATCTCCTTGTTTCTGTACGTCCCTAAGGGGCAAACTCCAAAGGTAACAGTCTGTTTGTTCACTTTTCCAGGTTGGTAGATATCAGCCCAACTCGTCTGCACAGTTTAGCACAGCACTTTAGACACAGGAGTGCCAGCCTGGAATCCCAGGGCAAGCCGGTTGTGTCAGAGAACGAAACAGGGAGTCCGGATTTCTATACCCCAAGGACTCGGAGCAGTAACGGCTCTGACCCTTTAGACGACTGCTCCTCCTGCACCAGCCACTCTAGCTCAGAACACTACTACCCAGCTCACATGCATGCCAACTACTCCACTCTTGCTGAGGACTCACCCTCCAAGGCCAGGGAGCGGCAGAGGCACCGATCCGCCGGGAATCTCGGATCCTCCAATTCAGGGAGCATGCCCAACCTAGCTGGTAAGAACGGCACCGGCAATGGCAGTGGGTTTTACCTGCACAGCCAGAGCCAGCCTTCCTCCCAGTATCGGATTAAGGAGTATCCTCTGTACATTGAGGGGAGTCCGACACCGGTGGTGGTGCGCAGCTTGGAAAACGACCAAGAAGGACACTACAGTGTGAAAGCACAATTTAAAACGTCAAACTCCTACACAGCGGGTGGGATCTATAAGGATTCTTGGCACGGCGATGATATTGATTCAGTAAAACTGACTCCGTCACGCTCACAAGTTGTTAGGACTCCATCGCTTGTTAAAGATAACCCTGAGAGAAACACAAACAGAACTGCATTGTCTGATGAACTACGCTCGTGGTATGAAAGGTCTTCAGCCACGCTGAAGGAACACAACAGACTCTCTCATACAAGCTCTGACTCATCAGACAGGAGCTCCCCGTACAGCACAACCCAGAGCACCTTCATGGCTCACAGCAGGATAACCCGAATGCCTCAACCTTCCAAAGCAACATCAGCTGTTTCAGGTAAAACTTGCAATCCATTCGCTGTTTAAACAGATGCACAGAATTATTATAGCACAGAAGGAGGGCACCTGGCCCATCGTTCCGTCTCTGCAACAGGCATTATGCCCTGGTGCCTTTGCCTTATACCCTTGTCCATTGTTTCTGTTCAGATAATTATCCAATGCCTCCACTACATTTTCAGGCAGTGTGTCCCTCCCCTAACCACTCAGCATGCGAAAGCATTTTTCTCAGATCACATTCGCAACATTTGTTAAATCTATTGCTCTCAAACCCTCTTTCTGAGTGAGAACAGTCTCTCCCTACCTACTCTCTCTAGATTTCTCATGGTATTGAAAACCTCTATCAGATCTCCTCTGGGCCGCCTTCTCCCCAGGGAAAACCCATCCCGATCTCTCTAATCCATTCTCATAATGGGAGTTTCTCATATCTGGAACCAACTTTGTAAATCTGTCCTTCACTCTTTCCATTGAATTTGCAGAAAAGAAACAGGCCATTTGGCCCATCTGCTCCATGCTAGTGTTTCTCTTCCACAAGAGCTTCCTCCAACCCTCTCCATTTCACCCTTTCACCATATCCTTTTATTTGATTCTCCCTCGTGTCTTGATCCAGCTGCCCCTTGAATGCATGATATCAGTTACTGTGTGTGATAGTAAGCTCCATATCAAACCACTTTCATTTTTAGCATTTGGATACGATCTTCCTGTGCATCTGTGCACAAACGACAGGATATGGAAATGAGAAGACATATCATGAAATGTTGTTATGCCATGGTTTCTTGCTTGCTTTTTAAGCAGAGGTGTTATATGTGTGAAATCTAACTGGTGATATTATCATGTGAACACAACTTGGATGGGTGTCAGGCGTAGTTTATAGCACTCTGGTGTTGGAGTCAAAGTGTTCAAGTCTCGATTCAGGGCTTCAGCACAAAAGTCATGGTGAGGGAGTGCTGTACAGTTGGTGATAACATCTTTATTTTGTGATGTCAAACAGAGCTCCCGTATGCTCTCTCAGATAGCTGGAAACACCACCATCTGCAGGTTCCCCTCCAAGCCACTCACCATCCTGACTTGGAAATATATCCATTATCATTCCTTCAGCATCAAAATCCTGAAACTCTCTCCCTAACAGCACTGCGAGTCATTCTGCAGCACATGGACTGCTCACTCCCACTTTCTCAAGGGGCAACTAGGGATTGGGGCTAACTATTGGCTGATAGCCACTGAGCTGAAAATGTGTTGCTGGTTAAAGCACAGCAGGTCAGGCAGCATCCAAGGAACAGGAGATTCGACGTTTCGGGCCAGAGCCAATGATGCTCACTTTCTACGAATGAATAATTTTAAGGGTCCTCGGTATTGTTTCGAAGATGAGAAGGGGAGTTCTCCCTTGTCTCACGGACAATCAGCATCATACAATATAGGTTATCTGGTCTTCATCACATTGCTCACGATGAGAGCTGACTGGGCCTCCTGTATTATAGCTGTAACTAAACTTTAAAAATTCCTTCATTGATTTTGGGACATTCTCAGGCTATGAAAGATGCTCTGTAAATGTAAGTCTCATATGTACTCAACGTGTTAATACCCCAGCAGAATAATGATAAAAATGTTAGATATGAATGAGTGAAGAGTTAGTATGAAAATAACATGAATGTAGAGTCCCCCTCATCCTTCCAGACCATGGGGCTGCTCTGTCATTGGAAAGAGATGACTGGTGGGAGTTTAACCTGAGGGTTAGCCCACCTCAGTTTAGGGGAGACGGGGAGGAGGAGAGTATGAAGGGAATTGAATCCATGCTGTTGCATTGCAAACCAAATATTTTTCAAAGTAACTTCCAGTTGTCTGTGTCCAAAGTGGCCAGTTGCTGCAGTGATTATTTTTTGGCTGTTTATTGTGTATGATGGGCAGTAGTGGCTGGATAATCACCACAAACACATGAAGCACGACTGAGCATGACCTGCAAGGTGCAATGTGAGACACTGAAATGTGGAACCAGGTGGATTTGATGGTTCAGGCGAAGACATTCCTCAGTCCTGCCTCACTCGAGTGAGCTGCTCTTTTTGAGATCACCCTGTCCAGAGAGTGAGGTTTTCATTTTGCTGAACATTTAATGTGGTAAATGATCCAGGGCAAAACAGCCCGTTTGATTGGCATCACAATTAAAACACCCACTCCCTCCACCACTGATGCTCAGTAGCAGCAGTGTGTACCATCTACATGATTCACTGCAGAATTTCACCAAAGACTCTCAGCTGGCACCTTCTCAAACTCACGACCATCTTGAAGGACAAGAGCAACCGATACATGGAAATGCCACCCCCTGTGAGCTCCCCTCCAAGGACTCACCATCCTGACTTGGAAAGTTAGCGCATTCCTTCAGTGTTGCTGGGTCAAAATCCTGGAATTCCCTCCCTGAGGGCACTGTGAGTCAAACCACAGCATATTGAGTACATCGGTTCAAGAAGGCAGCTCACCCCCACCTTCTCAAGGGCTAACTCGGCTGGGCCCAGCCAGTGACACCCGCATCCCACAAATGAGTTAGAAAAAACCCCACCTCTACGAGTTATCAGTCAGTGTCATTGACCCTCACTCTCCTAAAACCAGAAGTTAGTGAAGAATTTTGAGGATCAGCATTTGAAGTTTTACACATTTTTCGGGGTTAAAATTGGCCCCTTAAATGGCCATGAAAGAAGCCCCAGTCTCACCAGTAAACCAGGAACAGTAACCGTACACCCACAACAATTCCATCTGGAAACCACACCAGAAAACAAATCAAAAACCCAGCATGCTGCCGGGGAAGCCACTAACATATTACGAGGAATTTACTTCTTGGAGCACCCATGAGTTTGAGCGGTATGACTCCAGAATCATGGAGCTAGCAGTACAAACTCTGCTCATTCCTTCAACAAAACAGAAACTCTTTAATTGCGAGATAAAGCCCTGAGAGTTGGTTTCAAGTACATGAGTTGTTGATGTCACATAGGAGCCTGCATTCTGGATTTAAATAAACAGGAAGCAGTTTGCTCCTGTTATACTCCACCCTGCAAATAAGAAAGCACAGGCAATTGCTCTGTAATGCCAGTCCGATTGTTACATTGGAATTTTGTCTTCATCTTGATTTCTAAATCCCAACCTGTTCCAGTTGCTCTGCCTCTATCCCAATGTCTGGAGCTTTCCTTTTGCATTTCCTCAAATGGTTAGGTTTGTCTGCACCCACAATCCCAGCACAGGGTTCCCTCTAATTTGGTCCCATCGCTACTGTCCTCAAGGGATCATTACACACACAGTAATTTTGTTGCTTGGTGTAAGAGCAAAAGACCATTTGCATTCTTGTAGTGCCTTTCACAACCCCAGGCCATCCCAAAACTCTTTACAGCCGAGGAAATATTGGAAAGCATGGTCATTGTTGTAATCCGGGGAAACAACCCCAATTTGCAAACAGGAAGCTCCCATAAACGGTAGCGTGAAAATGACCAGATCAGTGAGTTTTATTCATTCACGGAATGGGGACTTCACAGGCTGGGGCCAGCATTGACTGCCCGTCCCTAGTTGCCCTTGAGAAGGTGATGGTGAGCTGCCTTGTTGAACTGGAGAGGGAATTCCAGGATTTTGGTCCGGAGACAATGAAGGAACAGTGATATATTCCCAAGTCAGGATGGTGAGTGGTTTGGAGGGGAAACTTGTAGGGGCTGGTGCTCCCATGTCGCTGCTGCCCTCGTCCTTCCAGGAGGTAGTGGTCATGGCTTTGGAAGGAGCCTTGCTGAGTTACTGCAGTACATCTCATAGCTGGTACACACGGCTGCCACTTTTGCATATTGCTTAAAATGTCATGCAATTATACAGAAAGTAAGCATAGCGTTGAGAGGAAGTGCACACTGCAGACAAGACTGAGGGATGTTAATGTTTTGGAACAGTTCAGAGCAGATTTACTAGAGTAATCCCTGGAATGGGCAGATGGCCTTATGATGAAAATCTGGACAGGCTAGGCCTGTATCCTCTGGAGCTTAGAAGAGTCGGAAGGGATGTGGGATCCTGTGAGAACATGACCAGGTGGGTGTGAAAAGGAGGCTTCCTCTTCTGGGAGAATCTAGAACCAGGGGACAGAGTTTAAAAGTAAGGGACATGTCCATTTAAAACAGAGATGAGGGAACATTTTATTTTGGAATTCCCTTTCTCCAAAGGCAGTGGATGCAGAGCCTTTAAATATTTTGAAGGCAGAGGTAGGGAGATTCTTGGTGACCAAGGGAATGGGGGATTATTGGGGGCTGTGCAGGAATATAGAGTTAAAGTTATAAGTCAGATTAGCCATGAATCTTATTGAATGGGGGAGCAGGAGTGAAGGACTGAATGGATTCTAGATTAGAGTGGTGCTGGAAAAGCACAGCAGGTCAGGCAGTATCTGAGGAGCAAGAAAATCGATGTTTCAGGCAAAAGCCCTTCATCAGGAATTGAGGCAGGGAACCTGGAGGGTGGAAAGATAAATGTGAAGGGGGTGGGGGTGGGGAGAAGGTAGCAAAGAGTACAATAGGTTAATGGGGTTGGGGATGGAGGTGATAGGTCAGAGAGGAGGGTGGAGTGGATAGGTGGAAAGGAAGATAGACAGGTAGGACAGGTCATGAGGGCAGTGCTGAGCTGGAAGGCTGGAGCTGGGGTGAGGTGGGGGAAGGGGAAATGAGGACACTGGTGATATCCATATTGATGCCCTGGGGTTGAAGTGTTCTGAGGCAGAAGATGAGGCATTCTTCCTCCAGGCGTTGGGTGGTGAGGGAGCGGCGGTGGAGGAGGCCCAGGACCTGCATGTCCTTGGCAGAGTGAGAGGGGGAGTTGAAATGTTGGGCCACAGGGCAGTGGGGTTGATTGGTGGTCTGAATGGACTGAAATGATTGAAGGACTGAATGGCCTACACCTCTCAGTGGTGGCTTCCATACAGGATAGTTCATCTCCTGTGCTTCCACTACGTGGAGTGGCACCCTGCAACAGGGACGATGGGAACTAGCATGAACTCTTGGGAGTGGAAACGGGTCACTGCGGTCACTCTCTACCAAGGTTTCCTAACCTGCATTTTCCAAACACACCACCACACAACCATCGAGAGGACCAGGGCAGGAGATGCAAGGAAGCATCATCACCAATAGGTTCCCCACCAAGCCACCCTGACTTGGAAATATCTCACTGTTCCTCCAGCATCACTGGGTCAGAATCCTGGAACTCCCTCCCTCATGGCATTGTGGGTCAACTTGCATCAAGGATCTGAGCAATTCAGGGCAGCTCATGACCAGGGCAATTATAGATTTGTCCCGTGAACAAACAAAACAAAACGACCCCCAATTCACCCTGACGTTCTCTCACTGAGAGAGGCATTTCGAGAGCCCTGCCTGACCATCTCAATGGGAAACAACTGAGGCCAGAGGAGATCATTTGAAAGCAGATTGATTTTGCATACTGCTTCTGTCGAGGCAGAGTTTTCCCAGGAGCTGAGGGAGGTTCAGGAGGAGGGGAATAAATACATTCTTCGAGTTATTTGAAAGAGAGGAAATGGAACATGAAAAGCAACCACTCAACCAACTGACAGTTCCTCAAGTCGTTGCAATAACCCTGAAAGACTAATGGTGTCGAAGCCCAGCATGAAGCAGAAATGAAAGCCGCATTTTAAGACTGAAACTTCTCTCAATTTCATTTTTAAGAAAATATCATTTGATCCACTACACTCATTTCCTTGCCAGCCATATCCTGCAGTCTCTTGTAGACTCTATTCAAGAGATTTAATTTCCTGAGGGAAGTGACATTCAATAGGCAACACTTCCTTAGAAGATAAAAATAGTTTAGTGACATTCCTTTTGAAATCCCCAAAGATAACATAAAAAGGAGCAGAATCTCTGGTCGACAATGTAAATTGGACTGCTCAGGCCTGTTAAATTCTACACAAGACACTTTTGATTTAAATATCTGTGAATTATTTGTTGTTAATGTACTTTACCCTCACTTCTTCCAGATATTCTTGCGGTAAACTACAGTGTCGGTCATAACAACAGTAACTTATATCTGTAAAGCACTTCCATGAACAAAACCATCCAGGGCACTTCATAGGAACATTATAAATTAAAATTTGATAAAGAGCCAAATAAGGAGATCTCTGCACAGATGAGCAAAATGTTTGCATGAATTAAATTAGCTTTGTTGTCATATCTCCTGAAATGAGTACAGTGAAAAGTTTATAGTCACTGTATCATATCGCCCTCTCAGGTACAAAGATACTTAATATCAAATTCTTAGGAAAGAAAAATAGATTAGAAAAGTAAAGAAAAAATGTCTGGCATTATATGTCATAGGAATAAATTAGAGAAAAAAAATAAAAAGTTCAGAATATCAGTAAAAATTGTAGATTTTTGGGAGTGTTCACAGGGAGGATACAGAGGGATGTAGTTTGGGACTTTCATTAGATATAGACCATAAGTTTAGGATCAGATTGAGGCCATTCAGCCTATCGAGTCTGCTCTATTTCCAGAGTTTAGCACCTTAATGGTTGTAGGCACAACCTCTCCAGTGGGGGATTGGCTGGCGTTGGAACGCTGTCAAAAGGCTAGAAGTAGATGACACAGAAATCTCAGAAGGTGATAGGCCTGGGGAAGATTTCAGAGGTAGAGAGGAATTTGAAAACATGGATGAGACATTTGGAATTAAGCCATTGGTTGACTGCGGGTCAGTGTAGGTCTGTAAGCACAAGGGTGATAAGGGAGCTGGACTTCCGACCAGGTATTACAGGCACCAGAGTTTTGTGTGACCTCAGAGCACAGGAGATTATTCAGGTAGAGTCATACAGCAACAAACACAGACCCTTCAGTCCAACTCACCCGTGTTGGCCAAACTGCCCAAATTAAACTAGTCCCACTTGCCTGCATCTGGCCCATTTCCCTCTCAACTATTCATGCACCTATCCACATGGATTTGAAATATCAGAATTGTACCTGCATCCATCACTTCCTCTGCCATTTCATTCCACTCACGAACCCCACCCTCTGTGTGAAATCTTTCTCCGCTTACCTTGAAAGGATGTGCATCAGATTTGTCAACTTTAGTGGTAACTAAAAGGCACAAAGTGAGGCTTCAGCAGCAAGTGTTGGACCATGATGTCTGTATTTCTGTATCTACTATATTGAACATTTCCCAACACATGGCTCCGCAAGAAGAGAGTTGATCTAACTGATAACAAGTCACTTGCTTTAGCAAACATAAAATAAAATATGAATTCTAAGCAGTTGTTGATCAATCAAGCAATGACGCTGAAATCAAATGCTCCGTGGTTACTATGGTTACTTTATATTTCATTGTTGGCTCTAGGGTTTATTAATCCAACTATTGCATAAGGAATTCTCTCAAAATTCCACTGTAACCCCCAGGTAAACAGACAGGGAGCAAAAGGAAAGATCATAACTTGCACTCATCACACATTGTCCCTGGTAACAGCACGAGTTCCAGGCAATGACCAACAGCAACAAAAGATAATCTAACTCTGGGCAATGGCTTGTCATATGAGGAACGGTTAAGGACTCTGGGTCTGTACCCCCCGATGGATGAGTGGGGATATGATTGAAACTTAGAGAATACCGAGAGGCATGGAAAGAGTGGATGTGGAAACAATGCTTCCATTAGTAGGAGACAGTAGAATAATTGAATCCCTGCAGTGGGGAAGCAGGCCATTCAACCCATCGAGTTCAGACACCCCTATCCTATCCCTGTATTTCCCATGGCTAATACACCAAACCTACACATCCCTGTACATTACGGGCAATTTCCCATAGCCAATCCATCTAATCTACACATCCCTGAACACTATGGACAATTTCCCATGGCCAATCCATCGAACCTACACATCTACTGTGGGAGGAAACATGAGCACCTGGAGACACAGGGAGAATGTGCAAACTCCACACAGTCGCCCGAGGATGGAATTGAACCTGTGCCCCTGGTGCTGTGAGGCAGCACTGCTAACCACCATGCCACCTGCCAGCCATAGGCAGACCACTAGGACTGAGGGCACAGCCTCAGAGTGAAGGGGCGACCCTTGGGGGGTGGTGAATCTGTGGAACTCAGTGTAGTAGAGAACTGTGGAGGCCACGTCATCGAGTGCCTTGAAGACAGAGCTGGATGGGTTCTTGGGAGGTAAAAGGATTAAAAGGTTATGGAGAGAAGGCAAGAGAAACACATCAGCCATGATCGAATGACACAGCAGACTCAGTGGGCCAAACGGCCTGATTCTGCTCCTATATCATACGGTCTTGTGGAACACCACCACCAGAACGTTTTCCTCCAGGCCACTGACCATCCCGACCTGGGACTGTATCAGCTGTTCATTCACTATCATTGGGTCCAACACTTGGAGCACCCTTCCTGACAGCACAGTGGGTGTCCCTACATATTATGGACTACAGTAATTCTCAAAGATTCTCACTACCACCTTCTCCAGAACGATTAGGGATGTGCATTAAACACTAGTCGAGCTAGCGACACCTACATTCAATGAATGGGCAAAATGAAACTTCATTTCACATTCAATGATGTTATTCATCACTGAATCCTCAAATATCAATATCCTGTGAGTTACCTTTGACCAGAATTGGACTGACCGTATAAACAGTGGCTGCAAGACCAGGTCAGAAACTAGGAAGATTGCAGTGAGTAACTCCCTTCCTGACTCCCCAAAGCCTGTCCACCATCTACAAGGCACAAGTCAGGACTGTAATGGAATATTCCCCACTTGCCTGGATGGGGGCAGCTCCAGCAACACTCAAGAAGCTTGACACCATCCAGGACAAAGCAGCCGACTTGATTGCCTCCACAATCACAAACATCCCCTCCCTCCCTCTCTGACGCTCAGTAGCACCAGTGTGTACCATCTACAAGATACACTGCAGAAACTCACCAAAGATCCTCAGGCAGCACCTTCCAAAACTCTGACCACTTCCATCGAAAAGGACAAGGGCAGCGGATACATGGGAACACCATCCCCTGCAAGTTCCCCTCCGAGCCACTCACCATCCTGACTTGGAAATATATCACTGTTCCTTCAGTGTCACTGGGTCAAAATCCTGGACCTGGTCAAAATTCCCTCCCTCAGGGCATTGTGGGTCTACCTACTACAGCGGATCAAGATGTCAGCTCACTCCCACCTTCTCAAGGGGCAACTAGGGATGAGCAATAAACACTGGCCGAGCCAGTTACCTCATTAAAGAAATTCTTTCAATTCCTAAGCTTCAACCTACTTTAATTTATCCACCACTGACCATAACATCCATGCCCTTATTACCCCCGACTTCGACCATTCTGTTCCTGTCCTTGGTGACCTTTCACATTCTGTAAAGCTGTATTCACCCAAAACTCTATTGATCATCACTGAACTTGCACCAAGCCCATTCACCTATCACTGCTCTGCTGACTGACCTACAGTGGCTCCTTGCCTAACATTCCCTCGGTTTTCAAATCTTTACCCTTGTTTTCAAATCCTTGCCTTGCATCCCCACCCTCTCTTTCTCCACTTTGTCCAGACGCACATCTCTGGCCCTTTCTACTTCCTTGATTTTAATCACTCCAGCAGTGGTAGCCATGCTTTCAGCACCTGGGTCCTCGGTCCTGGAAATCTCTCCGTAAACCATTCTTTCTCCTTACCCTCCCATCCCTGCTTTCCTCCATTGAGATGCCCCTTGAAGCCTATCTCTATCTCTCCAAACTGCATTTATATCTCCTGATGTGAGTTGCTGTCAAAAATGTTTATTTTGGAAACATTACTGTAATTAGATTAGATTACTTACAGTAGTGGAAACAGGCCCTTCAGCCCAACAGGTCCACACTGACCTGTAACCCACCCAGACCCATTCCCCTACATCTAACACTACAGGCATTTTAGCATGGCCAATTCACCTAACCTGCACACTTTTGGATTGTGGGAGGAAACCGGAGCACCCGGAGGAAACCCATGCAAACACGGGGAGAGTGTGCAAACTCCACACAGACAGTTGCCTGAGGCAGGAATTGAATCCGGGTCTCTGGTGCTGTGCTAACCACTGAGCCACCGTGCCGCCCACCTGCCTTAAGCACCTGGGGATATCGTTTTGAAAGGTCACTGTATAAATGCTAGTTGTTGATGACGTATTCGATCTTTTATTTAATAAAAGCCTCTGCATCAGAGCTTCATAAACTGAACACTGTGGCAACTAGTCATCATAACTTTAAAAAAGGAACCCTTGTACTGCTCCAAAAATAAACAATCAACAATATAGTTAATATTGCCGAGAAATAGTTTGTTAAAGGTATCTGAATTTTGGGCCAGTGTTATATTAGCTCTGCAATCCAACCACCCCACTCTTGCTAAATTCTAAACGTGTGCAACGTTAGCTGTGATTCTGTGATTGGACAACATTTGCTAAGTATTTTAGTGAACTAATGATTGCATTAACAATCAGTTCAGGACTGTAATTCACGCTCACAGTGTGGCTCTTTGTGCATCCAGAAAACAGGTATTTACAGAGGAGAAAATGAGGAGTACAGATGCCAGAGATCAGAGAGTGTGTTGCTGGGAAAGCACAGCAGGTCAGACAGCATCTGAGGAGCTGGAGAATCGACGTTTCAGGCATAAGCTTCCCCTGCTCCTTGGATGCTGCCTGACCTGACAAATTTACAGTGCGCTGTTTGCAGACAGTAAGAACACATACAGTAAACACACTGTACCTGTTTCAACTGAACAAGATAAGCGTCAGTCATTCTTTGGTTCAGTGCTTAAGGTTTTGGCCTGAGGTATCAAAGTTAACTTACTCAGTTTAAATTGAAATATAATTTGGCAGTTAACAGTTAGTCATCATCAAACCGGCGCATTCCCCAGTGGCTGTACCACTTGGAATCCACTTACTAACCAGTCATCACTCTGTTTCCATTACATTGGTATTTCTTGCACATGATGATATTGTCCTTATGGTGCAGGATAAAAGAGTTTGATGCAATACATCTTTTCACAGCAAGATCTGACCTACGAAACGACTGGAGTATATGTTTGGGCACTTGACATTAATTTCCTAATGTCACAGATTCCTGATGGGGATCTTTACCTGATGATGATGCAGATGTGAAATGTCACTGCCCATAAAGTTTTGATATTTGTTGTAGTCAAAATTGAGCAGCACTGTAACCTGAAATCTGGATTGGTTTTAAGACCAGGGCCAGGTTGGAATGCTAGCCCTTACTTGCAAAATGCAGATTTGTTGTAATTATATTGTGTGACTTAGAAGTAACTTTTAAATCGAGCATACCTTCTGAATTACCATAGACACTTGACTAACGGTCAGCCTAGTGTCAAAAATCAATCCCAACTTTTGACCGAGCTTTCCGACCACTTGGAGAATGTTATGGATTATGGAGAAGCACAGTACTGGAGGCAGCTTCCCAGCTCCCACAACCTCAGGGCTCCCTTGTCTGTGCTGCCTTGGGGAGGACACGCTCAATAGACACAGGCTCCACCCCAGCATTCAGTGAGGGACAGTGACCTCAGCTCCCTCTAAAATGTCACTCGCGTAAAAACTGACCCCTAAATGACAAGAGAAATTAGCTTTAGAAACTCAACCTTTACTCAAATATATATAGTCTATTAACTGATACAATTCAAACAGTTATCTGCTCGCACAGATAATTGCTCGAGTCACATCTTGCCAAAACGTTTAATCTCACACTCGTCAGGACAATTTTCAAGAAAACGAACATTTAGTCTGTTTGAGGGGAGACTGCTGCTCGGTTAGCAACACCTCTACCAATCAGGATCCGCTTGTCAACCAATCCAATGTGACGTACAGTTTGGGTAATAACTGCAAACCAGAAACTTCATGGTGTGAGATGTGAACGGATTGTGAGGAGACAGTGGGGTGTCAATAATATCACTAAGCCAGTATCCAAACCTCAGGCGAAAGTTGTCTGGAAGTCAGTTTGAATCCAACAATAGATGGATCAATTCAACAAAAAGTTGGTCTAGTGTAACCATTGTCATTCCAAATTCATTCAGTTCACTCACACGGAGGATCTGCCTTCCCTGTTCTGATCTACCTGTAACTCCAGACCCACAGCAATGGGTCGGAAATGACCAATCAGTTCAAATACACACTTCAGCCAGTGATGCCCACAACCGACACAATAATTAAATAAAATTCCTTTGCAATGGAAGAACACATGATGGATGTTGAAATGTCCACTTGTCCAGCATTGGAGCAGGATAGCATGAGCTGTGTGTTTATTGTCATCATCTGCACCAGTCTGTCTCCCATAGCAACACCCTGCACCTCATCAGGAGGCAGCTCTTGTTGAGTTCTGAAGCAACCTCTCAAGTCCTGCTCTCTGGCATTTTTCCCTGCAGTAATGTGGAGCAAGTTGGTTAAACGCATTGGCTGTATTAAAGCAAGTATTTGAATAATGTCTCACAGGTAACATTGCACAGCCCATGTCATAGATCCACTGGTTTCTCCCTGTTAGAGTGCAGATGAAACTGCATAGTGAGCACCTCTGTAATAGTAAATGGCAGGACCTTTGGGAGCATTGATGTACAGAGGGATCTCAGGGTACCAGTCCAAAGCTCCCTGAAAATGGCATCACAAGTGGATAAGGTGATACAGAAGACATACAGCATGCTTGTCTTTATCAGTGGGAGCATGAAAGAATAAAAGATAACAAGAGTCATCCAGACTGGAAACGTTAGCTTGCTCCCTCTCCATGGAGGCTGCCTGACCCGCTGTGATCTCCAGCATTTGGTGTTTTCAGTAAAAGATAACAAGTCATGTCGCAGCTGTATAAAACTTCAGTGAGGCCATATTTGGAGAATTATGTACAATTCTGGTCTCCACATGATAGGAAGGAGGTGGAGGCTTTGAAGAGGGTGCAGAAGAGGTTAACCAGGGTGTTCCTGGATCGGAGTGGATTAGCCAGAAGGAGAGGTTGGCAAACTTGGATTGCTTTTGCTGGAGCAGAAGTTTATAAAATAATGAGGGGCATGGATAGGGTGGGCAGTCAGAGTCTTTTTCCCAAGGTGGAAATATCAAATTCTAGGGGGCATAGGTTAAAGGTGAGAGGGGAAAGTTTAAAGGGGATGTGCAAGCCTGATTTTTTACTTAGAGGGTGATAGGTGCCTGGAATGTGCTGCCAGGGGAGATGTAGAAGCAGGTACAATAGAAATGTTGAGAGGCATTTAATCAAATGCATAGGCAGACAGGGAATAGGGGGATACTGAGAACGGTGTGACACTGTACAGCCATGAGTTGAGATTTAGACAGGCAGGAAGCTGGAAGAACACTGCAAGGCAGACAGCATCAGGAGGTGGAGAAGTCGACGTTTTGGATGTAACCCTTCTTCAGGACTGGGCCTGGGTTCAGATTTCATAGTGATAACCAGTGGAATTTAAATTCAATTAATAATTTGGGATTTGAAAACTAGCTGCGGTGATGGTGACCGTGAAACATTTATTGCAACTTTATTCACGGCCTTCAGGGAGGGAAATCTGCCCCCCTCATCCAGTCTAGTTTCGTATATGTAACTCCAGGTCCTCAACAACCTGGTTGACCCCTAATAGCCCTCTGGAATGGCCGAGGAATGTTCAAGGCAATAGACTCTGGCCTTGCCTGCAATGCCAGGGCAACTGAGTCAGCATCACCCATGTTTCCCCCCAGTGAATTGTAAAAAAGTACCTGTAATACATTTAAAATAAATTGTCTGAAAAGAAATAATTGCCAGGGTAATGGAGAAAAGGGGAGTGGGATATGCTGAGCTGCACTATGGACAGAATGGCCTCCTTTTATATTTGAAGGAAGGCCATACGTTCCAGAGCCCTGATGAGGTTAAAATACAAAATAAAACCTCAAGCTATCAGAGAGGCTGTGAGCGTCTTTATAGAGTTTGTCACACAATTAATCCCGAAAATATCCAGCCAGTGAGATTAAACTGAATGCCTTTACTGTTGGTGTGCCTGCACACAGCACTGTTAGCACGAGGGTTGGAGACATTATATTTAGCAACATTTTCTTCTCTGTTAAATACTTTTGGGGAAAATACCTTTGAGAGCAGAAAAGCAGGAAACCAATCTTTTTCATTAACATTAATCCACAGATACCCCCTTGTGTTTGTCACAAGGAGACATACTCTGCTTGCAATAATAGATCTTGCTATTCTACAGTTTGTCAAAGTTGACCAGCTAAAATCTTAGGCAGAAAAGGCAGTTAAAGTGGTGAATGTATTCCCATTAATAATTTTTGATAAATGTAACCTTTTAATTCTCTGGTTGGCTGTAATGCTGGAAGTGGAGGAAGTCAACTGACCCCTCGAACCAGATCCACTAGCCATTGGGATCATTGCTGATATGGAATAAACAGCTCAGCGATAAATCACATTAATAATTATAGTGAAAATTTCAGATCATCGAGAAAAAAACTCCTGTTTCACCAATGACCTGCTGTCCTTGCCCTGGTCAGGCCTACACGTGACTCCAGACCCAGAGCAATGTGATTGTCCCTTAACTGCGCTCTGAAATGGCCTAGCAAAGCTGCTCAGATGGACTAAACTGTGAGAGAGAAAAAGCATTGTAGCTCTGGCTACATCCCAGGGACGGCAGCAGCTCGAGAAGGCAGCTCATCACCACCTTCACAAGGGCAGCAAGGGACAGGCTGGGCCCAGCCAGCAATGTCCACATCCTGGGAATGAATTTAAAAATCTGAGACCTAACTCCAAGAATCTAAGTTCATGCTTATTCTTTGACATTCCCAAATCTGATTCACCAGCGTTTTTCGGGGATGGAAACTGCCATCCTTTCTTGGTCAGGCCTATATGTGACTCCAGACCCACAGGAACGTGGTTAACTCCCACCTGACTCCTGGGATGGGCATTAAAAGCTGGCGTAAGCAGCGATGCCCTCATCCTATGATTAAATAGTAATAAACACTTGGATAACAGAGAGCTCTTAATCTCAGATTTAAAATTGAGACTTTGCATGGGCTTTTTAAAACAGCTTTGATAAACCTCCCTCCCCAATCTAAATTGTGCTGTTGTACAGTTGTAAAAGCATAAGAAATAGCTGCAGGAGTGGGAGTTTATTTATTCCATATTCAGGCAAAACCTGCTGTTATCTGAGTAAAATTACAAAATACTGTAGGTGTGTATCTGTCTGCTGTGTAACAATGAGCAGCATATCATGAAGAATAATAAATATCTGCTGGAGAATTGCTGTCTATGGAGGTGAAGGAAGATGACTTCTCTCATTTTCCCACAGCGAGTAGTTAGGGTCTGGAATGCACTGCCTGGAAATGTGGAGGTGGGGCAGGTTTGATTCAGGAGGGGCATTGGATGGTTACTTAAATAAAAACATGAGATTGGGGGGAAAGTAAAAACTTGCTGGTGCAGTCAGAATGTCCTAATTCTGTGCCATAACATTTCTGTGATTACACATTGCTGGGAGAGACACAGTGAATTGAGTTGCTGTCCCATGTTACTATCTGAGATTTGTGTAGGAAGTAATGCCCAGTTGGCGACTGGTGGGTTTGGATTCATTTTGATACGCACTAGCATAATGTGTGGGAGTTCCAAATGACTACAAGGTACAGCTGTAGGATGTGCTGCTCACCTCGACCATTCCGTTGTTGCGATACCAAGTACCTCCTTACGGAACTGGAGGTTACCCTAGAGCTCTCTTGCATTCATACGAGGGTTACACATCAGCACACTACTAGTTACAGAAGTTGCTAGGTAACAATAGACTGTCACTACTACAGAGCGAACCCTTCAAAAGGTCTGCCCCTGTCTATGAGGCATCTTGTGATACACTCGTCTCACTCGAAACAATTGCATTGTAGTTGGAAAAATATTTCAACATAAACTGTCTCCTTTGATGAGGCTAATACTGAATCTAATACCATAATCCTAAAAATATTGCATTAGTCAGAATTTATCTCCTGTTTTCAGCGAGGTTACTCTTCACATTGATGTGTTTGTCTGACCTTTATTGTTTTCTTTCTTTTCAAGTGGCTTCACCCCGGAATCAGAGGAGCACAGCACAGTCCACCGACTCAGTCGTCTCTTCTCCTTCCAGCAGTCCGCACCACATTGTATCCTGGCAGAGTGGGTGAGTCATGTAGTCTGAGAAGTTTTGAAGAGCAATTTGATCATACAATAGAAAAATCTGTCTTCAATAATTATCACATCAAAGACGCTGAAGCTGAACAGACTCTGCTTTCACAGATTGACAGTAGAGTTGACAGGTGAGATGACAGTGTTAATAACAGCTATCCCCAAAATTCATCAGCGATGATGGCTGCTGTCCAGGGTAACACTGCGCAGTGCTTAACATTTATATTGCTCAGTTGAATGTAAGGTAAGGCTCCCAGCCGTTTTGTAGAAGTTGGAGCTGTTACGTTAGTTTAGCATGTGAGATAATCACAGCAGAAAATATCGGAAGTGCACAGTGTACCTAGCAGTGTCTGAACGAAAACGGCCTTTGGTATTGAGATGCTGAACTTGATGCAGTCAAAATACAAGTCAACCCTCTCCCTCCCACAGGGCCTTTAAAAAGTTGAAACCAATTCAAAGGGAATACATGTTCTGGAACTTTCCTTCATGAGTACTAAAGCCATGATGTGGAGGAGCCAGAGTTGGTTTGGGGTGGACAATTTCAGAAGTCACACAAACACCAGGTTATAGTCCAACAGGTTTACTTGAGATCACAAGCTTTCGGAGTGTTACTCCTTTGTAACTTCACCTGACCAGGGAGCAGGGCTCCAAAAGCTTGTGATCTCAAATGAACCTGTTGGACTATAACCTGGTGTTTGTGTGAGTTCTGACCATGAATATTAAAGGCAGTTAATTTCCAGAGATTACAGAGACCAGGAGATACAGATCCTTAGGTCTCAGTGTCTTTTGACACTTCAAAAAGCAAAATAGGAAGATGTATGAGTCTGGCCTTGCTTCCTCTTTCATATACTGACAGCTGGAGTTGTACATTTCCAGTATTTTCTGGTTTCACATTATCTCTATGTTAATCTCATCTTCAGAATTTAAACACTATGGTTCCTCTCATTTCTTCTGGTCTCCTGCTGTTCCTAAAAGCTTCTTAATAAGTAGCACTTTCAAAAACTCTTTCCTGTGTCTGAAAGGAATAGGATAACATGTTTAAAGAGAGCACTCAATATATTGGTGCATGTGAATTTTATTTCAACCACAGTTTTAACTTGACCTATATTTAAAGCTACAGAATTCGAACTTTTAACTTTCTTAAAGTTCCAGTGAAGAAAAACTGCAACTTGTAAATGAAATATTTGAAACTGAGTGTTCCAACTCATATCACAGACCTTCAGCAAGATTGAATGAACCCTGTTGATTTTTCACAAGTTGGAAAATTGTTCATTGAATGATCCCACAGTCGCTTGTTATTATGGAGGGACCATCTTTGTTATATCCCCCAGTCTGCTCTGTGTGTTATAAGCACCATCCGTGGCTACATAATTGCACAGGCAAAGATTCTGTCTCTGCTAAAATAAAACAAAGACCTACAGTCGGTGGAAATCTGAAACAAAATCAGAAATTGCTAGTGAAATTGATCGGGTTTGGCAGCATCTGTGGTGAGAATTAAAGTTTTGAGTCCAGTTCTGAAGAAGGGTCACTGGACCTGAAGTGTTAACTCTGTCTCCATCTCAACTCAGGCTGCCAGGTCTGATGAATTTCCCCAACAATTTCTGTTTCTGGCTCTGTCTCTGTAAGGAGTGAGTACAGAGCACACAAGAGGTACCTGGAACAATGTCCTCACTTTTCTTGTGGCTGTGTATTTTGGATTATTTTATCCTTCTCCAATAACATGAGACACACCACTGACTGTTGTGCACACAAACCTGAGATAGGTGTAAAATGGAGTGCCAAGTCAACATGATCCACTTTATATTCTCACACCCTCATTGGAACTACACACCAAATCCTGGTCTCACCTTCTGATACCAGGATATCAAGGTATTGGTGCATCAGTGAAGGCAGTGTTCTCTTTCAGTTGTGGAGCCTTCATTTAAATGACACCCACTTAATTATCTACTCCCTCTGTAGATACAAAATTTACTGTTTCGATGCAGGAATTCCCATAAAACTGTGGTTTACAAATAGTGATCTGATAGTACAGAACATGCAGTTTGCTGGAAAAAAAGAGACACATATAATTTTGTTTTGGGTTTTGCAAGTACCAGCTTCTTATGTGGAGCCTTGCTTGTTGCAACTGGCCAAAGGCGTGTGCTGTTTCATACAGTCTGCTCTATTCATTCACCATAGTGACCCCAAACAGCCAACGTTTGCAAAACCCAAAATACATCTGACATTAGATCTAATTCTATCACTGGGCAGCATTTACTAAATAATCCCAAATGTGCTGCAAATTACACTGACAACCAATTTTGGATAATTAGGCAGAAACACATACTTGCAAGTACCAACAGCTACATACAATAATACACAGGACCCCCTCCCTTCTACCCAGAAAGAACATGTGCAAATACTATACCTGCTTCAACTCAACAGAGCAGCTGACAGACACTTCCTGGTTCAAATGCTGAGGGAAATGCCTTGACAAATCCGATTCAACTTGCCTGGTTTAAAATTTAAACAAAGCTAGGCAGTTAACTGTCAACAACATCTAACTGGTGCTTTCTCTACAAATCTGCCACCACTTGCCAATTAGTCATCTCACTGCAAGCCAATCAGCACTCTCCTCTCATACAATACAAATGTTTGTTTCCCTTTGTTACTATTACTGGTGAATACATGGTGGAAAATTTCAATAAAACGTGTCTTTTCTCAGCAAAATTGTTGTCCTTAGTGAACAGACCATAAGGGACCTCACAAGGAGGGTTCAGACTAATGAGGGGTCTCTGTGGAGGAGAAGCTTCTCCTGGTGAATGGGTGGGTGGGTGGGGGTGCATACAGAACACCACTCTCATGTCATTGACAAACTGAAGGAGACATGAGGAAATCCTTCAGGATCTTCAGTGCCTGAGAGTGTGTGGAAGACAGATACAATCAGAGCTTCCCAAACGGAGCCGGATAAGTATCTTAGAAGAGGGGAAAAGGTGCAGGGTTTCAGAGAAAGGGCAAGAGGGTGTGACTAGCTGAGAGCCAACACGACAAAATAATTGCCCCTCCCCCACTCGCCCCACTTTTCTGGTGTAGGAATGAAAAGCTGCAAATTTTGGTTTTAACAAAATCTGATCCAGTTTTGGTAAAATTAACCTTTGAAAGGAAATGAAGTGTTTTAATAATTATTGTTAAAGCCCAGAGTTAAGGGTGTGCACAGGAAGAATTATTGTACGTTATAACTGGTGTCGAGTCATTGTTTTGTTGTCTATGTCACTGTTCAATGTCTCTAGAATGTGTAGGAAGTTGAAATCTGAACAGAATTACTGTAATATAAAGTAGTTTCAATGTTATCTTCTAATTCTTCACTGTTCTAACAATAAAAATGGAATCACTAAGTTTCTTGCTAGTTTCCTAACTATCAATTCTAACTAACATTTTCCTTGCTTTCTGCTTTTTACTAATATTCAGTCTTATCTGCTCCTCTTTTCACCTGCCTTTCTGTAGAGGTACAACAGAAACGAGCACACCTCACGATGAACAGACCCAATCACCAACTCACCAAAGCCCTGTAAAGTAGAGGTACGGTAATAATCAGTTATGTGATATTACGCCCCTCGCTGTCTGTTTTTGTGCCATTTAACTGTGTGTGGGATAGTTCATTTCTTGTCATCCCTCTCTGATAGCACTGTCACTGTCCCTACTTCCCAAGGACTATAGCTGTTTAAGGAGGCAACTCCCCCACCACCTCCTCAGGGCAATTAGGGATGGGCAATAAATGCTGGCCCAGCCAGTGGTGCCCACATCCCATGAATGAGTGAATACATAAAAACTGAAAGGGGGAGAAAACCAAAAGATGCTGGAAATCAGAAACAAAAACAGAAATTGCTGGAAAAGCTCAGGAGGTCTGGCAGCATCCGTGAAGGGGAGTCAGAGTTGATGTTTTGGATCCAGTGACCTTTCTTCAGAACATTCTAAGGAAGAGTGACCTCTCTCCACAGATACTGCCAGACCTGCTGAGATTTTCCAGCAATTTCTATGTTGGTTTCTGAGCTTTGTTGAAATCATGCCTATGTGACAGAAATAAAATTGAGACAACAGTCCAGTGTTTTGTTTTAGATGTTTTATTACCATAGCCACTCCAATAGGTTCAGGAAGTAAATGCAATGTGTGGCTTGACACTAGGCGTTTGGCCTAACTTTGGTCTTTTCTCCTTTCCAATCCCGGTCACCAGAAGGTCCGAACCTCACTTTTGTGTTCTGCTACACTGTCTACTGGCATGTGTTCAGTATTTGAGCCTTAAGTTTTGTTTGGAATTATTGTGCACCTGATTGCCTCACACTTACTCCATGCTTGAAAGTGTCGTGTAGAGAGATTAGTCTGAAACTACTGCCCACTTTGATCCTATCGAACCACTTGGGAAAGTACCAGGGTCTGACCTTAACCCCTGCCTGTACACTGGGAGGAGACTCCCTTGGTGGATACATCCAGGACAAGAGGCCTGTACCAGTCTTGTAGGGTAATCACAGCAGCTGAGGAATTAAAATTTGCTTCAATGATCTTGGATAAACAGCTGTTGGTAACAGTGACCATTTAATCACTGAATTGTGGTAAGATCCTCTCCTGTTCACTGATGGCCTTTAGGGAAGAAAATCTATTGTTCTTAGCTGGTCTGGCCAACATGTGACTCAAAGGCAATGTGGCTAACACATATACTGTAGTCCCTTTGAAACAGCCTAGTAACACCATCAAATTATATCAATAATTGCTGTGAAAGGCTGTGACACAATTTGATAGCCATGTCTTCATAGTGCAAGGCTGCTCATTACCACCTCCTTCAGGCCAGTTAGGGGTAGATGATAAATACCTACACCTCATTAACGAATAAGGAGAAGAATCCATGCCTGGTGAACTGAAGCAATATTTTTCAATTTTAAACGCCCTAAAGATTCAGTTCAATAAAAACCAAATGAACTGTAGATGCTGTAAGCCAGAAACAAAAACAGAAATTACTGGAAAAGCTCAGCAGGTCTGCAGCATCTGTGAAGAGAAATCAGAGTTACCATTTCAGAACTTCAGAGTTCTGAGGAAGGGTCACCTGACCCGAAACATTAACTCTGATTTCTCTCCACAGATGCTGCCAGACCCGCTGAGCTTTTCCAGAAATTTCTGTGTTTGTTATTGTTAAAGATTTGACTCAGTTATTTTCCAAAAATAAAAATCCAAACACTTTCTATTCAATCCCATTGGATGATGACAGGGCAAAATTAATCCCATTCGGAAACCATTAGTTATTTAGCTTCCTGTCTGTATCTTGAAACTGAGCCAGTGAATTCTGTGGTTTATTTTGTATCAATTCTGAGGTGATTTTATAGATCGTTGTTGAGGTGGTTAGAATACTTCTTCTCCTTTTGATTCACATGAGAACATTGATCTGTCTGACTCCATGTATTACACAATGGACCATCAAGGTTTGACCTTGAGGAGTCTGAATGGCACAGTTTTTGATTGGTTGTGTCTAACATTCTGAGAAAGATGGTCTCTCACAGTCGGTCCATTGAGGCCAAGTGAAAGGTCGTCAATGCTAACCAATGAGCAGCTGGCACACGTTAAATATGTGTGCTGTGCCTGAAAACATGGTCTGAGAGCATTCAGTCACGTCGTCCTATTGTCACCTAAGGATAGAGCGAATGCCAATGAGCCATATGTAAGAGGAATTTGCAAACTCTTGACAAACCTTAGTTCAGATGTATCATTTACCCAAAAGAAGGGAAAATCACGTCTTGATTTCAAACTGCTGTGAAAAGAAGAAATCCTGGAAAAGCTTCACTTTTTTTTGTCAGGTTTTCAAACAAGGTGGCTTTGTGTTTGAAATTACCGAATTTCAAAGGACTCCCTGTTTTTCATCAAGCTGATAACTGATAGGGGTTAGCTGCACAACAGAAAGCCAAGCTAGATTTACAGTGTTCCAGCTGTGTTATGAGACAGGACTTACAGGATTTCAAAGGTGCCAGTCGATGTGGCTCAGAGGTTTAGGGTCAACTGCTGAGGCTGCCCAATACTTTGGCCAGCTGACCAGTTTCTTACATGGGGCTGAGTTATTTCACACTGAGTGTGTGAATCCATACTCTGAACCTCACCCTCAGGGCTAACTTGCCCAGGCAGCACCGGCACTGGTCTTAGAGAGATTCTTTGGTATGGGTTCACCTTGTTTTCTCTGTAGTGTACAGTGAGTTTTTCCATAACGCAATGGTTACATTCTTGTGCAACCCTGTGTTATAGAAAAATTGTGCTTTAGAAACAGCGTTTTAAGGAATGTGATATTATCGCATCACAGCCAGGTTTTAAAAGTTCATGCTGTAGGAACAGCATCCCCAATTCGTCAATCATGTTACAGCAAATTTGTGTTGACGAAGCACACATTTTAGCTCAAAGACCTGTATGCTTTAATGCAGCATGGATTGAGAGTACACAATTTTCTCTAAGCTATAAGTGTCAAATTATGTCATCGTCATGATCCTTGATCTCATTGTGCAGGACCTTCACGCCATCTTTTCATGTATCTTTACTGAAATTAAGGATTTTCTGAGACATAATCTGATTCCCTGACTTGAGTCTCTTGTCTTTGTAGACCCTACCAGGATACTTGTTACATGGACTCCCCACTCTATTCGGAATTGGCAGACGTTCAGTGGTATGGGAGTGACAACGCCAAGCCTGGAACTCTCGTCTGACATCTGACCTCAAATCAAAGTACAAAACGTTGACACCCCTGAGTGATCACTTCACTGCCCCTTGTCACTGCCTTACTCTTGCACACAGTCGTTAACCAGCAACTTCAGCTCTGAGCTCGCTCACAGGAGGAGTCAATCGGCAAAACCAAGACAAAGCTTAATTGAAGTACCGCAGACTGTGCAGTCCCTCAGGTAACCACTGGCCATCAGTCCTAAGGTCTTTATGAATAACACACAACACTGCTTTTTAAACTGTGAATCATATGCACCAGACCTCCTGCGCTTAAAGCCTGGTGCATGATTTTATTTTATTCCCTAATACAGACAGTGTAATAATAAAGTACTTCAGAATTTAACCAAGTTTACCTGAATATTACCAAAGACCAATGAAAAGCTAAAAGGAAAGAATTGGATAGACATTGACCACTGGTTACCTGACCAATAAAAAGTTGTGAATCTCTTGTTTCATTAATGGCTCTGGCATATAATATGTTAAAGATATTGAAAATGCATTCTTCACTGTAAGACATGCCAGAGCCAGAGTGCACAAAGGCTTGTTTTCCTACAATAAAGCAACAGAGTTTTGTAATATATTTGTGGATAGTATATACAGAGGCTGATGAACTGTTCCTGATACTCAGAAGCGTGGTTTAGTAGCTAATACATTAATTATATCAAAAATGGTCAGAACAAAAGCACACAGAGTTAACATAATCTGCATATTTCTGGACTGGACAAATATTGCATCATGGTACAATTCCAGCCCTAGTCTAAGCTTCAAAACAGCTCATCGATCGTGTACGCTCTTCAAGGACTTTAGCTGATTTATGGGACAAGACCTTGGAGAGTTCTCAACCCTTAGAAGGCCTCACAAAGTTTTTAAAAATATTTTCCCATGAAGTACTCATCAGAAATAATTTAATGGCTGGCACGGAAGGTTCACAAAGTCTGTGGAGCACAGACTTCACAGCAAGGTGACTGTTGCAACAGGACACTGATCTTGCCAAAAATATAAAAGGGAGCTATTTTCTTTAATTCACTCCTTCTGAATATTTGATGGTTTCCTGTTTGACTGGACGGTGGTGGAGTTGGCGCAGGGCTGGTGGGTGGCGGGGAGATTGGGGGGAGTGGTGGTGATGGATGGGGAGGGGGGTTGGTGGGGGAGGGGGGGGGGGGACAGCAGCAAGAATGCCTGCTTATGGAAACACTGCTTAGTAAAAAGCTGAAGCAGAACCATTGTGTGTGGTCCCATGGACAAGAAAGGGTTGCTTCAGCAAGCTGAAAAAAAGCCGCAGACAGCACTGTTTGTCTTTGTGAGTGGACCCGGAAGGATTCATGTTGAGTTATAGGAGAGGCTGACGTTCACAAACATTACCAGACGTTTATTGTGAGGCTGAATTTTTTCTAAACACAGTTTCAGATGCCATTGTGCAAAATGTTAAAATTCCAATATGTTTTCTAAATCAGTATTAGTTTTAGTTTGGACATAGGAAACCAGATTCAGGTGCTACCCGACAAACAGTTACCACTAGAATAGTTGTAGGGTTTTACATCTATAAATGTCAATAGTTTTCTTACAAGTTGTGTAAATTAAAGCAATGTAGTTATGATTAATTCAGTAGATTGCTCCCAGAAAATGGCTGTGGATCTTAAAAGAGCATGTAAAATGTCCTTCTTTCCTCCTGCCCCTCCTCCGGTTTCTGTTTCATTTTAATCAAAAAAGATTATGTATGGTGTAGAAAATGCAGAATTGTGTAATTCTGCGATTAATTTATTCCTTTTGTATTAAGAATTTGTATAGTACCTTTACATTTTGCAGAACAGTGTTGTCAACAATTCTTAAATGAAGCATTTTCAAGATAATGAATTTGGTTGTTCTTGAAATTAACAAAATAAATTATTACTGAATGTTATGAGAATTTGACTGTGGTATTTGTAAATGGACTTGTCACATCCATGACCTGTCTCATGGTGAGCTACAAACATCAGCCTCCTCTGGGAGTGCATTCATCTTGAGACAACTCTAGGTGCGTGCCACCTTATGTCAAACTCTGCCTCATTAGAGGCATCACCTCCCTGGTGAAACATTAGAACTCCCTTGGTCTCCTTCAGAGAGAGAGGACCACTGGTGCTATTCAAAGAAATGCAAGAAATTTTTCCAGTTTCCTGTCCAACTGTAATCCCCACAAAGAAAACACGAGTCGGACAGCTGAATGGGTCATGCATCTCATGGCGGTCTGTGGGAACTTGCTTTGAGAAAACTGGCTATTGTATTTGACTACACAACATTCAGTAAACCTCAAAAATAAATCATAGGCTGAGAAGCATTTTGGAACCTCTTGAAGATGTGAAAGGCGCTATTTTAATGCAAGTTCCTTCTTTCTTGGTGATGCTATCAAAGGAAAATCTTTGATTCAGGCAACTGGGAAACAGGGCTAGCTGCTGAACTTAAAGTGCTGCTGATTTCATTCTTTTTTGACCAAGACTTTGGCTCATCAGAAACCAGTAAATGGGGGGAGTGTTGAGGGTAAAAGTACTTGACAAAAAAAGACTTGTGTCACTGTGAGGATTATTGACTTTGAGTAAAGCTTCGCCGTATCCTCTACATACAGTTTTAAGGTTCTAAAGAGGAACAGCTTTGAAATGCTAGTGAGATGGCGTTCATTGAGACACAGAATGGAGGCTTCAACTGTGATTGAAGGACTTTGAACTTGCAATTTGTCTAAATGCTGTTTCAAAACGCTCCAACAATAGGTGACAACCCATTGTCTGCGCGATGTAACAACTATAAAATAGACTTTGACCTTTGTTCCTGGTAATCTGGCACTGACAGCAAATCAGTTCCACTCTACACTTCACTGCATAAATAATTTGAAAATTGGAAGGTTATAAGTGTTGTAGCTAATGTGGATTATCTGACATGTATAATTAAATATCATTGGGGGAGATGCTGATATAGTGGCCGTGACACTATATGAGGGATCCAGGCTAATTCTGTGTAGACAAGGGTTCAAGTCTGCCCCTTACCTCCAATTGCAGGTGGAAGGATTTATATTAATTTTTTTTCAAAAATCTGGTATAAAACCCATGAAATTTCCATTGACTGCTGAAAAGCTCCATCTGGTTCAGTGATGTGAGATCATTACACTTCTGAGCATACAGCAACCAACTGTATGAAGCATAACTGCATACAGAGGATAGTAGGAACAAAGGTTGGCCATTCAGCCCATCAAGTCTGCACCGTCATTCAATGAGATCATGATAACCTCTAACTCCACTTTCCTGCCTTTTCCATGTAACCCTTGATTCCAGTACTAATTTAAAAATCTTTCTCAGCTTTGAATATACACATACAAATAGATTCAAGAACAGTCTCTTCCCCGCTGTGATCAGATTTTTGAGTGGCCCTCTCAAATGCTAAGTCAAAAATTTGATGCTGGAAAAGCACAGCAGGTCAGGCAGCATCCAAGCAGCAGGAGAATCGATGTTTTGGGCAAAACCCCTTCACCTCCTGCTGCTCGGACGCTGCCTGACCTGCTGTGCTTTTCCAGCACCACATTCTTGACTCGATCTTCAGCATATGCAGTCCTCACTTTCTCCCAAATGTTAATTCTGAGCTCTCTCTCTCTGGACCTTCTCTGTAGCTGTAACACTGTGGTCTGCACTCTGTTCTGCTACCCTGATGTACTCTGTATGGTACAATCTGCCTGTGTCACATACAAAGACAGGAAGAACATGCAAACTCCACACGGACAGTTGCTTGAGGCTGGAATGGAACCCAGGTCCCAGTCACCATGAGGCAGCAGTGCTGAGTCACTGCCATCAAGGTTCAGGGATACCAGGTAAATCACTAACTGTGTATATTTTAGCCTGAGATCGGTAGATTCTTGATCGAAAGAATCAATGGTTATGGGGAAAATCCAGGAAAGTGGATAAGAGGATTGCTGGATCAGCCATGATGCTAATGAATGGCCTCCTTCTGTCCCTATTTCTAATGGTGTTATGGCCTTAGATTTTAGCTGGATGAATTCCTATCTCAACCAAATTTAACAGGGCCCTAAAAGTCCCCACCCAGATGAGTACTCAAGTAATTGTCTTGTTACTTTTTGAATGAGTTCACAGTTCTCTCACATTTCTGCTTATTTCTGACAGAGCTTTCTAGACTTGACTCCATTGTAATGGCATTGCAACATTGTGATGTACATTCATGTAAATACTCAAGCATCATAGAAACTGCTGGTTTAAGTCACTGGAATGTAGATTAAGCTTTAAAAATGGAATCAGTCAAAAAATACATTAAATACATTTGATGCAAAGCATGATTTTAAAACAACGGGCAATTGTGATAGTCAAAACCTTGGGAGGTTTGAGAAGGAACATGGTAATGACATATATTGGAGTCATATGGCATGGACAGAGACCTTTCGGTCCAATGTGTTCATGCTGAACCATGTTTCCCAAACTAAACTAGTCCTACTTGCCTGCATATGGCCCATTTCCATCTCAGCCTTTCCTATTCTCTCAAATTCTTCATGGCAGATTCACTGGAAATGTGGGCTTCAGGGAATTCATTGCCTGAAGTGGAAAAAGGAAATGTTATGGGTTCTCATGTCAAGTTGATGACTTCTCAAAATTTGAAAATATTTGGTTTGCAAGACCCTATGAAATAAGAACAGGAGTAGGCTGATTGGCTCCTCGAGTCTGCTCAGTGATTCAATAAGATCATGGATGATTCAATGGGATCATTCTTCACGTCAACTTTCCTGCCTCTTCCCTGTAACCCTGAATCTTCTATAGTTCAAAAATCCATCCATCCATCTATCTAGCTAGCTATCAATCTAACTCAGCCTTAAATATACACAAGGACTCTGCCTCCACAGTTCTCTGTGACAAGGCATTCCAAAGACTCACAGCCCTCTGAGAGAAGACTTTCCTCTTCGGTCTTAAATATTCACCGCTTTACTGTGACCTTAAATCAGCGTTGATTAGTAAGTGGGCAGTGTGTTTCTTGGAATTTCAGTAACTGCTGTTTATGCATTTGGAACATCCCATCTGCATGTGCCAGTTAAACTTCCCTTGATTCAGTTCAATACTCAAATGAAAATTGAAAAATGCTTCTCTTAATAAATACTATTGAAGCACAGGCTCCCTCTAGTGCTTAAATTAGATTCTGGGTCTTTATGAATTAAAAATAATTTAGGGTTTCTGCTATTACACAAATGGTTTTGGGATTTCAATTCATAGCTGCCTTGAATGCAGAGTCATAGAGGTTCACAACATCGAAACAGGCCCTTCAGCCCAACTTGTCCCTGCTGTCCAGGATATGTCTTACACAACTGTGCACTATGAGAAAAAAACATCAGAGCTTTGTAATTTTTTAAAACAGAATTGCTTACCATTTGAATAAAACATCTTGCCCTCAGGATAACATCTCCATTCTGCAGTATTCCAATGAAGCTCAATGCAAGAAGAACTGCACTTAATTTTCTGCTCAGGCACTTTATAGCCTCCAGGACTCATATTGAATTCTATAAGTTCAGAATATGACCTCTTATATCCTTTGTCCATCCCTTGACCGTGTCTTGTTTGTGCTTGTTTGGCTTTGCTCTCAGCAGTGCAGACCCAATTGTCTCTTTTTCACAGCTAACATTTACACCCATTTTACATCTCTATCACTTCCTTATCATTATTACCTATTTGTTCTGGGCACACTCACCATCTGTTCAACTGCCCCCCTCTGACAACACTATTAAAAAAAGCACCATTTTCCAGAAACTTCAGTTCTGAAGAAGAGTAATACCTGTACCAGTTTCCAAAACATTAACTGTGTGTTTCTCTGCACAGCTGTTGCTAAACCTGCTGCATTTATCCAGCAAATTCCGTTTTCATCATAGCAGCTTTTTTTGTCCTTTAGCCCCGCAAGAACTTTTTTTTCCTCTTGTTGAATTCCATCTTGTCATTGGTCTTTCCAATCTGGTTGACAATATGGCGAGTAACCTGCATCCACACCTTATCGAATGCTATCTCCAACAAGCCAAGTCTACAAGACCATGGCTGATGTTGCATGGCCTTCGATTCTCTTGCTTTCCTTGTGAAAAAAAGTTTCAATTTTTTTTATGTGCCAATACCTCCACCCGACTATCCTACTGTCAAACAGCATGACCAAAAGTAGAAACATGTGCATGTAGGGAATCAGAGGAGGTTTTTTTCTACCTCATTTATTGGATTTGAGTATCACTGGCTTTACTTCCCATCCCTAATTGCCCACGGAGCAGTTAAGCGTCATCTTTAGAGGCAGTGTGGTATACTAGTAATGAACTAGCAATCTAGACAGCTGCAAGTAATACTCTGGAGATATGGGTTGGAATCCTGCCATTACAGATGATGAAGTTTAAATTCAATAAAAATCTGGACTACTTAACCTGATGGTGACCATTGTTGGTTACTGTGGTAAAACCATCTGGTTCACTGATGTCCTTTAGGGAAGGAAATCTGCTCTATTGCCTGGTCTGGCCTACATGTGACTCCAGGTCCACAGTGATTAGGGATGGATAATAAATGACAGCAACATTCACATCCTAAAAGAATAAAACACAAGGCTGTGTTTCTGGAGCCACGTTGTCAGATTTACTTACTTAAAATGATCCAGATGTGTTTTTGCAACAACTGTCAGAGGCCGCTAGTCAAATTTCTCTATTTACTTTGGTGAGATTTGCACCAATACACGAGAACGTTAACTCAGAGCTCTGGGTTACTACCCCAGAGACATTATCATCATATGGGCAGCAGGGTGGCTCAGTGGTTAGCACCACTGCCTCTAGGTGCTGGGCACCCGGGTTCGATTCCACCCTCGGGTGACTGACTGTGTAGAGTTTGCAATTCTCCATGTGTCTGAGTGGGTTACCTCCGGGTGCTCTGGCTTCCTTCCACGGTGCAGGTTAGGTGGACTGGCTGTGCTAAATTGTGCTTGGTAACTAGGCATGTGCAGGTAAGGTGGATTGACCGCGGGAAATACAGAGGTAGGGAGGATGGGATGTCCTTCAGAGGGTTGCTGTGGGCTGAATGGCCTGCTTCTATCCTATACAGATTCTAACATTCTACATCACCACAAGTGCTGGCCAGCGATTCTGCAGCTGCATATTCTGCACCAAACCACCTCAAATAGTACAATCAAACATAACTTCCAATTTATTTTGGGATAGTCAAATACTGAACACAAATATTCAATTTAAACCAGTTTAATCCTTCATAGATCACATGTTTATTTGAACACCTTGAGAAGTTACCTGATTGTTGAAGAAAATTATCGGGACCTGCACAACTTCTGACACAGTTTTGCACCGTCGTGACTTAATTATCTTGACATGAGCGCAAACATATCACCAATTATCCAGCCGTGTCTGTTCAAGCAAAGATTATTTAGAATCCTGAAAAATGCTTTGTTTTAATCTCATGCAGGCAAGCCAAGGTTCACAAATGTTAGATTCTCCTAGGTATGAATGTCAAACTCAACCAAGATAAATTAGCATTTGGGAACAGTTATGGAAATAAATGTAATATACTATTAAAAGTAATATGATAAAAGTCATGTACTGTTTAAGGTAACGTTAAGAGCTGATATTAATTTCTTTCCACAGCAGCAAGCTTGTGAAGTTTTATTCAGAAGCAAGGAGTTAGAGTTAAACTGTGAATGAGAGTCAAAAAGAAACAAGCAGGCAGCTATAAATACCCTACCTTTAGAAGATGATATGTTTTCAGTGAAGGATGAACAGAAGATACATCTGATGCAATGGAAACTGCTTGCTGATTCACTATCACCTGGCCTGTGTTTTCACTATAAATCGATGCCACAAAAAATATTTTGACCTTATAAAGTTGCATGAACAGAAAGACAAGAATATCCCACTACTGTACTGAATTAGGAGTCATAGAGATGTGGCCTAACCAATGTCCTGTACAGCCGCAACATGACCTCCCCCCAGCTCCTGTACTCAATACTCTGACCAATAAAGGGAAGCATACCAAACACCTTCTTCACATAAACCTGCCCCGTTAAAAATGATTACCTTAGTCAATACAGCAACTGTGTCCATTCTGTATTGAACGTAAAACACAGTATACAACTGCCTGCACTTAATTTGCTAATTTAGATATTTGCATCCTTAGATCTTACAAAACATGAGGTGCATATGATTATCATGTTTTGAGATGGTATATTTAATTGAGAATAAAATGAAATGCATTCTGAATTGAGGATCATGGAATGCATTTCATTTAAATTCTACTGACTACAGGCCTGGATGATGTAACAGTTAAAGATTAAAGAGTGGTTTTCCTGGAAAAGAGAGTAAGTGGTTCACAGCAGCAGCATCCTTTTTCATACATTCACAGGATGGGGGGATTGCTGGCTAAACCAGCATGCATTATCCATCCCTAATTGCCCAGAGGGCAGTAAAAAGTCAACCGTATTGCTGTGGGTCTGGAGTCACATGTAGACCAGGTAAGGATGGCAGCTTCTCTCCCTAAAGAACATTAGTGACCCAGGATGGGTTTTCTGACAATTGGCAATGGATTCATGATCATCATTAGATTTTTTAATTCCAGATTGTCATTGAGTTCAACTACCATCTACTGGTTTGAACCCGAGTCCCCAGAACATTACCTGGGTCCCTGGATTAACAGTCTTAATGATAATATCACGAGGCCATTGCCTCCCTATGTTTACATTGCTCCTCTACAAAATCCCAAGGAAGTAGAGAATGACACGTTTTAAACTGCACATTTACCTTCAAGACAAAAGAAAGTTAGGGTCTATAATGCAGTTAAACCTGAATATATGGCCAAGTGATTCACATTTCCGTGGATAGAGCTTGAGAAGACAAGGACTTCTGAGGTATCCCGTAACTCCAGGAGACTGGAAACCTACTGGGATCCAGGAGGGAGTCCCCACTTGAAATTAAAAGCCCAAGAGTGTGAGAATTTGTAATGAGGCAAGAAGATTTATCTAGTTCTTGCTAAAGGCAAACTCTCCAGGTGAAATCCTCACTGTGAAAGATCGTTCTGGGATTACAAGTTGCCGGGTTGGTAATGGAAAGGAAAAGATATATACATTTGGGAGATAAGAATCCCTTTGACTGAGTCCAGTAAGATCAAGCATCAGCGCATAAATTATACTTGTGAAGCGGATTGTTTTAGTGTTAAAAGTAATAGGGAAATGTTCTTTGTTGGAGTTTAAAGCACAAGTTGCTGATAAAAATATTGTTACTTCAGTAGTGACTGTCATCTGTTTGATACAATATAAGTTTTGAAATATGAAATCTTGCTGTCTTGTCTTTTCAGCTAGTATCCAGAAGTTTGAATTTGTCTTTTTTAAGTTTCATTCCCTGCAGGGATCACAATCAATTAAGATAGTCAATTATTTGCTAAAAGAATGCAAATCTAATTCTCATGGGAGAACAACTCCATTTAGCCATCTTGTAGCATTCTTAATTAAACAAAATAGGGTTCCATTAGGCTGATCATTTACACACCTAACTAGACACAGATTTGTTGTCAACTCTTTCATTATAAACACCTCATCCACACCTATGCTAGAAATTGTCTTTATAAACTGTTTATATTCGCCTTGAGAATGGACCAATAGAAGGAGATCACAATCGGAATATCGTACACAGTTCAGTCTCCATGTCTAAGATTGTATTTCTGTGAGACAAGTATTGTGAAGATTCAATAGATTGACTCCTGGAGTGTGAAGATTATATTAGAATGAGCCTAAGAGACTAAAGCTAGAGGAGGTTGGGAGAGGAGGAATTGCATGGAATATAATACATATACTTTGTTTGGCCATTTGTGAATGAGATGACAAATATTTTTCATCACAGAATTGTAAGTCTTTGAATTTCTCAAGGCTATCAGTGTTTACTCTTTGGGTATATTCGAGACTGAGTTCAATGGATCACTAGGTTTCTTGGGATTCAAGACAGATTGAGATTGAGCAGGAACAAGGTTCAAGATCAACCATGCCTATATTGAATGGGATAGCAAGTTCAGTTTGTGTGAAGATTTGTAGCTCAAGTGCTCGTTGGAAGGGCTGCATGATCCTCTCCTGATCCTACTTCACATTTTATGATAAACTTTCAGAGAAAGTTTTAATAAAAAGTGGGAACTAAAATGATATAATGAACTAAAAACTGAGTTACTAATTATAATGAACTGAAAACTAAATATACAACTTGAAAAAGAAGGCTCTGAACATTTGTACTGTTGTTCCATAACACAATAATTCAATTGTATTTGAATCCTAGGTTCTGTTCTTTTGTTCAAATGTAATTCCATTGGAGACAAACTAATATCAAATCGACTCTCTGAAATGAACAACACACTACTGCACTAACAAGTATTGTGTTCTTCATACAAACTCTCTAGTTTAAAAACTTACAAGGGTACTCTGTGAGATGAACATTTTGGGAAGCATTCTCTGCATGGGTGTTGGAGAATTATTAAAAATAAAACAATTTTTAAAAAAATTTCAGCATTATAAAATAAACTGCCTTCTATTATCCACTCATTTGTTTTAAAATGAAGCATTTGGTAAGCACACTGGGTGTCACACTGACCACAGAACAAATCAAAATACCTCTAAAATTGTTCTAGTCTTGATGTGGAGCTGATGGTGTTAGACTGGGATCAACAAGGTCAGAAGTCAGATGACATCAGGTTGTAGTCCAACAGGTTTATTTTAAATCACAAGCTTTCAAAGCGTTGCCCCTTTGTCATGATGAAGAAGCAGCACTCTGAAAGCTTGTGATTTCAAGTAAACCTGTTGGACTATAACCTGGTGTCATCTGACTTCAGACATCGTTTCAGCTTTAGCAGAATTACATTTGAGTTGAAATGTGGAAGAAACCTCTTGCAAAGTAAAAATTTTTAATATAGCAAAATTAAAACTTCAACTTTGTAACAGATTCCTGATCACTTTGCAATCATCTGTTTTAACTCTCAATGACATTCATAATTTGTAATTTGTACAACACCTCATCTGAAATGGACCTTGCAACATTCAGATTATTTTATTTAACTGGTTGAAAGAAAAATGCTCACATAACCCTGAGAAACTCAGGTAAACATTACTCCCAACTACTCTGACAACTTTCCTTTTTAACAACTCATGAGACAATTTAATGGCTATAGTTCAACAAGGAAGAAGTGAAATGGTTGCTATTTACACCAAATAAATTGCCTCTTTGAGCAACTACCTTTTGTGGGTAAGAAACAAAAAGGGGAAAGGTTTATGCCACAGATGAGAAATCAAATGGATCTTGTTCAGCTTTAATTGAGGTGTCAGTTTGACCAATACATTTGTGAGGAAACAAGATTCATGATATAAAGCAGCTGTCATAATAAAAGTTTACATGGAGGCAATCTAGAGACCGCTGCTGGCTTCAAATATAAGAGGCAGCTGGAAACTGTTACGTAAAAAATGTCGTGAGAACATTTTTTCAGACTATACTTGTTCTGAATGGCTTCATTCCATGAATTGCAATGGAGTGTTATTGTCACTAGGGACCATTTCGACTATAAATTAACTCATTTATGAGAGGTTAATCTAGTTGCGCCACTTATTTTCTGCATTATCTATAATAACTTGGCAAATATTGTGTTTGAAATTCTTGCAGACATCTAAATGTGAAATAACTATTTATGGAAAAGAGTTGCAAATAAATCATCTCAGATTAGCATAACTGCCTCTGCATTAAGTTAAAAAACAAATTTGTGATCTCAGCCAAGTAGTAAAGTTAAAGGACTTTCCCACCTGCTAAAGGTAACAATGCTTGTGTTCACCCAGGTAGCTGTAAGTCTGGAATAATTTTGGGTGGACCATGGGAATAGATCATCTATTCTTTCCATCAAGAAATGAAACAAAGATGAACAAACATGGAAGGAGGGTGAATGAAATCCAAATGCACTGAATTATTTTCCATAATGGAACATATTGAAAAATGTATTTCCTCTTCAACTGAACCTACATTTTCTCTTATGTTTTATATTTAGTGAGACTTGTGGAAAACAATTATGGAATTTCAGAAATAAAATCTAGCAATGAAACTATCATTTTGTTATTCAAAACCCTTCTGGTTAGGGAGGGAGCCCTGCCTCTTTAGAGACTCCAGACCCAAAGTAATATGGAAGTTATATTCAAGATGGGTCACAGCTATATTCTGAAGAACAATCCGGTATGGGCAGTAGTGCCTACATCCCAAGGTGGAATATTGACAAAAGTCCATTTATTTAGCATGAAATTGTCTATTATTAGTTTGCAAATTCTTTATGAAATATCTAATTGGTGGTCAGATTCATTGGAAAGTTCAATATTCTCCTGTTATTTGTGAATTAAGGTTTTACAACAGTTAGATTACTCATTATGAATGCAAGACAGCAATAATTCGATGTACTGATCCAAATAACATTTTTGCAATGATTTTTTCAATATGCCCAGATAGCAACTCTGTTTATCATTAATAATGGAAAAAGATAATTCTAGAAATACTCTCCAGGTCAGACAGCATGTCCAAAATAAAAGTTTCACTCAACAGTTTTTTATCAACTTGTATGCGTCTTATTTTTATTTTTTTCTAATTGTGGACTGAAATGAGAACTGTTTTAAAACCGGGAATTGCAAGGATTTCGACATGTTTTTGAAAGAAGTAACCTGACACTCATTGAAAGTACTGTTTACACAGCAGCCATCGTAGAAGGTTACAGACGAACTGGAGCTGAAGGAGATTTGGTTGGTAACATGCAGTGGATCAGTTTGTGGATTAGTGACCAGTCAGCAAATCAAAGGTCTTCAGTTTGCCAATTGTTATGTAGGTCGGTTCTCAGGTGACTGACCAGATTTAGTTTGGGATTGTGATTGGACCAAAGGGTCTGTTTCCATGCTCTATGACTCCATAACGCTATTGGGGCTGGGACCGTACAGGGGAGCCTTCAGACTTCTAGCCAATTCCTGTTCTCCACAGTAGGCCACTTTGAACCTGAAGAAAATGGTTTATCTATCCTTGCACAGTTGCTGCAAGCTGTGGCTCTTCATCAATATGTGGGAGAACGCTTATAACTGAACCAGCCACTTATACTTCTTACAAACCATTGGAAGCATCTAGAGAAGGACAACTGAGAAGCAGCATCCTCACCAGCACAAGAATCAGCGCAGTCCAAAACTAGAGAGCATAGGTTTAAGGTGACAGGGGAAAGAATTAAAAGAGTCCAGAGGGGACAGATTTTCATGCAGCGGGTGGTGTGTGTGTGGAACGAGTTGATAGAGCAAGAGGTAGAGATTGGTACAATTGTAACTTTAAAAGGCATCTGGATGGGTATATGAATAGGAAGGGTTTAGAGAGATATGCATCAAATGGGACTAGATTAATTTAGGATATGTAGTCAGCATGGATGTGTTGGACTGAATGGTCTGTTTCTATGCTGTATAACTCTATGACTCTCTAGGTTGCAGTTTTGTTAAATACAGAAACCTGGGTCTAAAGGACAGGGAAATTAGGGAATCTTTGTGCAGTTTTTAAAGTTTTAAGTTTTGTGATGAGTCTGAGAGTAGCGGCACTCGATTTCCAGTGCGATTCCCCAGTGACTTATGGCAAGCTGCTCTTCCAGTAACTGCTGCCGGAATTACTGGACTGCCATTTGAACAATTTATTTTGATAGTGCTCCTGTGAAGCACCATATTACATTGTTACATTGGAGGTGCTGTAGAAATACCCACCGCTGATGTTGTGGCAGCAAAATCAGTAAGATGCTATAGCAAATAGGTTTTGCTTCCACAGGTATTTTTAAGCATTCTGTACATCTTTTCTTTCTATGTTAGCTCTAATTGCTAGAAAATACTTTATTGCAGAGGGAAAGCTGGAATTGTGGAAAGATTAGATTTCAGGTGATAGATGTTACGCATCCAATTTCACCTTGTGATCTTTGTTCTCGGAATATATCCTATTTACTGAAATAAACTCTTTTTCTGGTTTCATTTTCTTTTAAATTTTAATTATGTTGCCACTCTTGAGTATTCATTCCTACCTCATTTGTTCCTGTTTGAACGTCTTCAACAAAGAAATGCCAAAATTTGTTTTCTAAATAGGATTACATTATAATTAATTACAATAGGGTGTTTAAAAGTGCTAAAACCAATGATTGGAATTAATCAAGAAACAATAGTAAGTAAGTAAAGTGATGTTGCAAGGATTTCTGCATCAGTCAACATAGTCAAATGTCACGGGAGTGGCTGGAATCCAAGAAGGCAAATGCTTTTGAACAAAATAAAAACAGAAAGAACGGCAGATGTTGTAAATCACAACAAAAACAAAAATTGCTGAGAAAGCTCAGCAGGTCTGACAGAGTCTGTGGAGAGAAATCAGAGTTAATGTTTCATGCCGTGTGACCCTTCCTTAGAACTGATTCTGTTCTGAAGAAAGGTCACTCGATCTGAAACGTTGACTCTGATTTCTCTCCACAGATGCTATCAGACCTGCTGAGCTTTTCCAGCAATCTCTGTTTTCGCTTTTGAACAAAATATTTTGCAATATATTTTCTATGGTCTCAAAGGAAACATCTTGGGAAATCAGGATTTTTTTAGATTATTCAGTTTAAAATTGCTACATAAACAGATTATTTTCAAAAACTCTCTGATAGATTGGCTTAAAGCAACAGTGCTGTTTTCTGCTGCAGTGTAATTGTCAGAGTGAAATACCAAACACGCTGGAGTTCTTAGAAGACTGAATACTGAGGGGTCACCTAATACAGTTCTTAAAAATTATGAACACATGCAACAGGGCACCTTACACAAATTCGAGAAGTTTCCATTAATGGGAACGTCCATGTTTGCATTGCTAGTTGTGCCTCCTACAGATTTTTGAAAATGTTTCATGAATCTGAACACCAAGTTATAAAAGTGAGTTTATAGAATGCTTCATTTGTGGTGTATATTGTTACACTTGACTGGTGTGGCACAGTGGAATCAGGCCCCAGCGGCATCCTTGGTGGCATCATGAAGTTAAAGATTTTATTCAAGTATGCAAAATCTCAAGTTCACTTCTCTGCTAGAGCCAGGTTAACAGAAAACACAGCCCAGGTTTCTGTACTTCAGAAGAATTTCAATTTACTATAAATAAGTAGATTCTAAGCACAAGCAAACAATAGCATATTGACATGTGTCTATTTGTTAAAGCTCTAATTCCCTAGCTTTAACCCAGCTAGACAAATAGGTTGGTGCTACAGATGGAGGGAAAATGTATTGGGGGAAGCAGTTCAATGTCACCAGTCTTCAGGATTTGATGTGGAGTCCTTTTGTTTCCAAAATCTTTTCCTCTAGGTTGTTCCAATTCTTCACAGGAGGCACACAATGACTGGTTCACAGATTATAAAGTCTCTGATAGATTAGCTTGAAGCAATAGTGTACATTAACTGATGGGAGGAACCGACTGGCTATCCTTAGCTTCAGGTAACTTACTGGGGTGTGTGTGTGTGTGTGTGTGTGTGTGGGGGGGGGGGGGAGAAAATGGAGGAAGAGCCCATATTCAAAAAGAGCCCCCCCAAAATACAAAGATATAGTTTTGACAACATACTGTTCCCTTATTTTATATCACATAACAGTCAAGATTTTCTTGAAGAACAAAAGTCTGCCCCATAAAAATTCATTCATTAAATCCAAGTACCATTAAAACTCCTGACAATCCATTTAAAATATTCTAAATTTATTTTCAAATCAAAATGTTCCATCAAAAGGGAAACTAATAGATACATTCAGGTGGATCAGACAACCAGAATGGGCTTCCTAACATTCAGCCTGAAATGTTGGCCAACCTAATTTCCTTGCCATCTGTCTCTCATAACACAAAAGTACAACACAGGAGCAGGCCCTTCGGCCCATCATGTCTGCACTGACCATGATGCCATTCTTGCCTGCGCATGGCCCACATCCCTATTTTCTCTGCCTGTTTGTGTCTATCTAAATTGCTATTGTATCAGTTTCTACCACCTCTCATATCAGTGCCCTTCCTTAATGTTTAATCAAAACTTCAATCAATAATTTTTCCTGCCTTATGAGAAGGTTCATGATGCATTAGTTCTATTTGGAAACTTGGGTCTTAATATGGAAAGACCAGATTTAGCTTTAAGTTTGATAAGCAACTCTGTATTGTATGGGTTAGAAAGGGCTTGCTTTTGTTTGAGTTCTGAGTGTGGTGCTAGAATGCCTGGTAATATGTTTATGTGCATTTAAAGTATGCCTTAAAAAAATCTCAAGGTGGATAGTCCTGACCTGTTTAAAACAAGTGTAGCAGAGGAAGTAAAAGTGCTGTTGCTTAGCAATAAAAGGTCATAAGATCAAGGAGACAAAAACAGAAATTATTTCTCTCCAGAAAAGGAGAACCATCCAGAAGGTCGAGAGCATGCAGGTTTCTTTCAAACAGAAGGGAGTCATTCAGGTAGAAAGGCTGCAAGAGCAGCAATGCACTCAGGACAGGAGAACGAAAAGAGGATGGTACCTGACCTGCTGTGATCTCCAGCATTTGATGACCTATCACCTGTGGCTCTGCCTTTGTCCCTTCCCACCACTCATAACAGCATGATTGGGTTCCCCTTGTCCTCACTTCTCATCCCACCAGCCTCTGCATTCAAAGAATCATTCTCTGCCATTTTAGACAGCTCCAGCAAAACGCCACCATCAAAAACATCTTCCCCTCACTTCCCCGTCTGCATGTTGCAGGATTAGTTCACTACGGATCTCCTTAGCCCATTTGTTAACCACTAACAACATCCCCATCCAAACCGCCAGCCCAAACACCTCCCCATGTAACCACAGAAGGTGCAACACCAGCCCTTTCACCTCCTCCCAGCTCACCATCCAAGGGCTTAAACAGTCTTTCTAGGCGAAGCAGCATTTCACCTGTACTTCCTCCAATCTTGTGTATTCACTACAACCAAAGCAGCCTACTCTACATTGAAGAAACGAAATGTAGATTGAGTAATCACTTTGTGGAACATCTCCAGTCTGTGTGCAAGCATGACCCTGACCATTCTGTAGTCAGCCATTTTAACACAGCGTCCTGATCACATGCCTGTGCTCAGCGTGCTGCAGTGTTCCAGTGATCCAGTGAATCACATTGCAAACTGGAGGAACAACATTGCATCTTTAGACTAGGCTCTTTACAGCCTTCTGGACTTAATATTGAGTTCAACACCTTCAAATTGTGAACCAAATCCCAGTCCTTCCCTTTCTTTATTTGTTACATTCTGTCACCATGTCCTCTCTCCCCTCCCCCCACCCCAAGGGGACTGTCTGTTATTTCCAGTCTGGCAGTTAGACACACCATTGTTCTGCCATTCTTACACTTCCATCACTTAATTTGAATTATTAACATCCTTTCTCCCCCACCACTCTACACTCCACCCCCCAAATATAGCATAAATGCTGTCCCCTCCACCCTGTACATCAGCTCTGATGAAGAGTTATCTTGACCCTAAACGTTAGCTTGCTGTCTCTCCATGGAGCCTGCCTGACCCGCTGTGATCTCCAGCATTTGGTGTTTTCAGGAGAAAGAGAGATCCTCAGTGATTTAAAGTCAGCAAGAGGAAGTTCTAGAAATGGAAGGCTATGGAAAAGGTGTTTCAGAAATTCATGTTTAAAAGCAGTGTTAGCAGTTTAAGGGTCACATGAAGAGATATTACCTATAGCAACTAGCATCGAGTGAAGGCAGGCAATAGCCAGAAAGAAACTAATTGCCAATTGAAGAAGGAAGTTTAGAATTGAAACAGGGTGATCCTGCACTGAGGTTTAAGGATCTGTGAAGTTATTGTTCAGGGTAAAAGAGTTGGAACGTTATCTTTGATAATTGTAATGACAGTTTTAAAAAGCTTTTATATAGAGAATTTTGAGAAGATTTGTAGCTCAGGTTGAGGTTTTCGATATAGGTTTGCTCGCTGAACTGAAAGGTTCATTTCATGGAATACCATGCTTCTAGGAATTCTCGTGTGTGTCTTTGTTTGGCTTGTCCTAGTATGGATGTGTTGTCCCAGTCGAAGTGGTGTCCTTCCTCATCCGTATGTAAGAATACTAATGAGAGGGGGGTCATGTCTTTTTGTGGCTAGTTGGTGTTCATGTATCCTGGTGGCTCGTTTTCTGCCTGCTTGTCCAATATAGTGTTTGTTACAGTTCTTGCATGGTATTTTGTAAATGACATTAGTTTTGCTTATTGTCTGTACAGGGTCTTTCAAGTTCATTAGCTGCTGTTTTAGTGTGTTGGTGGGTTTGTGGCCTACCATGATGACAAGGGGTCTGAGTAGTCTGGCAGTCATTTCCGAGATGCCTTTGATGTAGGGGAGAGTGGCTAGGGTTTCTGGACGTGTTTTGTCTGCTTGTTTCAGTTTGTTGCTGAGAAATTGGTGGACTATGTTCATTGGGTACTCATTCTTTTTGAATACACGGTATATACAAGGAAATAACATTACCACAGTAAATGACATCACCAACCCAAACATATAAATGGAAAACAGGAATTTTCAACATTGTTTCGCATGAGGTCCATTGAAGATGTTTCCTAGTAAGGTAACGAAACGTCTGGAAATGAACCTTTCAGGTCAGCGAGCAAACCTCCATCCAAAAGCTTTTATATGGTTTGAAATAGTGTTTTTAATCCATTTTGTGTGTAACTATTTTGGATATTCTCCATTTGAAGTATATTGGCAGTGTGTTGTGAATATGTTCAGCAACTAACCATCAAGGTAAACAAATTACAAAATTAAAATTTATGGTCTAAAGTGCCATAATGTCTGGGATCTGACTTGTCCAGTATTACCACCAGCTGGGTTCAACCCATGACCCAATTCCTATTCAATAGCCATTGATTCTGGAAAGCACTTAGATGACTGATTACATGAAAGCCAGTCAATATGTACATTGCTGTTGCACACAATTTGTGACTTAACCCATAAGATTGCCACAGACTTTGTTTTCATTGATGTTACCACAGTCCATGAGACAGCACTCGTCTCTGAACTACAAGGGGTTAGCAGTTTGAACTTCACTCCGGGGAGCTGAGAACAGTGTATAGGCAGAGACTTCAGGACTGCATTGTTGGGGCTCTGCTTTCTAACTCCTGCCTTGCCTGTGATACTGGCAGAGGAGGAAGGGAAGAGTATTTGTCAATCTTTGTCCCACATCACATACAGGCTTATAAAATCATGAGGGGCATAGATAAGGTGAATGGCAAGGATCTTTTCCCGAAGATGGAGAAGTTGAAAACTAGGGAGCATATCTTTAAGGTGAGAGAAGAAAGTTTTAAAAAGGACACAAGTGACAATGTTTTTTTAAAAAACACAGGCAGTGCAGCATGTATGAAATGAACTACCAAAGGAAGTGGTGGGTGCGGGTACAGTTACAACATTTACTAAGATGTTTGGATAAGTACATGAATAGGAAAGGTTTGGAAGGTTATGGGCCAAACACAGACAAGTAGGATGAGTTTAGTTTGGGAACATAGTTGGCATGGACTAGTTGGACCAAAGGATCTGTTTCCATGCTCTATGACTCTATGACTGTGATTAAAATTTTACCCATACACAATATTCAATGAGTCAAAAGATCTGGACATAAAATATGTTTGGCTTATTAAATTTGGCTGTAATTAAGATTTCATTGCAAAACAGATGTTTATTCAGTATATCCTACAATCCAAGACAATAGCAAAGGTAGTTGGCTGTTTGCTACTACTCTCCCACAAACAGCAGCAGATTCTACAGTGGCATTCCCTGGTCTTTTGTAAACTTGTGAGGTGGAGTACTTTGGATGTTCCAACCTATATAACAGCATAGCCACTATTAACTGTTCCTAAACAAGGTCCTCAGTAAATGCCAGGCACATCCTCCAAAAATAAAAATGGATGGGAGGAAAGAGAATGTATGAAAACTGTTGCTCAAGTGCTGAACTATTGTCTACTTCTTGTCTATTCCTCCTCAAAGCTGGAAATGACGTAAAAATTAAAAAAGCATTTACTGCAAGCTTAAACATTTCAGCCATGAACAATACTCATGAGATATCAAAATTAGATTTTTGAGAGAATATCCTGATTTACAGCATCAGGTTTCAGACATTAAAAGGTGCAGCCAAGACAAGAAGCATGAACATTAGAAACATTTACACAGTATTTTTACAAAACCGAGATTATTGCGCAAGTGCCAACAATTTAAACTCGGCAGCATAAAGTGATGGAAAGAACAAAAGCATTGTATGATAACACAGACCAAGATGATTTGGTATAAGAACAACTTGAAGAATGTCCAAAATACCAATTCACATTTAGTATGGACAGTCTGCCTCAAATGCATTTGAATGTAATATGAAATGGTACATAATTATTGACACAGCAAATGTGAGTCGATAGTGCCTTCAACTGCTAAAGAAAATGCAATAATTTGCTGGTGTCATGAAAATGGCAAGTACCTGGGCAAAATATAGAATGCAATTCTCAGTAATGGCCACCAAGTACGGCTGAAATCTTACTGAGTTCAGAACTTAAGTTACAATAATTTACAGATGATTCAGGCAAAACCATCAATGAGAGAACATATTCAATAACCATACATCTTAAAGTTTTGTGTGAACACAATCCTGAATTCAAAGTATTTTCCCAAAGACTGTGAGCATATTTCTATTGACGAGACTTAAATTAACAAAAAATGGGTTTGAATTACCAGAAGGGTAATTAAAAACAATTGGATGCAGATGCTTGTAAGTTACTTAATACTAAACAAACACAACTGTGGGGTCATGCAGCTTTAATGCTTGTGCTTTTCTGAAGAACATTTCATTGATGTTTGAAATACTTGCACAGTCCCACAAATTCTTCTTTATAGCTCCCAATAGGTCTGACTCTTAACAGTTCAATCCAGGAATAATACAGAAAAGGTTCCATTCAAAAGCTAGCTGGTTAAAGTGCATTGTACTCCACACACTTTGACGGATCTGTTGGAAAATGCTTTTGGCAGATGGTCATCAACCTTTTCAAGCCCTGGAAGAACACCAATGAGGAAAAGTGAATTGGGGCGATGGTTTTTGGCGAATGAATGTAATCTAAACAGCTAAGCATTTTCCTGAATCACAAGTTTTAATTATCAAACAGGAATTTGGAGACGTTTTACGATTTTAAAGGTGACACATGCAAATGTATTAGGCAATTCACATTCCAATGTACAATGTCCAACGCTCTAACCGTACTTAACAGGAAATGATTTTCTATAGTGTCAGGGAGATTCAATGCTGAAATACAGGTACAATTGTAGCTACCAGCCAAATGTTCATTTCAAACATATGAAAATCAGAATCTGGTGCCCTCTCAACAATCTGCAAAAATGTCTTTCAATGGACTCATTGTACCTGTAATTATGGAGCAATTGTTATCAACAATGTGTTTCTACTTTGCACAAGCTGTTCATAATTAAAGTGAATACCTCAGAATTAAGCTAAATGTCCAATGTTGCTTCCCTCTTAATTTCATCATAGCTTGTCAAATGCTATGTGAAATATTAGATTTGTTTCTTATCATTGTTTTCATAGCTTCTCAGTTTCTTTAAACATTAGCCGATCTCTGATGCTCACAAAGAGGTAAAGCTTATGGAGTGCACTTAATGAGTTAACCAGACATGTTTCTCCAAGGTCACTGCTGAATGCTCTCTATAGCCAAATCAAGATAATTGTGGCTGCTATAAACTGCTGAGGCTAATCAGAAAGTAACTGAAGCAATTGTACATTTCTAGCTACAGTCAAGAAACCACAATCATGAAATGACTGCCCTTTTCTTCAGAAAAAGTGTGTTTTACATCTTCAATATCATCCAACTTTGGGGTGTCATTAGAGGCAACAGATATTAGATTGTTGATCTCCTGTACGAATGTGAGTCAGCGAATATACAAAAGCTGATTTTCCTTTACTGGTGTCAGCCAGATATTGTGCACCTGAGGGATATTGTACCTTTCCTAAGACCACTTACACCAGAAAATAAATGTGGAAAGATGACTAAATCATAACAGCCTAATAAAAGCCGAAAGTACCTTTCACAGTTCAGTATAAAACCTCTCACTTTAGATTTAACAGACTAACCTGGATGTATTTCCGCTGTGTTTCATCATTTAGTACATGTGCTACGTGTTTGGAAAAGATTTTTTCACGACCTGTACGGGCGTGGATACCAACCATGGTAACTCCAATGGGCCATGGAGCATTGCCAATGGCCATCTGAAGGTAAGCATCATTTGCCTGTGGAGAAGACAAATGCTTCATACAAATCTACACTTAATGATGACACAAAAGTGGTCGAGTTAACTGTTCATTAACTTTACGTAATAAATCGAACAGAAGTACTCATGTAAGTTAAATGGCCAGGTGATGCAAATTGCTATTGCACAATCTCTGATTCAACAGTGACAATTAGTTCTGTCCATCTTATGTGTTGAAGACACAGACTTTCAGGTGACAGTACTGACTGGAACAGTTTTTCCATAAAATGAAACTTCATAGCTGCTCTATTATCAACATTTCTGAAATAATAAAATTATGTTCAGCTGCATGCTGGTGTCTTCTGTAATTTCCCTTACTAAACATCAAAGTATAATGTATGGATCCTGTAGAAAGACAACGGCTCAACATCGCAGCTACAAAGAACAGATGCTGCTAAAGTTATAAGACTGGATGGCTTTGATGTTTCTCTGTAGCTTCCCAAATGCCAAGCTACAATAGGCCATACCAGCTTCATTCAATACATCTCATGGACAGCACGATGGCTCAGTGGTTAGCACTGCTGCCTCACAGCACTAGAGACCCTAGTTCCATTCCACCCTCGGGTAACTGTGTGGAGTTTGTACATTTTCTACGTGTCTGCATGGGTTTCCTCCAGGTGCTCTGGATTCCACCCACAGTCCAAAGATGTGCACGTTTGTGGATCGGCCATGATAAATTGCCCATAGTGTTCAGGGATGTGCTAGGCGGATTAGCCATGATAAAATGTCACGAGGTACAGTCCTGGGTCTGGGTGGGATACTCTGCGGAGGGTTGGTGCAGACTCGATGGGCTGAATGGCCTCCTTCCGCAATGCTGGGATTATATGATTATATATTATATGCTGGGATTATAAGGATGTATCCTTGACTACCAGCTTATCCAGCCATGATCACCACAGGCTTCCCCAGCGTGGGCGATATGACACCAAGGAGTTCAGATATTAAAGTCACGAAGACTTTTAATAGAGTCAGAGATGTACAGCATGGAAACAGACTCTTCGGTCCAACCCGTCCATGCCGACCAGATATCCCAACCAAATTTAGTCCCACCTGCCAGCACCCGGCCCATATCCCTACAAACCCTTCCTATTCATATACCCATCCAAATGCCTCTTAAATGTTGCAATTGTACAAGCCTCCCCTACTTCCTCTGGCAGCTCATTCCATACACGTACCACCCGCTGCGTGAAAAAGTTGCCCTGTAGGTCTCTCTTATATCTTTCCCCTCTCACCATAAACCTATACCCTCCAGTTCTGGACTCCCCCAACCCAGGGAAAAGACTTTGCCTATTTACCCTATCCATGCCCTCATGATTTTATAAACCTCTATGAGGTCATGCCTCAGCCTCCGACGCTCCAGGGAAAACAGACCCAGCCTGTTCAGCTTCTCTCTATAGCTCAAATCCTCCAATCCTGGCAACGTCCTTATAAATCTTTTCTGAACCCTTTCAAGTTTCACAACATCTTTCCAATAGGAAAGAGTCCAAAATCGCACACAATATTCCAAGAGTGGCCTAACCAATGTCCTGTACAGCTAAAACATGACCTCCCAACTCCTGTACTCAATGCTCTGAGTAAACAATGCTATCTACCTACAACTCCACTTTCAAGGAGCTATGAACCTGCACTCCAAGGTCTCTTTCTTCAGCAACTCCATCTGCTACTCCTCAGTCCATTAGCCCATCTGGTCAAGATCCTATTGTCCTTCGCTGTCCACTACACCTCCAATTTTGGTGTCGCCTGCAAACTTACTAACTCTACCTCTTATGCTCACATCCAAATCATTTATATAAATGACAAAAAGTAGAGGACCCAGTACTGATCCTTGTGGCACTCCATTGGTCACAGGCCTCCAGTCTGAAAAACAACCCTCCACCACCACCCCGTCTTCTACCTTTGAGCCAGTTCTAGATCCAATTGGCTAGTTTTCCCTATATTCCTTGAGAACTAATCTTGCTAACCAGTCTCCCCCGTTCCAGAATCATCATAGGTTGACAACATTTCAGCCCATCTTCCTGACACAATTACTAAGTTGAACAGCTATGCTGTATGACTCAAGTATCCTGGGATGCAATGTATCTGGTCCAGGGGACTTCTCAGCCTTTAGCCCCATGAGTCTCCCTAGTACTTTTTTCTTGTGATAGTTACAGTGCTTATCTCCTCACCACCTTCTGTCCTTAATTTATCAAGCACTCTTTACTTCTGAAGGATTATCCCTGTTTTTAATGCTTTGTACCTAACACATGTTTCCTTCTTTTTCTTTGTCAAACTCTCAATATCCTTTGACATCCAGAGTTCCCTGGACTTGCCCTTCAATCTTAGAGAAACACACTGGCCCTGAACTTTCAGTAAACTATTTTTAAAATATTACCAGTTTCCAAATGTAGACTTAAATACAAGGAGCTGCTCCCAGTACCTGACTAATGATAGTGAAACTGGCCTTCCCCCAATTAGACACTTAACTTCTGCACTATCCTTATCCATTTTCATAAGGACTTTGAAGCTTAGGCTAATGGTCACTATCCCCAAAATGCTCTCCCAATGAAACTTGACCTTCTTCATTACCTACGACTGGATGTAGCACTGCTCTCTCTCTAGTAGGACAATCTAGTTACTGGCTGCACACATTAATATTCCACCCATCTAATCCTTTGACACTAAGGCTGTCGCAGTTAATAGGAGCTAAGTTGAAATCCCCTATTATGATAATCCTGTTCCTCTCACACCTTCCTGTGATTTGCCTACATATCTGCTCCTCCTCTATCTCCCTCTGACTTCTGGAGGCCTGCTGCATAATCCCAGCAAAGTGATCACCCTTTTTTCATTTCCAAGCTCTATCTAGATAGCCTCCTACTAAAGTAGATATAGAGATAGTGAACTCACTGATGTCATCTCCAAGAATCTTTAGAGGTTCTGGAAAAGTCACTAAGGAATGAAAAACTGCTCATTTAAAACCCTTATTCAGAAAGGGAGGGGGACAAAAATGGGTAACTATAGGTTGGTAGCTTAACATGGGAGCAGCAAGGTGTCAAGCCACACATCATACTGATTTAGGAACCTGGCTGTTCCTTCACCACTGCATTTTCAAATCTTGGAAGACCCACACTAACAGCATATCAACCTAAGGACTGCAGTGTGAAGAAATGGGTTTTATTAAAGTACTTACCTTAACATATTCTCTTTGTAACATGAATTTGATGATATCTGTTATGGATTCTTTGATGTCCTGAGACAAAGTCTGGGAGAAAGTAGAAGAAACACTCATTTAAACTTGCATTTAGAGAAACTATAATAAATTAACACAGCATTTATCCAAGTCTTATATGACTATCAAACTGTAACAATCAAATAGTCCACAAACATTGACACAGCAGTAATTGCACAGAAAAAATAATTATTTACAAATTTTTTAATCAAACTTCATTATCGCCACAGGGCTTAAGTTAAAAACATTCAAACTTTGAGAGTTGGGAATACTTGCTCCTAATCTATATTTTTGTAAAAGTAGGTCAGCTGGCCAATTCAGCCTGCTCTGTCATTCAGCAAGATCGTGTCCAGTCTGTTTGCGTTCCAAATTCCATGTTCCCATCTCTCCCTGACAACTCACGATTCCCTACCTAACTAAAATCTAACTACTTCCACCTTCAAAATACTCAATGACCCCACCTCCACCAACTGCTGAGGCCAAGTTCCAAACTCACGTGACTCTCAGACAGAAAAGAAATTCCCCATATCTGTCCTAAAAGGGGAGCCCTAATTTTAAACCAGGGTCCCTGAGCTCTGGACTCACTCATCCGTCCCACATCCACCTTGTCAAGGCCATTCAGGATCTTATACACTTTAATCCCAATCACCTTATGCACTGCTGAATTCCAGTGGAAAGACCACCAGCCTGCCCAATCTTATCTCATCGGACAACATGGTCAATTCCAGACGCCAACCTAATGAACCTCCTTTGAACAGCCTCTATGCAATTTAAAAGATTAATTTCCTGCTGGAAATTCCAAAAAGTTCACTACAACTCTTTTTTTTTTTAAAAATGTGCACCAATCAGAGGATACCCAACAGGTCAAGGTTTGAGAGAAGATTTGTAGCTCCGGTTCTCGTTGTTATGGTTCTGTTCGCCGAGCTGGGAGCTTGTGTTGGAGACGTTTCGTCCCCTGTATAGGTGACATCCTCAGTGCTTGGGAGCCTCCTGTGAAGCGCGTCTGTGATGTTTCCTCCGGCATTTGTAGTGATTTGAATCTGCCGATTCTGGTTGTCAGTTCCAGGTCAATGTGCTTATTGATTGAATCTATGGATGAGTGCCTGCTTCTAGGAATTCCCTGGCTGTTCGCTGTTTGGCTTGTCCTATAATAATAGTGCTGTCCCAGTCGAACTCATGTTGCTTGTCGTGTGTGTGTGGCTACTAAGGATAGCTGGTCATGTCGTTTCGTGGCTAGTTGGTGTTCGTGGATGCGGATTGTTAGCTATCTTCCTGTTTGTCCTATGTAGTGTTTTGTGCAGTCCTTGCATGGGATTTTATACACTACATTGGTTTTGCTCATGCTGGGTATCGGGTCCTTCGTTCTGGTGAGTTGTTGTCTGAGAGTGGCTGTTGGTTTGTGTGCTGTTATGAGTCCTAGTGGTCGCAGTAGTCTGGCTGTCAGTTCAGAAATGTTTTTGATGTATGGTAGTGTGGCTAGTCCTTTGGGATGTGGCATGTCCTCATTCCGTTGTCTTTCCCTTAGGCATCTGTTGATGAAATTGTGGGGGTATCCATTTTTGGCGAATACATTGTAGAGGTGTTCTTCTTCGTCTTTTTGCAGTTCTGGTGTGCTGCAGTGTGTTGTGGCCCTTTTGAACAGTGTCTTGATGCAACTTCTTGTGTGTGTTGGGGTGGTTGCTTTCGTAGTTCAGGACTTGGTCTGTGTGTGTGGCTTTCCTGTATACCTTTGTGGTGAATTCTCCGTTTGGTGTTCTTTGTACCATCACATCTCGGAATGGGAGTTGGTTGTCCTTTTCTTCCTCTCTCGTGAATCGGATTCCTGGGAGTGTGGCGTTGATGACCCGGTGTGTGTTCTCTATTTCTCTGTTTTTAATGATTACAGAAGTCATCTACATATCTGACCCAGAGCTTGGGTTGAATTTGCAGTAATTGTTTGTTCTAACCATTGTATTGCCACTTCTGCTATTAGTCCAGAGATGGGTGAGCCCATGGGTGTGCTGTTGATTTGTTCATATATTTGGTTGTTGAATGTGAAGTGTGTTGTGAGGCACAGGTCCAGTAGTTTGAGTATGCAGTCTTTGTTGATAGGTTCCCCGTCTTGTTGTCTGTTTTGTATATCCAGCAGGTTGGCTATTGTTTCTCTGGCTAGGGTTTTGTCGATAGAGGTGAACAGTGCCGTTACATTGAATGAGACCATAGTTTCTTCCTTGTCTATGTGTATATTTCTGATGATGTCCAAGAATTCCTGTGTTGATTGTATAGAGTGTCTGGATCCGCTGATCAGGTGTTTCAGTTTCTGCTGTAGTTCTTTAGGCAGTTTGTGTGATGGTGTCCCTGGTAGTGATACTATGGGTCTGAGTGGGATGTCTGGTTTGTGCACTTTAGGTAGCCCATAGAATCTGGGGGTGTTGTTGCTTTCCGGTTTCATTCTCTGTAGGTCAAACCTGGTTATCTGTCCGTTTCTTTGTAGGTTCCTCAGTGTGTGTTGTTTATCCTATTGATGAGCTGTGGAGTGGGGTCAAACTCCCTCTTTTGGTAGGTGTTGGTATCTGCAAGTAGTTGTTGCGCTTTTTGGATGTACTCTGCTTTGTCCAGGATGACCGTCATTCTGCCTTTGTCTGCTGGTAGTATGATCATCACAGAAGCGCTTCACAGGAGGCTCTCAAGCACTGAGGATGTCAGCTAGACAGGGGTCGAAACGTCTGCAACACAAACTCCCAACTCGGCGAACAGAACCACAACAAACCTAACTGGTAGAAAACTCAACTATCAAAAAAAAAAGCAGAAGTGACTATCAGTTTCAAAATGTTTACCTTTTTACGAAGTTTCCTGAAGAGAGGTTTCAAGTAGGATTCAGTCTGCTTGTGGGTGGCTCCAGCAAGTTTACCCTGAACACTGCACTTTAAATAATCCTCCCTGGCATTCAGGTCTTTTGCCCAAACATCAAGAAGAAACTATAGAATGAAATCATAAAAATATATTCAAGAACTCTGAAGAACACACAAATTAGTTATTAATGCAAAGTTAGGTCATTAAGCCCCTTGAATCTGCTCTACCATTCATTAAGATCATGGCTGTTCAAATTACTGCATTCAATAACCTTTCAGTCCTTTGCTTTTCAAGAATCTGTGTCAAAGGTGCTGCTTCTACTGTTTTTTTTTATCAAGGGAGTTGCAAAGACAGATGAATGACCATCTTGAGAACAAACATTTCAGAACTCTTCTGAAGGTCACAGGAGTTGAAACATTAATGCTGCTTTCTCTCCACATATCCTGCCAAACATGTTGAATTTCTCTAGCAATTTCAGTTATTTGTTTGTTTCAGACCTCCAGCATCTGCAGTTCTGTTTTATATTAGAGAAGAAAAGTCTACTTTTTGTCAAATATTAGGAAACACACATAAATAGCAGGTCAGGAGAAGCGCAATAGCATCAGATTTCACAATTCAGGCTTTAATCTTAAAATATTAGGAGATCAAAGCACTGCCTTTCAGGATTGAGGATTGTTTCTACTTTATGGAACACTCTGACATATGCAGAACAAAGTTTCTTGGATGCTGCAAAAAGCTTTCAGAGCTTTGTTTAAAAATCTTTGTTCTACCTCTGAATAGAGACTCAAAACATTCTAAATGCAGTTCAGAGATTTTCATTAGTAAAATGACAAAAGATTATGAACGTATAATCCACAATTCTGGTTTCATTTTATGACTGCATTCTGCAAAGCCGACATGAACACACAATTACATGCGTATGCTATTTCTTCACATTGACAGACCTTATGCATCAAATTGTTTCTCTTTTATGGAAATCAGACTAGGCTAGTGCACTGAATCCACTTTAAAAGAACATGGATTGGCAAAGTTATCTTTAATTCCAATCCCATATAATATACCTACATTCTTTAATACAAAATGTGTTTTGAGATATGTTGAGTCAAAAACAGTTTCTAAAATGCAGCGAAAATTGAGATAATGCAGTTGTTGGAGCCCAAAGGATTGTACACTGTTATAACGAACCACTGATATATGATCCTGTGCAGGATCAAAATGGCACAAGACAAGTTAGCTGAGCAGAGAAACAGGCTTTATTTGGGGGGGGGGGGGGGGGCTGGTGGTTGAGTGCGCAAGCTGCGATTTGGTGGGTGAGCTGACTCATTCGTCAGGGTCAGTCCAAAAGTGAAGGAAGGGGTAAAGCTGAAGACAGAGTGGGGTAGTCAAAATGAAGAAGGAATCCTGTTGAGTGAGGGAAATGGTGGGCATTGGGAGCCATGAGATCCTTGCACTCTAATTAATTTGGGGGTATTTGATCCAAGTTACATCAAACCTCCACTATATTTCTTCCAAATGCTTTAGGACAGCTGATGTTTGGTTTTAAATTATTACTACTTATTGGAATTGGTTTCTTTATAGGTATATTGTTCAACCTTCCTTGTTGCTCTGTTGACTGCACCTTCAGTGGTAATCTCAATGGATCAGCTGACAAGAACTGGAGACACTATAATAAAATTTTTGATTATTCTGCATCATGAAAACAGTCAATAGAGGAGTCATATTTAGCAATGAGTTATTATTTAAGACAGGCAAATGTGCAGAGTACTAGAAAAAACACAGGCTATTCCTACAACAGAACTATTTGAGGCAGCTTACCAGGTGCAACTTGGTTAATGCGTATCCTAAATTACAAAAGTGACGCCATTTTAAAACATTTTATTGGCTATAAAGTATTTTGAGATGCTGGTGGCCTCGAGTGGTAAAGGAGGCATTTGGTATGCTTGCCTTTATTACACAGGTCACAGTGTAGGAATTGGGACATCATTCTGCAGCTGTACAGGATGTTGGTGAGGCTACTTTGCAGTAATGTATGCAGTTTAGGTCATCCTGCCATAGGAAGGATATTATTAAACTGGAAAAGATGTAGAAAAAACTTACAAGGACATTACTGGGACTGGAGGGTTTGAGTTATAACAAGACACTGGATAGGCTGGGCTTTTTCTCTGGAGCATAAGAGATTGAGGGGTGACCTTATTGAGGTTTATAAAATCACAGGGGCTATAGATAAGGTGAACAAAAAGGTTTTCCCTAGTCTAGGGGAGGTCAAAAGTAGAGGGCATAATCTGAAGATGAGAAGAAAAAGATTAGAAAAGGAGCTCAGGGGCAATTGTTTCCACACAAAGGGTAGTTTATTCATGGAACAAAATGTCAGAAGAAATGGTAGATGTAGATACAGTTACAACATTTAAAATATATTTGCTCAGGTACATGAATAGGGGGAGATGTTTAGAGGGATATGGGCCAAATGCAGGCAAGTGGGACTAGTTCAGTTTGGGAAACTTGGGCAGTGTGGAAGAGTTGGACCAAAGGATCTGTTTTCATGCTGTATGACTCTAAATTCAATTTGCCACCCTCATTATGATCAGGGTAATTCATTAACTAATTTAAGGTAGTGTTCAAGAAAATAGTGGGGAGGCCCAGGTTCAAGTACCAACTGCTCCAGAGGTGTGCCACAATATTTTGAACAAGTTGATTAGAAATGTCTAAAACTATTTAAAAGGAACTAAGTGAAGCGAAGAACTTACTCCAGGGTAATGGGACAATTGAGTTATTTAAAGAGCTAATTACTAAATCTCTAATGGGGACGAGTCAGATCGAAAATCCTTCAAATTCCATTGAATGCAACAATAGCCAAAAACAAACCTGGCTCTCTCTCCCCCAGTACAGCTCAGATTTTATAGAGGTAGGCCTCAGCCAGAAATTGGACATTAAAAAGCTGGCTCCCAGTTTTCAAAGTTGGAAGTTTTGGAGCAATGATGGCACCTCCAAAGTCAAGTAATTCATCTGATTAGGTCAAGCGGGGAACTCTGTTTGGCAAAGGGAAATTTGTTCATATTTACTTCAACTCTAGAGTCAGCTGAGATCGAACAATCAGCAAAAGATAAGGAAGCTTCCTAATAGGGATTATGGTAGAGTATTTATAACTTTTCTGTAAGGTTCTGTACTTAGATAATGTGTGATCGGACAACAATTGTTATTCTCTATGCCCACCTACATTCTGTAAAATAAAGTAGCTTAAGGATTTGTATTTAGCCTCATCCCACTAAAGCCCTTGTCCATCTGTTTTTGAGAAGACTGGAAAAGTCCTCATGAAAGCACAAGTGAAATAGAATATTAAAGTACAAATCACAAAGGGGTACTACATTTATACCCCTGAATATACAAGTGTACAGTTTGATCACGTGTACTGAAGGCCAACTTTGCGCAACAGACAAGGTTTATTGAAAGTAGATCTGAAACATTTAAGCAGCAGCAAAATTCATCCAGATGTTAAAAGCAGTTAATGCAGATTACTGGGTTGTCTGGAGATGGGAATGATTACTTCGGGTTGCTGGCACAGCGAACGGTGGAGGTCATTGAATCAAAACATCTAACTATTCAGTACACACGAACCTTTGATTAGAAAGTCTATCAGGCAATTTCAGTAACAATTAACCCTACTAAGACTGACAGTTGCATCACATTGTGATTTATATCCTTGTGAAATATAGCTGGCTAGCTCAGTCGGTAGAGTATTAGACTCTTAATTTCAGGGTCATGGGTTCAAGCCCCATACTGGGCACCTTTGTAACGGAATCATGCTTTCCAAGGGGAAGCGCTGGCTTCATTCCTCCAACAGTGTCACTGCTCAAATAGGGTCACTGTCTAGGGGAGGCCCTCTTGTGGCACAGTGGTAGTGCCCCTACATCTGGACAAAAAGGCCTGGGTTCAAGTCCACCTGTTCCAGAAATGTATAATAACATCACTCAACAGTTTGATTGGAAAAATATATAGACAATATAAATAGGGGACTTTATAAACTGAGTATTCTCTCAGTTAATCAATGACATATTAATCATCTGTTAAAGCTAACCGTTTTCTATCCTGATCAGAATGCACAAAACCTAGGCCATGTTTACACCATCACAGATGAAGACCTGATATATACCATCTCAGACAAGTTTTAAGCTTTAAAATTTTAGGATTCCATGGAAGATTACAGCTTTCTCAGTGGGTTTTTTTGGGGGGAGGTGCACACACTGGAAACTTTACATCTAAACTACCTAAAAATTCTTCAGAATCAATTCATGCTCATTGAAGAAAGGAACTTTATTGCCCAGGAAAACAACATTTTCCATTTCAAACACTAACTGATAGCATCAAGCAGTCTACTTCAGGTACAGCATGCCAGATACAGATTAAATCACCTCTAATTTACCCTCAGTACATGTCTCTAAAGAACATCTTCAACTCAAAACGTTGAAAGTGGTTCTTTTCCAGCCAAGCTATTGCGTGGTCTCCCTGCCATGGGACTGTAAATTTCAAGGCAATTATGCTTAATTATGAGCAGTTTTGTGCGTTAGGCTCCTGTATACTAGGCATTAAGTTATAGCCACCAGGACAAGGATAGTTTCATCATGTCAGACATGACTGGTTCACTCTCTGGACCAACTCGTTAAATATGCATAATTCACTGTCCAAAAGAAGTGCTCTAAAAATATAGTTAGCATTTGCTGTCTTACCCTTAGAACTTTGGTAATGGTATCCATGTCTTTAGAATCATCACCCTGACCCAAGGATTCACCCAAGGCCTGTAATAAAACAAAAAAACAAACCATCAGTTGAAACTTGTGGAAGTATTGTGAATTAACCAATTAACAGCAGTTAGCATGAAAAAAAAACTTATTTGTAGCTGTTGAGACATTATGAAAGTACATTGCTTTATTTTTAAAAATGGCTAATGCTTTTTAGTTTGATAGTCATGTGACATTGTACAGATATTGCAAGAGGGAAAATTAAAAAGACTGCAACTCACATTGAGAATGTTAGTGCAGATATGCTGTACAAATAAACACTTTCACAGATACTGGCTCTAGACCCAGACCCAGGAATATTATGCAAGACTCTCTCAAGCTGCCAATGACAGGTTCATCATCAACTAAACTTGAAGATTCTGTTTCTTGGTCATAACAAGTAAACCTTGACCGTATTTACTGGATACATCTTCTCACTAGAACAGTGGACAGCTGATGTCTTTTACAGTAGACAAGCTAGCACCTCAGGAATGGAGGATCTGCAGCCTTCAGTATTCATGGCTTATTTACCACTAGCAGTGTACAGTCAAAAATTAGGAAAAGTTTGATGTGCTGGTTGCTCAGCAAGTTTACAGCACTGAAAGAAGCCCTGCTTTCTCAGACCAATGTTACCAAGTCTCCCTCTGCTGTGATAACCCCGACATAGCATTTCAGTCCTCCAACTATATCAGTCACAAATGTTTACATCAATATTTGCAGCATATCCTCTTACACATATCCTCTCCTTCCATTTGTAATCATTTATCCTATGACATTTATCTTTCGATGTTTATCGTGATATGCTGTAAAATATGTTGTTGGCACAGAAATCTACATGGAAACACTAGAAAACTACAGTCAGTCATGTCCTGAAAAAGACAGATTAATGTTTTAGATTCAATATTTATACCAGAATATGAAGCATCTCATCCAAATCCTAGTCTATCAGATGTGATTGAGATGCTATAGATTTCCATTATACTGATTTCATAGTTTCAGTATTTCTATTTTTGTCTTTTGATAGTTTTTATACTTTCAACATGTTTGTCCCCTTTTGAAATCAGCTTTAGAATCTAGATGATCTGTGTGTATCTTCCCTAAATTCAGGTTTTTCAGAGACTTTTCATATTATTGAATATAACTGATAATCTCAAACTATGAAAACATTAGATCACCCAACATTAAGTCTCAGCAGTTTTGAATTTTGTTTCAGAAAAGGAAAATTAACCTCTAAAATACAGTTATCAGTTCTCAATAGTTCAAAACAAGCAAGATTACTAAATAGCAGCTACTTTAAAGAAAATACAAAGAATGAGCTGGAAGTGTTAGATTACCCAAAAGCAGAATTTGGTGGCAACTATTGGTAAGAAATGTAAGAACTTAGAAATAATCATTATTCAAGGTGAAATGCTGTATACACTGACAAGGTCCAAACAGTGTTATTACTATTCCACACATCTTACTATTAGTCAAGATGTGTGGAAGGCTAACTGAGATTATGCATTTAGAAATAAGGGAACATTGGCCCACTCCTGCTCCTATCAGCCTCTCGAATATGCACCACAATTCAATGAAATCAGAGCTAATTTACAGCCGAACTCCCTGTACCTGCCTTTGGTCGATATCCCTTAATTTAGATCAGAGTGGTGCTGGAAAAGCACAGCAGGTCAGGCAGCATCCAAGGAGCAGGAAAATCAATGATTTGGGCAAAAGCCCTTCATCAGGAATAGAGGCAGGAAGCCTCCAGGGTGGAGGGATAAAATCTCTGGTTTCCAGCATCTGCAGTCCTCACTTTTGCAGCATATCCCTTAATACATTTGCTTAACATTTATCAATCACAGATTGAAAATTAACAACTGATCCAGCATCCGCTGGCATTTGTGGAAGAGCGAGTTCCAAACACCACCAGGCTTTGTGTATAGAAGTGCTTCCTAGAAGATTAAAGATAAAGCCACCACCAGCTCGGCCTGAAACTCAATCAGAATTAACTGGAAACATCAGATGTTGTTTCTGTAGTATCAACCAATTTTGAACAATGGAAGTGAGGGATGGAAGAAAACTTCCAGGAGCTTGCTCAGACACCAGTAAAATACAACAATTTTCATACAATCAAGTCTACAATCCACGACACAGATGTGAAGAATACAAGGAAAGATCTTTGGAAAGAACCAACACTTCAATATCCTAAAGTTGAATTAAGTCTTTGGCACTCAGAGCTTTGACTTGTACTTCTAATTAAGGCTGTAATAATTCCTTTCTGTATAACCACTGTGTTTTTATTGAGAAATGTTTTCTTTACAAAATTATAAAACTACAAAAATATAACAGTTTAAAATTATAACAACAATTACAACGAACTATTACCCTACTCTACAAATCAAACTACACTCACTACAAATCTATAAAATAAATAAATAATGCCATTCAGCACAACCACACTGAAGCGCCCAACCTTCTGAAGCATTAATTATTACAACCGTATTTATTCGGGATTCTTCCTCCCAGGGCACAAGGCTCACTAAACCTAACCACCATGGCCTAACAAATGCTCTAATTAAAATAGCAAACAAGCCTGTGTCCAGGTAATTCAAAAAGGACTGCTATGTCTTATAAAACAGTTCTGTCTTATGGTGCACCATGTTTGTGAGGAAATCCAAACAAATGTGTTCCATAATTAACTTAAGCCACCCCAACAGGCCTGGAGGGTTCTCAGACACCCTACTCATCAAAATATTCTTCCAAACAAAGGATGTTAAATAATTTTTTCCCATGTGAGTCTAAGGAAGATAAATTCAGCAAGTCCAAGAGAACAGAAACCGAGTCTACCATAATTTCGGTCTCCAAGACCACAGTGCCACAGTGCTCTCGTAGCAACGAAGCTTGTGGCATGACCACAAACAATGAGTGAGCTTATTTAGCACTTGGGGCACATTGGAGATGCTCCCCTTTTCAATTTCGCAAGACAATTTGGGGCCAAATGAAGAACCTTCAACTGCATGGCGTGTTTTCTGTTACAGATAGAGATCTTTCACACGTTCTCCCAAATGTCCTGCCATGTCTCTGAGGTGTTTGGACCTCGCTCTTCCACAAATGCCAGCGGATGCTGGATCAGTTGTTAATTTTCAATCTGTGATCGATAAATGTTAAGCAAATGTATTAAGGGATATGCTGCAAAAGTGAGGACTGCAGATGCTGGAAACCAGAGATTTTATCCCTCCACCCTGGAGGCTTCCTGCCTCTATTCCTGATGAAGGGCTTTTGCCCAAATCATCGATTTTCCTGCTAAATGTTGTTCTAGGCACCACCCCCAGTAGGTGGTAGAGCGAACTAACCAAGAGTGTGTTTGCGGCACAAAGCACTCTCCTCTCTGTGTCAGACCTATAAAGAGTTGGTCAAAAGCATAATCTTTATTTGGATGAAGTCCCTAACCTGAAATAACTGGCAATCTGCTGGGCAACCCATACTTGCGGCTCACTTGGTCAAAGGTCATCATGACCTCCCCCTCAAACAGGAGACCCCCCCTAGTTGCCTACCATTTGAATTCAGGGTCCATCATCCCGAGCCGGAAACCAGGCGTACCAACTACAGGGGTAAGAACGGAGGTTTTAGAAAAACTGCCCTCACTCTGTTGCATTGCTCTCCATGCTTTGACCGTATTAATAATGATTAGATTCCGACAGTATTCTATGACTATGCTCATCTTATCCATAAACAATAGACCAGTAAGGGGGCACTTTGCCTGGGAGGCCTTGATATCCATCCATATTGATCTCGGGTCCTCACAGGCCATGTCGCTCACAAAGGACACTAGGGAGCTTAGTAGGTATGTCTTAATATCTGGGAAATCTACTCCCCCCCCCCCCCCAGGGATGGTGGGAAGCAGTCATGACTGTACAAATAGTTGTACATGTCCAGCATTGGCGCTGACAAGATATTGATAAATTCTTTGTAGCATTCACTTGGGAGACCATCAGGACTGGGTGCTTTCCCACTTCGGAGCTATCTTACTGCCTCCTGTATCTCTTGCACTGTCAAAGGGACATTAAGTAGTTCTGAGATCACACCTGGAAGGTCCAGGTTTTTAAAAAAATGACTCAATCATAGCCCACCTATCGTTGCAGCATTCTGACCAATATAACTCAGAGTAAGAACTCCAAAATGTCGCATTGATCCTTTTAGAGTCACACATAAGAATCCTAATCTAATTGATGTTACGGATTGGAGGATGCTCTTTATCCTGGCCAGATATGTCAGGTATTTGCCTGATCTATTGCCATATTCAAAAAGCGTTTGTTTCGCAAAGGAGAGTTCTCTCTTCACTGTCTGAGTGAACATGGAGTTCAAAGTTACTAAAAACCAACAAACTAAACCAATTAAAGCATACACAAAAAAAAATTGATGGTAGACTCTTCCCCCTTGCCCACAGAGGGGGCTTACACTACCCATAGCTCCTTCTAGCTTGAGCCACGCCCCAAGCTCAAGCGAAGCATAAACAACTATAATAGGAATTAAGGACAAAGAAATTAAAAGTAGGTATTTCAGCCATCCCTAAACCTACAGGGACTTCAATTATCACTGTAAAAAAAACAATAACACTTTCTATAATAATGGAATAAAGAAAAAGAAGTACAGGAGGTGGAGGAAAAAATAAAAGGAAAAGAAAAGAGAACCATTATTGTCCACGTTCTTTGGACCATCTGATCCATTCCAAAGTGTCCAAAAAGTTCTTTGCTTTTTCTGAGGAGTCAAATACATGCACGGATCCTTCATGATTAAAGCGGAGCACTGCTTGGTACCTGATGGAATACTGAATATCCAGATCCCTCAGTCTGTTCTTCACCTCATCAAAGGACTTCCTCTTGCAGATCACTGCTGCTGAAAAGTCCTGAAAAAAAATCTTTGATCTTTTAATAACCAGGGCGTGTGGATCCTTTCCCAGTGATCCGGAGGCTTCCACTACTTTTTGTTTGTCCCTTTAGGACTGGGCAGGGGTGCTGGTTGGAACCGGGCTTGCACATCGCCAGCCAGTGAGCTCTCTTAATCCATACCTAGCCTGCCTCGGCTTCCCAGCCCTGAAAGTGCGGTAGCCATTCTTTGAAAAAGCTGGCTGCTTGCTTTCCTCTCACTCCAGCAGCAGGCCCACCCGGATGTTTTTTCTTCGACCTGGATTCTCAAGGTTATCGACCTGTTCGACATAACCTGCTTCTCCAGAGCCTGATACATCCCACCGAGGTCTCTGTCACAGTCTGCTGCTCGACCTCCTCCACTAGCTTCCTGAGACTCTGCAGCTCCTGCTCACGTTTCTGCAGCATGTCTGCGAACAGTTGCAGCCTGGCATGACTCTCTTCAATCGATGCCTCCATCTTCCCCCAGAGTTTTGCGAACCCCGCAGCCAAGTCTTGACGAGTAGGGAGTCCATCAGGAGTTCGGGAGAGGCCACAACTACAAGTGCAGGTATGTCTGATACTGCAGGGGAGCATTCTGCCTGTTGCAATTTATTCCGTCCTTTGCCTCTAGTCATCTTCCCTGACTGAAAACATTGGTATGTAACAACTTCACTAATATTAAACTATCGATTTTCTTCAAGATAGCTGAGTTGAGGAGGGTAAAAGCACCACTTCGCCTGAGTTATGTAGCAAAGCTCAGCAAGGCAGACCTGTTAGATCGCTGCCATCTTGGATCCCCCCAACCACTGTGTTTTAATATTAATAAAACAAATTGTTAAAACATTTTAAAGTTTTGGTTCATCCTATCTCTGAATTATCTTAAAGAACGAGTTAGTGAAGCTTAATTCTTACCTCCAGTTCCTCAATTGTTGTATTTTCTTCATGAACTTTCAGGTCATTCTGTCCTTCCTCTTCACCATGTTCCTGACCAGCGACAATTTCGTTTAAATACTGCTGGTCTATCTTATCCATAGCAGCTTTCAAGTCATTTCTCAAACCCTGTAGGAAGTCAGACAGAACAAAAGCATTAGAGTCGTTATACAGGCTGGAATGGCTAATTAGAATGATTACATATTCTGTGGTTCATTTGTTGCTCGGATAGCTTTGCACATTACCATTCTCTTACATTAACCTTTCACCATGTAGAATAGGAATCACAAAACTACCTAAGGTGAGTAGTATTGCAGTTTTTTTTAAGCAAACTTATAGCAGTTGTAGCTATGTCTTTGTATTTTCTGGTTTCTTATACATATGGTTTTATTATGTGAAAGCTTCCAAAGTTATTTTAAGTAATGCAAGGCTAGGCATACAAGATGATCCTACAAGTCATGATCCTACTGAATGGCGGATGAGGCTTGAGGGGTCAGACGATCTACTCCTGTTCCTAATCCTAGTCATCTTATTATGTGTTCTCAGAAACTGGTTTGAAAATACCAGATTAAAATATCAATATTAATAAAAGGAAACATAATATTACTTATAATGATCCCAGCTGATAAAAAATACATTACAAATCAAATTCCAGAGTGAAACCGGACTTGACTGACCCTAAGTTTTACTTTTACCATTTGGTTACTGTGATGGTCAATCATTGAACCTATTCATAACAGGGTGCTAATGTACTTCAAAAATACAAGTTTACTAAATAAAAAAGAAACCAAGTCTCATGTACACTATGACAAGTAGGCAACATCTGATCAAAAACAGTAAAAAAGAGTCAGTCTTTTTCTCAGCAATATACTCAAGAAACTCAACTCCAGTCCAGTGAAGTATCACTCCTATCTTAACTCTGAATTTCTTACTCAACTGTTGAGGTTGCAAACATTTGCTTTCAGTGAATTTCTGCAGACCCACACACAGAGTCACAAACTAACTCAATGAATTCTAAGAAATAACTCCGGGCTTTTCCCAGCTCATCATCTTCAACTCCTAAAACAGCATAAACAGATTTATTTGAAGCTCTGATACTCTGGAAACTGCCAAAATTAAACCACCCTTTATCTTTATCTCTATCTCTCAACTGAACCTGCATGTGCCCCTCTTCATTTGTCTCTTTCTGGGTTGCAAATCTTAAATTAGTAAACACTTCAGCAATCTTCTCGGCAGGTAGTTCCTGTGCACCATATATGAATATGCTACCACGATGCATATTCTTTCATGTAAAAGTAGCTCACAGAATTATGATAATGCATTGGAGGCCATTTGGATTATTGCATCACAACTGGCTATATTATCTAATGCCAATCTCCTTTCTTTTCCTCCATATTCCTGCACACCTTTACAATCCAAAAACAAATCCAACGCTCTCTTGAATGCCTCAATTGACTGTCTCCACCACACTTCCAGGCAGTACACTTACTGAATAAAAGTTTTTTCTGACATCAACCTTGCTTCATTTGCACGTCATTTTAAATCTATGTCTTACTGTTCTTGCTTGTGTTAATTCATTCCAGGGATCATTCCTATGAAAAATGACAATGAAACATTACTCAAAAAAAAGAATACCTTATTAATTTCAGGAGTTAAGATTTCTATTTTTCGAAGACGTTGAAAGGCTTCATAGTCTGTTTCACCAAACAATCGAATTGGTTCTCCTCTTTCACGTAGCCGTCGAATAACCTTGAAAGACAGCAAAATTATTTAATTTGATCACAGGAATTCTGCACAGAAATGTAGTTGCAATAATAAGCCATTCTTTGGACAGCTTCTGAATGAGTGAAATGTTGTTTGAGCAGAAAGATGATGATTTCTGCAGTATTTATTTATCAAGCATTTCCTGAACAAAAGGCAATCCAATACAAAATGCAGGTTCCAACATAATTATGAAAAGTCAAAGTTATTTCCTGTCCAGAAACCAAGCATAAGCATGGTGTAGTATTTTTCCTTCTCTTTTGGGACTTCCCCTGAAATAAGTGAAGTAATGCTATTCTCTGGCAGATGTTGATGCACTTGAGCCAATTCTGAATGAAAATTAATTGTCCTAGCACAACAGCACCATCTATGGCAACTCCATCTCAAGCACCAATAAGTTCGATAATTATACTAAATTTAAAATTTGACTTAGAAAATTTCTATGGCTCAGAATATGGTAGGTCAGGACATCACACCCTGTGGCCCCATTAGTTTATTCTTATACACATCAATTCAAAAACATTTTGTCAAAGTTTTCTCAAGTGCAAACTGATAACTGTACAGAGGTCTACAAAGCATCTGGTATCTTGCTGAATGATGAGATTGATGTTTTACCCTTAACCAATTACATTTAATGATCGAGAAATAAACAGATGAAGAGGGAGGGTGATTTGAATAGTTGAATTTAAAGTTATATCAGGTACAGATTGAGAGAAATGGGGAGGGGGCTGCGGAAATAAAGGAAAAGTAAGACTTCCTAAAGAAAATTAGACCTTTAAATGTTTCCACAAAGGAATTACAACACATAGGAATAAGAATACAGACTTTTGATTTTTCACTTTCTGGGCCAGAGAGATTAATTGGCAGCGACTCGATTTCATGCTGTCAAAGATACCTAGATCATTTATTATCAAATTTAACTTTTATCGGCAAGTATAATATGCGAGGGAGTCAAAAATTCAGTAAGTCTCAGGGATATTAAAAGCAAGATGCCATGATGCCACTTGCACAACGTCAATAGCAGAGCAGCACAAATTGTTCAGTAGCTTGCAGTGATTTATAATTCATGGGATTACTCTTCCTTGCTACATGCATCCACCCAATTTGCATATTCATAATGATGTGCATTGCTCAGAAGTATTATTTCTGGAGAAATGTTGGCCCTGTATATCTGTTCTAAAGTAAAGGAAAATAAACTTTGTAAAAATGATTTTACAGAAAGGCAGAGCACTTGGCCAACAACTTGAAGCACCCAACTGTGATGTTGCGCTTCCTGTAGCAATGCAGAGTGTTCAAGCCACTGGGCAACTATAACTCAAAGTTGCTAAAGAAATAAATGATAAGTAGTAAAAATTGCTAGAGCATATTCAATAGCAGCTAGCTTAAAATAGGGTTTCACAGAGACCAGAATACAGACTATTCAGCTGCTTTCTTGCAAACCATACCATATAGCAGACAGGCAGAAAACTCAAATCAAGAAAGTTTTCATAACCAGAAATGTTCTTTTATATATTGATGCTTTTGGTGTTCTGTTGAGGACTTAATTTGACAATATAGCAAGGAAAATGAAATATTACCATGGAAATCAAATGTATCAAATTAATTACCAAAGATGCTGCCACCAATTCTGACAGTATATTTGAATTGAAACAGTGTGGATTTTGATTAACTATGAAGGATTTGAAAATGTACTATTTCATAAATGATCTTGAATTTTGGCAGTTTTCAAAATTCAGTGTGAATCAAGATTTAATCTTACCTCTTGCCTGGAAAGGGTCATGGGTAACTTCTCTTCTGCAAGTTCGAGTTCAAGCACTGGATTTGAAGAGGCAGCATTTTCTTCAATTGGTTTTGTTTGCACCTGTACGTTAACCGTATTTGTCATTACATTTTAGTGCAAGAACTAACCTCTAAGTTACAGCATCACACAAGTAAAAGATCATAAAAATTATAAGGAACCTGTTTGCAACCCATTTCCTGTTTGGTGAAACACTGGGGGAAGATCAGCTTTCCCAAACATGATTAAACCAAAACCACCTAACATCTGCTATTTTTTGATTCCTACAAAAGACTAGAGTTTTATGTAGGTAAATTAAAATGGTAAACTTTGCCTTTTTCTGAAACAGACATAGTATACTTTTTGCATTGCTTATAGAGTCAGAGATGTACGGCACGGAAACAGACCCTTGTGTCCAACTCAACCATGCCGACCAGTTATCCCAACACAATCTAGTCCCACCAGCCAGCACCCGGCCCATATCTCTCCAAACCCTTCCTTGTTGAATCCTATTTTGTTCTTCCCATTATTGTAATTGAGCAATTTAAACATTGTAAGAGAGCCACATATTTTAATTTTTAGGACTTTGAACTGAAATGGAAATCACTCTTAATTAATACCTAATGTGAATGTTTTAAACTTGCCCAAAGACGGCTACTCAAAACAATGTGGGAAAGTCTGAGGTTTTACACTTTGGTACAAAGAATAGAGGTGCAGAATATTTTCTAAATTGAAAAAAAACTTTGGAAATTTGAAGCACTAAAGGACTGGACAGTCCGAATTCAGGACTCTCTTAAGGTTAACATGTAAGTTCTGGTGATAGTTAGGAAGAGAAACACAATGTTACCATTCATATCAAGAGGTTTAGATACAAGGGCAGAAATGTAATACGGAGATTGTATAAGACTCTGGTCAGACCACAGTTAGAATGTACTGACTAGTTTTGGGCCCCATATCTAAGGAATAATGTGCTGGTATTGGAGGGGGTCCAGAGCATGTTTACAAGTACAATCCGGGATCAAGGACTTGTCACATGAGGAGTGGCTAAGGACTCTGGGTCTATACTTGGCAAGAGTTTAGAAGGATTGGGGGGGGGATGGGGTTGTGGGGGACCTGTTTGAAACCTTCAGAATACTGAGAGGACTGGATAGAGTGGATGTAGAAAGAGAGACCAGGACCCAAGGGCACACCCTCAGAGTGAAGGCACAACCTTTCAGAACTGAAATAAGGAGGGATTTCTTCAGCCAAAGGGTGGTTAATCTGTGGAACTCACTGACAGAAAGCTGTGGAGGCCAAGTCATGGAGTGTATTTAAGTCAGAGATAGATAGGTTCTTGATTGGTCAGGGGATCAAGAGTTATTGGGTGCAAGCAGGAGAATGGGGTTGAGAAACATATCAACTATGATTGAATGGTGGAACATATGCAATGGGCCAGATGGCCTAATTCTGTTCTGGTATCTTATGGCATTATTACATGACAAAAATTGTAGTCAAACAACTACTCGGAATGTCCGAAAGGAGCAGAAAGAGAATAGAATCCGAAGCTTGGAGTGTACACAGCTGAAGGTGCAATCACCAATGGGGCTGAACGAAGTAGGAGGTACACAAGAGGCCTGACTTAAACTGTAAATTCCAAATGCTTTGGATATTCCAAAATATCTGAAAGCCAATGGATTACTACTGAAGCACCTTTTTAAAAAAGGCCAATAGGGATAATACTTAATTTTAATCACAAAATTATATTCTGCATAGTACTGCTAGCAAGCATATGATTTTCATTCAACCCAGTTTCCTGCCTGGATGAATGTTGCTATCATTTGCAGAGTGTATTTCAAGGACAGATCAATGTCAACATGTAATACAGTTTGTCAGGAGAAAAGCTGACAATATGTCAAATGGCAAAGTTCAAATGAATGAGCTTGAATGTAATATTCTTATTTAATTTTAATTAAACCTCTACCAAATACTAAATAACGGTATTTGGTAGAGGTTTACATTTGAAACATTAGGAAAGTGTGCTTTATCAATGTTTAATTACAATAAAAGAATACAAAAGAAGACAACTGCTTAAAGTGTTTTACTCTTTAGCCCCATCATTTTCAATGAGCCAACATGTTTATTTTTTCCTTATAGAGAAATGCAAGTGCTACATAATTCAAACAGGTTATGAAAGGTAGGTTTCAACACAATGTTCAGATTATGCTGATCAAAAACATAAACCTGCATTTGATAAAAGATGATAATGTGTAAAAACTGGCCAGTGGTTAGTATGATTAGAAGGAGGTGCTAAGATACTTAAATGGAGGAGGGTGACAGTACTTTCATGTGGAGCTTCAAAGTGAACACGGGCCACTTGTGATAAATGTGATGTTTCTGCACTGTACGCCAGTTACCCTTTGCACCTGTCTCTAATGTTCTGGAACAATTTCCAAACCATTTTCCACAATAAATTATAGCACATATGCTGATAAATATTTACAATATCCTTGTATTTCATGCTTATTCCATGCTGTTTTTCTTTCAATTCCATGCCTGGATCAACAATACAAAACAGAATGTGACTTGCAGTAACACCATTAAAGCAGGCAAACAGCTACTTCTGCAATACCACAGCATTGGGTTTAAACTGTACTTTCTACCAACACTGCAGACACAAGATGCAGGCACAAGCTTTCCAAGTGCTTTCATGCATGTAAGAGTGTCAATGCTATTTTTTAAAATTTCTGAGTAATCTACTCTTTTATTGGACTAGCATGAGAACAAAAATGCAATACACGATACAATAACTTTATTAATGTTACCTACCAATTCTGTCAGTAGAAACTTACCACAGTAACTAAGTTTTCTAACTTTTTAAGATCAACATAAATAGCTTAAAAATTACAGTTTAAACTCTTACCCTAATACAATTATTCAATCACAGAATTCATGTATTTAAAATCAATTTCTTCCTCGTTATTCCCCCTTTAAAAATTTTTATTCTACAAGTAGAGAATTTAAAACCTGCCAATACCACTCTATGAACCAATCACAAATCTAGACATGACTAGAAAAAGATGATTCTCTTGCCAATTATTTTTCTCTTATTGAGTGACATAAATGCCTGTCATTTTTCTTACATCAAGAAAATTACTGTTACAAGCTTGTCCTCTAACCTGATTTCCCACATATTCATAATGTGACAGTGAATTCAGTATACTGCCTCATTTCATAGTTGGGATTCCATCGTCCTCCAATCTAGACTCTGGTTTCCAGCATCTGCAGTCTTTGTTCTTACCCTGCTCATTCCACACAGCTTTTAAAAGAATAATTTAAGCTAGCTTTCCGTAATAAGAAATATGGTACTTTTCTACTCTAATTCAGAATCTATGCAGTATTTCATCTGAAATCAGTCATACGTTAAATAAATGATAAGTAAAAAATTATTCAAATGGATTATGAAACTTACTTGGCTTGATGACTGAAAAAGCACTTTATTAAATTAATCTTATTTAACTGAACAAGTCTAATAAAACAATGCCAAATTTTAAAAGCCAAGGCACAGGTTCACTACTTGCATTCTATTTGCTGTCATGCAGTCAGCTACATGGGTTGCTTAACAGCCCAAAACAAAAAGATAAAGTTTATTTTTGAACCCATACCTTTGGTGTTGGCTCCTCAGTTACAACCTATTGATACAAGTTTCACAGGAAAGATTTGACGTTAAATTCTCACAGATAAATCTCACTGGTGAAATGCATTTGGTTGCAACACTTTTAGAAAAGTCTCATCTGCTCATTCACCTTTCGTAATCTCAAACTGAAATAAGTACCTTGTAGCCACATCTTTCCAAATATGCCTCCTCTTCCTTCTTGGCGAGTTCACTACGTTTGAAGAACTTTTTTGATTCCTGAAAGAATACAAAAGTAAATTTCTCTGTATCTTACTCACCACAATCTGAAAGAAATATTGTGTTGTGAACAGCTTTACGCATCACCTCAGTGGAAATCTAAACATTAGTTTTTCAGATTCTCATCCCACAATAGCCACTACCATTGGAATGTGAACAGAGAACTGTAAAAAGCGGGTCATAAGAATGTGTCCCATTTGCTGAAAGGAGTTACACCATTAATTGTATAATATTGAGATGCAGGATGTCAAAATGGCCATGTTAACTCTATTTCAAGATCTGCCTCAGCTAAGAAAATGCAAGATTCACATGTGCCCAATGATCATTTTATGCCTCCTGTTAGTAAAAAATGAGGTCTGCAGATGCTGGAGATCACAGCTGAAAATGTGTTGCTGGTTAAAGCACAGCAGGTTAGGCAGCATCTCAGGAATAGGGAATTCGACGTTTTGAGCATAAGCCCTTCATCAGGAATGAGAAAGAGTAGCCAAGCAGGCTAAGATAAAAGGTAGGGAGGAGGGACTTGGGGGAGGGGCGATGGAGGTGGGATAGGTGGAAGGAGGTACCTGGGGGGTGCAGTGAGAGAGAGACTCTCTTCCTCCAGCTACTGTTGCCAATAATCATAGTGCTTTTGCCATTCCTACGGACTTGCACAGTGGATAGACAATATCATGGTGCTGAAAGCTCCACTCTCATGTCATTATATCAGGAGAGAGAGGAATTAGGCTGTAGATCACCTGGTCTCTGCAACTGTTCCAACTGGACAGATTCAAACCTATGAATGATGTTTCCTCACCCCTCGATGAGGTCAGCATTCTCTCTACAAGATTGAACACTTCAAGCTGCTCCCATCAACATATTACACTCCAGGGTTAGGATCTATAGAACACTACATACAGACTATTAATTATAAGATTATAACGAGTGTCAATTTAAAATCAAACATCTATAAAACAAAATATTCAGAGAAACTCCAAGACAAAAAGATAAGTCAAAGAAGTAAACTAAAAGACAGGGAAACGTACGCCTGTATGAAGTTTGCACCTTCAAGAGAAGGGGAAAGAGAGAATAACAATCCCAACAATTAAAGCTTGCGATCTTTCTTATATCTATCCAGAAGCTTCTCTCCAACGATCCCCCTTCCCTTGCCCCTCCTCCCCTTCCTCTCCTCCCCTCCCCTCCTTCTCTCTCCCTCCCTCTCCTCACCCCTCCTCCTCACTCTCCTCACCCCTTGATCCTCACCCACCACCCCTCCTCCCTGCCCCTCCCCCCGCCTCTACCCCCCGATCCTCACCCACCGCCCCTCCCTCCCGATCCTCACTCACTGCCCCTCACCTCCCACCCCTCCCTACCGCCCCTCACTCCCTGATCCTCACCCCCCGCCCCTCCTCCCCTGCCCCTCCCCACCGCCCCTCACTCCCTGATCCTCATCCCCCGCCCTTCCCCACCCCCCTCACTCCCCCTCCCCACCCCCCTCACTCCCTGCCCCTCACCCCCGTGTCCCTCCTCTCCCCTCACCCCCTGCCCCTTACCCCCGATCCTCATCCCCCGCCCTTTACCCCCTGCCCCTCACTCCCTGCCCCTTACCCCCTGATCCTCATCCCCCGCCCTTTACCCCCTGATCCTCACCCCCCGCCCTTTACCCCCTGCCCCTTACCCCCTGATCCTCATCCCCCGCCCTTTACCCCCTGCCCCTTACCCCCTGATCCTCACCCCCCGCCCTTTACCCCCTGCCCCTTACCCCCTGATCCTCACCCCCCGCCCCTCCCCACCCCCCTCACTCCCTGCCCTTTACCCCCTGCCCCTCGCTCCCCGCCCCTCCTCACCCCCCGCCCCTGCCCCTCCTCTCTCCCCTCACCCCCGAGGGCCGGCTGTCCTCCAGGAGCCGCCGTTTTCTCTCGATCTCCGCCTTCAGTTGCTCCATCCTCGCGGCCGCCACCACAACAATGCGTCACATCCGGGTCAGAGGGCGGAGCGCAGGAAGTGTCGCCATAGCAACGGCACGGCCTAGCCTTCCTCAATTATCCCAACCCTGCCCATAACTTCAACACAATTCACACATTTAAATAATATATTGCAGAACTAGTTTTATATTACTCCAGTTCTGAAAAAAAACATTAAAAATGTTAACTCCATTTTCCTCTTCACAGATGTTACAAGACACTGTTTCTCCAGCAATTTCTGTTTATATTTTATTGCCTTTTTATTGGTGGTGATCAGCTGCTTTCTTAAGCCACTGCAGTCCATTTGGTGGGCTGGAAGATATGATATACCTTTTCAATGGAATCACCTCTCTTTGGGCAGCTTGTAAGGTTCAATTGCTCAGTGAGAATTAATTTGATTCCACCCTCTCAGTGACTGTCTGTGTGGAGTTGGCACATTCTCCCGTGTCCATGTGTTTCCTCCCACATTCCATAGATGTGCAGGTGAGGGTGGATTTGCCATGTTGAGTTGCCCATAATGTTCAGGGATGTGTAGGTTAGGTGCTGGTGAAGGGCTTATGCTTGAAATGTCAACTCACCTGCTCCTCAGATGCTGTGCTTTTGCAAAGCCACATGTTTTGAGTCTGACTCTCCAGCATCTGCGGTCCTCACTTTCTCCTAGGTTAGATGCATTAGCTATGGGAAATACAGGGATGAGGGGGGTCTGGTGGGCCCCTCTTCAGAGGGTCAGTGTGAAGTCATTGGGCCGAATGGCTTGTTTCCACATTGTATGGATTCGTTCCCATAACTTGCTCTCAACTAAGGATAAACTGACTGGTTTCCCAGATTCTCCCTCTCTCACTTTAAACTTTCAATAAGGCACAATTTCAAACTCTCAAGAATTCGGGGGTAATTATGAATTATGCATATGCATTAACCTTATCTATTAGTTTTTAAAAGCATGCAGTGGCAATCATCAGGTATGGTGATTTGTCTATCTTAAAATTCTCATAATTCCTCAAACTATTGAAATCAAGGGCAGAGGATGGAGTGCCCCTATGGTGGAGGGTGGAACGTCTTTCTGGTGGAGTATTTAGTGCCTCCCTGGTAGAATGTCCCCCTGATGGAGGATGTAGGGCCTCCCTGGTAGAGGGTCCCCCTGGTGGAGGATGTAGGGCCTCCCTGGTGGAGTGTCCCCCTGGTGGAGGATGTAGTGCCTCCCTGGTGGAGGGTGGAATGTCCTCCTAATGGAGTATGTAGTGTCTCCCTGGTGGAGGGTGGAATGTCCTCCTGGTGGAGGATGTAGTGTCTCCCTGGTGGAGGGTGGAATGTCCTCCTGGTGGAGGATGTAGTGTCCCCCTGGTGGAGTGTCCTCCTGGTGGAGGATGTAGTGCCCCCCTGGTTGAGTGTCCTCCTGGTGGAGGATGTAGTGTCTCCCTGGTGGAGTGTGGAATGTCGTCCTGGTGGAGGATGTAGTGTCCCCCTGGTGGAGTGTCCTCCTGGTGGAGGGTGGAATGTCCTCCTGGTGGAGTGTCTTCCTGGTGGAGGGTGGAATGTCGTCCTGGTGGAGGATGTAGTGTCCCCCTGGTGGAGTGTCCTCCTGGTGGAGGGTGGAATGTCCTCCTGGTGGAGTGTCCCCCTGGTGGAGGGTGGAATGTCCTCCTAGTGGAGGATGTAGTGTCTCCCTGGTGGAGTGTCCCCCTGGTGGAGGGTGGAATGTCCTCCTCGTGGAGGATGTAGTGTCTCCCTGGTGGAGTGTCCCCCTGGTGGAGGGTGGAGTGTCCTCCTGGTGGAGGGTGGAGTGTCTCCCTGGTGGAGGGTGGAATGTCCTCCTGGTGGAGGATGGAGTGTCTCCCTGGTGGAGGGTGGAATGTCCTCCTGGTGGAGGATGGAGTGTCTCCCTGGTGGAGGGTGGAATGTCGTCCTGGTGGAGGATGTAGTGTCCCCCTGGTGGAGTGTCCTCCTGGTGGAGGGTAGAATGTCCTCCTGGTGGAGTGTCCCCCTGGTGGAGGGTGGAATGTCCTCCTGGTGGAGGATGTAGTGTCTCCCTGGTGGAGTGTCCTCCTGGTGGAGGATGTAGTGTCCCCCTGGTGGAGGGTGGAATGTCCTCCTGGTGGAGGATGTAGTGTCCCCCTGGTGGAGGGTGGAATGTCCTCCTCGTGGAGTGTCCCCCTGGTGGAGGATGTAGTGTCCCCCTGGTGGAGGGTGGAATGTCCTCCTGGTGGAGGATGTCGTGTCCCCCTGGTAGAGGGTGGAATGTCCTCCTGGTGGAGTGTCCCCCTGGTGGAGGATGTAGTGTCCCCCTGGTGGAGGATGTGGTGTCCCCCTGGTGGAGTGTCCCCCTGGTGGAGGATGTAGTGTCCCCCCGGATGAAGGGTCCCCCTGCCTCAGGTCCCCTCGGGTGGAGTTCCTCTGCTCCTGAAGGCGGTCGGGAGGACGGACGGACGGTCGGTCGGGCCCGGCTCCCTCTCCCTCTCCCTGTGCCGGTGATTGACGGCGCCTGGTCCCCGGCAAAGTGAAGCGGCGGCTCGGGCAGGCGGCGGGCCCCGGGGAGGATCAGCGCGGGATCGATGGAAGTCACCGAGAGGAAACGGAGCAGGAAATCACGGAGCTTCAAGAGAGTGAATGAAGGTGAGAGACAGCGGCCCGGGTTAACATTAAACCATTAACCAGGAAAACTAACCAACAAAACCATTAACCAGGCAAACCATAACCAGACATCTATCAAACTGGGCAAGAGTAACCAGCAAAACCATTAACTAGAGAAACACCAAGCAGCAAAATCCTTAGCCAGGAAAACATTAACCAACAAAATCATTAACCTGGGAAACATAACCAGCAAAATCCTTAACCAGCAAAATATCAACCAGCATGAAACACTAACTAGCTATCACAAACTGAGATCCTATATCAGGAAATAGGGAAGGGGCATCTAATTTGAAATTGCATTTCCTGCAGAAGTTAGGTGTTTCCTTTCTCTGATTGTAACTGGGATCTAGTTTTACCATCATTTTTAACAGAGTTTTTAACCTGACACTGCATCTTTGCCTGTGCTAATCTTCATTGCACCTCACGCAATTTCCACTGTGGGTGCGAAGGAAACTTTTTTTTTAAACCAACGATTGATCCCAACTTAACAGCCACCACACTGAGAGAGGATTTGTTTCAGTGTCTGATTCCATCAAAACATAAACACCTCCTGATTAACATTTCATCACAAACACACCTCAAATCAGTGGTTGAGGCGAGTACAAGACATTTGGACAGATACATGAATAGGAAAGGCTTACAGGGTTATGGAGCAAATGGGACAGGTCAGTTTGGATGATTTGGTCCGAGGAATCTGTTTCCAGACTTCTAACCTGACTTTCAAACCCACATTGACTGAAGGCACAGACCAGATTCTCTACTGAATGAGAATTACTATCTATTAAGGTAAATAGATTTGAACTACAGAAACAATTATGAACCACTGACATATAACTCTATAAATGCATTTATTATTTATGCTTTACACACAGAGACAAAAACAAGATACAAAAAAATGGGTGTTTTGGGTGGAGGGAAAAACTGGAAAGGTGGTTCAGTGGTCTGTGTCTGCAGGGTTTGCTGAGCTAATCCTTTTACTGATCAGAATACTGCTTCACAATCATGCTGCTCCAATTACTTTCTCTTGGTTGCAGGAGTCAAAGGGTGACGGATTCATTTATAAATATCTTTGACTTATTAATTAAAGACCCCAGCTTACAGCAACTGCTGAGGGAAAATAAACAGCTTGAGATGCTTTTACTGCACAACAAAAACACCTCCTTCCTGCTGAGAAGCGTGATGGCTTCTGCCCCAACAGCCTCAAGCTACCTGGGAACTAAGCATGTAGTTGTTAGCAGACTAGAGCGGTGTGTCATCGATAACTGGTCATGAATCCAAACAGCTACTTGTTGCCAGCTGAAGCTTCATTTGTACATAGCTCCCAGGCTCCAATCATCTGCAACTAGGCTTTCCCCACTGTATGAACCAACAACTGTTTCAACAGTATTGCAGTGAGTGTCAGGAACTGTCCCCGAACCCCCAGGTACCTTCCCCTGCAACCACAAGAGATGCAAAACCTACCATCACACCACCTCCTTCTCCCACATTCAGGGTCCCAGCAGTCCTTCCAGGTAAACAGAGTTCACCTGCCTCTCCTCCAATCTAGTTTACTGTATTCAGTGCTCCCGATGTGGTCTTCTCTACATCAGGGAGACCAAGCGTAAACTTAGGGAACGTTTCGCTGAGCATCTCAGCCAGGCCCGCAGTGGCCAATCTGACCACCCAGTCACCGCCCATTTTAATTCCCCTTCCCACTCCCTTTCCGACATGACCATCCTTGGCCTCCTCCATTGCCACAGCGAATCGGACCACAAATTGGAGGAACAACACCTCATCTTCTGCCTGGGCAGCTTAGAGCCTGGAGGACTCAACATTGAGTTCTCCAATTTCAAATGCCCTCCCCCTTCTTTTTCCCCTTCCTCTCCCTCTTTCTCTCCCTCTTCCCCCTTCCATTCCTCTGAGTGACCCTTCCTCCCAGCTACCATCCAGATTCATTCCTCCCATTGACCAACCAGGTCGTACCCACTACCTGTGCTCAGCTATCCCCACTTCACCACTGTGCCTGCCCACCCCCAACCCCCCCATTATCTGCAGCTCCCCTTACACCCACCCCCAGCCCTGAAGAAGGGTTACATCCGAAACGTTGACCTCTCCACCATCTGATGCCGGCCGGCTTGCTGTGTTCTTCCAGCCTCCTGCTTGTCTACCTTGGATTCCAACATCTGCAGTTGTTTTGTCTTTTAAAAAGAGCAGCAATCCTTTGCTTCATCCTACCTCAGTCTACAATCTACATACAGTGAAATGAAAAGATCCAATCTTTACACTAATAATTTTAATAATATTATTTGTTTCAAATAAAAGGAGAAAATTAGAAATGAATGAAAAACTGATTATGAACTCTAAAATTCAGTATATTTATAAAAGGAAACATATTTACTCAAATAAGTGTTTATGATAATTGAGCATGATAATAAGCAAAACATTGGGAGTTAATTAAAATACAATCTGCTACAATGATAGAATGGACTTTTCAATGGATGGAAATCAATGATGGTTTTGATGTTTAGAACATAGAACAGTACAGCACAGTACAGGCTATTTGGCCCTCAATGTTGTGCTGACCTTTTATCCAACTCTGAGATCAAACTAACCTACATACCCTTCATTTTACTATCATCCATGTGCCATCAAGAATCATTTAAATGTCCCTAATGTCTCTGACTCTACTCCCACTGCTGGCAGTGCATTCCACACACCCACCACTCTCTGTGTAAAGAGCCTACCTCTGACATCACCCCTATATCCTCCTCCAACCACCTTAAAATTATGTCACCCTGTGGTAGACATTTCTGCCCTGGGAAAAAGTCTCTGACTGTTCATTCTATCAATTCCTCTCATTATTTCGTTCATGTCTATCAAGTCACCTCACATCCTTCTTCGCTCCAATGAGAAAAGCCCTAGCTCCCTCAACCTTTCTTCTTGAGGCATGCCCTCCAGCCCAGGCAGCATCCTGGCAAATCTCCTGTGCACCCTCCCTAAAGCTTCCCCAGCCTTCCAATAATGAAGCAACCAGAACTGAACACAAAAGTCTAACCGGGGCTTTTTAGAGCTGCAGCATAACCTCGCAGCTTTTAACCTCAATCTCCCTGCAAGTGAAAGCCAACATACCTTACGCTTTCTTAACAACCCTATCAACCTGTGACAACTTTAAGGGATCTATGGACGTGGATCCCAGACCCTTCTGTGCCTCCAACCTTGTGAAGAACCCTGCCTTTACCCCTGTAATCGGCATTCAAATTCGACCTTACAAAATTAATCACTTCACACTTTTCCAGGTTGAACTCCACCTGCCCTTTCTGCTCCTTGATTTTACTTATGAATGTTTATTACACTGTTGTCTAAATACCTTACTAAAGGAATAGTGAACATCTCTCAGCCAGTTAGCTTCTGTTAAAAATATGATTCACATTTATTTTTTTGAGCAGTTATAATAATTGGTTATGGACAGCTAAACCAAAGTAATACACATTAACTAACCAGAGGTATTTGTTGCAGATTATCAAGATGATAACTGTTCTGACAGCAGCATTGAAAGCCTAGGGCAGGCACATGACACACTTTTTGTCACAGGTATGTTTTTATTTCATTATCTACACATTGTACAGAAAACAACAAAATATATATTGATACAACATGGGATTAGTGCAGTCAGTTCTTTGTTGATTGGTGTGGACGTGGTGGCTCCCTTCTGTAAACACCTAACGAGGTAAAAGGTTATCAGGGTAGGCAGCAATATGGAGTAATCAGATCAACCAAGATCTGATTAAATGACAGAGGAGGCTTCAGGGGCTAAGTAGCTTACTCCTGCTCTTAATTTGTGTGTAAAATATTCACATACTTCTTGCTAATACTCCCAATGCTTTTCCATTTTTACAATTTGTAATAATGCTGACTCACCATGACGTTTTAGGCTACAGAGGTAAAGATAGTTCTTTTGCGCACACAAAGCACCCTGCTGCTCCAAACTCTCTCATCAGCCCTCCCCAATGTCTATTTTAGAAAAATTCTCTCTTTGTCTTGCCTATCCGCCAGTTACAAACTAACCCAGTCAGAGATTGTGAATGGGAGCTAGGTATCAGGTCAGTCATTAATAGGGCAGCATGGTGGCTCAGTGGTTAGCACTGCTGCCTCACAGCGCCAGGTACCCGGGTTCGATTCAAGTCTCAGGTGACTGTCTGTCTGTGTGCAGTTTGCATGTTCTCCCCATGTCTGCGCGGGTTTCTTTCATGTGCTCCGGTATCCTCCCACAGTTGCCCATAGTGTTCAGGGATGCGTAGGTGAGGTGCATTCGTCAAGGGAAATTTAGAATAATAGGGTAGGGTAATGGGTCTGGGTGGGATACTCTTCAGAGGGTCGGTGTGGACTTGTTGGGCTGAAGGGCCTGTTTCCATACTGTAGGGGTTCTAATTCTAATTCTAGGTGTGTTCAAGTGGCCTCGTCCTGTGCATTAGATTAGATTAGATTCCCTACAGTATGGAAACAGGCCCTTTGACCCAACAAGTCCACACCAACTCTCCGAAGAGTAACCAACCCAGACCCATTCCCCGACCATACATTTATCCCTGACTAATGCACCAAACACGATGGGCAATTTAGCATGGCCAATTCACCTAACCTGCACATCTTTGGATTTCATTGTATGAGCAATTTTATTTCTTAAAAAAGATTGCCCTGCCCATTGCTAAGTGCAATTGCAATACCTAGTTTACACCTCCATGTGACTCATGGTACCGGTTGTTGGTTTATAATGTGCTGTGCTACTGTATCAACTCATTCCTGTCTTCAAACAAAATTGGCAAGATATTGAGAAACAGTGCACCACTTATTCATGTTTCACTTATAGAGTCATCTATGAAATAATTTTGAAATATTTTCTCAGAATAGAAGACAAGTGATGTTATTTTATGGAAGCTAAAACTGAAAGGTTCATATTATGTACAGAATCATCAAGAAGCACAGAAGGAGGTCACTAAGCTCATTCAATCTGTACCTAAATTCCATCCAATTTTGTTATCTTTTGCACAGACCTCTGAGGTCCGTGTGTGGAATTGGAAGTCGGTGTTGAAGAAGGGTTACACCCAAAACGTCGACTTCTCCACTTCTTGATGCTGCCTGCCTTGCTGTGTCCCCCCAGCCTCCTGATGCTGCCTGCCTTGCGATGTTCCTCTCCCTCCTGTTGCTGCCTGCCTTGCTGTGTTCTTCCAGCCTCCTGATGTTGCCTGGAGGAAACCGGAGCACCGGGAGGAAACCCACGCAGACACAGGGAGAATGTGCAAACTCCACACAGCCAGTTGCCTGAGGCGGGAATTGAACCCGGATCTCTGGCGCTGTGAGGCAGCAGTGCTAACCACTGTACCACCATGCCGCCCACTGGAGATTCTTCCAGCCTCCTGCTTGCCTACCTGGGAATAGAGTTGGCACGATAATCAGTGTGCATTGATTATTGAGTGTCTGTTCAGTCTCACACCTGAGAGGGAACACTGATATGTACTGACCTTTTTGAAGAACAATCCAATTCCTTCCCACCCCCTGTTTTTTCCCAATATCTCTGTACTTTCCTCCTTCAAATATTTATACATTTCCTTTTTGGTGGTGACCTTTGAATCTGTATCTACTGTCCACTCAGGCAATGTTTCCTGAATTCTGGCCCTCCTGATGTCTCTAACCCTTTTACCAATCCTTTTTAATCTGTGCCCTTCAGTAATTGACCTTTCAACCATTCCAGCTTTCTGTTTGTTTATTTATTTAATTTTAAGCAAAATAGAAACCACAAGGAAAGGGCTAATGACTATTGTTAAAACCAGGAGGAAGAAACAAAGTTATATATGAACTAATTACATTTTTAAACATAATTTTTTAAACACTTGACTGTCTACAGCTTAAGTAAAAGTCACCATAGTCCTAGAGGACCATGGAACTGCTCTGTCATTAGAGGGAGGGACAAGTGGAGGTTTAACCTGAAGGTGACAACCCCTCAGGTGGGGCTTTCATGGTGAACTCATTGCAATCATATCCTTCTGAACACTTCTTCAAGATAATGTTTGATTATTTTCCTCATAACCCATCAAGTGCTTTCCTTCCTCTGACAGGTTGAAATGACATACAGTAATAAGTGACAGTTTCCATAACTTTACAAGCTTTTCTCAAGACAAGTGAGACACATTTGGGCTGAAAAGTGACAAGTAACATTCATGCCTGACAAATAAGAGAGAATCTAACGACTGACCCTTGACAGTCAATGATGAATTCCCCCATTGTCAATATCCTAGCAGTTACCATTGAACAGAAACTGAACTGGACTCGTTTTATTTGATTTGATTTATTGCAGTCACATGTACCTAAGTACAGTGAAAAGCTTTGTATTGTAAGCAGTACAGACAGATCATAGCAAACAAGGACATACAGATCATTGGGTGCTCAGACAGGGCAAGGCATACAAGGTTATGGCTGTGCAGGATGTGCACAAAGCAAGATTAACATTAGTGAGAGCAACATAAGTTGAAGTTAGAGAGTCCATCCATCAGTCTAACAAAGGCTGGGAAAAGGCCGTTGCTGAACCTGCTGGTGTGTTTTCAAGCTTCTGTATCTTCTGCCTAATGGAAGAGGTTTGAAGAGAGAATTACCGGGGTGGGAGGAGTCTTTGATGATGTTGGGAGTCTTTCCGCAGCAGTGAGAAGTGTAAGTGGAGTCCGTGGGTGGGATGTTGGTTGGCTTCCGTGATGGTCTGAACTGTGCACACAATTTTCTGCAGTTTCTTATGGTCCTGGGCAGATGCTATACCAAGCCATTATGCACCATTCTGCATCTATAAGAGTTGGTGAGGGTCCTTATGGACACGCTTAAATTTTTAAGCCACCTGAGGTTGTTGTGCCTTCGTGACCGTCACATCTACCGTGGGAAGTCCAGGACAGATTGTCAGTTATTGTCACTCCTAGGAACTTGACATATAAATATAGTAGTCATGATTTGGAGATGCCAGTGTTGGACTGGGGTATATTCAGTTAAAAATCACACAACACCAGGTTATAGTCCAACAGGTTTAATTGGAAGCACACCAGCGTTTGGAGTGATGCTCCTTCATCAGGTGATGGTGGAGGGCTCGATCGTAACACAGAATTTATAGCAAAAATTTGCAGTGTGATGTAACTGAAATTATACTTTGAAAAATTGATTGTCTGTTAAGCCTTTCATCTGTTTGAATACAGTAATCGTTTCACTTCTTTCATGTGTAAATCACAAAACCCTTTTTTTTAAAGTTGCATTCTCGGGTTAGCTGTTAATAATGGTGATAGTTAGACAATATGTTGAAGATGTTAGCCCCCTGTGTTCTCTGTCTATGACCTGATGTTTAGATTGATTCTAATCTAAAAAGTGAGATAACAGAGTTTCACATAAATCCATGCAGTTTTTGAGCTCAGAGTTCTACATGAATGTATGCAGTTTTTGAGCAAAGTGCAATGTAACTCTGCAAGTACAAATTCACCCCACAAAATATATGTGTGCATTTGGGTCTTTGTCTGTGTGTCTTTCTGTCTGTCTGGGGTGGGGGTTGTGAGTGTGAGAACGTGTGTGTGTAGTGAGTGTAGAGTGTCTTAAGTCTGTGACAGGGTGCATGTGGGAGTGTGTGTGGCTATAAGGATGTGTGTGGGTGTGTGTGTGTGTATGTGTATGTGTGTGTGTGTGTGTGTGTGTGTGTGTGTGTGTATAGTGCAATGGTGATCACCTGTAATGTGACATGAACCCAAGGTCCCAGTTGAGGCCCTCCCTATGGGTACTGAACTTAGCTATCAGCCTCTGCTCGGCCACTTTCCTCTGCTGCCTGTCCTGAAGTCCACCTTGGAGGATGGTCACCTGAAGGTCCGAGGCTGAATGTCCTGGACCACTGAAGTGTTCCCCAACTGGTCATAGACAGAGAACACAGGGGGCTAACACCTTCAACGTATTGTCTAGCTATCACCATTGTTAACAGCTAACCCGAGAATGGAACTTTTTTAAAAAAAGGGTTTTGTGATTTACAAATGAAAGAAGTGAAACTATCACTGTATTCTAACAGATGAAAGGCTCAACAGACAATCAATTTTTCAATGTATAATTTCAGTTACATCACACTGCAAATTTTTGCAATAAATTATGTGTTACAATTGAGCCCTCCACAATCACCTGATGAAGGAGGGTCGCTCCGAAAGCTAGTGTGCTTCCAATTAAACCTGTTGGACTATACCTGGTGTTGTGTGATTTTTAACATGATAAATATACTGGCCTGGAGAGCAAATCAGAGGCTAGGAATCCTGCAATGATAACTCACCTCCTGACTGCTCAAAAGTTGTCCACCATCTACAAGGCATAAGTCAGGAGTATGATGGAATACTTCCCACTTGCCTGGATGAGTGCAGCTCCAACAACACTGAAGAAGTTTGGTACCACATACATAAGCATCCACTCCCTTTTCCACTGATGTTTAAAAGTATCAGTGTGTACCATTTATAAGATGCTCTCTATTCAGCTTGGATAGCACCTCTACCTAAGAGGTCAAGGGCAGCAGATATCAGGAACATCATCAATCCAAGCCAATCACCATTCTCACTTGTAAATATATTGCCGTTCCTTCAGTGTTACTGGGTCAAGATCCTGGAATTCCCTCCCTAACAGTATTGTGGATCTACCTACAGCACATGGACTGCAGTGGTTCAAGAAGGCAGTTCTCCACCACCTTCTCAAGGACAATTGGCGATGGGCAATGAATGTTTGCCCCATGCCTTTCCTCAGACTTAATTGTGGCTTTAAATAAATATAATTGACAGATATCAGTTAATAAATCCAGCTCTCCAAATCCCCTGTGGTCAAAAGGGCAGAAACTTGCACGTAATGTTTAAAGGAGTAATGTTTTGTTAAATTATTCACAGGATGAGGGCTCACTGGCTAGGCCAACATTTATTGCCCATCTCTAATTACCCAGAGGGCAGTTAAGAGTCAACCACATTGCTGTGGGTTTGGAATCACATGTAGGCCAGACCAGGTAAGGACGGCAGTTTCGTTCCCTAAAGGAAATTAGTGAACCAGGTGGGGATTTTCTTACCTGACAATCAGCAATGCTTTCATTCCCGATGAAAGGCTTATGCCCGAAACGCCGACTCTCCTGCTCCTCAGATGCTGCCTGACTTGCTGTGCTTTTCCAGCACCACACTCTTCGGCAGTGGTTTCATGGTCATCATTAGACTCTTCATTCCAATTTTCAATGAATTGAAATTAACTAATAACAGTGAGAGAGTAAAGTAGGATGTGATAGAAGACAGTATAAAGGCTAATTTTTTCCAACAATTTTTGTAGTTACAGCATATTCTTATAATTATTTATAAGGTCCTCTTTTTAATAAGTAATCTACATTGCAAAAATAAATATCAGAATTCAGCCATTGTATCTCTAAATATTTCATCTTTGGGCACAGTGTTGTTACTTTTGAATAATTCCTTGGGACAATTCCCAATATTAAAAGTGCTGTATAAAATTAAGTTGCAGCTTAGAATTTCCTGCAAAGAGCCATAGAAGAGTGACCCCATCATATTATATTAACAGTTTTTCTCTTTCATTACACTTGTTCCATTTTTGTAAATTACCTTGTATCTGTGCCTTCTCCTGGGGAATGGCTTAAATCATCAGCTTTGATCGATGCGAGAGTAGTTCCAGCTGATTAGACAGATTACTTCAGATGACCAGCGATGAAAGTTTCTTTGTGTCGTTGAATCCAAGTACGACCACGGACCTTTGCAGGGTAGGAAGAAGCCCGTTGCTTCATTGTGCTTTTGGGATAGAGTCATAGAGATGTACAGCATGGAAGCAGACCCTTCGGTCCCACTCGTTCATGCCGACCAGATATCCCAACCCAATCTAGTCCCACCTACCGGCACCCGGCCCATATCCCTCCAAACCCTTCCTATTTTTATACCCATCCAAATGCCTCTTAAATGTTGCAATTGTAACAGCCTCCACCACATCTTCTGGCAGCTCATTTCATACACGTACCACCCTCTGTGTGAAAAAGTTGTCCCTTCGGTCTCTTTTATATCTTCCCCTCTCACCCTAAACCTATGCCCTCTAGCTCTGGATTCCCTGACCCCAGGGAAAAGACTTTGCTTATTTATCCTATCCATGCCCCTCATAATTTTGTAAACCTCTATTAGGTCACCCCTCAGCCTCCGACGCTCCAGGGAAAACAGCCCCAGCCTGTTCAGCGTCTCCCTGTAACTCAGATCCTCCAACCCTGGCAACATCCTTGTAAATCTTTTCTGAACCCTTTCAAGTTTCAAAACATCTTTCCAATAGGAAGGAGACCAGAATTGCTCGCAATGTTCCAACAGTGGCCTAACCAATGTCCTGTACAGCCGCAATATGACCTCCCAACTCCTGTACTCAGTACTCTGACCAATAAAGGAAAGCATACCAAATGACTTCTTCACTACCCTATCTACCTGTGACTCCACTTTCAAGGAGCTATGAACCTGCACTCTAAGGTCTCTTTGTTCAGCAACACTCCCTAGGACCTTACCATTAAGTGTATAAGTCCTGCTAAGATTTGCTTTCCTAAAATGCAGCACCTCACATTTATCTGAATTAAACTCCATCTGCCACTCCTCAGCCCATTGGCCCATCTGGTCCAGATCCTGTTGTAATCTGAGGTAACCCTCTTCACTGTCCACGACACCGTTTCTGAAGAACAATCCAAAACTAATCCCATTCTCCTGCATCCTCTTGACTCTTTATCTTGTTCTGCTTCAAATATGTGTACACTTTTCACTTAGAAAATTACTAGTCTCTGTCTGAGTACTATATGTAGTAGTGTTTTCCAGACTTAAGCAACTTCATAAAGATTTTTCCCAAACACTGTCTCTCTTACTCTCCTGTTAGACACAGCACAGATGATAAGCATAATCAGCAAGTGATAGAACTAAGTGCTTACAATGGATTAAATCCTGATTTGGAAATACATCGCCATCCCTTCGTTGTGTTCTCAAAGCCTGGGCAGTCTACCTTCAGCACACAGACTGCAGCGGTTCAAGAAGGCAGCTTGCCACCACCTCAGGGGGGAATGAGGGACGGCCACTAAATACTGGTCCAACCAGCAATGTCTTTGTCCCAAGAGTGAATTTAAAAAAAGAGAAATTGTTGGTTAATATAAAACAAAGATATGGGAGATCTGAAATGAACAAAATAATAAATTGTTGGAGAAACTCAGCAGGTCTGGCAGCATCTGTGGTGCTAGGAACAGTTTACGTTTTGAGTCCAGTGACCCTACTTCAGAATAGACCCTTCTTTGGAAGTCACTGGACTCAAAATGTTAGTAGTGTATTTCTCTCCCCAGATGCTGCCCAGCTGCTGAGCTTATTTATAAATTGTTGATTCCTCATCGCTGATTGTGTAATTAGAAGAATTAATATTTTACTATTTTTTTTTCTGTCAAAATGCTTCAAAACTATTTTAGATAATCTTTCGTATTCATTCTGTGCTGTTGTGGAAACCGTTTAAGTATCTACTTGTGTAGAGTTAGCCTTCCCAAGGATGATCTTGTGAGATCTACAGTGGCCTTAGTGATCCCAGTATAGCACTGATGCCCAAAGCTGGATACGGTATCTGCACTATGGCATCTATGATATCCAAAACATTTCTGCAAATTTATCATCATCTAGAGGTAGGGAAAGGGGATAAGAAGATCGACTTCTTACAATGTATGCAGGCTTCCTTACTGCTAAGCAGACTAAAACTCCAATAAGGAGGGTTCACTATTGATCTAGCAATGGGAGTATACTGGAGCAGTTCAGAGAAGTACATGCAGAGGAACACCCGGTCAATCATGACCATATATAACACAGTTTAATGTTAGAGGAAAGGTAAAATGCAGAGCTAAGAATAGAACTTGGAACGATAAAGTAGCCAACTATTTTGTCAGATAACAATAGTTATTGACATTCAGTGGAATGCAGGAAAATATCTACAGAAAGACGAGCAAACTAAATAATGAGTGGAATGCCATAAGGGAGCAATTGCAGAATAAGTAAGAGGCTCATGTAAAGCAGACAGACAGCAGAGGGATAACCTCATCAATTAAAAACAAAAGGCCATGATGGGAATGGATGGACAGGATAGTACAACATTTATCAAGAAATAACAGAAAGGTTAAATCATTATTTTGCTTCAATACTTACCAGGGAGCTAGGTTATTGAATAACACTGCATGATGTTATGAGCAATGTGATAAGTGCAGTTCTAAAATATATTTTAAAAAGGATGTAAACTAAATAACTTGGAGGATAAATGCCTAGTCTGGATAGATCCAGATATTTTAAGAGAATCCTGGGAAGATGTGTCAGAGGCACCGCTACTCATATTTCATAATTTTTTAAACAAAGACTGCAGTGGCAGAGGACAGGCCAATAGGACGAAGGATGGATCTTGAGGTGATCAATTCAGCTATCTTTCTATCTATGTTACATTGATCAAGTTACATTGCTCCTTTCACCACAATACTTGGATGTTTTTAAGGGTCCTGCTATCACACTCCTTCAATACTTTTTGGAAGTCCTAACAAACTGCATCTACTGCATTACGTGTTACTGTCCAGTTGGTAATTTGTTTCAAAGAGGTTTCTTAAATTTGTCATACACAACTTGGTTTGAACTATAATGAATGTTCTAATGAAAAGGTATCAATTTGAAATGTTAGCTCTGTTTCTCTCCCTGCCAGATCTGCTTGGCATCTTCAGCATTTTCTATTTGGAATGCTCTGCCCCAGAGGGCAGTGGAGGCCCAGTCTCTGGATTCATTTAAGAAAGAATTGGATAGAGCTCTCAAAGATAGTGGAATCAAGGGTTATGGAGATAAGGCAGGAAGCGGATACTGATTAGGAATGATCAGCCATGATCATATTGAATGGCGGTGCAGGCTCACACGGCTGAATGGCCTACTCCTGCACATATAGTCTATTGTCTATTTGCTTTTGCCTTTAACTGACCTTGTTATTTTGACTAATATTTTTAAATGACAATTCATTATGGAGTCTGAGTCTGAAATGTACCACTGAGTTATTTGGCTCATAGTTTACTCTTTGATGTCCCCTTGAACAGAAGTCTCCCAATGGTTTTCTTCCAGACCCTGCCACAATTTTTAACGTGTGATCAAACCTTCTGCCACTTCCTCAGTGGCTTCTTTCAGCAGCTTGGGGTGTTTGCCACAACAGAACAGTTTTACTTTTAAACACTTATAATCATGAATTGATGTGGAGGTGCTGGCGTTGGACTGAGGTGAAGAAGGTCAGACATCACGGGGGCTCAGTGGTTAGCACTGCTGCCTCACAGTGCCAGGGACCTGGGTTCGATTCCTGCCTCGGGCAACTGTCTATGTGAAGTTTGCACATTCTCCCCGTGTCTGCGTGGGTTTCCTCCGGGTGCTCCGGTTTCCTCCCACAGTCCAAAGCTGTGCAGGTCAGGTGAATTGGCCATGCTAATTTGCCCATAGTGTTAGGTACATTAGTCAGGGGTAAATATAGGGTAGGGGAATGGGTCTGGGCGGGTTACTCTTGGGAGGATCGGTGTGCACTTGTCGGGCCGAAGGGCCTGTTTCCGTACTGTAGGGAATCTAATCACATGATACCAGGTTATAGTCCAACAGGTTTTTTAAAATCACAAAGTTTTGGGGTGCTGCTCTTTCACTTGACTTCACTGGACGAAGGAGCAGCATTTTGAAAACTTGGGATTTCGAATAAACCTGTTGGACTACAACCTGGTGTTTGACTTCTGACACAATCCTGAATTGCACTGTTGTTCATGCATATATAACAATACAAGCTTTTTTATTGAATAACTATTGATGTAATTTTCAAATTGAACAATTATTGGTGTAATTTGCTAGGTGACGTATGCGAGGGATTGAAGAAACAAGTGTCAGGAATGAGACGCTTTTTAAATAACAAGGTTAACAGTGTAAGAATCCAGCAGCAAATGATGCCTGGTCAAGAAAAACTGAAGGTGGAACCAGGAGCTTCAAATTTAACATGGCTGCAACGTAATGTAAACCAGGCCAATGTCTGTCCCGATCAGCCTCATTCATCCCAGAGTACAATCTGGAAAGATATCCAAACTCAAAGACAGAAATCCTGTGTTTCAGGAGGATATAGTGGCGAAGGATCCAGATCATCTAAACCAGTCATAGCATCAAATACTGAAAGACTTCAAGGTATGCGAGAAGGGAATGGTGTGTGAATTTTTTATTTTAGAGACAGTATGCGAATTTTAATAATCTAGTTTTTTTCAGAAAACATAAAAACATTGTGTGCCAAGTACATTTTTCTGAGCTAAAAAATGTTTAAACAATCTCCATCCAAAATATTATTGACTCGTGCCTCTCAGCAGTTTTCAAAAGGTGCTCCAAACACACATCTTTTAGAGGTGTGAACTTTATGAAGGAGATGAAGATCAATCCAGTGATTTCAACATGCCTTTTTCTGTTCTGTCCGGTAATGGTAAATATACAGAACACATGAGATATAAACTTATCTGATCAATAAGATAAGTATTCTTGGGGCATGGGACTTTTTTCATGGCAACTCAGGTGCAGTGTGTAATAGATGGAGCTAAGTCATCCCACAGCCAGTGGATAAGCTCTGCAGTCCTGCCACACCCAGTCATAAATGGTGGTGGGCGATCAAACAATTAAGGATGTTCCATACATATTTCATCATCAAGAATTGGGGACACACAACATCAATGTGTAAAACAAGGCTAAAACTAGGATTGAGTAGAGAAAGAATTTCATTACCTGGAGGGTTGTGACTCTTTGGAATTCTCTGCCGCAGGGAGTTGTGGATGTTCTATTGGTGAGCATATACACGAATAACATTGACCTATTTTTAAACAAGGAGAGAGTTGAGAAATATAGAGTAATGTAGGAAAGTGAAGTGAAGTGGAGTTAAATGATCAACCATGATCTCATTGAGTGGTGAAGTAGGAGTGAAGAGCTGAATGGCTTCCTCCTGCTCCGATTTAATTTACTGTTATTCATACAGAGTGGCTAATGAGCAAGTTTCTGCAGCTGGATTGTTTGGATAATCAAGTTCCTTTTAATTTTATTTTACAGACTGCAGGAAAATCAGTTTTGTATACTAGGTTTGAAATGCCAGGTGTGATATTTATCAAAGTATCTCTGTTATCCAGGAATACCAAATCATATTTACCTCCTATAAAAGTCACCCTGTTGTGCCAAATATTCCAACTTATGAATACAGGGAGTCTCTGACTTTTGAACATCTGACTTGCAAATACTGGTACATTTGAACACTATCCCATAATTATACTTTTAAAGATCCAACATAGGAACATTCTGTTTATTTATGAATAGCTACCTTATATTGTCCGGCCTGACCTTTGTACAAATGAACGTCTGAACATACTCAAGGTTGGAACCTCTTTCAACCTGGAAACTGCCTGTACGTTGGAGAGGCTCTGGAATTTACTCAGCACTTCACCTACATTGATCCAACAGTATAGCAGCTGAAAATGTGTTGCTGGAAAAGCGCAGTAGGTCAGGCAGCATCCAAGGAACAGGAAATTCGACGTTTCGGGCATAAGCCCTTCATCAGGAATGGAAGGAGATGTGGCTGTGGTCGTGAATCTGTTTGAGAACGTGGCTGAAGAGCTTCTGTGCAGAGGAGATGACCTGGGGGGGTGCAGTGAGAGAGGGACTCACTGAAATCCTTATAGAGGGAGGAAGAGAGCTTCTTCAAGGAAGGCATCCTTGCAAGAGGATTCGCAGTAGGTTAAAATCTTCGAGGAGAAAGTGAGGTCTGCAGATGAAAGGCTTACGCCCGAAACGTTGAATTTCCTGGTCCTTGGATGCTGCCTGACCTGCTGCGCTTTTCCAGCAACACATTTTCAGCTCTGATCTCCAGCATCTGCAGACCTCACTTTCTCCTCCAACAGTATAGCAGCCATCCAGCTGAGTATTTGACAACTAAGACATCACCAACAGCTCTGGTGTACGAAGCAGTTGTTGTCATCGCATTTCTGTATTGTAGTAAAACATTGACTGTTTATCCAAACAAATGAGACTGCTGGAGAAGATGCATCATCCATGCCTTTCTGCAACCTCATAGTCAATGGGAGGTCTGTCTAACCAATATGAGTGTCCTTCTGAAACCATCTCCACAAACATTCCAAAAAGGTTATCTCAAAGCCATCTCCATGAATTGTACACCATCTCTGGGTGGCTGAAAAATGTTTCCCTCAACCGCTCCCATTTTTTTCTCAATTCTCAAATGATCAGCATTCCAGAGTAGAACAAAGAAAAAGCTGTAAGCACCCTCTGACGATCTCCTCACATTAATGAAAAGTACCAAATCAGACAGCTTGTCCATCAACCTGGATCACACTTTGAGTCCAAACACCTTAAAAATGAAGCAGTGGGAGAAAGCAGAAGGAGGTATTGTAGCCTGGAAATTGCCAGCTACACTTAGTGGCTTGTATAGAGAGGAGAAGAGTCCATTTTATCGTAACTCACAAGTCACTTTATTAATGTATTAGACAATACATATGTAGCTTATACGTTTTACCACAAACTAGAACCTATTTGTACACCAACACTCCCTGAGTAGTCCAGAAATATAAAAGCTAGTACCTGAGCAGGAGAGCTGCTGATGCTGGCCAGGTGCTCTGTTCGTTCTCTCATTGATGTTGTCACCATCCTTGATCTAAGATCTGTTTCTACAATGGTTTGTCTCTGGAATTTTCACTGGTTCCACGCCCAAGCATCGTCGTCTTATTCCTTTCCTTGTCTATTTCGAGCTATGCCGTCTGTTCCCCGTTGGCTCAGGCTCATTTGCTTTATCGCATGCCTTTACCTCACTGGCCCAGACCCCAGGTCCTAGGTAGCATTACCTCATTACTCATTGTCCAGATGAGGCTTTTGAATTACTTCATCTTCCATGTTTTCTGCATAACTTAGTTAATACATTGTTTGACACGTAAGTTGCTTAGTACAAACCAGTACCTGGACTCAGCTCATTTTTAGTTCTTTAGCATTATTTTCCTACATATCTGCAACTTCAGTATTCCTCTGCAGATTTTGGCAGTTTGTGCATCTCTTTCTCTTCTGCTGCCCTAGCAGACAGGCAATCCCTGCACTCCAAGTCCCACGACCTTGTGGGATGGCCTGTCACTTGTGCCCAAAGATCTGCAGATCAAGAATCAGTCCGACCTGTCATTTGGAAGCCAATGGCAGATGTTGCAACACTGAGTAGATATCCTCAAAACAAAGACTCGCCAACAATCCTGGTACCGTATTCTCAAGAAAGGAGAGGCGGCAGGGGTTCTGAGGATGCAGGTGCACAAGTGCCTCAACAATATTTATTTATATAGCTCCTTTAATGTAATAACATTTCCCAAATACTTTACAGGAGTGCTCTCAAAACAGGATTTGACATTGAATCGCATATGACAGTATTAGGGCAGCTGGCTAAAGCTGGATCAGAGGTAGGTTTTAACAGCATCATCGAAGAGGACAGAGAGACATTAGAGTTCAGGCAGCTGTAGGCACTGTGGCCAAAAGTGAAGAGATTAGCACTGGGAATGCAAGAGAAGCTAGAATTCAATGAACACAGAAATCTCAGAGGGTTGTGGGGTTGAGGAGGATTCAGAAGTGGAGAGGTCGAACATGGAGGGATTTGAAAATAAGTAGAGTTCTAAAATTGAAGCATTACTTGAGAGGCAGCCCGTGTAGGTCAGTGAATATCAGGGTGGTAGATGAATGTGACTTGGTGCAATAGATCTGTATAAGTAAATTGGTAAATCACCTATCAGATGGCCACTACCTCAGAGTCATAGAGCATTGAAACAGACCAGTCCACGCAGAACATGTTCCCAAACTAACTAGTTCCACCTGTGCTTGCCCATATCCTTCTAAACCTTTCTTATTCATAAACTTATCCAAATAGCTTTTAAGTGTTGTAACTGGACCCACATCCACCACTTCCTCTGGCTGTTCATTCCATACACAAACCACTCTCTGTGTAAAAAGATTGCCCCTCAGGTCCTTTTTAAATCTTTCTCCTCTCTCTACCCTAGGAAAAAGACCTTTGCTATTCACCTTATCATTTCCCCTCATGATTTCATAAGCCTCAGTAAGGTCACCCCTCAACCTCCTGTGTTTCAGTGAGAACACTCCCAGCCCATCTCAGCTTTTCTGTTTTTCTCTCTCAAACCTTTCATTCCTGACAATATTTGGTAAATCTTTTTTTGAGTCCTGTTCAGTTTAATGTTCTTCCAATAACAGGGTGACCAAAACTGCACAAAGATTCCAAAAGACGCCTAATCAATGCCCTGAGCAACCTCAACATGACATCCCAACTCCTATTCTCAAAGGTCTGAACAGTGAAGGCAAAAGTGCTAAATGGCTGCTTAACCACCCAATCTACCTGTGATGCAAATTTCAAAATTTATGTACCTGAACTGCTCGGTCTCTCTGTTCTACAACACCAGCCAGAGCCCCCCAACATTAATTATATTAGTCATGTCCTTGTTTGTATAATGAAAATGCAATACCTCACATTTATCCAAATTAGACTTCATTTGCCACTCCTCGGCCCAATGACCCATTTGATCAAGGTCTCTGTACTCTTAGATAATCTTCTTCACTGACCACTATACCACTGATTTTGGTGGCAAACCTACTAACCATGCCTCCTACATTCTCATCCAAATTATTTATATAAATGAGAAACAAAAGTGAAACCAGTACCGATCTCTGTGGAGCACCACTGGTCATAGACCTCAAGTCCAAAAAACAACCCTCCACCACCACCCTCTGTCTCCTACGATAAAGCCAATTTTGTATCCAACTGGCAAGCTCACCCTGAATCCCAACCTCATAATTTATCAAAATTTGTTCCTTCTCACTCCTAAAATGTTATTTGTATTACTAGGGTTATTGCTCATTTTTCATACGCAGAATTAATTTAGAACATTGGATTGTTCTGCAGGAGAGATGCCATACTCTGCAATGGGTTCAAACTGTTGTATGTGCAGTTGTCAGCCAACATTATTAGCCATACTGCACGAACTTCGAACTCTACGCGAACTGATGCAAGGACAAGCAGGTATGGTCTGATTTCATTGTGTAGAATGATGTAAAGTTTCTTCCTTTTTCTATATTTTAAATGCTTTCATGGAAGAAAAACAAGGTATGTAACAAGAAATCTTCCAACAGTGTAGACTGCATCAATAAACTTCTCTAGTTCACAGTTAATCAGTAGTCTTTCTGTTCCTTGTCAATGTGAGTGTGATTTACTTAAATCTTTAGTTTCCAATTATTTTCAGTATTCTTCCTTCAGTATAGCATTGAGCTGTATAATTCAGCAAGTTCCTGTGGTTTGATCTACATTGAATGGTAGCCTCCTATCTACCACCTAAATATTCACTTCCTCACCACTGACACACAGTATCAGCAGTATGTACCATCTGGAAGATGCATTGCAGCAGTACGCTACAGTTCCTTCAGCAGCTTCCAAACCTACAATCTATCCCACCTAGATGGACATGGAAACACCAGCAGCTGCAAGTTCCCCTCCAAGTCACCCAAAGCCTTCACGTGGAATGATATCACTGTTCCTTCTCTATTACTGGGTCAAAATCCTGGATCTCCATTCTTAGTGGCACTGTGGATTGATATTCACCATGTAATCACGTGCAATCAAAGCTAAAGTTCAATTAGACTTTCTAGTTGCCCACTGCATTTGTATCTAATCTTCAGTGGCTTATTGACAAGATACCCTGTCCATGTATACATCTCATTTCTTTACCATGTAAGAAATACTCTGGACATCTGTTCCTCCAAGTAAAGTTGGTAAACTCACATTTTTTCCCTTTATATTACTGTCTGCCTCATTCTTAACCACTCACAAAACCCATTGCAAATCATCTTTCTTATAGCGTAGTTCCCACCTAGTTTAGGTGTCCTGTGCAAACTTGGAAATATTACAATTGTTCTCCACATCCAATCATTGATTATATGTTGTGAACAGCTGGGGCCAAAATAAAGATCCTAGTCGTGTTCCACAATTTATAGACAAAAGTGAGGACTGCAGATGCTCGAGATTAGAGTCAGGAGTGTGGTGCTGGAAAAGCACAGCAGGTCAGGCAGCATCCGAGGAGCAGGAGAGTCGACGCTTCGGGCAAAAGCCCTTCATCAGGAATGAGACTGGGAGCCTTGGAAGAGTGGAGAGATAAATGGGAGGGGGGTGGGGCTGAGGGGAAGGTAGCTGAGAATGCAATAGGTTGATGGAGGTGTGGGTAAAGGTAATAGGTCAGAGGGAAGGGTGGTGCAGATAGGGAAGAAGGAAAATGGACAGATGGGACAGGTCATGAGGACGGTGCTGAGCTGGAAGGTTGGAACTTGGGTAAGGTGGGAGGAGGAGAAATGAGGAAACTGGTGAAATCGTGAAGGAGGAAAATGGTGATCATCCCTTTCTTATTTCTCAGTTCCAACATACATCTTCACCGGACATTCTCCCAGGAATATCTTCCCTAAGTACATCTACAATGTTATCCTTAACATTAAGCTGCTAGTCCTGCCCCTCCCTGAGCCACAAAACGGCAACAGCAAAAAAGGGAAAACTAAAAGATATTTTAGAAATGGATAGTTTTTTCTAGCTTGAAGTACTTATTTATTAAATACAGTTTTAATCTGTGAAAATGAAGTCTTTATAACTACTGCGGACACCAGAACGTGACCTGGAATTACATTAAAACCTCTTGTTTCTTTACAGGTCCTCAGAGCACCGTGCACATTCCATCATCCCATCTTCCTACATTTCGTTCGAGTTTGCTACGGAACAAAATCATTAAAAAAAGACTGATCCACAGGATCAGGCCTGCTCCAGCTCAACCAAATCCTAAAGTTCACAATCAGAGCATCAGTTTACCACACACTGAAAAGAGCCATTCATTATCAACAGAGAAATTGACCACCGAGATTAATCCAAGGCAGAGCCTACCAAATCGGATACAAAGTTACATTTCAGAACTGGACAGTTTACAAAACAATGATCTTTTAGAGGTAAGTACAAGGACTTACTACATAGAGTGCAGAAGCTCACTACCTGGAACATGGGATACAGAGTTTAACGCCTCAAGAGAGAGCCATTCGACAGTCTGTATAGACTGCAATTTTCTTTTAAGAGGAGTGTAAGCTTGGCATTGGCTTAGTAAGTTTACCCAATGAGTCGTCTAGCAAATTAATATTTTTGCATTTGATCTTTGATTTGCGCTAAGTCAGCTGATCTCAATTCTGTTGTAGAGTATTTTATAACTGACCTCAGATAAGCCAATAATTCCATTCCTAATACCTCTGAGACCTTTGCTGGAAATGAATTTTTGAAACTATGACAGGCTTGTGATGAAACAGCCAGACAGTGCTAATGGCCAGCTGGCTGATCACAGAACCAGAGGTTCTCTGACAATTGTCCAGCAAAGGAGGAAGTATCTTCAGGAACTGAGAAACGTAACGAGAATTAATTTTGTTTTGATTCCATAAAGAAATTTAATGCTGCATTTGTTTAACATCTTTAAAGTGAAACTGGATCAATACCTGGTTTTGAAAAAGTTGATCAGTCATTAAGAAAAATATAGATAAAAGTGGTTGAGTATTCTGTTTAGAGCTGTTGATCCACTGCTGTACGACTTGGTTTGTCATTTACAAAACAAGCTGGTTGGAACTGAAAAATGTTTGGAATTCTGAATGTTTTGCTTCAGTTGACTTTGTGATCAGACCAACATCTCAGACTTGTTTCTATCAGGGATTATTCACTGAAGATTAAGAAATTTCATAACAATGTTCCTAGTTGTTGATACAAGTCCCTCATTGGTCTGAATAGACTTTACATTTTTGGTTTTGTAAAGGTCTTTAATAATTTTTCATCCTTCACCTTACTTTGGACCCTGCATCATTCCCATCGTAATGAAACACTATTGATTTGTTCCCAGATATTTTGAAACTGGCAAGTGGGAATTATCAAAGCAGACTGGAATAACTTTCCCAATGTTTTCACTGTCCCCTGCAGTGAAATAATTGTCTCTCCCTCCCTGAACAGCACATCAAGGACTAGTACCCCATTGCAAAGAATTACAGATGAAGATTCATGTGCTACAGTTTATATTTGCTATAAAGTGCATTGTCCAATGTTTAGGGCATTGCTTGGAGTGACAGCTCATCATGTTTTGAATGACTAAGCTCTGTTGTTAAACAGTGCTTGAGTACTCTAAGGTGGAATCAGGGTGAAGGTTTGTGCATTTGATTTTCTATGCATGGTGAGATCTCGATCTGAACATTGCCAACCACAGCAAATATTTGGAGGGATATCGATCCAATCACTCTAATTTACTTCCAATCGGACTGTCTGTACACCAGCAACCAACTATCCAACCTTTTTACTGTTCCCAGTTTCTAAACAAGTTTATGACCAACTCGTTATTTTGTTAAAATGGATTTTCTGTTTAAGATGTTGAGAGAGCAATATCTCAGAATAGAAACAGCAAAATACGCAAGCAGAGTTTAACATTATTAATGAAGCTTGACTTTCATTCTATCTTTAAAACTGTTTTGTTTTCAATAACTCACTTAATCATCTAAAGTTAGGACATAATCCTAACCAATAACTAGCTTTTCAATCAAGTAATGTCACAGAATATGTAGGTTGGAGCAGTTCCACAAGATGTGTGAAAGTTAACTGATATTTACAAGAGTTTCATTGTGAAACCATTTGATTACAGAGCACTCACTCACAGGACAAAGCTGTGGGTTTATGCACAGTCAGTGGGTAGGACAAGCATTCCTATCTTGTGTTCAACTCCAGTAACAACTTGGTAAGAGAACAACTATCTTTTCAAATGAGTGGAACAACAATGAAATCTGTGAATGAACTCAGTGATACAAAACGAGTGGGAGAGAAAGAAAGGCAAAGAAGCTGTTCTTGATTTACAGCCCATGTGAGAAAGTTCTATCAGTTTATGGTGAAGCAGCCATTAAGCTGGATCAGATGGAGACGAGACTAGCAAACAGAACCTCATTCCAGTTCTGGGTAACCTCGTGGAGAATGATAGAAATGAAATGATGTGTGGTAATAGATGCAGAATATCGTCTTACCAGTATCCTGTATCTGTTAAACCTGTCATGGTGATATATGGAACAGCACCATGTGATGGATTATGTGATTATTGCAACAAAGGAAGGGTTTTTTGAAGTTGGAACCATAGAAGCAGCCTGAATGGGTGGGATCAAGCTCTCATTGAACCAAGATTTTTAGTTTTAGCTTTCAGCAGTTGCTTTGATCTTTTCGTCAGGCAGGGATAATAGGACACGTGAGCACAGCCTTAGAACTACAGGGGGTCAATTTAAAATGAAAATGAGGAGGCATTTCTTCAGCCAGAGAATGGTGGGCCTGTGGAATTCACTGCTACTGGAGCGCAGTGGAGGTCGGGACGTTAAATGTCTTCAAGGCAGAAATTGGTAAATTCTTAATCTTGCAGGGAAATAAGGGATACGGGGAGAGTTGGGTAAGTGGTGTTGAAATGCCCATCAGCCTTGATTGAATGGCGGAGTGGACTCGATGGGCCGAATGACCTTTCTTCCACTCTTTTTTTATGGTCTCATGCCCTTATGGAAGGTCTTATTCCCCTTTAAAGTCTGGTTGAAGATTTGTAGCTCGGGTGTCCGTTGTTGTGGTTCTGTTCGCCGAGCTGGAAGTTTTTGCTGCAAGCGTTTCGTTCCCTGGCTAGGGAACATCATCAGTGCTATTGGAGCCTCCTGTGAAGCGCTGCTTTGATGTTTCTTCCGGTATTTAATACCGGAAGAAACATCAAAGCAGCGCTTCACAGGAGGCTCCAATAGCACTGATGATGTTCCCTAGCCAGGGAACGAAACGTTCGCAGCAAAAACTTCCAGCTCGGCGAACAGAACCATCTTATTCCCCTCTTTGTTACAGCTAAAAGCTGGGGATCTCTTCTTGCTGTCGGAATTGCATATAAGACAATCTGTTTTACTGAATTTGCCTTTGTCAGGCATGTATTTATGGGATGTTACTATATTGGAACAGTTAATTAGTAATAGTTAAGCATTTCTATGGTTACAGTTTAGCCAATTCTTTTATTTTTATTTGGGCTGTATTTTAACTCTCGTGTAAAAATAGTGTGTTTTGCTTAAAGTCGAGTAGTTTGACCAGTTGAATTGCATCTGGAATACAACACCTCACACTTACCTTTAAAATAAGAAAAGTTTAGGGTCTGGACTATCATCTTTACATATTTTGAGGGGTTTTGGTCTGGTCCAATACAACAGTTTGTTGGTATTGGACCTTGAATTGAAAGGTTGCACAGGAATATATTACAACAGCTACCTCTGGTAGAGATTGAAAATGAAACAGATTGTTTAAAATTAAATGTAAATTCAGTTCCAAAAGTATCTTCTTAAGAAGTTGCATCTTGCCTTTTAAGAAAAAGGAAAAAGTGCAAATTAAGAATTTTGCAGCTAATTGTTATAATTACATAGATGAGTATATATAATTTAAATCACTTACTAAAGGACTTCAAGTCAGCGTGTTTGCTTTTAATTTTAAGAAGAGGGAAAATCAAACAAATTAATGCCCTCTAGTTTATAAATAATCTGATCACTTGTGTTGTATAAATTTGGGGAATGAATTGCTAGGGTGGCCTGTGAAATATTTGATGTGGAAGTTTTACAAGTTGATATTCACCAGAAATGTGAGAAGATATTTTCAAAGATCTGGCAGTTAAACAGTTGTCAAAGGCAGACAAATCATTCCTGAAGAATCTGGTAGCCATCGTTGAGGATTGGAAGATCTTTTGATGTTTGGCTCTGAGAAGCATGGGGAATAGTGAAAGTAATCTTAAAATGACCATCGTCTCAAATTGATTTGATTTGATTTATTGTAGTCACAGGTACTTGAGTACAGTGAAACGTTTTGTTTTGCAAGCAGTTCAGACAAGTCATAGTAAACAAGGACATACAGATCATAGGGTGTTCAGACAGTGAGAGATACAAGGCACAAGAGGTGCACAAAGCAAGATTAACATTAGCAAGACCAACATTGTATGAAGCTAGAGAGGTTCATTCAGCAGTTTAATAACAGCCAGGAAGAAGCTGTTCTTGAACCTGCTGATATAAGTGTTCATGCATGTGTGCATCTGTATCTTCTGCCTGATGGAAGAGGTTGGGAGAATTATCAGGGTGAGAAGGGTCTTTTTTTTATATAAATATTTTTATTGAAAAGCTTTTTTAAAATCTTTTACAAAACATTTATAAAGAAAAAAAATAACACCATAAAAACAGAACAAAGAACAAGGCCATAACAAAGGACTATTGTTACTAAACAACCCACTATTCTACCAAAACAAACCTATCTACTTAACTGAAACTAAACAACAAACATATTGAATAAATACTAGCTTAAATTACATTCAAGTTACTTTAATTATGTAATGTCTTACTACTTTGTTCTGCCTTACTCATCACACCTCCACTGAGGCTCCCATCCCTGGGAGTACCCCCTGTAGTACCCGTATTCTTTGGAAAGAATCGTTGATGACGTTGGCACCCTTTCAGCACCAATAGCAAGTGTAAATTAAGTCCATGGATGGGAGGTTGGCTTCTGTGATGGTCTGGGCTGTGCACACCACCTTCTATAGTTTCTTATGGTCCTGGGCGGAGCAGTTGCCATACCAGGCCATTCTGCACCCAGACAGTATGCTTTCTATAATGCATCTGTAAAAGTTGGTGAGGGTCCTGCGGACATGCCAAATTTCCTAAGACACCTAAGGAAGAAGAGGCATTGTTGTGCCTTTTTGATCTGTCATATCTACATGGGGAGTCCAGGACAGATTGGTGGTTATTGCCACTCCTAGGAACTTGATGCTCTTGACCCTCTCCACCTCAGCTCCATTGATGTAGGTAGGGGCGTGTCTTCCTTTCTTTTTGAAGTCAATGAAATTTCAATTGATGCAACATCCACAGCCTCTTGGGAAATGAATTCTAGCTTTCCACTGCCCTTTTGTGTCAATAAAATCCTGATTTTATTCATAACTTGTCCATTGTAATTTTAGAAGTATGTCCTTTCATTTTGGAGTCTGCCATTACAGTTTTTTCATATATACCCTTGAATGCCTTCAGATTTTAATTAGATTGCTCCTAATTCTTCTAAATGCAAAAGAAACAAAGTTTCTGCAACTTGTGCTCCTAATTTGGCCTGTTCCAAGTTGGTATCTTGCTGATGAATTTATGTTGGCCCCTTGTCTAGTAAAGATATACTGACCTGAGGCGCAATGCAGGGCAGATTCACTAGGCTGATCCTGGGTATGGAGAGATATTTTTTGGGAGGAGGAACTGAATTGCGTCAGGTCTATACTCATTGGAGTTTAGAGGAATGAGAGGAGACCTTATTGAAACACACAAGATTCTTGGGGGACTTCACAGGTAGATGTGGAGAGGTAGTTTCTTTTTGTGAGAAAGTCTAGAACCAGACAGCATCATTTCAAGTTTAAGAGGTTAGACCATAAGACCATAAGACATAGGAGTGGAAGTAAGGCCATTCGGCCCGTCAAGTCCACTCCGCCATTCAATCATGGCTGATGGGCATTTCAACTCCACTTACCCGCATTCTCCCCGTCACCCTTAATTCCTCGAGACATTAAGGATCTATCAATCTCTGCCTTGAAGACATTTAGTGTCCCGGCCTCCACTGCACTCTGCGGCAATGAATTCCACAGGCCCACCACTCTCTGGCTGAAGAAATGTCTCCGCATTTCTGTTCTGAATTGACCCCCTCTAATTTTAAGGCTGTGTCCACGGGTCCTAGTCTCCTCGCCTAACAGAAAAAATTTCCTAGCATCCACCCTTTCCAAGCCATGTATTATCTTGTAAGTTTCAATTAAGTCTCCCCTTAATCTTCTAGACTCCAATGGATACAATCCCAGGATCCTCAGCCGTTCCTCGTATGATAGACCAACCATTCCAGGGATCATCCGTGTGAATCTCCGCTGGACACGTTCCAGTGCCAGTATGTCCTTCCTGAGGTGTGGGGACCAAAACTGGACACAGTACTCCAAATGGGGCCTAACCAGAGCTTTATAAACATTTAAAACAGAGATGAGGAACTTCTGCCCTCAGACAGTGGTGAATTTGTAGAGTTCTTTACCACAGAAGGCTATAGAGACTGAGTTGTTAAGGATATTCAAGGCTGAGATAGATTTTTAATCAGTAAATGACTGAATGGAAAGGCAGGAAAGGGGAGTTGAGGATTAGCAGATCATAAATGACCTCACTGAATGGCGGAGCAGACTTGATGGACCAAATGATCTATCTCGGCTTTCTATGCGTTATGGTCTGATAGACTTGCCTCTTTATAAACTTATCCAATATTACTGGGACCTCCTCATTTACTGCTGCGTTGACATCATTCTCCTCTCTACTGAAGACAGACGTAAAGAACTCATTTAAAACTGCAGCCAAGTTTCTATCTCTATTCTTGGTCCCAAACTGACAATTCCGCACACCCCTCCTCCAATATTTTGACTACTGTCTTACTGTTTATGTATTTATAAGGGATTTTTGGGATTCTTTTTAAACTTGGCTGGTAATTTCTTACTGTCTTTGACCCTCTTAGTTATACATCACATCGCTGGAGTAAGTTAAAGGTGAAGACGCAAATGTTTTGTTTGAAATTTGGTATAACAGTGGATATCTTATTAATTTAACTGAAAGGTTTGCCACTTGTGTGCTGTAGAAATTTGAACACTATTCCTTTGTTCTGGTTAGTTGATAGCTTTTCCCAGTTGTTGATATTACCTGGAAACAAGAAACTTGATTGTAACATTCACTATAGGAACTCAATTCTGATCGATGCAGCACACATTCAGAATCCAAATCAATAATGCTGTCAAAAGTGCATTTTTAAAGATTAATAGCTGGAGCAAGGTAAGAGGGCAGTTAGCATCCACAGAACTGTGTGCGCTAAAATGAGCTAAACCTCTGGAATAGGTAAGAAAGGGGGTGAAATTCAACTGAGAGCAATTGCGTGCTGTGCAGTGGTAGCTGTGAATCTGTCTGCTCTTCAGCAGTAAGAGAGTGTCGATCAATGAATGGAAATGTTTCTGATTGATTTGCTAAAAGGAGCAGATGTGTGATGGAGCACTCTTCTTTTAGAACCTGCTTGAAATATCTCCATTTGATTACGGGAGCCATCTCTTTCGCAATAGGATCTCTATATTTCTTTGAGATTTTGGATTAGGGAACCCAAGATCCTGCCCCAAAGATGGTGTTCAATTTGATTCCAAGCTTCAGCTGTTTCTCAGATTTGCATGCCCCATGGTCACTGGGTGGAATAACTGGGCAGGGCTGATACTTGCAGAATCATGAAACAACGTCAGGGTATTCCATTCAAACTGAGTCGGACCTTTCACCAGTGATCTGATATGTGATCCAGAGTGAGGAAAATCTAATCCAACCTCAAGACAACTAACCCACAGAACTCCATAAAATGTAATTTAAATTATTGAAAGTAATGTGGAAAAACTCCAGGATAATGAGCTCATAATACATGTCTTGCTATTCAGTCTTCAGCAGTGCAGCTGACGTTCCTTCGTTCAACAGCAAAGAAGCCATTGTGTTCAATAGTGAATTCAAATTCTGTAACCATTCTTAACCAAATATTTTAGCCCTGTTTTCAGTCCTCTTGAAAACCAAAAGATAGTGTTAATTGTGTTCTACTGCAGCAACTCATCAACCTTCTTTCAATGAGGATTCTGGGTAATCTAAGATGGAGGACTGGAAAAACTTCTGGCTGTAAGAGCTGCTCCTTTGTTTAAGGTATTTTAGGTGCTGGAGATGATTTCCTCGAATTCCAGAGGCAGCAATTACTGTTTTATATGCTGATGCATTGTTTGGAACTTTGGGAAAAAAAGTCAGAACAACAGCAGTTTTAAAAGGGAGAAGAACAGACAAAGGAAGCACATGGTGAGGACAGTGCAGGAGAGAGAGAACCTGCACAGTAACTGCCTTTGCTGTTTTTGAATTCATGTGTCGCTGGACATCGGAGTGCATCTGGGAAAATTAACAAACAGTGAATTTCACAACTAATCTTGGAGGAACCGGTTTGGGCAAAGTTTACAACACAGATTCAGATAAGTTAATTATTGTTTTAAGTCTGTCCAAGAGAAAGGCTGCATTAGTGAGTACAGTGGGTTCTTTCTTGATTATATGTTTTTGGAGATAAGTCTCTTGATTAAACTTAAAATATAAGCCTTAGCTATTAATTTAACCTGGGGCAGTGCTTTCTAGAGGAATAAGACGGTGTCGTTTTTTGGGTCTGGAGATTGTGAAGGAGCAAAAATGGCCTTTGCAGTGATATGTACTTCTTGTCAGATGTGGGAGTTTAAAGAGAGTTATGGGTTCCTGCGGATTATATCTGCCATAAATGCTGTTGGATGCGAATCTTATCAGATCGAGTGGATCAGTTGGAGAGACAGATAGAAGCGATGAGGAATTTGCAACAGCAACTATATGTGATGGATGGCAGTAATAGGAAGGGGGGAAAGTCTTAGATACAGTCATATAGATAGGTTAAATCCAGGAAGGGTAAGAGAGGTAGGCACCTAGGGCAGGAGTCTTTTGTGGATATACTCATTTCAAACAGGTATGCTGTTTTGGAAAATGTAGGGGGTGATAGATTCCCAGGGGAACATAGCATGAACAGCCATGTTTCTGGTATTGAGACTGGCTCTAATGCAATGCGGGGTATGTTGGCTTCCAAGAGATCAATTGTGTTAGGGGATTCTGTAGTCCGAGGTACAGACAGACGTTTCTGTGGCCAGCAGAGAAAAATCAGAATGGTGTGTTGTTTCCCTGGTGCCAGGATCAAGGATGTCTCAGAGAGAGTGCAGAATATTCTCACGGGGGAGAGGGGCCAGCAAGAGGTCATTGTCCACACTGGAACCATGATATAGGAAGAGAAAAGGTTGAAATTCTGAAGGGAGATTACAGAGAGTTAGGCAGAAATTTAAAAAGGAGGTCCTTAAGGGTAGTAATATCTGGATTACTCCCAGTGCTATGAACTAGTGAGGGCAGGGATAGGAGAATAGAGCAAATTTGCTAGAACCGCTTGGGAGGATTTAAACTAGTAAGGTTGGGGGGGGGGGGGGGGGGGGGGGAGGGAACCGAGGGAGATAGTGAGGAAAGAGATCAATCTGAGACTGGTATAGTTGAGAACAGAAGTGGGTCAAACAGTCAGGGCAGGCAGGGACAAGGAAGGACAAATAAATTAAATTGCATTTATTTCAATGCAAAGGGCCTAAAGGGGAAGGCAGATGAACTCAGGGCATGGTTAGGAACATGGGACTGGGATATCATAGCAATTACAGAAACATGGCTCAGGGATGGGCAGGACTGGCAGCTTAATGTTCCAGGATACAAATGCGAGAGGAAGGATAGAAAGGGAGGCAAGAGAGGAGGTGGAGTGGCATTTTTGATAAGGGATAACATTACAGCTGTGCTGAGGGAGTATATTCCCGGAAATACATCCAGGGAAGTTATTTGGGTGGAACTGAGAAATAAGAAAGGGATGATCAACTTATTGGTGATTGTATTATAGACTGTTGTGGTTCTGTTTGCCGAGCTGGAAGTTTTTGCTGCAAACGTTTCGTTCCCTGGCTAGGGAACATCATCAGTGCTATTGGAGCCTCCTGTGAAGCGCTGCTTTGATGTTTCTTCCGGTATTTATAGTGGTATAAATTATAGTGGTATAACCACTATAAATACCGGAAGAAACATCAAAGCAGCACTTCACAGGAGGCTCCAATAGCACTGATGATGTTCCCTAGCCAGGGAACGAAACATTTGCAGCAAAAACTTCCAGCTCGGCGAACAGAACCACAAGAACGGACACCCGAGCTACAAATCTTCAACCAGACTGTATTATAGACTCCCTAATAGTCAGATGGACATTGAGAAACAAATTTGTAAGAAGATCTGTAAGAATAATAGGGTAGTTATGGTAGGGGATTTTAACTTTCCAAACATCGACTGGCACTGCCATAGTGTTAAAGGTTTAGAGGGAGAGGAATTTCTTAAGTGCGTACAAGACAATTTTCTAATTCAGTATGTGGATGTACCTACTAGAGAAGGTGCAAATCTTGACCTACGCTTGGGAAATAAGGCAGGGCAGGTGACTGAGGTGTCAGTGGGGGAGCACTTTGGGGCCAGCGACTATAATTCTATCGTTTTAAAATAGTGATGGAAAAGGATAGACCAGATCTAAAAGTTGAAGTTCTAAATTGGAGAAAGGCCAATTTTGACGGTATTAGGCAAGAACTTTCAAAAGCTGATTGAGGGCAGATGTTTGCAGGTAAAGGGACAGCTGGAAAATGGGAAGCCTTCAGAAATGAGATAACAAGAATCCAGAGAAAGTATATTCCTGTCAGGGTGAAAGTGAAGGCTGGTAGATATAAGGAATGCTGGATGACTAAAGAAATTGAGGGTTTGGTTAAGAAAAAGAAGGAAGCATATGTCTGATATAGACAGGATAGATCGAGTGAATCCTTAGAAGAGTATAAAGAAAGTAGGAGTATACTTAAGAGGGAAATCAGGAGGGCAAAACGGGGACATGAGATAGCTTTGGCAAATAGAATTAAGGAGAATCCAAAGGGTTTTTACAAATATGTGAAGGACAAAAGGGTAACTAGAGGCGAGAATAGGGCCCCTCAAAGATCAGCAAGGTGGCCTTTGTGTGAAGCCACAGAAAATGGGGGAGATACAAAATGAATATTTTGCATCAGTATTTACTATGGAAAAGGATATGGAAGATATAGACTGTAGGGAAATAAATGGTGACATCTTGCAAAATGTCCAGATTACAGAGGAGGAAGTGCTGAATGTCTTGAAATGGTTAAAGATGGATAAATTCCCAGGACCTGATCAGGTTAGATTAGATTAGATTACTTACAGTGTGGAAACAGGCCCTTCGGCCCAACAAGTCCACACCGACCCGCCGAAGCGCAACCCACCCATACCCCTACATTTACCCCTTACCTAACACTACGGGCAATTTAGCATAGCCAATTCACCTAACCCGCACATCTTTGGACTGTGGGAGGAAACCGGAGCACCCGGAGGAAACCCACGCAGATATGGGGAGAACGTGCAAACTCCACACAGTCTGTCGCCTGAGTCGGGACTTGAACCCGGGTCTTGGGCGCTGTGAGGCAGCAGTGCTAACCACTGTGCCACCATGCCGCCCACTCAGGTGTACCTGAGAACTCTGTGGGAAACTAGAGAAGTGATTGCTGGGCCTCTTGCTGAGATATTTGTATCATCGATAGTCACAGGTGAGGTGCCGGAAGATTGCAGGTTGGCATACATGGTGCCACTGTTTAAAAAGGGTGGTAAAGATAAGCCAGGGAACTGTAGGCCGGTGAGCCTGACCTCAGTGGGCAAGTTGTTGGAGGGAATCCTGAGGGACAGGATGTACATTTATTTGGAAAGGCAAGGATTGATTAGGGATAATCAACATGGCTTTGTGCGTGGGAAATCATGTCTCACAAACTTGATTGAGTTTTTTGAAGAAGTAACAAAGAAGATTAATGAGGGCAGAGCAGTAGATGTGACAAGGTTCCCCATGGGAGACTGATTAGCAAGGTTAGATCTCATGGAATACAGGGATAACTAGCCATTTGGATACAGAGCTGGCTCAAAGGTAGAAGACAGAGGGTGGTGGAGGGTTGTTTTTCAAACTGGAGGCCTGTGACCAGTGGTGTGCCACAAAGATCGGTGCTGGGTCCTCTACTTTTAGTCATTTATATAAATGATTTGGATGGGAGCATAAGAGGTACAGTTAGTAAGTTTGCAGATGACACCAAAATTGGAGGCATAGTGGACAGCGAAGAGGGTTACCTCAGATTACAACAGGATCTGGACCAGATGGGCCAATGGGCTGAGAAGTGGCAGATGGAGTTTAATTCCGGTAAATGCGAGGTGCTGCATTTTGGGAAAGTAAATCTTAGCAGGACTTGTACAGTTAGTGGAAAGGTCCTAGGCAGTGTCGCTGAACAAAGAGACCTTGGAATGCAGGTTCATAGCTCCTTGAAATGGAGTCGCAGGTAGATAGGATAGTGAAGAAGGCATTTGGTATGCTTTCCTTTATTGGTCAGAGTATCGAGTACAGGTGTTGGGAGGTCATGTTGTGGCTGTACAGGACATTGGTTAGGCCACTGTTGGAATATTGTGTGCAGTTCTGGTCTCCTTCCTATCAGAAAGATGTTGTGAAACTTGAAAGGGTTCAGAAAAGATTGACAAGGATGTTGCCAGGGTTGGAGGATTTGAGCTTTTGGGAGAGGCTGAACAGGCTGGGGCTATTTTCCCTGGAGCATCAGAGGCTGAGGGGTGACCTTATAGAGGTTTACAAAAGTATGAGGGGCATGGATAGGATAAATAGACAAAGTCTTTTCCCTGGGGCCGGGAGTCCAGAACTAGAGGGCATACGTTTAAGGTGAGTGGAGAAAGATATAAAAAAGACCTAAGGGGCAACCTTTTCACGCAGAGGGTGGTAAGTGTATGGAATGAGCTGCCAGAGGACGTGGTGGAGGCTGGTACAATTGCAACATTTAAGAGGCATCTGGGTGGGTATATGAATAGGAAGAGTTTGGAGGGATATGGGCTGGGTGCTAGCAGGTGGGACTAGATTGGGTTGGGATATCTGGTCAGCATGGACAGGTTGGACTAAAGGGTCTGTTTCCATGCTGTACATCTCTATGACTCTACAGCACTATCCAAACCTTCCTTTACCACCTAGAAGGAAAATGATAGCAGATATCGGTAAAACAATCCTAACTTGGAAATATATCACCAGGATACATTGCAGTGTCACTGGGTCAAAACCCTTACCTAACAGCATGATGGCTCAGTGGTTAGCACTGCTGCCTCACAGCACCACGGACCCTAATTCAACCCCAGCCTCAGGCAACTGTTTGCATGAATTTGCACATTCTCCCTATGTCTGTGTTTTTTTCCTCTGGTGCTGCAGTTTCCTCCCAATGTGCAGGTTTGGTGGCTTGGCCATGCTAAATTGTTCACAGTGTCCAGGGATATGTTGATTAGGTGAATTAACCATGGGAAAGATGGAGTTATAGGGATAGGGAAGTGGTGGGTGAGTCTGGCTGGGGTGCTGTTTGGAACATCAGTGTGGATTGATGGGCCAAAATGCCTGTTTCTACACTGTTGGGATCTATGATTCCATGAGCGTTGTGGGTCTACCTACAGCACATCAACTGCAGTGTTTCAAGAAAGCAGCTGAGTACCACTTTCTCAAGGGCAATAGCGATGGGCTATTAATGCTGTTCCAGCCAAAAACACACACAATCCCTAATAGAATAAACTTTTTTAAAATTCATAAAGGCCGATGTCAGTAGAGAAGGACACAACCAAGATTGATTTGGGTTTTAAAACCATGAGGGTTGTTGCAGGAATGGAAGACAGGTGTCCATCATGTGAGGCCCTGAGAAAAATGAAGTCGAGTGGGTGTGTACTGCATCTTGGTTTGAACACAATGAAGCCTTTGTTACTACATTCAGCGATGTACTCGTTCTGAGTAGAATGGAGCTTATTTACAGCAGAGTAAAGGGGGGATGATATATTTAGAATTTAGAAGCAACAGCAGAAGAAAATCTGTTACATGAAATAACTCTGGTGTGAGAATGTTGACCAAATAATTGTCATATAAAAATATACCGCAAGACATGTTGTAGAAAGATATTGGCAGTGGCAATGATCATATTTATTTTTTCCTTTTCATTTGAAAAAGAAAGTTGATTTGAAACAGATGAGAAGGAAAGATTGTAAAACTTGCTGTTATTTTAAACAAATTTCGGAAGTTTCACTAGAATGTTTAATTGCAGTGGCAAAATACAATAGTGCTTCAGATTTATTACAGTTTTTGATTTTGGGGTTGTTTATGTGCCGTTGGTTTGAGCAGGGGGCAATGGAAGAAGGCACAGTTAAATCAAATAAGAACTTTCATTTTATTTCCTGTTCATGTCTGGTAGCCAGAGGTCCGGCTTGCAGAAGGCTATGACGTGTTTATCCCCAAATCTCAACTGGTCTCCATATTACTGAACTACTCTCGCTCGGGAAGTTTGCTTTTTCGGAAACTTGTCTCTGCATTTTTTGACGACCGAACACTGGCTAGTTCTCTTCCAAACGGGAAGAGAAAAAGAGGAGCCAATGATAATCGAAAAGGTCTTGATCAAAACATTGTGGGAGCAATAAAAGGTAAGTTTAAAAGAATACATTATCAAAATGTGAATTATGTTTAATCAAAAGGACTGGATGCCCCATCATCGACATTGTGAAGAATAATTTTTCAATAATTAGATCATGCTTCAGAATGAACCTGTTGTTAATGCTGTTGTGCATAGTCTTGTGAATGAACATAGAGCACTGAGCAGCATTACATAATCATGAAGATATTGAGTCTCATGTTTCTGCTTCTAAATTTTGGGGGCAATGGTTGCCTTAAGAATGTTGTTAATAGTTCATTTGCATCCAAAATGACATTACTTATTTTGCTCACATTAATATAAAACATTTTCAACTTTGCTTGTCATATATTCTGTGGAATTGCATGTGTGAAAAAATTGTGAACTATACAAATGTCTAATTTGAAAGTCACTAATCTGAGTTTCTTTTGAGCCTGTGTTCAGTCATAAAAGGCTGATTGTGGAGTGAATAAAAGCAAATTACTGCAGATGCTGGAATCTGAAACCAAAAGAGAAAATGCTGGAAAATCTTGACAGGTCTGGCAGCACCTGTAAGAAGAGAAAAGAGCTGACATTGTCAAAGGGTCCGTTAGACTCGAAACGTCGGCTCTTTTCTCTCCTTACAGATGCTGCCAGACTTGATTGTGGAGTGAGGTGGAGTTATGACATAATTCTCAATGAATGATTTGCTTCTCACATGTTTATATTTGAGCTTTGGATGTGAGTGACGCAGGCAAGGTCAGCTTTCATTGTCAGTCCCTAAATATCTTTGACAATGGGGTGGTGAGCTGCCTTCTTGAAGCACTACAACCTGCTTGGTGTAGGTTCAGCTCTTTTTCTGAAGGGGTTTGATGCATGTGAGTGGCTTTTCGTAGGACAGTGAGGAATCAACTACATTGTTCTACTTTGGAGTCAGATGTAGGTTAGACAAATAAGAGTAGGGGACTTCCTCACGTGAAGGGTATAAATTAGATTTGTGAATTTACATTTCTCCAGCTGGTGGGATTTAAATTTATGTCCCCAGAACATAAGCCCAGACCTTTTGCTGCCTAATTAAATGATATTACCATGATGCTTCCCTTACCCTAAGAAAGGAACCTTGCCAGAGCAGTAGACATTGCATCATCATGAAGTGCCAGCTTGGATTATAGGTCAACAGTTCTTAGAAGACCTTTCAGCCTATTGAAACGTCACTGATCAAAAACAGCCACCTAACTATTCTAATCCCATTTTCCAGCACTTGGCCCATTGCCTTGTGTGCCTTGGCATTGTAAGTGCACATCTAAACACTTCCTAAATGTTATGAGGGGTTCCGCGTGTACTACTCTTATAGGCAGAGAGTTCCAGATTCCCACCACCCTCTGGATGGAAAGGTTTTTCCTCAAACCCCCTTGAAACCTCCTGCCCCTTACCTTCAATCTAGTCATTGATCCCTCCACCAGGGGAAACGTTTCTACTTGTCAACATAATTATAAATCTCTGAAGTGGGACTTGAACTTACAACCTTGATTTGCAGGGGACGGGCTGGTGTGGTCATGGTCTTCAGTTACAAGGCATGAGATCAATTTACACATGTATCATGAACATTCAGGACCTTGATCTATGAACAGAACAATCATCTGGAGATGGGAAGGATATGAGGATGTTAGTTGTTTAAGATCAAGAATGATTTAGATAGTCAGTACCACATAATTTTCAATTTCTGGTGACACCATAATTTTATGTGATTATTGATATTTATTTCACGTGATTATTGATATATATTTTGCAAGTTGTAGATCCAAGAGTATGTCTTCACTAGCATAAATTTCAGCGTTCAATTAACTAAAATTTAAATATTTCAGTTTTCACAGAAAGATACTGTACATTAAATCAGATTGATAGACTTCCTGGACCAAAGGATTGGATACAGATTCTCCAAGATCAAATTAAATTAGCCAGAAAGCGTTTAAAAAGGGGCTCTGGTAAGTAAAGGTATTCTGCATTCTCATTACTTCTATTTTTCAATGGCATGTTGGTATTGCTGGCGAGGTCAGTATCTATTGCCTATCCCTAATTGCCCACGTACTGAGTGGGTTGATTTGCCATTTCAGAGTCCAGTTAAGAGTGAGCTGCCTTCCCATAGGTCTGGAGTTGCATGTAGACCAGACCCAGGTGAGGATGGCAGCTTTCCTTCCCTGAAGGATTAGTAATCAAACATATGACATTCCATAACAGCTGGTGTTTGTTTCATGCTCAATATCACTGAGACAAATTTACATATTTACCTGACCTGGTGGGATTTGAACATGTCTTGAAAGCATTATTCTGGGGCTCCGCATTACCACTACATCATCACCCTCGAAACAGTGATTATTATAGAAGACTAATAGTCTATATTTTTGAATGAATTACATTTGCCTTCATTTTCAAATATTGTGAAACCTGAAGTAGCAGTAATATAACCTATTTACTACAAAGTTTCCAAGAATTCTACAGAAAAAAAGAAAACTCCTGGATCCAAAAATAAGTCTATATTTAGATGAATAAAACTTTGTATAGTCATGCTGTTGAATGACTCTTACATTTTGCTTTCACGTCACATGGAAGCAGTAGCAAATATTTAATGATCAGTCTTGACTCTTTAATCTTCCATTCCATAAAATATAGATTCTACCTTCTTTAGTTGATTTGGATGTGGATATGCAAACTTAATACTGAAATTTACTGTTGACATAAAATGGATAAGAGTCACTACAAACACTTAGAGTCATACTACATGGAAAACAGACCCTGTGGTCCAACCAGTCCATGCTGAACATATTCCCAAACTAAACAAGTCCCACCTGCCTGGTCCTGGCTCATATCCCTCCAAACTTATCTAAAGGTCTTTTAAACATTGTAATTGTAACCACATCTACCATTTCTTCAGGAAGTTCATTCCACACGCAAACCATCCTCTATGTGGAAAAAAAAAATTACCCCTCATGTCTTTTTTTGGATCTCTGTCCTCTCACCTTAAAAATGTGCCCCTACTCTTGAAAACTCCAATCCAAGGGAAATGACAACTATCATGAACACTGTCTATATTTCTCATTGTTTTATAAAATGTGATAAGATTGCCTTTTAACCTCCTGTGCTCCAGTGAAAAATTTCCCAGCCTACTTTATAAATTAAACCTTCCATACCCAACATCATCAGCTAAATCTCTTCTGAACCATTTCCTAGCTTAATAGTCTCTCTCCTACATCTCACGACCAGAACTGAACACAGAATTCCAGAAGAGGCCTTGATAATGTCTTGTACAACCGTCGACATGAATTCCCAACTCCTACATTCAAAGGATTGAGCAATGAAGGCAAGCATGCTGAACACCTTAACCACCTAGTGTATCTGTGACGCAAACTTCGAAGAACTATACACCTGCACCCCAAGTCCCTCTTCTATAACACTATCCAAGGCCCTACAATTAATTCTCTAAGCCCTGCCCTTGTTTGTTGTACCAAAAGGCATCAGGTTAGTAGACAGGCGCAGGGACAGTTTAGTGCGGAGAAGGCATATAATGCATTTTGTTTGAAACAAAGGAATGCAAGTGTAAACTCAATCAAATTATGCTGAAGTTTCTGAAGGAACAGTGTGAGGTGACCTGAGATGGAAATGAGCAAGACTCAGAATTCAACACATGATACAAATATTGTCAAAGTGTAGATTAAAACCAGATTCTGGGCAATTCAGGAACTGCACAAAGTTGGAGATCTTTTTTGTATCTAATAATGGGGAGAAGAAGCAGCAGCATAAGAAGATCTTGCAGAACCTTTAAAATGTGACTGCATAAATACTAGCATGAGATAGATAGATAGTTGTGGTTCTGTTCGCCGAGCTGGAAGTTTTTGCTGCAAACGTTTCGTTCCCTGGCTAGGGAACATCATCAGTGCTATTGGAGCCTCCTGTGAAGCGCTGCTTTGATGTTTCTTCCGGTATTTATAGTGGTTTATAAATACCTATAAATACTATAAATACCGGAAGAAACATCAAAGCAGCGCTTCACAGGAGGCTCCAATAGCACTGATGATGTTCCCTAGCCAGGGAACGAAACGTTTGCAGCAAAAACTTCCAGCTCGGCGAACAGAACCACAACAACAGACACCCGAGCTACAAATCTTCAACCAGACTTTAGATAGATAGTTTTTCAGTAGGTTTGGAGGTGGCTGGACTACATGTATGGGTGGTAGTCATGGATAGAATGGGGTAGAATAAAAAGTGATTTCATTGGAACAGGAAAAATGTTGAGTTACTGTTTTCCCAGATTGGAGAGATGGAAACTAGGTGTCATAGTCTTTGGATAAAGGCTCAGGATTGATATACAGAGAAACTTCTTCTCTCAAAGGGCTCTTAATCTCCAGAATATAACAGAGAGCTGTGAATGCTCAATTGTTGAATATAGTCAAGACGAGATAGATCTTCGAGTAAAAAGTGAGGTCTGCAGATGCTGGAGATCAGAGCTGAAAATGTGTTGCTGGTTAAAGCACAGCAGGTCAGGCAGCATCCAAGGAACAGGAAATTCGACGTTTCGGGCAAAAGCCCTTCATCAGGAATCCTGATGAAGGGCTTTTGCCCGAAACGTCGAATTTCCTGTTCCTTGGATGCTGCCTGACCTGCTGTGCTTTAACCAGCAACACATTTTCAGTCAAGTCGATTTAGATGTTTGGAATGAAAGGATTGGAAGTGAAAGAGAATTAGACAATGCAGAAAGGTGGTCACTGAGGAGAAAGATGAGCTATCATCTTATTGATAGTTGGAACAGGCTTGAGGGGTTATTAGGTTTATTCTAGCTGTTACATATGCAGAATGCTATACTTCACTAATTATTTAAATCGATTCTATAAATCTGATTCATCTAATTATATGCAATCTCTCTATTAAATAAATCTAATTGATTTTGCATGATTGTGTTTCTAGTCCTGGAACAATTTGAATCCAGCGGAAAGATGGGAAGCAGTTTTGTTCTAAATCCAGGTAATGTGCAATGATGTTTGTCCTATTGAACACATTTCAGGAACACACCATTCTGATACAAAACAATATATATGCAAATACAGCACCAGCAAAGTCGCACATATGATTGAGTGATGATGGTCATAACAGAATTGTTTTTGATGATGTTCATTAAGGAAGAAATGTTGACCAGGATACCTAGAGTCTGCAACACTGCAAATGTCCAGTGATCTGACGGTTGCTTTGTTTGTGTTCACAAGAACCTCCTGCTTCTTTTCAAGTACTGCCTTGGAAATGGCCATATGAATGAGAAGAACAAGGAGCTGGAACATACGTTCATGTTCATTTGGTAGGACCAGTAGCGGGTTATTTGGAACCTCATCAGAAAGTCCAGTAATAATGTAATCCTACTGAATTGCTCTAGGACCTTAGCATAGAGTAGTCCAGTCCTGGTGTGGAGGCTGTAATCCAGTTGCTTCATGAACAAAGCTTCTCAGACAGAAACTAGAGTGGTCTTGTTGATTAATAGCATAACTGGAGAAATAATTAAGAAACAACAAGTGCTGGAGAAACTAAGCAGATCAGGCGTGTAGAAAAGTGTAAACATGTTGAATCTAATGTGACTCTTCTTTGAAACTGAAGCAAGGTGGAAGTGTGATGGATTTTATATTGAAAAGTGAGAAGGAACAAATGGACTAAAAGGGAAGGTCATAATCTGCAGTATTTCACTTATTTATAACTAATGACTTGTTGAGCTGTTTGGAAGAGTATAATACAAGTTTATAATTTTGGTGAATACATTTGGAATCATGGTCAGTAATTGCCTGTCAGAAAGGAAATGCAGTAATTTAAATAATATATTTTGCAATGCAGATACCTTGGATGAGAATTTTAAATGCAGAGTACTTCTGAGTGAGAACACAATACAGGTCATAAACAAAGTATTCCCCCGTTGAGCCCAAGGACAGACTTGAGCCACACCCGTTATGACTTTCTTGAGAGATTTTCCAAATCAGCCTGTTTAGAGATGTTATGACACACCTCCGAAGCAGGTGGGACTTGAATCTGGGTCTCCTGGCTCAGAGGTAGGGACACTACCACAGTGCCACAAGATCCCTTTTAGACAAAGGAATACAAAGTGGTACATCAGAGGATGTTAAGGCTTGAAAGTCGATTTTTTTTTACTTATAACATATGTTATCATGTCATATAAAGAAAATCATTGCAGGAAGGTGATAGTATGGTTAGATTATTAACCCAGAAACTCAGATAATGTTCTAGGGACCACCATGGCAGTTAGTGGAATTTAATTCAATAAAAAAAATCTGGTATTATGAGTCTCCTGATGACCATGAAACCACTGCCATTTGTCGGAAAAATCCACCTGGCTCACTAATGTCCTTCAGGGAAGGAGATCTGTCATCCTCACCTGGTCTGGCCTACATGTGACTCCAGACCCACAGCAATGGGGTTTACTGTTAACTGCCCTTGAAATGACCTAGCAAGGCACTCAGTTGTACCAGTCGCTACAATGTCTCAAAAGAAGTGAAACCAGACAGACATCTGGCATTTACTTAGGCACCAGAAAAGACAACAGCAAAAATAATCCTGTGGACCCTGAAAGTCTTCCTACTAACAAACTTGTGAGAGCTTTCTTAGACTAGTCAAGCAACAGCCCAACATAGTCATACTCACAAAATCATACCTTACAATATCCCAGACATCACCATCCCTGTGGTGTGCTGTCCCACTGGCAGGACAGACCCAGCAAAGATGGTGACACAGCAGTATACAATCAGGAGAGAGGTGCCCTGGGTGTCCTCAATATTGACTGCGGACCTTATGGTTAAACATGGGTAAGGAGACATTCGTTGGTATCCATGTACTGTTTTCTTTCGGATGATGAATCAGTACTCCTCCATGTTGAACAACACTTGGAGGAAATGCTGAGAGTGGCAAGGGTACAAAATGTACTCTGATTTCAGTGTCCACCATCAGTACTGCTGATCGAGCTGGTCAGGTCCAAAAGGACATAGCTACAAGACTGGGTCGTGGGAGGTGGTGAGGGATCCAAAAAGAGGGAAAGACACACTGATGTCATCCTTACCAATCTGCCGGCTGCAGATGTATCTGTCCATGACAATATCGGTAAGAGTGACCACCACACAATCCTTGTAAAGACCAAGTCCCACCTTCACATTGAGAATACCCTCCATCGTGTTGTGTGGCACAATCACTATGCTAAATGGAACAGACTTCAAACAGATCTAGCAATTCAAGACTGTGGGCCATCAACAGCAGCAGAATTGTACTCCAGCATAATCTGTAACCTAATGGCTTGGCATAACTCCCACTCAACCATTATCATCAAGCCAGGGGATCAACCCTGGTTCAATGGAGAGTGCAGGAGGGCATGCCAGGGGCAGCACGACACATACATGAAGATGAGATGTAAACCTGAGGAGCTACCAAACAGGACTACTCACATGCCAAACAGAATAAAAGCAAGTGATAGGAAGAGCTAAGCGATCCCACAACTGACTGGTTAGGTCTAAGCTCTGCAGTCCTGACACATCCAGTCGTGAGTGGTGGTGGACAATTAAACAACTCACTGGGGATAGCATGGCTCTGTGCATGGGAAATCATGTCTGATAAACTTGATTGAGTTTTTTGAAGAGGTGACCAAGATAGATGAAGACAGGTAGAAGAGGTTACCTACATGGAGTCAAAAGTGGTGCTGGAAAAATACAGCAGGTCAGGCAGCATCCAAGGAACAGGAGAGTCGACATTTTGAGCATAAGCCCTTGGTTAGGAATGCTCGAAACATCAACTTTCCTGCTCCTCGGATGCTGTCAGACCTGCTACGCTTTTCCAGTCTCCAGCATCTCTGCCTCTAGTGTGGTCCCCAGCATCACAGATACCAGTCTTCAGTTAACCCGATTCATTTCATGTGATATCAAGAAATGGTTGGAGATGCCGGATGCTGCAGAGGTTAGGGGTCCTAATAACATTCCAGTAATTGTACTGAAGTTTTGCCATTCCCCTAGCCAAGTTCTTCTCATACACTTACAACACTGGCATCTACGCAACAATGTGGAAAATTGTCCGGGCATGTCCTGTGCAAGCAAAGCAGGACAAATCCAAATCAGCTAATTACCACCCGATCAGTCGACTCTAAGCCATTATTAAAGTGATGGAAGATGTCATCAAAAGTGCTATCAAGCAGCACTTGTTCAGCAATAACCTGTTCAGTGATGCCCAGTTTGAGTTCTGCCAGGGCCATGTAGCTCCTGAACTCATTACACCTTGGTTAATACATGGACAAAACAGCTGAAGAGGTGAAGAGAGAGTGACAGCACTTGACATCAAGACCACATTCAACTCAGTATAGCATCAAGGAGCCCTAGAAAAATAGTCATAGAGCATGGAAACAGACAATTCTGTTCAACTCGTCCATGCCGATCAAATTTCCCCAACTAATTTATTCACATTTGCCTGTGTTTGGCCCATATCTTCCTGAACCTTTCCTATTCATGTACCTATCCAAATGTTTCTTAAATGTTGTAACTGTACTTGCATCTACCACTGCCTCTGACAGTGAAGTAACAAAGAGGATTGATGAGGGCAGAGTGGTAGATGTGATCTATATGGACTTCCGTTAGGTATTCGACAAGGTTCCCAATGGGAGACTGGTTAGCAAGGTTAGATCTCATGGAGTACAGGGAGATACAGAATTGGCTCAAAGGTAGAAGACAGAGGGTGCTGGTGGAGGGTTGTTTTTCAGACTGGAGGCCTGTGACCAGTGGGGTGCCACAAGGATCAGTGCGGGGTCCACTACTTTTCATCATTTATATAAATCATTTGGATGTGAGCATAAGAGGTATAGTTAGTAAGTTTGTAGATGACACCAAAATTGGAGATGTAGTGGACAGCGAAGAAGGTTACCTCAGATTAAAACAGGATCTTGATCAGAGGGGCCAATGGGCTGAGAAGTGGCAGGCAGAGTTTAATTTAGATAAATGCAAGGTGCTGCATTTTGGGAAAGCAAATCTTAGCAGGACTTGTATGATAAGATCCTAAGGAGTGTTGCTGAACAAAGAGACCTTGGAGTGCAGGTTCATGGTGCCTCGAAAATGGAGTTGCAGGTAGATAGGATAGTGAAGAAGGTGTTTGGTATGCTTTCCTTTATTGGCCAGAGTACTGAATACAGGAGTTGGCAGGTCATGTTGTGGCTGTACAGGACATTGGTTAGGCCACTGTTGGAATATTGCGTGCAATTCTGGTCTCCTTCCTATCGGAAAGATATTGTGAAACTTGGAAGGATGTTGCCAGGGTTGGAGGATTTGAGCTATAGGGACAGCTGAACAGGCTGGGGCTGTTTTCCCTGGTGTGTCAGAGGCTGAGGGGTGACCTTATAGAGGTTTACAAAGATATGAGGGGCATGGATAAGATAAATAGACAAAGTCTTTTTCCCTGGGGTTGGGGAGTGCAGAACTAGAGGGCATAGGTTTAGGGTGAGAGGAAAAAGATATAAAAGGGACTTAAGGGGCAACTTTTTCACAAAGAGGATGGTACATGTATGGAATGAGCTGCCAGAGGAAGTGGTTTAGGCTAGAACAATTGCAGCATTTAAAAGGTGCCTAGATGGATGTATGAATAGGAAGGGTTTGGAGGGATATGGGCCAGGTGCTGGCAGGTGGGACAAGGTTGGGTTGGGATATTTGGTCAGCATGGACGAGTTGGACCGAATGGTCTGTTTCTATGCTATACATCTCTGTGACTCTATATGAAGCACCCTCTGTGTGAAAAAGTTGCCCCTCAGGTCCTTTTTAAATATTCTTCCTCTCTCCTTAAAATTAGGTCTTCTAGTCCCCAACTTTCGGGAAAAGACTGAAAACAAAAAATGCTGCAATAACAGCAAGTCAGGGAACATCCATGGAAAGACAGAGCAAGCTAACATTTCATGTCTAGATGACTCTTCATCAGAGATAAGCGAAAAGACCTTTGCTATTCATCTTATCTATGCTCCTTATGATTTTATAGACCTTTGTAAGGTCACCCCTCAATCTCCTAGAAGTGACAGTTAACTTAGAGTCAGAGTCCTGCAGCACAGGACAGGCCCTTTGGCCCACCTGGTCCATGCTGACCAAAATGTCCACCTGCACTTGACCCATATCTTTCTAATCCTCTCCTATCCATGTATTTGTCCAAATGCCTTTTAAATGTTGTTAATGTACCTGCCTCAACCACTTCTGCTGTCAGCTCATTCCATATACAGACTGCCCTCTGTGTAAAAAGATTGAAACTTGATTGAAAATATTGGCTGAATTTCACAAGCAAGCGTATAAAGTAACTTGATTAAGTTTCATTCATAATAATGTGCAGCATCCTGTATCTTCCTTGATCTTTCAGTTGGTTTTCCTTTGACTGTCTCCCATTTATTCTGCTTGAAAATAATGGAAATTCATGGCTGTTATTAGTCAGAAAAGAATTTTGTGTTGACTGTGGTCTTGTACTCAATGAGCTGATTTTCTTTAATCAATGACTAATGGTCCTGAAATATATGTTTTGTTTCAGGAGGGAGCTCTAATGCAGCCAGTTCAAGCGATATGTGGAATGCTTCTGAACCAGTCTGTACAGTTCAGTTGTGATGTGTGGACAGCTGTTTTCCTAATGCAACATAAAACCTTGTAGTGATTGGATCAAAGACAGTCCTTTACTCATTCATTTTTTTCCTTGTGTGTATTTCTCTTTCCCTCATTGGTGCATCTCAAAACACCAACAAAATCAGCTGTTAAGTTCTTTGCAAATCTTCCATTTATTTAACGTTCAAAGTTAACTATTTTTCTTACGAATTGATGCTTTATGTTCTTACGAATCTGTGTTTTGTGTTCGTAATAACCATTCTGTGCTGCTGTCAAGAGTATTGTAAAGAATTTGCTACTGGAACATTATAAAACATGCGCAGAATTACTTCTATAATTTAACAACTAACACCAAAATGTATCATTAGAAAATTATACAGAATACACCAAAGCAACTTTTTTTTCTGTGTTTGTTCAATTTGAGTTTAGTATTTAATAGTTTTCTAAAAATAGTCTATTGAGCATAAATTAATCTTGCATGCCACTGTAAAACAGGCAAAAGAAAGCGGGCAGCCTGTTTTGTACTTGGCGTGATTTTTCTTTTACATTGAATGGTGGTACATTACTGTTCATTGGGGTCAAAATCCTGGAACTCACCAATTATTAACTTTGCGGAAAGTATCTGTTGTTATGATCCCCGCTGATCTCAATACTGGACAAGTCTAAGGCAGATAAATTCAGTGCAAAACCTCGCTTGTTAGATCTTAAATTTGTTTTCTTTCAAAATGACAGCCAGTTACTGAATATGTTCGCAAGAGGCTGCCAGTGTTGTAAACATCTATTAAACCAGAGAAAAAAAAGATAACTATTATACTAGACAAAGGAAAAGTTGAAAAAGTTTCAGTATAGACATCAGAAAAAAATTCAACTTCATACCACCTCTTTTATCCCAATGATATCTTTACAAATACTCAAAGTTCAGTGAAGTCAACCTTATTTTCACACTAAAGCTCCCTTGTTAGACTCAGAATGGGACATCCACAATCTGTTTCTTTTCAGTGAATTTCTGTGCACTCACCCAAAATAAACTGCAAATTAAGTCTGTTATTACTTTTAGCTCAGAACAAACCCATAGGAGTTCCTCAAATTCTGATGTCCAGCTGCCTTGGCTCTACTCTGCAGCATTCCCTTGCCCACACACACATTTCTGAACTTCTGGATTGTTCTCTCTCTCTCTCTCTCTCACACTGAATTTCTGTTGCTTGGCGACAATCCACATTTTTAAAAATACAGTGAGCCCCTAACCTTCCCAGCACTCCAATTCAGGTTATAAAACTGAATTAAAATGCATGTAAAAACAAAAAGAACCTCCACACTGTTCATCCCCAAGCTCACAAATGATACTCTAAACATGACTAACCACCCTTCTTAACACAAAATATAATTTAAAGTTATGCACTTATCACTGTACATTGTCAATTCTTAAAGGTACACGTGCGTAGCCCATCACCACATTCCCAAATATATCTCAGAATGGGTAGTCAGTACTGGCCTTTCTGGGAATGCTCTCATCTCAGGCAGTAGGAATTTTTAAAATGAAGGCAAGTTTATCCCCCAAACCATCACCGGCAATCGTGATGGCATAATAATTCAGGGTGACTCTTCCAGGCTAGTATAAAGTTATTTTACTTGTCTTGTTTGTACGTTGCTCAGTAGATTCAAATTGAGGTATTTGTGATGAATGTGAATTTTTAATAGTAAACCAGTATTATGCATTTACGACTAATTCCAATTAAACCAGCTCCTCTTAATTATCATCACTAAAAACAAATGGGTACATTTCTCCAAAGGTGCTGACCATGTTTTGAAATGCTCAGACACTAATTATGATGAAATAGCAGTTAAACAAAGTCCTTGCTTTACACAAGTTGATATTACTGGCTTATTATTCAGGAATAAACTGTATCAATTACATTATTTCTGAATTAAATTATTGTATAATGGTATTTTTTTGGAAGCTAATAACTAAATCATTAAATTTTTAAAACTGATTCCTTTTTAAAATAATTTTATAAGATCACTGGAAAATGTAAATAATTTTGATTTTTATTAGAAATTGTGAAATTGTTTGAGAACTGGAGTAAAAATTATTGTAATATATTGTCACAGTTTTAATTTGTAATACTTGTAGCATTTTTATTGTAAAGATGAATATAATTGTTAAGAGATAATGTTGTGTCACCTTAAAGAACCACTCTTGCCTAAAAAAAATTGCCACGATATATAATATGCTTTGTTAACCTCTTTAACAAATTTTACTTATTTTAATGCTCTGCAGATGCTGATGTTGAACTTGGTGTAATATGGTGACTTTCCCAGTGGTCTAACAGTTAAACACTATTCACTATATCAAACAGTAGCACCAATAAAAATATGAATCTTTTAAATGATGCTACAGCTTTGCAGTAGCTTTGACTCTATTAGCCTCAGGCCTTTGGGAAGGACACTGTATTCACTGGAACACAGCAAGCCAGTTGGATTTGGTATTGGTCCATTCTTCGGAAATAACAAGATGGCCTTTAAAGTGCCAAAAAGCTGTAATCTTTTTTAATGATTTATACTTTTTCTTCCCCTGCATTACACCCATTCTTACTATTTGATGACAAAAATTAGGTTGCCTGGTAACACTGGCCTTGCTGATTACTAATGGGTCGTACACTTCCAAACAGGAACACTGCCCATTTTTGTTCTCTCTGCTCACATACCTCCTTGCCTGGAATTTTAGTTTATGGCACAGAAGGATGCCATTCGTCCCTTTGAGTCAATGCTGGCTCTTTTACGTGAGCATTCCGAAGCTAATCTTATACCTCCTTGTCATAGTCTGTACTTAGAAATATATTAAATTTCCTTTAAAATGATATCTTATTCAACCAGTTATCTTAGAAAAGTATTCTCTGGTTTGACCATCTGGTGTGTAAAGGATTTCTGGATTCTCTTCTCACTTTTTTAGCTTTGAATTGAATGACAACTTGTAGCTGGCTCCCAAACAACGTGCATTCATGCAGTGTTTTTGAAATGCTTCACAGAAGAGGAGTCAGATAAGATAGAGAGTTCAAGATTTGTTTAAATTTATGGAAGGTGGAAGCCTGGAGTTTGCCCAGTTGAACATTGGAATAAAGGAGTCCCATCACTAACAAAGCATGAATTAGATTTTCAGCAGAATATCAAGAAGATATTGTTTTTTCCATACTTCCTCTGTTAAAGACATTCAGAATTTTAAAAGATGGCAAATCACATCTTCTCTGCTCCAGTGGAAGTGGTGTTAATATCTCTAGTCATGATTCACAACCATTGTTTCTTATCCCAAGCATTATCGAGATGGATCTATGTTGAATACCTTGTATGAGATCAGTGTTCTTTGTGCAATGTGAATCCTATAGGTTCAAATAGGTGGAGAGATGGTGGCTTAGTGATAATGTTATTGGACTGGATAGAGACACAGAGACCCAAGAATTTTCTGATGACATGGTTAAAAATCACACAACACTAGGTTATAGTCCAACAGGTTTAATTGGAAGGACACTAGCTGCTCATAAAGCTAGTTTGCTTCCAATTAAACCTGTTGGACTATAACCTGGTGTTGTGTGATGTTTAACTTTGTACACCCCAGTCCAACACCAGCATCTCCAAATCTTGATGACATGGGTTAGAATCCCACTGAGGCAAATCTTGAAATTTTAACTTAATAAAAATTTTAAAAAGCTAGTCTAATGATAATCATGTAATGATAGTTTTGTTTTATTGACAATCTGGTTCACTACTATGAAGGAGGGAATTCGGCCGTCCTTACTTGGGCTAGCCTACATGTGACTCCAGATCAACCATGGTTGTAAAAATGGCCTTCATAGATGAAATGGTCCGTGTACAAACAAGTTGTAAGTCTATAAGGAAAGTTGGTAGAATTGAGAGGTCCCTAACATTATTTGTTATATATGGCACAACTATTACAAATAACGATAGGTCCTTTTACTGGTTGGAGATTCCTGGCCCACCAAAATCAAACATCTTTGGTTATCTTATCAATATGAAAATGAGTTAGCAAAATGTCTCCATGTGTATAACAAATTTGCTTCAGGCGTCTCATACAAGACTCAGTCTTTCCAAGACAAGAGGACTTATCTGCACTTTGTGCCTAATTGTTTTTGATGAATCCTCCAAAGAATGTCATTCTGCAATGTCCAGTTGAGTATCAAAAGCCAGTAAATCTTCAATGATCATGAAGTGCTGTTTGTATTCATAGTAAGTGTTTTCAATGTGGTCTATAAACTGAGAAAGCACTTGGTTCCTCCCTGATGAGGTGACACTTGTTTGATAACGTTGTTGCCTGGGCACACAAGTATAGATCAGCCCCAGAATCACTGACATCAAATCTGAGTACATCAACTATGACTCTAGAAAGAGCATCTAACAATGTCAGATACTTCCCTCAGACATACTGAGTCTTATATGACACACTCATAAATCTGAGATAACAAAAATACGTCCTTGTCTATAATGGTTTTAACATCCAGTAGGGTGACCAAAGATTTATGATTGGTCTCAATCATGACTTTGAGGCACAAAATGCCACCAAAAATATTTTCACAGGCCCATATAACTGCTATAACCTCTTTCTTGGTGGCTATCCAAGAAATACACATTCGATATGTAGATTCTGGCTATCCCTGAACAAGAACCACCTCAATACCTGTGGTTGAGGCATCCATAGCAATTATTGTGGGAAGACAGTGATGGAAGTCAGCATGTCCTTAACATTCTGATAGCTCATCTGTTATTATTGCAGCTCAATACTAAGCTTGTGACTTCCTTAAAAGAATTTTTAAGGGTTCCATAATAGAGTCAAGACATTGTTACAAATTTCGCCAAAAGACTGATACCACTGAAGATTTTGGAGCTGGAAGTCTTTGACCGTTTTAGTTTTCTGTGGATCAACCTGCGTCCTATCCTTATTTACAATGTGACCAAAGGAACCAATTGAATCCCTAGAAAGTTCAGAATTATCATTCAGCATAAGGCTTCTTGTAAATGTTTAGAACATTGTGCACATTCCAGTCATGGAACTGGCTAGTTTGAGCATGTATGAGGATATCATCCATGTGGCATATGTCACCATTTAACCTTTGTACAATGTTGGGCATAATACATTGGAAAACTATAATACCAAAGGACGGTCCATTAAAACAGTATTGACCAAAAGGGGTAATGATAGTGTGTGAGGAGTCCGGATATCTCAATGAGAAGGTCCTGCCAAAACTCACTGTTGGCATCCAGCTTTGTAAATATTCTTCTGATGGGAAGCATAGCCAACTTATCAAACGTTGACAAAGGATGGCAAACTTTAGTAACTTTGTGTGAAATGCACACAAATTCAAATGGAATCACTGGGCTTGGGAACTGTGATCATACCTGAGCAACATTGTGTAAGTTTAGTCACAGAGGAATAACACCCATATTGGCCATGTCCTTAACTTTTTTCTGTTAGTAGATGCGAGATTTTCCTAGATGTAAAGAGACGTGTGATATGATGTCAGCTTTCAAAGCAACTTTGTAAGGGGCTTCACATTTTCCCAATCTTTAAAATAATTTGGAAAACTAGCGGTCAAAGACATTGTTCACCATTTGTATAAAATGCCTTCTTACATAATGGAAAAGATTGCTGGTTACTGATTATGTATACTTTCTCCTCATATATGTGATCTTTGAATAACAGTATAACATGTGGCTGAATAGGTACATTTCTTGAAAAGCGCAGCAGGTCAGGCAGCATCCAAGGAACAAGAAATTCGACGTTTCGGGCATAAGCCCTTCTTCAGGAAAGGGCTGAAGAAGGGCTTATGCCTGAAACGTCGAATTTCCTGTTCCTTGGATGGTGCCTGACCTGCTGCGCTTTTCCAGCAACACATTTTCAGCTTGATCTCCAGTATCTGCAGATCTCACTTTCTCCTCCTAGGTACATTTCTTCCCCTGGAGTGTCAGTGGGTGAGGGGTGACCTTCTATAAGTTTATAAAATCATAAAGAGCAGGGATAGGGTTAATAGCCAAGTGTTTTTCCTAAGATGGAGGAGTCCAAAACTAGAGGGTATTGCTTTAAGGTGAGATGGGAAAGATTTAAAAAGGGACCTGAGGCGAAACTTTTTCATGCAGGGAGTGGTGCAAGTATGGAAGCTGCTGGAGGAAGTCATGGATTTGACTACAATTACAACATATAAAAGATATATGGGTGGGTATATGAGGGCCAAATGCTAGCAAATGGAACTAGGTCAGATTGGGGTGTCTGGTTGGTGTGGAGAAGTTGGACTGAAGTGTCTGTTTCTGTGCTGTATCACTCTAAATTCTTAATTATAGATTAAGTACCTCCAACCGCACACAGTTTAAAATATATGTGGTTAAATGTTCACCTTAGCTAACTGTGGACTATCATCTGAGATAACTTGACATTGGTGCCCATATCCAGCTTAAATTTGGTTGCATGAATTTTTAAGGAAATTACTTCTTACAAGTTTACATTAGATGGCTGGTTAATTTTTCATAGGCCAGGTATTGGTTTTCCATAACTAGTTGTTCTTCATATAAAGATACAGGTATTTACTGTTGTTCCAGGTTCTGTTCCAAAGCATGAATATACCTTCTGGCTTGAAAACAATGTGGTCTGTTGTTTGATATGTTCTTTAGATTAGGACATCTTCAAGAAGTGACCTCTTTACGTACAATGACTACATTGCTGAAGTAAAGCTAGATTGCGTTCTCTTCAGTGATGTGGTATTTTAGAACTACACCTGTGACAAAATATTGAAGCATTAAACTGTTTAGGATTTCACATTGAAGTTGTTACATGGTTTTAAGTTGAGAGGTCTGTTTCCTCTGGTCAAATGCTCTATGTGCTTGAAGTAGTAAACATTCCCTGTATAGTGTTCTGCATTAAATTGAATTTTTGCTGTAAAAATTTTCGAGACACTTTATCCACAGCTGTTTAAAGTGGTTATCATAGTTAGGTCCTCTTTTGATTGAAGTTCAGTAACTGATTTATTTAAAAGACCAATGACTATTCTCTTGCCAATGAGTTCATTGTAGGTTTGCATAGTTATACAGTAAAAAATGAGGTCTGCAGATGCTGGAGATCACAGCTGCAAATGTGTTGCTGGTCAAAGCACAGCAGGCCAGGCAGCATCTCAGGAATAGAGAATTCGACGTTTCGAGCATAAGCCCTTCAGTAGGTTAAAATCTTCGAGTAAAAAATGAGGTCTGCAGATGCTGGAGATCACAGCTGCAAATGTGTTGCTGGTCAAAGCACAGCAGGCCAAGGGCTTATGCTCGAAACGTCGAATTCTCTATTCCTGAGATGCTGCCTGGCCTGCTGTGCTTTGACCAGCAACACATTTGCAGCTTGCATAGTTATACAGTTCAGATCGTAAATACAGGTTGTTAATGAAATGATCTATAGATTCTGCTGGGAGTTGGTATCGACTATTGAAGGATGATTTTACCCGTATCTTATTTGATCTTGAAATGAAATGCTTATTGGAGGAATTCCCAAAGTCTGATTGTTGCCTGGCTAACCTAACCTTTATCTGCAGAGAGACCAGACAAACATCCAGTGTGTTTAGAAAGACTTTCGTTACTCACTATAGCAAGGGACTTCAGAGTATCTAAACATGACACGCTGAAAACCACAGACAAAGGATTACAGAAGCACTTATAGTCTTGGATTCAGTTATGTTGACTTAATTATTTTTGACCAGAGTCTTATTTATTCTTGAAGTGAAACGTTGCTCAAAATTTGTAATGAGGTTGTCAAATGTAACTTGTTTCTCACTCTATCTACATAACTGATGTAGTTACGTATGTAGTAATGTGCTAACCTGTTCAGCATCTGGTTTAGTGTCAAACATTGAATCTGTTCAAAATCAGAGGAATGATGCTTTCCACATTAGCCAGTTTTGCTGTACTATCAAATGAGTTTTGAAAAGATTTGTAGCTCAGGTTGAGGTTCTGGATGTGAGTTTGCTCGCTGAGCTAGAAGGTTTGGTTTCAGACGTTTCATCACTATACTACGTAACATCATCAGTGAGCCTCCAGCGAAGCATTGGTGTTATGTCCTGCTTTCTGCTTATGTGTTTAGATCTCTTTGGATTGGCAATGTAATTTCCAGTTCTTTTTCTCAGAGAATGGTAGACGGGGTCCAAATCGATGTGTTTGTTGATAGAGTTCCAATTGAAATGCTATGCTTTTAGGAATTCTTCTGTATGTCTCTATTTGGATTGTCCTAGGATGGATGTGTTGTCCCTATCAAAGTGATGTCCTTCCTCGGCTGTATGTAAGGATACTAGTGATAGTGGGTCTGTCTTTTTGTGACTCGATGTTTACATATCCTGGTGGCTAATTTGCTGCCTATTTGTCCAAAGTAGTGTTTCTTATAGTTCTTGTAAGGTATTTTGTAAATGACGTTGGTTTTGCTTGTTGTCTGTATAGGGTCTTTTAAGTTAATTGGCTGCCGTTTCCGTGTGGTGGTGAGTTTGTGGGCTACCATGATGCCAAAGGGCCTGAATAGTCTGGCTGTCATTTCAGAGATGTCTTTGATGTAGGGTAAAGTTTTGGGTGCATTTTGTCTGCTTGTTTGGGTTTGTTGCTGAGAATTTGGCAGACTACTTATTGGGTATCCGTTCTTCTTCAATACACTATATAGGTGATTTTCATCTGCTCTGCGTAGTTCCTCAGTGCTGCAGTGTGTGGTGAATCGTTGAAATAATGTTCAAATGCAGCTTCTTTTGTGGGCGTTGGGATGGTTGCTACTGTAGTTCAGTATTTGGTCCATATGTGTGGTTACCTGTAGATGTGGGTTTGAAGTTCCCCATTAACTGTTTGCTCTACTCTGACATCTAGGAATGGCAGTTTGTTGTTTTCCTTTTGTGAATTTTATGCCAGTAAGGATGTTATTGATAATCTTGAAGGTTTCCTCTAATTTGTTTCATCTAGTGATGACAAAGGTATCATCCAGATAGTTGACCCAAAGTTTGGGTTGGATGGTTGGCAGAGCTGTGTGTCTGCATTACTGCTTCTACTAGGAACCCTGATATTAGTGATCCTATGGGTGTTCTGTTGATTTGCTTGTAGGTCTTGTTATTGAAATTGAAGTGGGCGGTGAGGCATAAGTCCACTAGCTTGACAATGTGATTTTTGTTGATGAAGTTGGTGCCTGGTGTTTATGTCTTTGGTTCTTCTAATAGTGTAGTCAGTGTTTCTTTGGCCAGGTTGATGTTGATGGATGTGAACAGGGCTGTAATGCTAAAGGAGATTATTATTCCATCCTCTTCTATCTTGGTGTCTTTGGTGTTCAGGAATTCTTGGTACGGGACTCACACCACTCCACCCAAGTGTTTTAGTCTTCGATGGACAACATATCCATCCTAAGACAAGCCAAACAGAGACATGCACGGGAAATCCTAGAGGCACAGCCTTCCAACTGCAACTCCATCAACATTGACTTGGACCCCATCTAAAAATGTGTTGCCGGTTAAAGCACAGCAGGTTAGGCAGCATCTCAGGAATAGGGAATTCGACGTTTCGAGCATAAGCCCTTCATCAGGAATGAGAGAGAGTAGCCAAGCAGGCTAAGATAAAAGGTAGGGAGGAGGGACTAGGGGGAGGGGCGATGGAGGTGGGATAGGTGGAAGGAGGTCAAGGTGAGGGTGATAGGCCGGAGTGGGGTGGGGGCGGAGAGGTCAGTAAGGAGATTGCAGGTTAGGAGGGCGGTGCTGAGTTGAGGGAACCGACTGAGGCAAGGTGGGGGGGAGGGAAAATGAGGAAACTGGAGAAATCTGAATTCATACCTTGTGGTTGGAGGGTTCCCAGGCGGAAGATGAGGCGCTCCTCCTCCAGCCGTAGTGTTGTTATGTTCTGCCGGTGGAGGAGTCCAAGGACCTGCATGTCCTCGGTGGAGTGGGAGGGAGAGTTAAAGTGTTGAGTCACAGGGTGGTTGGTCCGGGCGGCCCAGAGGTGTTCTCTGAAGCGTTCCGCAAGTAAGCGGCCTGTCTCCCCAATATAGCGGAGGCCACATTGGGTGCAGCGGATGCAATAGATGATGTGTGTGGAGGTACAGGTGAACTTGTGGCGGATATGGAAGGATCCCTTGGGGCCTTGGAGGGAAGTGAGTGTGGAGGTGTGGGCGCAAGTTTTACATTTCCTGCGGTTGCAGGGGAAGGTGCCGGGGGTGGAGGTTGGGTTGGTGGGGGAGTATGGATCTGACGAGGGAGTCACGAAGGGAGTGGTCCTTGCGGAACGCTGATAGGGGAGGGGAGGGAAATATATCCTTGGTGGTGGGGTCTGTTTGGAGGTGGCGGAAATGACGGCGGATGATACGTTGTTTGCGGAGGTTGGTGGGGTGGTAGGCGAGAACCAGTGGGGTTCTGTCTTGGTGGCGGTTGGAGGAGCGGGGCTCAAGGGCGGAGGAGCGGGAAGTGGAGGAGATGCGGTGGAGGGCATCGTCGATCACGTCTGGGGGGAATCTGCGGTCCTTGAAGAAGGAGGCCATCTGGGCTGTACGGTGTTGGAACTGGTCCTCCTGGGAGCAGATGCGGCGGAGACGAAGGAATTGGGAATATGGGATGGAGTTTTTGCAGGGGGCAGGGTGGGAGGAGGTGTAGTCCAGGTAGCTGTGGGAGTCAGTCGGTTTATAGTAGATGTCTGTGTTGAGTCAGTCGCCCGAGATAGAGATGGAAAGGTCTAGGAAGGGGAGGGAGGAGTCTGAGACAGTCCAGGTGAATTTCAGGTCGGGATGGAAGGTGTTAGTAAAGTTGATGAACTGTTCAACCTCCTCGTGGGAGCACAAGGCAGCGCCGATACAGTCATCAATGTAGTGGAGGAAAAGGTGGGGGGTGGTGCCAGTGTAGTTGCGGAAGATGGACTGTTCCACATATCCTACGAAGAGGGCGGAAGATGGACTAATAACAACACGATGGCTGGAGGAGGAGCGCCTCATCTTCCACCTGGGAACCCTCCAACCACAAGGTATGAATTCAGATTTCTCCAGTTTCCTCATTTCCCCTCCCCCCACCTTGTCTCAGTCGGTTCCCTCAACTCAGCACCGCCCTCCTAACCTGCAATCTCCTTACTGACCTCTCCACCCACTCCGGCCTATCACCCTCACCTTGACCTCCTTCCACCTATCCCACCTCCATCGCCCCTCCCCCAAGTCCCTCCTCCCTACCTTTTATCTTAGCCTGCTTGGCTACTCTCTCATTCCTGATGAAGGGCTTATGCTCGAAACGTCGAATTCCCTATTCCTGAGATGCTGCCTAACCTGCTGTGCTTTAACCAGCAACACATTTTCAGCTGTGATCTCCAGCATCTGCAGACCTCATTTTTTACTTGGACCCCATCTACCATCCTCAGAGGAAAAACTGGAGGTGACATCGCCACCCCAAAGAAACCTAAACATATAAACACAAAGCGGGACATAACACCATTGCTTCACCGGAGGCTCACTGATTATGTTACCTAGTATGGTGACAAAACATCTGAAACTGAATCTTCCAGCTCAACAAGCAAACTCACATCCACTATCAAATGAATCTGATAGTCTGAATTTCTTTGGTGGAAAGATTGATATCAGTGAATTTTGGTGGATTGGCTGATTTTTGTTTAAATGTGGATAATGATTGTGAGGATTTTGACTGCCTTGTACGACATTCATTTTGTTGACTACTTGTATTCATTATTGATTAAAGTTATTGAATTTTTGTTAAGTAGTCATTTATTAACAAGGTGTCCAATAATGCTTCATAGAATTTCAAAACTGGGAAACCACTGCTCCATTTTAGTCTGTTTGATGAGCGCGCACAGTTTCCTGGAATTACTTTTTAATGTTATCCTTTCAAAGAAGAGACATGTTTTACATATCAAAATAAAATATTTACACGAATAGGTGGCTGTAGATTCTGTTACACCCTGTAAGTCCTACTTCACATGGTTAGGAATAAGCGATCCACGATTTTCCAGATGAAATAACATTGAAAATATTTTGAGAGCCTCGATATTTAATTTAAACTATTGTTTAGATTTGCAATTAGCTTTTGTCTCTTAAATAGTTTTGAGATATTACTAAGGCACGGTGGCTCAGTTGTTAGCACTACTGTGTGACATCATTAGGGACCCGGGTTAAATTCCAGCCTTGGGCAATAGTCACAGGTGAGGTGCCGGAAAACTGGAGGTTGGCTAATGTGGTACCACTATTTTAACAAGGTGGTAAGGACAAATCAGGGCACTATAGACTGGTGAGCTTGATGTCGGTGGTGGACAAGTTGTTGGAGGGAATTCTGAGGGACAGAATTTACACTTATTTGGAAAGGCAAGTACTGGTTAGGAATAATCAACATGGCTTTTGCATGGGAAATAATGTCTCACGAATTTGATTGAGTTTTTTGAAGAAGTAACAAAGAGGATTGATGTGGACAGAGCAGTAGATGTGATCTATATGGACTTCAGTAAGGCATTTGACAAGGTTCCCCATGGGAAACTGGTTAGCAAGGTTAGATCTCATGGAATACAAGGATAACTAGTCATTTAGATACAGAACTGGCTTGAAGGTAGAAGACACAAGGTGATGGTGGTGGAAGGGTGTTTTTTTCAGACTGGAAGCCTGTGACCAGTGGAGTGGCACAAGGATCGGTGCTGGGTCCATTAATTTTCATCATTTATATAAATGATTTGATGTGAACATAGGGGGTATAGTTAGTAAGTTTGCAGATGACACCAAAAGTGGACAATGAAGGTTATCTCAGGTTACAATGGGCCAATGGGCAGAGAAGTGACAGATGGAGTTTAATTTAGATAAATGTGAGGTGCTGCATTTCAGGAAAACCTTAATAGGACTTATAAACTTTATGGTAAGGTCCTGTGGAGTGTTGCTGAATAAAGAGACCATCGAGTGCAGGTTCATAGCTCTTTGAAAGTAGAGGTGCAAGTAGATAGGATAGTGAAGGAGTTTGGTATGCTTCCCTTTATTAGTCAGAGTATTGAGTACAGGAGTTGGAATGTCATATTGTGGCTGTACAGGATATTGGTTAGAGCTTAAAATGTGTTGCTGGAAAAGCACAGCAGGTCAGGCAGCATCTAAGGAGCAGGAGAATCGACGTTTCGGGCATGAGCCCTTCGTCGATTCTCCTGCTCTTTGGATGCTGCCTGACCTGCTGCGTTTTTCCAGCAACACATTTTCAGCTATGCTCTCCAGCATCTGCAGTCCTCACTTTCTCCTCCAGGATATTGGTTAGGCTACTTATGGAATATTGCGTGCAATTCTGATCTTCCTATAGGAAGGATGTTGCCAGGCTTGGGGGATTTGAGCCAAAGGGAGAGGCTGAACAGGCTGGGGCTTTTTCCCTAGAGCGTCAGAGGCTGAAGGGTAACCTTATAGATGTTTATAAAATCATGAGGGGCATGTATAGGGTAAATAGACAAGGTCTTTTCCCTGGGGTCGGGGAGTCCTGAACTAGATGGCATAGGTTTAGGGTGAGAGGGGAAAAATATAAAAGAGATCTAAGGGGCAACTTTTTCACAGAGGGTGGGGAATGGGCTGCCAGAAGTAGTAGTGGAGGCTGATACAATTATAACATTTAAAAGGCATCTGGATGGGTATGTGAATAGGAAGGGTTTGGAGGGATATGGGCTGGGTGCTGGTAGGTGGGACTAGATTGGGTTGGGATATCTGGTCAGCATGGATGAGTCGGACCAAAGGATCTGTTTCCACGCTATACATCTCTATGACAGTTTTGCTTTGACAAGAGCTACATATTGTGTTCTGCATAACTCTACAGCAGCTGCAAGTGTGAATATCAACACTACAGTCAATAGTCATACATCACATACAAGATTACATTCAGACAAAATGTTTTTTGCAGTGCAGATGCAAACTGTGCAACACAGTTTGGAAGTGATCTTGTCACCATCAGCTGCTTAAAAACAATAGTTAGGTGCCAAGCAAAATGGCGTTTTCTGAAAGAACCATCTGGGAACTTTTTAAATTCAACTTTGCAAAGGGCTACAGTAGCTTTTAGATCCAAATAGTGTAAGATTTCAACACACAAGTGGATTCTACTTCCTACTTAAATTGAAAAAATTATAGAGTCAATGCTTATGGGATAAGTCAAAATGCAAACATTTATCAATAGCTACCTAAGTTTGCATGACAGCAACCCAAGTTCACAATATCTACTTTGATCGTTTCTCCTTACTTACTCCCACGTTACTCCCTCCAGGATATTGAAGGCTATAATGCAAAGTAGATGAATTTATAAAAAACAAACAATATTTAAGGTTGATCTTTGATGGGTAATTCTTCCCCCCACCTCATAATGCTTCCTAATTGTTAATAATGAGGTGTGAGGAGAGTCAAAGAACGAACATTGGTTTTGTGCCAGATTAGCTCATGTGAGAACAGAACCAGTCTCAGGAGTGCTATATCAGGAGCTGCTAAGGGATAGCTAGAAAGAAAACAGCTTGAACTGTTCTGGTCAAAAATTTAGAGCACCAAAAGCAAAGAAAAGTCATTTAACAAAATTCACTTAAACATTTTGTCAGTAATGATTCAATCCAAAACAGTGGAATAAATAATCCATAATTATTTCACATTCTTAACCAATTTGAGGCGCATGAACAATGAACTTAATTTGTACAAGTAATAAACTGTAGTGTAGGAAATCTTGAGTAAAGACCTGAAAACATTAACTCTTTCTCTTGCCACAGGTACAAACCAATCTGCCAAGTATGTTCAGCATTTTCTATTGTTGTTTGATCTAAGTTCGTAGTTTCAAAGCAATAACTTTTAATGTGCTTTTTTTTCTGGGGCGGTGGAGACAGGCAATCAGTGGAGATCAATGAGGGAGAGAACGTGTTTTGACTTAAATGTTGGCTACAGACCTCTGGATGAGTTAGTGTTGTGAAACAGGAGTTAGCAAAGCATGGGTGAAGAACATTGCAACCCTGGTGTCTAAGTTTACTCAAATGTTTGGTCAAGTTTGGTGACTAGTTGAGGGGAGGGGGGTGGGAAGAGAATTGGAATTGGTGCATGTGGCATGACTAAGTGGGAGAAATAAACAATAGAGGGAAACACTCCAATTTAAATATGTCACTAACCACATCACAATGAAAAATTTCCCACTCCATTGTGACAAGAGTAAGGCTTACTCTGCTTCCTATTTATACTTTTAAAATACAAAAAAACTCACTAGATGGGCCCTTGTATAAATTTTATAACTGAAAGATTGGACAAGAACCTCAGTATTATTTTTGATTATATGATCCATCTTTGCATAGGCTCGATATTAAATCTGCTACATGGAGAGATCAGTGCTGAAGTCATGCAGTCCATTTACTCAATAAATGAAAGGGGAACCTTGCAAAGAAGTACTCCTCTCATATAAAACAAAATGAATCTTCATTCAAGGTCCTTTCAAGTTATTTGTGTTTCAAAAATTTAATGACCGCAGATTGATTTCTACCTTTAAACAGAATAAACATGTAACAATTATTTATCTCTGGGCATTTGTTTAATTTTCCATGTATATACTTAAGCACTACAGGTACAGACATACCAAACAGACCATTAAAGGTGATATTTGTTAATAAAACATTCCCATTTCACATACTGAAAACTTCAAAATGGAAAAATTGTTCCATTATACTGCAGGGTATTGCAAAAGTATTAAGTTATCCTTATATTTTTGAAACTGTATCAATTTATCTCAGAGCATGAAGCTCCTATTGCCAGCTGGATACTATAGAGCCACAAAGTCAGTACGACACAGGAGGAGGTCATTCTGCTTTTCAAGAAATTGCCCATAATCTGCACAGCAATACCTCCATTTCTCCGCTCTATTCCTGTTGCAAGTTTATTTCAGTTGTGTTCACCCAGTTTCCTTTGAATTTATTAATCATCATTGCTTCCATCACCTCAGGTAGGTAATGTGTTTGAGAGAAAAACCTTTAAGAAAATTTTTGCAAGAGGGCAATGGATTCATGTTGAATTCAAAAACCAAATAATTTGTGCAGTCACCTTTTCTCTCCCCAAGCAAAGAAACAGTCAATTATCTTTTGATAAAAACAGTGGTCAATGACTTAAGTGTGATCAATAGTGATTATATTGAGGTTCACAACACTGCTGCTGAATTAAACAACAGAAGCTTTTGCCCATTTGCATCAATAGAAAAGTGGCAAGTGAAACGAGCAAGTGAAAGCATTGATCATTTAATCTATCTTCTAACATCTCTCAAATCAGGAAGGGGTATAGTTTTGAAAGATGACTGTGATATTTGCAAGTAAAAAATATTTTGATGGAAAATAGCGACTTAATTAGTATCGATCATGTGTCTATAACAGAGACTGGTCTTAAATATTTATTCTATACAGAGGACAAAAGCAGTAAACAAAAAAAAAACAAGTAGTAAACAAGGTCATTAAAAACATTACAGCTTCATTTGTGCATATTGAATTGCTGGTATTCAAAAACTGAAGGAGGTTGGATCAAGAATTTTAGTCTAACATTAACCTAGTTTTTCTTTCGAATGATATTTGACCTGTTCTCGTTCAGCATGACTTTTCCTTTCAGATTACTATCTTTTATGTTTTACTGAGTCCTTTTGAACATTCCTGCTTCTGGATAGGACACAGCACTGAAGAATCTGCAGGTAAACATTCTTAATGGAAAGGGGAAGGTAGCTGTTTACCCATTTCACTAAGAGCATAGTGGTATATCTCCCAGTACTTAAATAATTGATCAAAGTCTTACCAATTCATCCAAACACATCCAGCACACCAATAAAATCTCTCATTTATCTTGAGGTCATTTAGGTCCAAGTCTTGTAACCTTATATCAACTTGCAGTTATATGCCATCTTTAACAGGGTAAAGTATTCAAAAACATATCAAAAGATTATCAAAGTTGACATCATAAGACCCTTCGGTTTTAAACGTGTCTTAAAAGGGAATTCCACGTCAGGGCTCAAGCAGCTGAAGGCACAGCCACTAATGGTTAAGCAACTAAGAACTGCTGGCGTCCAAATTGAAAATTCTAGATTGGCACCCAATGCAAGTCACTTGAACCAATATATTTTTTAAAATTCATTCACAGGCCAGGAGCATTGCTGACTTGGACAGTATTTATTGCCCTTCTGTACTTATTAAACTTGAGGTGGTCAACTGCCTTCAAGAGTAGGGTTCAGGTTAACAGAGATAAGTATTCTTTTGGGTTCCAAGATTTTGACCCAGTCACAGTGAAGAGTATCAATATTTCTAAACCAGGATGGAGAAAAGCTTCAACCAAACTTGCAGGTGGTAGCAATCCCACGTGTTTGTTACCCTTGTCCTTCTAGGAAGAAATGATCATGGGTTTGGAAGGTGTCGTGCAAAGACCTTTGCTCAATTCCTACAGGGCATCTTGTGAATGTTATACACTTCCGTGACTGAGCGTCAGTAGTGGAAAGAATAAACCTTTTTTACAGCTAGAGCCAAGCAAGCCAGCTTTATCCTGAGTAAAGGAGTTTCTTCAATTTCCTCAATCCATCTGCTGCTGAAACCCAACATGATTACAATGGTCACATAGCTGCTCCCAACTTCCACACATTCCAAACTTCTGCTACCTACATTTTAACTCATATCAAATGTATTCAACACTCCAATCGACTTTCACTAATTCCCCCTTTACTGATATTGGTTTTAAATCCTCATCTGATTTTTAAATGTCTCCATGTGCTCGCCTCTTCCACATCTCCATTGCATCTTCCAGCCCAACAATCTGCCACCATTGAGAATCATGTTGTACTCAAAGCTAACTTTTTTCCTATCCACATACAGCCAGATCTGAATTTCCCCAGCACAGCTTTTCAATCTGCCATGTATTTATTCCTCCAGTGCTAGTTTTTCATACACCTGCAATTTTAAAAATCTCCACCATCAGTAATTCCATCTTCAGTCTCAGTCTGAAGCTACATTCCCTCTTGAAACCTTCATCTCTTCTGCGATGTTCCTAAAATACTAATGCTGATCAAACGACTGATCACCTGTCACAATTTTCCTTCAAGAGTTTTTTTTGAGTAGAGTAAAATCTCTGGAAGAACAACAGTTCTGGAGAAACTCTGATTTAAAGAGAGCAATACAGTCAATGTTTTGAGCCATATATTCCAGTCACACAATCAAACGTTTAACTTCTCTCTCCATACACGCTGCCAAACCCGTTGAGTTTCTCCAGCCTGCTGTTCATTTTTCAGATTTCCAGTATCCATTGCATTTTGCTTTTAGTGTCAAAAAGTGTATCAAAAAATACAACTCAGGAAGCACCATAGAATGTTTTATAACAATAAATGCACCATGTAAAAAGCAATTGTTTTTAATGCAAAAAAACACTTCAACGCAAGATTATATGTAGACAAAAATATTTTCATACATTTTGACTTCATTGGACAAATACATCGTTTGAAATCAGTTGAATTAAACCAAACTAAGAATTCATTTAATTGCTTTTACGTTATACGTGTCATACAATAACCAGCACTAATTAAACCACAAAGAGAAATACAAACATTATTTGCCCTTGAACAAGGCAGGTGCATGTGCATTTGGGGAATTTCTCTATCGTATATAACAAAGGTTGACATACTTCAGTTAAGAATAATGAAGTGGAACACAAAACTCAACAGTTTAATCTACTAATAATGGGCCTGTTGCCGCCTTTTTGCGTGCTGGGGGTTTGAGGTTGTGGAAGCTTTTAATCTTTTCTCTTGAAAAAAAAAAGTAGTGTGCCGACAAGAAATCATTTCCTCCGCAGATACGGAGGGACGTTCCCTTTAAAAGTGCAGGCACCGTCTCTCGTGGAGTTGCTCGAAAGAAAGGTCGCATCTAACAGCCACACAGGGGACAAAAAGCACATCGGATATGGTTTTAGATTGAAAATGTGAGAGCGTGCAAGGCTACCACTCTCCACAGTCCACCATTTACCTGAGTACAAGAAAAAGAGAATCGCTTTCAATTGAACTCCGCCAATCCCTTTAATTTTTTTTCGCCGTGACTTCTTAAAGGGGACGGCAGTAAAAGGCGCCATTTGGCCCACTTCGGGATAAGCGTCGGCGGGCCCTCCGAAAATAAAATGAGCCCCCCTGCACACCACACGCTTCATTGGCAGCAATTCCTCGCAAAAAGATAGGAACGTAAGAGTGAAAAGGGGAATTGTTTCGGGCAGGCACAACTCGCAGCAACAAAACCTACCCTCCTCTCTAGTCGGCGTCCCGGCGCCGAATGAGTTTGTTCTGTGAAAGGCGTGTGGACTAACAGGCGCGTGATAGGGGGGAGGGGGCAAGACGTGCGAGCTCGCGCCGTCCACCAAGGCATCCTCGTTCGCCGACCTCGCGCGCGCGAGCATGGAGATGCCGGCCACCGTCAATCACGCCTGCGCAATAACTCCCACCCCTCAGTGGACGGTTCCTGATTTTTTTTCACTGTTACGCTTGCGCATTCCCCTCGCTGTCGAGGGTAAGAGAGACAGCGCCTGCGCACAGGCTCTACGGAGTTTACCTTTTCAAATAAACGGCCGGTCGCCGGCTCTGTACGCATGCGCACAGTCTCCGTCGTCCCGCTGTCTTGGGAGGGGCGGAAAATGGCACTCCGCGGATTCGCAAAGGACCAGTTTAGGAGTTGGGAGGCGACCGGCGCTCTGCGCGTGCGCTTCGGCCCCCCCCCCCCCCCCCGTTTCCCCTCACTCGGCGGAGCGCGCGCTTAGTGCACGCGATCCTCCCCGCGCGTGGGATTGTGGGTGCTCGGGTTGCCCGCCGAGGCGCGCGCGTGGATCGAAGGTAAGGCACCGACTGGAACCATCGAGGGTTAAAAAATTTAAACCGCGACCGTTAACCAAAAGGGAAAAAAAAATTTCCTCAGAGCGGCCGGCAAAATATAAAAGAAGCAGCATTTTAACCCTGTGAGAGCCACGGGAGGCTGTTGTTAACCATCTCCATGTCTCTCTCAGCACACAGGTTCGGCGGAGAGCAGGAGGAGGAGGGCGACAGAAGAGACATCTTTTTTAAAGCGTTGAGAGTGAATATATAAAATACACACACACGTGTACATTTCCTTTTCTTTTAGAAGATATTTTTTAAACCTCTCTATGCACGCCAAACACCTATGAGTTATCGATCATGTCGGTGAGGGAGACGTTCAACCCGGAGAACTATGAGTTGGATAAAAATTTCCGCCTGACCCGCTTTGCCGAGCTGAAGGGGACGGGGTGTAAAGTGCCGCAGGATGTCCTGCTCAAGCTGCTGGAGGCCCTGCAGGAGAATCACTACCAGGAGGATGAGCAGTTCCTGGGGGCGGTCATGCCCCGTTTGGGTGAGCCTGCCTGCAACCTTTTAAAAACCATAGCCTGCCTTGCAACTCGTATTATTTCTTTTGCACATTGCACACTCTTTCATCTGCTTTCACTACCACCTCGGTTCTGGGCTTGCACAAACAAAAAGTGGGAGTGAAAAGTAAACTTCGGCCACCCCCGTTTCCCTCTTTCTTTAATGATCACATCAGCCCCGGTTTTGTGAAAAGTAAACTCCAGCTGCTCCCCTCTCCGTGTTTTAACTTCTTTCAACTTTGACTCTGAAAACAAATTCTGGGAATAAAAAATAAACTCCTAACTGTGCCCCCTTACTCATTTTAATTTATCTCAATTCTGGCTTTATAAAAAAAGGAGTGGAGTGAATTCGTAACTTCTCCCCTTTTCCCTTGTTTTAATTATCATCCGACTTTGCTTTTGCAAATCAAAAAGTGAACTCCAACTGCCCCCTTTACCTTTCTTTAACTATCACCAGCTCTCGCTATTGCAAAAAAAGTGAAAAGTTAACTGGATTGCTCCTCCCCCACCTCTGTTTAAATTTTTCGTTTTACATTATTCTTTTAAATTCCAATGTTTTTGCCCTCATTCACCCGTTCTTGCGTTTTTCAGATCTTGCATATTTTCAATTAGATGAGGGCTTTTTAAAAATGGGGATAAAGCCTTGTTTCTCAATTCAACGTGCTTTTTAAGAAGTGGTACACGAATGAAATTTGTTAACCCTTCAAAACCCTTGTAGCAAATAAGTGCAATGTATATGTTTTGAATAATCAATTCTGTGGTACAAAATGTTTGAAGTTTGAATTTGTTTTGACAAAGTGATTAAGTGAGACATTTGTTAATCCTGTACATATTTGGCAAGTGAAAGTAGTGTGAGATATTAGATATTTCTGTATCACTGTTTTAATTATTTAACTGTATGTTTACATAGAGAATGGGAGTGTTTACATTAAGAAACAGATCTAGAGAGATTTTTAACATGAACCGTGTTAAAATATCATGAGGTGCAGAAAATAATCAAAAATGTCAGTGGAATGTAGAGGACTTGAATACTGGGGATTAAGAGAAAAATGTTTTTATATTATGCGTTTTCATGCCCACAGTCTCCAAGTGCTTTGCAATCGGTGAAGTATGTTTGAAGTGTAGTTGGTGTTGTAATATAGAAAATAGAGCTGACCCCCCCCCCCCAACATCATATGGTAATGACCGCTTGATCTGGTTTTATAACGTTGAGTGAGGTATAAACATTGCCCAGGGCACCAGGGAGAACTCCCTTGCTTTTTATGCTGTGGCTATGCAAAGTTCTGGTTTATCTACACCTGAAGTACAGTGTTCTATTCTGGGCAACACTCCTTAAGATGGATATGTTGTCCTTGAAGGGAGATTTACCGGAATGATACCCGGATTCGAACAGGTTAAGACAAAAATACAAAAAAGAGTTTTTACTTCCTGAAATTTGGAAGGTTGAACAAATTTAATATAGGTTTTCAGTGATTAAATCTAGTGATTTAATGTAGGTTTTCAGAATATTAAGGGAATTCATAGCTGGGTAGAAGGTACTTCCACAGGTTAAGCAATCCTAAATTATGACTATAAATTTCAGTTGGACCTTTTGAGGATTGAGATTTAGAGGCACTTCCCCATATGCAAAGATAGTTAGACATGTGAAACATTGTACTGCAGGCAACAGTTGTTGCTAACTCACTTATTTAAGTTGTTAATCGAAAGGATATGGGCAAATAGTGTGCACAGAGTTAGATCACACAAGCCATGGTCACATTGAATTCTGGAACACATTCAAGGAATGAAATAACTTCTTCCTGTTCCGAGAGCAATGATGTCCCTTCACAAAGTTACTTTGCTGGTTGGTACAACTTTAAAATACTGCACATGCTGCAAATTTGAAATAAAGTTTAAAAATACCTAGGTCTGGTAGTATCTGCAGTGAGAGAAGCAGAATTAACATTTCCAGGTTGAAATTCTGAAGTACTTTGTGAACCTGAAATATTCATTCAGTATTTCCCCACGGATGCCAAAACTGCTGAATGTTTTGAGCATTTTCATTGCTTTGCTAATTAGCTTGATTAAGATTTTGGTATTGGGGAAACTAAATATTCTTGTTCTGTGATTGAAGTAAATAGCACCAAATGCTGCTCCTCTTACTCAGTATTGATGTTGAAGAAGCATCAAATACCTGTTGAAATATAACTTCAAGATGTAATCTAATTAAGATTAGATTAGATTACTTACAGTGTGGAAACAGGCCCTTCGGCCCAACAAGTCCACACCGACCCGCCGAAGCGCAACCCACCCATGCCCCTACATATACCCCTTACCTAACACTACGGGCAATTTAGCATGGCCAATTCATCTGACCCACACATCTTTGGACTGTGGGAGGAAACCGGAGCACCCGGAGGAAACCCACGCAGACACGGGGAGAACGTGCAAACTCCACACAGTCAGTCACCTGAGGCGGGAATTGAACCCAGGTCCCTGGCGCTGTGAGGCAGCAGTGCTAACCACTGTGCCACCATGCCGCCTAATCTGTTTGCCATTACCTTTTGTCTGATTCCTTTTTGCTGTTAGACCCTTTTGTATTTTGTTTTACTCATATTTTGTTTTCAATTGTTAAGATTAATGTGTTTTGTGAATTTCCACACACCTGTTGTAAGCCTTTGAAGCTAGATCATTGAAACCTGACCTAAACAGGTCATATGGCACCAAGTTGCCAAGCATTCTTTCTTTCAGATAAGTGCAAATTGGCTGATGTGGGTATTTACAATGCTGTAATTAGAAAAAAAACTCCACTGGATCGGCATGGTGCAGCACATGACAAGTCTATCATTGTCTTAGTCAGTTATTTCACATTTTCATTCTCCATCATATTGCAATACCACCTTGGCCTTATTAACCACCTTAAAAATGATTATCATCCCTTTTTAAAAAAATTATAATCCACCTATTTCACTTGTCAGACTCTCCAAATGTCCAAGTTCTACATTTTCGTTTTTATCTGGACTTTTCCAAGCTTCCTTCTCATCACAGTCCTAACTTATTTGTCTACTGGCAACCTGGAAGGCCTGCCTTCCTTGCTGGACTCTGCAACAAGAACAAAAACAAAAATTGCTGGAGAATACTGATGAAGAGTTGCCAGACTAATTCTGCTTTCTTCTGCTACCAGGTCTACAGAGTTTCTCCAGCAATTCCTGTTTTTGTTTTCAATCTCCAACATTTTGTGGTTCTTTGTTTCATTTTACTGCAACAAGAACTTTGTTCTGCTGACATCATTTGTCTAATATTCTTCCCAAAAGATTCTCTTCCTTTAAACAGCCATTGTCATTTGTGGATGTAGCTGTTATGCCACCAGCACTGAAACTTTGCTGATTTTGCCATTGGCCATGATTCCATCCATCACCTCTTCCCCCCCCCCTCCCCCCCCCGCCCCACGCGCGTGCACACATACACTACTTTGCATCCAAGGTAATGTTAAAGGTCTTAAAAAATGATTGGAAATATCACAAGTTAGTGCATAGGCTGTGATCAGTCCATTTTTAGGAAAGGTTCTGTTGACCTAGAAATGTTGCAGCTGTAATGAGTGTTTGTTTGATTTGACTTATTGTTGTACATGAACCAAGATTCAGTGAAAAGTGTTGTTTAGCAAAAGAAGTATAGAGTAGCAGCAGAAGTGTCCACCTGCTTTGTGGATTGTGAATAAACTGGATGAACTGGCAAAAGCTGCAGAAAGTGCCAAAGGCAATCTTGAATTGGTTGAAGTTAAAAAATAATTATCTCTTTAAGGCTGGTACAAACAGGGAAGTGTTGGTGAAATTGAATCTCGTGTAATTGAGAATGGAGTGGGAGAAAGCAGTTGATGAACACCGTCTATGCAAAGCCATGATTTTAAAGAACAAGATGAGTACAGAAAAGTGCAGAAGTAGGATGTCACTTCATGGAATTTGTACTTGGCTTGGCCCTAGTGGCTTTCAGAGTAGAAAATCTCCAGATACCAACAAGAAGAATGAATGAAGTGATGCAAGTCTACGGAATGGAAGTTAATGTGAATTAAGAAACTTGAAGAAAATGACACACATAGGAACAGAGGTAGGCTAATTCAGCCCCTCAAGCATGTTCTGCCATTCAGTGAGATTATGGCCAATCTGCCTATACCCTAAACCCCTTATACTTGCGCTTTTAAAAGAAAATATCTATTTCACGTTTTAAATTAACAAATGAACCAACATCCACACTTGTTTGCAGGAGTGTTATAAGCCTCTACCACCTTTTAATTGTAGAAGTGGTTCCTAACATGTCTTCTGAACGGTCTGGCCCTAAACATTCCCAGACTATTGCCCCGAGATCTAGAACCCTGAACCGGTGGAAAAAGTTCATCTTTATCTACCCTGTCTTTTTCAGCTAATATCTTGATAACTTCAATCAGACCACTCTTTAACCTTCTAAATCTTAGAGAAAATGGGTCTTAATCCCAGAAGTCCAGGAATCGGCCCTGTATCGTTCACAATAATTGGCGAACATCTGGAATAGATTTCATAATCTAAGGATCTGAGAAGCATCTTGTCATAACGGTTACTGCCATAAATAAATCAGCAATAGAGTGGCAGTGGCAAAGAATGTGTTCTTCATACATAAAGAATGGCTCAGCATAGGAATGCATAGAGATCCAAAGACAAGGATACTCAAGCTTGGCATTGATGTATTTTGTGGACCTGAAACATGGAGCTTGGCTGTGAAATCTGCTTCTGGAGAAGGATGGAGTTGGTCATTGGAGAGAACTTGAGCAAGGAAGAGGTTCTGAAGATGGTGAAACATACAGACATATGAATTAGGAGGAAAATGGGCCAGTTAGTCCCTTGAACCTGCTCTGTCATTCAATATGATTGTGGCTGATCTGATTGCAAACTTAAATCTGCATTTTTTAAATTCCTATAAGCAACCTGTTGAAATTCTAAGATTTCCTGTTTTTAGTAAATTGTTAAAGTACTGTAGCAGTTACAGTGCCTTATGTAATTGGAGTGGTGGACTTGTTAAACAATAATACGTAACTCTTTATATTTATACTTGAGATTAAATACCAAAGAGTTATGGTAGTTGAGGTAAAATGGAAAAATATTAGTTAAGGACAAATTGATAAGTTTGTACTCTTGTTAAATAACTGTAATATAACTGTTTAATTCTATGCAAATAATTCAGAAGACTGGATTTTTTTGCGATCCTCCTTGGATCCATTACTTTTGTATCTTGCATATTGTAGCTTTAGTATTTAGTTTTTCTCTTCCCTCATTAATTTTTCTTTGTTCCCCTGGTCTTTGAGATACTGTGTAATTTGAAATTAAAATTTTAAAGCAGCAAAATGAATTATTAAAAAGCAAGCAAGATATTTCAATATAAGATTGCAAATTTATACTAAACCTTGAGAGTGAGTGTCTATTTGCTTTTAAGCTACACTTACAGAATCCCAGAATTGTTAGATTAGAGGAGGAGAATATTTGGCCCGTTATGTCAGTGCCAGCTCTTCAAATCAGCAGTGCACTTAGTTCTGTTCTCCCTGTAACCCTGCACATTGTTACTTTCAGATCTGTGAAATTCCCTTTTGAATGCTTCACTTGAACCTGCATCCACTGCACACTCGGGCAGTGCATTGCTGGCGTTAACCACTGTGCTTGAAAGAATTTCTTTAAATGTTTCATTTGCTTCTTTTGCCAAATTACTTAAAATCTGTGCATTATTGTTCCTTAGACTTTTCATGAGTGAGAGCAGTTTCTCCATATTTATTTTGTTCAGATTGCTCAGAATTTTGAGTCCCCAAATCAAATTTCCTGTCAGCCGCCTTTCCTTGCCTGCGTGTTGCCTTACTGATGGAGTAATAAAATCTTATAAATTCAAACTCCACTCTTTAGAGTAGCAATCTCACAAATTAGCCCAAGATGTTGTTTATCTTTTTAACACCTGCAAGTAACTTTAATTCTTGTATTAACACTGATTTTATGTAGTCACACTATATCATATTCACTCTGTTACATATGGATTGTATTCCACTTGCCATTCCTTGGTATTCTCAAATAAATTACCATCCGCTTAACAGAATTGGTTGAATATTGTACATTGACCCGTCATGGTGAAGTTCCAATATCAAAGTGTTGGATTCATTTTGTTGTGTTGGTGAAATGAATGAAGACTTGAGGTCAGGCAGGACGACAATGCATGATGTTGCAAAACTCTGGAAGAAAAGTTGACCTCTCTGACAGAGCATAGTTTGTTTACAATCACTGTTTTCTCTTTCATTTTCTTAACTGTTTGCCAATGCGTTTCTTCCATTTTTTTTTTAATTCTGTTGCCCTGTATTGACCAACTTCTTCCTCTCTTCATTTGCAAGTTCTCAATCCATGCTTTATTTTCAAATTGATTCCTTTTATAGTTTTATTTCTTATGTCCTAAGTACAGTATTGCATAACAGTTCTCCCATAATACAGGTATCCTTCATTCATATATCCATTCATTAAAAAAAGGAATAGGTTGATGCAAAGTGTGTGACTAAAGTTACATTTGATTTTATTTTTGAAATTGCTTTCTTTTGTACAATTTCATGTAAATGTCATGCAGGTAGGACAAGCAATAAAATTGAGATTACTTAAGTCTGGTGAACAACCATACTTTTGCATTTGCAGGAAAGCAAAATGTGTTTCAGTTTAACATGTCCAAAAAAAGCTTTTTTTAAAACTGTGGCATTCCTTCAGTGCCTCTCGGATAGAACTTGACCTAAAGCCTAACTACTGTAGAACAATCAAAATCAAGGTTGTGTTTGTTTTACAGGTCTAATGTTGTTAGTAGGTTGGTGAAACTGAATTCAAAAATATTTGTTAACTTGTGAAATGATGCTAGAAAATGGTCATGAAACCTGTTAGATTATTTTTAGAGATGGTAACTTTCTGGCGGCCACAAGTTACATTCTAGGCATGGTTACTGTTCTGATCAGCATACCCAGGGCTGAACGATAAATACTACTTTGGCAATATTGTCCACATTCCGAAAACACAAAATATAATTTAAAACAAAATACAAACCTGAAATTCAAGGCTGACCGCTCTGGGAAAGAGCCATGGTATTCTTCAGAAATTTTTGAGATCATATCTCTGGATTCGGACTAACAGAAGTTTAAAGAAAAACTGTATGGCATCATTGGTATTGTTGTTGTGTAAGTGATTGCAAATTTAAATTCTTCGATGCTTTGTTTGTATTCGTTAGTTCAAGAAAATTGGGTCTGTCCATCTAGCCAGTTGGTGTTCTCTGTCAAAATTCAGGTAGGCTCTTAAAGCTCCTCTTTCTATGTCTGAAACGTACTACAAGTTGTGTGCTCCAATTGGTGAAGTCCTTCCTGACTACTTGCTCAATCAAATAAAGCTAGTCAGCAGTGTTTTGAGTAGTTACTATTATTAATTTGCAATTATGGTTCAGTCAGTCTTAATTGTTCATGAAAATGAAAAGGCAATAGATGATCAAAACTTCTTGCAAAATGCGTGACTGAAGTTACGTTTGATTTTGTTTTTGGAAATGTGTTTTTTTTTGTATAATTTCATGTAAATGTCATGTAGTGAAAGACCAGGAGTAAACATGAGATTGCTGACAAGCCTGATCAACATCCATGCTCTTTAAGCCAGTCTTTTCTCAAAGTCAATTTGTGCTATGTGCCAAATGTTGATAGCTGCTCAGATTGCAGAACTAAACATTTTGCAACAGAATTAAGTATAAGTATTGCTGTTTTTAGTATAAATGAGTATTACCCAAGAATTCCTTAATTCATAAATACGTGGAAAATAGAAACAGGAGTAGACCATTCAGCCCTTCATGCCTGTTTTGCTATTCAGTATGTTCATGGCTGATCATTCAAGTGCCATTTTCCTACTTTCACCCCATCATCTTTGATCCTTATAGCCATAAGAACTCTTATCTCCTTGAAAATGTTCAATATTTTGGCCTCAAGTGCTTTCTATTGCAGAGAATTCCATAGGCTCACCATCTCTCAGTCCTAAATGACATCCTTGTCCCCTTTGATACCTGGTTGTGGACTCCCTTGTCATCAGGAACTTCTTTCCTGCATTTACCTTGTCTAGTCCTGTCATAATTCTACAGGTTTCTGTTGGATTCCCCCTTCATCTAAACTCCTGTGAATATAGTCCTAATCAATTCAGTCTTTCTTCATATTGTCAGTCCTGGGATCGGTCAATTAAAGTCCATTCAGATGGAGTCTTCTCCAGAAGGTGGTGATTTCTATTTTTGTTGAAACTAAAAGTCCTAAAATATATTCTTTAAATTTGTCAGAGTTTCTTTTAATATTTTTTGTTATCAATAACTTTGAAATATGTTTCAAAATCATGATTTCTTCTTTTTCATGCTTTTTTTTCTCTTTTTATGAGTCACTTTTGTGCCCTTTTTTTTCATGCCTGTTTCTCTCGCACTTTCTCCAATCTTGCATAAGGAATCAGAAATGGACAAGGTTCTCGAGCTGCCACTTCAAATGGGAGTATAACCTTCACACAAGTAGATGCTTTCAGAAGTTGGTCGTTGGGGGGGGGAAACATACAAAGGAAGGAAAATTGTTTTGTAGCAATCATTTAAAGCCGCTCCATCCATCTATGTAGTGATGTGTGAAGTAAAATGTCAGCATGTATAGAGAAAATGGAAGTTAATTTATGGTTTTTCATTTTGTGGCTTGGAAATGTTTGCTTATACTCACAGCCACAAAATAAATTATAAGATGGAACCAAACATATGTCAATAAATGTGTGGAAAGCCGTTTTTTCCAAAATTGAACATTATTCATTTGGCTGTAGGATACCACTTGTGTTTGGAATGTGTTGCCATTGACACTGTCCTCCTTAGAGCTGTATAACATTTTTATTTAGTTTTTTAAAAAAAATTATGTTGGTCAATTGGAAAGATTTTTCTCTACTTTTTTGTTTCTGTGGATCAGCTGTATTGAAAATTTAGTTCTGAATTTTAAGTAAGTGTATAGATTTAGTTTTCTAATGGGAAGACACTTTGAAAGTGTTAAGTGCAATATTTGTGATTGGCAATTTATAATTTCATAAGTTATGCTCTGAAGAGGTCAAATAATGCGGTAAATTCAGGACATTCAGTTAATTGAATCTACTTCAATATTGTAAGGCCAACTGGCTAGGAGGCATCGAGTACCATTCTACATAGGGGATTAAAAACGTTCTTTAGTTCAGTCAACAATAGATTAGCTTTTCCAACAATTTCTGTTTTTGCAATAATAGTTGTGCTAGATTAGCACTTTCATGCCTATTTGTGAACTGGATTTGAGTGAAAGAAAATAGAAATGCTGGAAGTACTCAGGTCAGGCAGCGTATTTGAAGAGGCAAACAGAGTTAACAGGACCATGAGTTTTCATTAGAATGGACTTGAAAAATTAATTCTGTTTTTCTCTCCACAGTTGCTACTTGACCTGCAGAGCAATTCCAGCATTTTTATTTTACTCATTCACAGAACATGGGTCTTGCAGGATGGTAAATGGCTTGGAGGGAAGCTTGTAGGTGGTGTTCCCGTTTGTCTGCGAACCTTTTCCTCTAGATCGAAGTGGTCACTGATTTGGAAGGTGCTGTCTAAGGAGTTTTGGTGACTTTGCGCAGTACATCATGCAATTTGTACAAACTGCTGCACTGAGCATCCATGGTCAAGTTGATTAAATGTTTGTAGATGTGGTGCTGCGAGTAGGCTGTGTTAGACACCTTAGTAACAACCACTGCTTTCATTGGATACCAAGTCAGAATCTTGCACAATTCCTGTTGTGATTGGAGAGACCTGAATTTGTTCTTGCAATAATGGCGTTCTATGATGCGTTGCAGACGTGAGAAGATACAAACCTTGGCTACCACATCAGTCGAAGATGTTGTAGAGCAGTAAAGAACATTTTTTTTTACACTTATCAGTGTTTATCAGTAGCTTAGTACTGAACAATAGTCATTTATAGTTAGTAACAGTAACTTGCTTGCACGCCACAAATTCCATTTTTTCCTGTGTGCACTGTCATGTGTTGAACCAGACTGTTCGCACCCTTAGTGTCCTGTTTTGTTTTGTGATTGACAATCAGAATCTTATCTCCATCTATCAATTTCTAAACTTTGTGTACATACCTTTTTGCTTCTGAACTTGATTAATCCAGTGCATTTGATAAATATAAGCACATCCAAAACTGTTCTGTGAATCTCTGTATTTGCACAAAGTCTTGTTCACCCATGACTGTTCTGGTTGCTGACTTACACTGGTTCGCTTTCTAGGAACATTTAGATTTTTTTGAAACTTTAACATTATCATCTTTTGTCTTTAAGTCTCACGTGGCTTTGTCCAGCCTTGCAACCATCCCATTACCACAACCCTGGACCACCTCTAATTCTGATCTGTTAATTGATCTACCCTTGGTGCTCTGCATTTCTACCTTTCTTCTTTCAATTTATCCCTTAAAATCCATCTGTTTAATGAAACGTTTGGTCACCTGGTCTCAAATAAGACCATAAGATGTAGGAATAGAAGTAGGCTTTTGAATCAAACAAGAATGCTCCACCATTCAGTGAGATCATGATCTGATAATCCTCACTCCACTGTCCTGAATTTTCCCTTTAACCTTTGATAGCCTTGCTGATTAAAAATCTTCTGTCTCAGCTCAACAACCAGTCTCAACTGCCTGCTGTGGTAAAGAATTCCACAGATTCAAGAATCTGAGAGAACAATTTTTTTCTCATGTGTTTGAAATGAAAGATCCTTATTCTGAGATAATGCCTTCTGGTCCTTGTCTCTCACATAGTGAAACATCCTTTGTGAAGCTCGGTACAAGCTGGAAGAACAACACCTCATTTTCCATTTACGGACCCCTGAACAATATTGAGGTCAGTAAGTTTAGGGCCTGAACTCTCCCATGGTCTAGCCCCCAACCCCCCACACCAGGGCTCATTATCATATAATCTGCCATTGCACACCACCTACGGTTAGCAATTAATTGTTTTCATTAATAGCTATTCACTCTCCTAGACAAATTGTTATTCCACACCTTTGTCCAACTGTTCTTTTTCTTTGGGTTATATCCCCACCTATCACTTACTCCCCCACCCCTTGCTCATATATAATCTCAGACACTGTGCATTCTCAATTTATTAAGTTGCCTAATGTGTGGCCACTTTTTTTTTGTTTTCTTCCCTTTTATAAATAAAGATGTTCCATCGTCAATTTTCCAATTCAGCGACTTTGCAGAATCTAGGATTCTTGGAAGATTACTGCAGCGCATCCAGTATCTTTGTAGATACTTCCTTCAATATTCTAGAATATGTCCTCAGGTCCAAGGGACTTGCCAGTCTTTAGCTTTGTTTGTTTTTTTCCACATTTATTCCCTAGTGATAGTTACTTTATTACTTTCTTTTTGCCCCTTGATTATTTAATAATTTTGGAATGCTATTAGTGTATTTTACGGTGAAGACCGATGCAAAGTATTTATTCAGCTGTTCTGCCATATCCTGGTTTTCCATTATTATTTCCCTAGCCTCATTTTCTTAGGGGCCTATATTCACTTTGGCTTCTCTCTTCCTTTTTTTTATATATTGAAAGAAGCTCTTGCTATCTGACTTGATATTACTTGCTCTTTGTATGGTTCTGTTTCAAATTCTGTTTGCTTATGTTGCTGCATAATCTTTGAATCTTTTCCTACTGTAAGGGATCTGTACAAATGCATGATTTGGAGGTGCTGGTGTTGGACTGGGGTGGACAAAGGTAAAAATCACACAACATGAGGTTATAGTCCAACAGCTTTAGTTGGAGGCACTAGCTTTCAAAGCAGTGCTGCTTCAGGCAGTCATGGAGCAGAATCGTGTGACACAATTTATAGCAACAGGGTTGCAGTGTCATGGAATGTAATCGTAAACAAATTTAGCTTGGGTCTTTCATCTTTTTAGAGTGATCGTTAGTTTCGGTTCCTTCATATGTAAATCCCAGAACATTTTTAAAATTACATTCTCAAGGTAGCTTTTAACAACAGGTGCCATCTCAGCTCAGATAATGTATTGAAGGTGTGAGGTTACAGTCTGTCTATGTCCCTATGTTAGGTCAGACTGATTGATTCTATTTCTAAAGTGGGATTAACAGAATTTTACATATAATTCTGCAAATACACATTCACCCTACAAACTTGTGTGTGTGCAGGGGAGACTGTGTGTGCATGTGGTGATGAATGTCTGAGCAAGTATGTGTGTGTGTGTAGTGAATTGAAGTCTGAGAGGGTGCTTGTGTGGGGCGTGTATGTGTGAGCGTATGAGAGAGCTTGTGTATAAGAGAGAGGCTTTGCGTGTATGTGTGTGTGTGTGTGTGTGTGTGTGTGTGCATATGTATGCGTTTTTGTGTGTGTGTGTGTGTATATAGTGCAATGGAGTGTTCCTTCCCAGCTGGTGATTGTTGTGCAGTGTCCATTCATCTGTTGCCACAGCCTCTGCTCTGTCTCGCCAATGTGCTATGCCTCAGGGCATTCTTGCCTCCAGCGTATGAGATGGACAAAGGCTGAGTCACATGAGTACATGCCACATACATGGTGAGTTCTGGTCTGACATGTAATGGTGGTATTCATGTAAGTACTGGACAATGTAGGGTGCCCTATCGATTGCAGCTCGTGTCTGTCTCCTGAGGAGATCATTACGGTTTCTTGCTGTGTCATGTCATAATTGGCAGTCGATGAGTTGAGCATCATACCCTGTTCTTATGAGGACATCCTTGAGTTCTTTCAAGTGTCTGTCATGTTCCTCCTCATCTGAACAGATCCTGTATGCATAGGGCTTGTCCGTAGGGGATGGCTGTTTTAATGTGTTTAGGGTGGAAGCGAGAGAGGTGCGGCATAATGAGGTTCTCTACACCAGCATCCCCCACAATGATGGCATCATGGCAACAGCCTCAGTACTCAATACCAACAATTAACAATTCAACCGCTTCATCCTTGACCACAACATTTTCATCTTTGACAGCTAGTTCTTCATCCAGATTCCAGGAACCGCAATGGTGACCAAATTTGCACCCCAATATGTCAATATTTTCATGCACAGGTTTGAACAAGACTACTCCTCTTCGCAGGACCTCCACCCAAAACTATGCACCAGATAGGTTGACAATATTTTCTTTCTCTGGACCCATGGCGAGGAGTCACTGAAACAACTACACAAGGATATCAATGCGTTTCATCCCGCCATCAAACTCACCACGGACTACTCTTTTGTATCGGTCTCGTTCTTGGACACGTGCACCTCCATCAAGGATGGGCACTTCAGCACCTCACTCTACCACAAACCCACTGATAACCTCACAATGCCGCACTTCTCTCGCTTCCACCCTAAGCAAGTTAAAACAGCCATCCCTTACGGACAAGCCCTACACGTACACAGGATCTGTTCAGATGAGGAGCAACGTGGTGGACACTTGAAAGTATTCAAAGATGCCTCATAAGAATGGAGTACAATGCTCAACTCATCGACTGCTAATTATGACGTGCCACAGCAAGAAACCATAATGACCTCTTCAGGAGACCGGCACGACCTACAACTAACAGGGGACCCTTCGTTGTTCAGTACTTCCTGGGAGCTGAGAAACGTATGCCATGTTCTTCGCAGCCTGCAGCACATTATCAATCAGGATGAGCACCTATCAAAGACCCTTCCCATGCCTCCACTTCTTGCCTTTAAACAACCACTGAACTTGAAACAGATTATTGTTCGCAGCAAACTGTCTGGCTTTCACAACAACGCGATACAACCCTGTCCTAGCAGGCACTGCAAGACGTATCAGAGTGTCATCATGGATATCTCCATTACACATCAGGTTGCAATCCACCATGTATGTGGTAGGTGCTCATGTGACTTGGCCAGCGTTGTCTATCTCATACACTGCAGTCCAGGATGCCCTGAGCATGGTGCATTGGCGAGACCAAGCAAAGGCTGTGGCAATGGATGAATGGACACCGTACAACAATCAACAGCCAGGAGTGTTCCTTCCCAGTTGGGGAACACTTCAGTCTGGGACATTTGGTCTTGAACCTTTGGGTGACCATCCTCCAAAGCGGACTCTGGGGCAGGCAACAACACAAAGTGGCTGAGCAGAGGCTGATAGCCAAGTTCTGTACCCATGGCGATGGCCTCAACAAGGGCCTTGGGTTCATGTCACACAATAGGTGACCCCATTGCACTGTACACTCTACGCGTGCACATGCAAATCCCCCCTCATACGCTCATGCATGCACCGTCTTGCAGACCTATATGCCGTTACTTTCTCACTCTCACTCTCACTCTCACACACACACATTATATGGCGTTTTTGAGCAAATTAAGTCAAATTCTGTGAATCCCACTTTAGAAATAGAATCAGTCTGACCTAACTTTGGGATACTGACAGACTTTAACTTCACCCCTTCAATTTATTATCTGAGCTGAGATGACACCTATTGTTAAAAGCTACCTGGAGAATGTAATTTTTAAAATGTTCTGGGATTTACAGATGACGAAACCGAAGCTAGCACATCACTCTAAAAGGTGAAAGACTCGAGATCAATTTGTTTACTGTTACATTCTATTTCACTGCAATCCTGTTGCTATAAATTGTGTTGTCTGAATTTGCTCCATGACCACCTGAAGAAGAAGCAGCACTTCAAAAGCTAGTGCCTCCAAGTAAACCTGTTGGACTATAACCTGGTGTTGTGATTTTTAACTTTATACAAATGCACATTGTTCCTGTCTTCTGATATTAAATGCAGATCAGAGGACTGAAGACGTTGCACAGTTTTCATTAGCAGTGGCAATCAACTTTTTAAAAATTAACTGCTTCTAAATGCTAGAATATTGCTACTTTTTCTTTCTCTCCACTGAAAATCTTCAGCAGAGGAAATCAATTCTGTTAAATGGTAATGATTTATTAATTGTAGTCTATTGGAACTTTTGTTTTCTTAAGCATTATTGATAGCCCATTTTGTTCAGCCGATGAGTTCTTGGCAACTGATCTTCAGAAAGTTTATCCATGGGGCTGACATACCTTACATTTTATTATACTTATTTTAATTGCTGGAAATTCTAATATTAGTAATCCTCAAGCACCATGTTTAATTTTACTTTTGATCCTGTTTAGTTGATTCTTCATTCCAGGTCTTTAGATTTGTGGTGTGATTTATTTTAATCTTTGTATTTCAATAATTAAAGGAAATGTTTCTAACTAATGTTTTCCACTTATTATCCTGGATTCCTTTTGAAAATTAACCTGGTTCCATGCAAAGTATTGACAAAATGACATAGTTTGGAATTTTTGTTAACATTATCCAGTGGTGAGTGCCTGTTATCCTCTGGGTTTCTTCCGTATGTTGGATAAACTGTAGCCTTGTGCTTTTCATGCCTACACGTGTTGTTATGAGCTAACTAACTTAAACAATTTCCTAACTTGCTTTCAAAAAAAAACAAATCATGCACCTTTTAAAATTATCCAGTTATGGGACAAAAATGTGTGAAAATTGCAATACTGCTTTGTGAGCAGTATTCCTTATTTATTAATGGAGCCAAATTGCATTTCAAGTATGCTGCTCGGTATATTATTTTCTGTCAGATAATGCCATTTGTAGTGTCTGTTATCAATCAGAGGAGCTACATCAGCAGGTAGCTCAGTCAGTTTTTGGATTCTTGAACAGATTATTTAATGCTGATCAGGATCAAAATAAATCTTTTATCTTGAACCAAAGTCAGAATTATTTCTTTGAATTAAGTGTAGTTAGTGTTTTGTATTTTTGGGAATATAAAATTGGGAACAAGAAAATTAACTGCAAAAAATGTGAGTGCTGTGAGATAGATATATGTTTCCACCTTGGGCGGTATCAAAACCAAGCACTTTGAAACCTAGCGATTCAAAATTATACATAGTAAAGCCACATCCTCTCTAGTATGCTTCTCTATAGTTGCTTGATAGTACAGATATGCAGACCAAGCTTTTCATCTTGCCCCCATCAGCAATGTTACGAAGAGTGCCAGATTTCAAAAGCAGCAACAATTCACATGATTTGAGCAACTTAATGCAAGTTGGTTTACAGTGTGGGCTCTGATCCAGGTACATAGAGATTGTGCCCAGAGCAGTCACCCCAAACCTTCTGTTGAAATTCATTTCAAGAAAGCGTGTCCACTCTGGTCAAAATGTGCCATAGGCTGTGCACCCAGAAACAAAGTCACCCAGCTGAAAAGGTGTAATACCCTGGACCAATTCCTTTTGTCGCAAGAACTGAGAATGTGCTCATGAATACATGCAACTTCTCACAAGGGCAAGTAAGCCATGTTGTGAGGCCAACTAAATTTTAAATTTGTTTTTAGTGTAATTCTAGGCATATACTCAGAATTGTTGAAATAGGTGCTGCTTAATCACAGAATCCTGGATTTTACAAGCATTGACTGTTTGGTTGAATACAGTTCATAAATTTGGATGCTGCCAACAATCCAGATGCTCTAACAGTATACCATGTTACTAGTTTCTGTGGTAGACCAAATGACAGTTTTGGCTAGACAGCAGCATCCTTAGAATACGAGTTGTTGCATAGTAGTGAGTGAAACACCTGTTGGTCAGTTTTAAGATATCTTGTCCTAATTTAAAGTAGACTGGGTACCTTTTTAGGAAAAAGTGCATTGGCTGTAGGCTTGTATGACTTTTTGCAGAGTGATACTCAACTCAAATTTGATCTGAAAGGAGGTGCACATAATCCTGCAAAATACTTTTGATACTAATGACTCAGGCACTGTTGATGGGTTGCTAATAAGGCCAAGCTTATAGTGCACGGACTGAGGACTATTGTGATAGTGATCCTACCTCTGGGTCAGAAGGCCTAGGTTTAAATCCCATGTGCTCCAGAGGTGCTTACGACATCTGAATAGGTTAATTGTAAATGAGCTATGGTGTGTGGACCTGTAAGAATCCCAATACATATTGACCAATGTAAGTAAGCTTGCAGTCGACAATTATAGAGAACTTATTAGAGGATTTCTCAGCTAGTGCATCAAATGAAAAGAGTTTGCTGGAATATTCTTCAAAAGTGCATTAGTAAGTAAGATCCTAATGTCTGCAAGGAAATCTTTCTGTAGCTGCAGATTCTAATATAGTACATGAATTATCTATGTACAGAAATACGCAAGGATTAGGTGATGAGGCTTCACCTACACAGGAGAATTATTCTTGGATTTTTCTGTTAAACATTCTGAGTAACTGTCAAGGTGGGTAATTTGGAACTGTTCAAAGTCTTTGACCTCTACCTTAGAATCAGTAACTTGTGACTCTTTGAGAGTTCTTGTAAGTTCAAACTTCCTGGGCATGTCCCACAAAGACCGTGCATCATTACTTCCAAGGGGCCCCAAACTATCTGGAGACCAGAAGATTAATGTATGTTGCTGACTAGGAAACTCGTTTCATTTTGTGAAATTAGTCATTGTGCTTTGTATCATGGTAAAGAAAGCAACAAAAATTGCACCAATAACTATTTAATTAACTAAGTGTTAACTCATTAACTTGTGAAGTTAGTCATTTTGGCAGGAACAATAAACACATTATTACTTAAATGGAGAATGATTGCGGAATTCAGCAGTGCGGAGGGATTTTGGTATTCCAGTGTACAAATCATTTTTAAAAAATACACTTGCAGCACAGATTCAGACACTAAAAGTTAGGAGCAATTCAACACATCAGGCCTGAAGACTAATGGAATGCTATCCTTTATTACAAGAAGAATTGAACAGAAAAGCAAGAATGTTATGGTTCAGTTGTACAAAGCATTGATGAGGGTCCATCTCTGATACCATGTTTAGTTTTGGGCTCTTCGTACAATACATAGGAGGCAGTTGAGAGATTTGAAAGATTGATATCTGGATTGCTCTATGAGGATAGCTTGAACAGGCTGATTTTGTTTCCACTGGCATTTCAAAGAATGAGAGTTAATTTAATTGAGTATAAAATTCTGAATGGTCTTGCTAGGTGGACACGGACAGGACCTTTGCTCTGTGGGTCAGTTCAGACCAAAGAAGGCACAGTTTAAAAATTAGGAATCACTTGGAATATTTTTGAGAGTTTTACAGCATTGGAATTCTGCCTCAGAAGGCAGCAAACATTTGTATGGTTTTAAGACAAAGGTAGGTAAATTCTTGTTAGGTAGGTAACAAGGAGCTATAGGAGATGGGTGGGAATTTAGAATTTGAAATGCAAACAGATCTGCCATGATCATCATAAATGGCCTCAAGAAGAATGCTATTTCGTATGTTTGTGTTATTGCTGGCTTTCAAGTTTATTCTTTAGAATGGGAACAATTGCAGTTTGATTGCCCAGACTTTGCAAACAGTATCTGCAAATGCAGTTGCACATTTTGCATTTGACATGTACACCAGAATTCTTTTTTTAAAAAAACACTCCCAGCTTTAAAGAAAACTACACTTTTGCATGAACATGAGATTCCTGTGATTAGACTAAATGTTGAGCCCAGTAGCATGACTGAGTTCTAAGTGACAATAGTGATTGTTGTAGTGTTAATTAAGCAAATTAACGATTACCATTGATTTTAATGGGATGTAGCCTATTATTATTAATTGTTTTGATGGCAAAGTGGTGCAGAAGAAATTATGATGTGGCATATGATTTTCTGAGACTTCTGCAGCATAAACAGGTGCTTTTGACTTGGGTGTACCATTACTAATATACTGACATTGCTATAACATCTAACATTACTATAATTCTCAAGGAAATTCTACGTCCGAGTGTCTTTTCTTACCATGTGTAAATACTTGGATGTGTAGACTGGGTGTTGTGTAACCAGAGAGGATTAATTAGCAGCATTGTGGTGAAAGATCCTTTAGTGAAGAATGACCATAATATCGTAGAATTCTTCATTAAGATGGTGAGTGACACAATTAAATCTGAAATTAGGGTCTTGAACTTAAAGAAAGCTAACTTTGATATGAGGCATGCATTGGCTAGGAAAAATTGGCCAAGGATACTTAAGGAGTTGACGTTGGATAAGCAATGGTAGACATTTGAAGAACATGGGGCTGAACGTCAACAATTGTACATCCCTGTCTGGTGTAAGAGTAAGACAGAAGGTGGCTCAACCATGGCTAACAAAGGAAATCAGGAACGGTGTTAAAGCCAAAAAGGAGGTATATAGATTGGCCAGGAAATGCAGCAAACCTGAGGACTGGGGGAAATTTACAATTCAGCAGAACAGGACAAAGGGTTTAATTCAGAAGGGGAAAATAGAATATGAAAATAAGCTTGCAGAAAACATAAAAATTAACTGTAAAAGCTTCTATAGATATGTGAAGAGAAAAAGACTGGTAAAGACAAACATAGGTGCCTTGCAGTTAGAATCAGGTGAATTCATAATGGATAGCAAAGAGATGGCAGACTAGTTGAACAAATACTTTGGATCTGCCTTCACTAAGGAGGGCACAAGTAATGCTAGGAGACAAACAGTCAAGCACGAAGGAGAAATGAAGAAAATCCTTTTTGGTCAAGAAATGGTATTGGGGATATTGATGGATTTAAAACCTGATAAGACCCCAGGAGTTTGTTCTGCATCCCAGAGTACTTAAGGAAGCAACCCTAGAAATAGAGGATGCTTTAGTGATCACTTTGCCAGCGTTCTGTACAATGTGGAAGAGTTCCAATGGACTGGAGTTAGCTAATGTAACTCCACTCTTTAAAAAAGGAGGGAGAAAGAAAACGGGAAATTAAGGGCCGATCAGCCTGGCATCGGTGTTGGGCAAAATGCTGGCCTCAATTCTTAAGCATGTAATAACTGAACATTTTGAAAGTGGTGACATAATTGATCCTAGACAGCACAGATTCGCTGAAGGGAAATCATATTTGACCAGTCTTCTGGAATTTTTTGAGGATGTAACCAGTTGAGTAGTCAGTGGTGAATCAGTAGATGTTGTGTACCCAAGGAATCAATTCATAATTTACTTTAATACGTGTACTATATTTGTATCTGATGTGGTGATTCTTTTCACCAATCTGTCTTGCACTCTGCCCTGGTTCAGTAGTTACTGCATGTCCAGTGAACAAGATAGTATTAGATTACCTACATATTGTGGTTCTGTTCGCCGAGCTGGAAGTTTTTGCTGCAAACGTTTCGTTCCCTGGCTAGGGAACATCATCAGTGCTATTGGAGCCTCCTGTGAAGCGCTGCTTTGATGTTTCTTCCGGTATTTATAGTGGTTTGTTCTTGCCGCTTCCGGGTGTCAGTTTCAGCTGTAGTGGTTTGTATATGGTGTCCAGGTCCATGTGTCTGTTAATGGAGTTTGTGGATGAATGCCATGCCTCTAGGAATTCCCTGGCTGTTCTCTGTCTGGCTTGTCCTATGATGGTAGTGTTTTCCCAGTCAAATTCATGTTCCTGGTTGTCTGAGTGTATGGCTACTAGGGATAGCTGGTCGTGTCGTTTTGTGGCTAGCTGATGTTCATGGATGCGGATTGTTAGCTGTCTTCCTGTTTGTCCTATATAGTGTTTTGTGCAGTCCTTGCATGGTATTTTGTAAACTACGTTAGTTTGGCTCGTGCTGGCTATTGGGTCCATTGTCCTAGTGAGTTGTTGGAAGTTGGCTTGTGTGCTGTTATGATTCCTAAGGGTCGCAGTAGTCTGGCTGTCAGTTCTGAGACGCTCCTGACGTATGGTAGTATGGCTAGTCCTTTTGGTTGTGGCATGTCCTCGTTCCGTGGTCTATCTCTTAGGCATCTGGTGATAAAGTTGCGTGGGTATCCATTTTTGGCGAATACCTTGTATAGGTGTTCCTCTTCCTCTTTTTGCAGTTCTGGTGTACTGCAGTGTGTTGTGGCTCTTTTGAATAGTGTCCTGATGCAGCTTCGTTTGTGTGTGTTGGGGTGGTTACTTTCATAGTTTAGGACTTGGTCCGTGTGTGTTGGTTTCCTGTGTACCCTTGTGGTGAATTCTCCGTTGGGTGTTCTCTCTACTAACACGTCTAGGAATGGGAGTTGGCTATCCTTTTCCTCTTCTCTCGTGAATTGTATTCCTGTGAGTGTGGTGTTGATGATTCGGTGTGTTTTTTCTATTTCTGTGTTTTTGATGATTACAAAGGTGTCATCGATGTATCTGATCCAGAGTTTGGGTTGGATTTGTGGTAGGGCTGTATGTTCTAACCTTTGCATAACTGCCTCTGCTATGAGTCCCGAGATTGGTGATCCCATGGGTGTTCCGTTGATTTGTTCGTATATCTGATTGTTGAATGTAAAGTGTGTGGTGAGGCACAAGTCCAGTAGTTTAAGTATGCCATCCTTGTTGATAGGTTCTGCCTCCTGTGTTCTGTTATGTATGTCCAGTAGGTTGGCTATTGATTCTCTGGCTAGGGTTTTGTCAATTGATGTGAACAGTGCCGTCACGTCGAATGATACCATGGTTTCTTCTTTGTCTATGTGTGTATTCCTGATGATGTCCAAGAATTCCTGTGTTGATTGTATGGAGTGTTTGGATCCGCTGACTAGGTGTTTCAGTTTTTGTTGTAGTTCTTTGGCCAGTTTGTATGCTGGTGTCCCTGGTAGTGATACTATGGAACGAGGACATGCCACAACCAAAAGGACTAGCCACACTACCATACATCAGGAGTGTCTCAGAACTGACAGCCAGACTACTGCGACCCTTAGGAATCATAACAGCACACAAGCCAACTTCCACACTCAGACAACTCACTAGAACAAAGGACCCAATAGCCAGCACGAGCCAAACTAACGTAGTTTACAAAATACCATGCAAGGACTGCACAAAACACTAGGACAAACAGGAAGACAGCTAACAATCCGCATCCATGAACATCAGCTAGCCACAAAACGACACGACCAGCTATCCCTAGTAGCCATACACTCAGACAACCAGGAACATGAATTTGACTGGGAAAACACTACCATCATAGGACAAGCCAGACAGAGAACAGCCAGGGAATTCCTAGAGGCATGGCATTCATCCACAAACTCCATTAACAGACACATGGACCTGGACCCCATATACAAACCATTACAGCTGAAACTGACACCCGGAAGCGGCAAGAACATCCATCAACAGACGCAGCGACCTGGACCCCACATACAAACTACTACAGCTGAAACTGACACCCGGAAGCGGCAAGAACAAACCACTATAAATACCGGAAGAAATATCAAAGCAGCGCTTCACAGGAGGCTCCAATAGCACTGATGATGTTCCCTAGCCAGGGAACGAAACGTTTGCAGCAAAAACTTCCAGCTCGGCGAACAGAACCACAACAATGGACACCCGAGCTACAAATATTCAACCAGACTTTAGATTACCTACAAAATCTTGATAAATGGAAAAGATTAATTTTAGCTTTCATTCGAATTAAAACCTCTTGTCTAAAAATTATTATACTAATGGATTATTTTGAAGTTAGTAATGTGATTAGTAATATGTTGGTCTCAAATTTTAAACTTTAAGGTATTATTAGAAATGATTTATAGGCTTGCATTTTTTGTTCATGCATATTACAATTTGCCTACTCTTAATTGACTAATTTCTTGGCTGAAGAGTGGGAGAATGTCCAGGTTCTAATCCTATCAGTTTTATTCAAATTTATTACCAATTTATAGATTACACTCTTTCTCCCAATTGTTGGGGTTTACTTTGCACCAGTGATGACAAGACCTAATATTCACCAAGAAGGATGCTTACTCTTTTTGATGTTAAATCATTGGCATTTTGCAGCATCAAACTGCTTTGTGACCTTTCTTCCGTTGCATATTGAAAACCTTGTTTTATGAATAAAATGTGGTCAATTTATTATTTAAATGCTGTTGAGTAACCACCTCTAATGCTGTCCTTCCTTAGATATACACCAGTTGCAAATGGATCTTGATGGAAAAAGATTTGAACTGTACATTTTAAGTAAATTCCTACTTCATCCCATCTTAAAGGATTTCCAATTTTGATTTTATGTTTAGTTTCTCAGCATTATTGGTATTTAACTAAAACAAATTAATTTTTTGTGCTCATTCAATGTTCTTAATGCAGCAGCAACATACATCAGTCATTTTCCTGTGTGTAACTTTCAATGCAAACTGCCTGTCATTTGTCTGGGTAACATAAATAATCCATTGGTAAAATCTTTACATTCCAAAATGATTACAGCCAAACAAAATGCAATGTATCATTTGTAATTTCAAGTAATTGAGATAGCACTGGTTGGTGGAAATTAAGCTATGTTTTACTTCCTAGAGCAGTTACTGCATTCTAGTCATTTGAGAAGTTTTGTTATTTTTCATGTCTTTGTTAATGTTGCAGGTATTGGAATGGATACATGTGTTATTCCCTTAAGACATGGCGGACTGTCTCTGGTTCAAACAACAGATTATTTTTATCCCATTGTTGATGATCCTTACATGATGGTGAGAAACTTTTAATACATTTGTATATATCGGGTAATACTAAAAGGGTTTACAAATATTAGACAAAACGCAAGCATTTACTATCCAAACCTACTGATTCATGTATGTACATGATAGAAAATTTGTCATATGTCAGCAGAAAGTATTGAAACTTAAAACCCCCATATGTATTTAGCTCTTATACTTTAATCTTTGACTTTTACTAGCACCCTGTTGATGGTTCTGTGAACTATGAATAAATTAGGTTTTAAAAGAAAATTTCTAACCAGTGTTCCTTATAATCAAATGTACCAAGTTTAACTGTAGCTGTTAAGTACTCTGTATTGTACATATCATTTTACCTGTGGTAGCTCGACATGCTATTCTGGTCACCCATTTGAGTTTTACCCTTCATTTGATGATTAAGGATGATGATAATTAGAAAATTTGCCGCATGTTTGTTGGTCTCTTGAAGGTTGATTTTTATTTTGCACCTCCGCCCCTTGAAAATATAATTGTCTTGCCTAATTTGGTGAATTCTGAAGAGTTGCTTAAAATGATGTATGTTGTGTTCTGGGATAAATCCCTAACAATTTTTTCACAAGTATATTGTAGATCAATTATGCAGTACTGTTGCTTCCATATTTGAGATAGGCAATGTTTCTCTATTATCCACGTTGTCAGAATGGAAGCTGTGAGAATATAATAGAGGTACATAAAATAAAATGCTAAAAAAGTTGTGAAGTTAATTGTAAGAACTTTATTTTAGCAACTAAAAATCACTACTGTACTCAAAAATCCAATCTGATAGCAATGCTAAAGGAGATTCCTTAGATTTTGTTTCAATTAGAAAATGTGGCCACAGAAATCAGAAAAGGTGCAGTGGTTTGCACCTTCTCAAAGCTGATTAGGGATGGACAGTTGCATTTCAGGCCTTCTACTGAATGTCCACCCAGAGTACCTTTCGGTAGGAAGTTCAAGTATTTTGACCCAACAACAAGGACGCACAGTTATTTAAATCAAGGTAATGTGTGATCTGGAGGTGTTGTTGTTCTTGTCCTTGTAAGTGGTAGAAGTCACAGTTTTGATAAGTGCTGTTGAAGGAATCAGTATGACTAGTTGAAGCGCATTTTATAGGTGCTACATACTTCAGATACTTCATAGTTACTCAGCGTGAACGGAGCAAATATTTAAGTTGATGGATGGGTACCATCAGACAAGCCACTTTTTCCTGAATTGTGTTTGGACAGAGTATCTGGAAGGTGAATTTATTCATTAAAGCCAACCTTTTATGATAAACATAGATTTAATATTGGCCAAAAAAACTTCACTGTTCCCTTTGCCTACTTTATCTTTAAGAATCAAAATTTGTTTGCATTCCTGTTAAAGGTATATTGACTAAAATAATGTAGGTTAACAAATATGTTTATTAAGAAATGTGACAATATTGTTAGACACCTAAAATTTTTTTTGAAATTAATTTTAAGGTACTGATGAAGTAAGCTTGACAATGACATTTGTCTTTTCTGGTGTAAAATTTAACTGTGCAAAAATTACATTATGATAACTAGGAATGCGTTGGCAGTAGCTGAAAACTTTTGAGTTATTGTGGAATTTTTAAACATCAGGGTTCAAGTGAAACCACCTGTTTCTGTTCAACTTCTATGATTTTATTGAGTTGTATTACATTCAATAAATTCAATAAATTATTGATTGATTGACTCAACACATTATTAACTCCAAAGGAAGTTCCCAAAAGGCTTCTTTCAGAGTTGACTGTAGTATATGATCATACAATTTCTATTCTTTCTCATAACTGAGACTTCTGACTTCGGGATTATTACTAAAATTCTTTTCAGCACTGTTTTCCAGTAAAGCGTCTTTTTGTCACTGACAAAACTAGGAACACAATTTTGTTTTACCTGCACTTTTTTTTTTGCTTTGGTTATATAGTTCAGCATTCTACTAGCTTTGGGATTGCTGTTTTGGTTGAATATAATGTATATACCAAAGTCCTGAATTTCTCTTCAGCTATTTCAAAAGAGTTCATACTATATTTGTCCCACTTTTCTGTTGTGTATAGTGTTTTACACTTGTCCACAAATATTTTTTCATTTTGCTATTTCTGAGCTCCTTCAATTCTAAGTTCCCTCTAGTTAAGCATCTTTTGAAAAATGTATGCAGGTTTCATCTGTTTTGAATCCAAAGCATTGCAAATTTGAAGCACAGTTCCACAGTCACCCTCCCTTGACTCCGATATCTTTATTTTAAGAAACATCTATTGGCCACCTGTTTCTAATGTATATCCTAGATCCCACAAGCTTGGAACTTAATCAGTAGTCTTTCATATTGAACTTTGTTAAATATGTTTGCATAATCTAGGTGCGCTGTGGTAAGGCTCTCCATAGGTCTGTTGCTTTAGAGTAATTTAGAAAATAGTTAGGCAGAATCTCGAGCAGAATCTTATAGGGATTGGACAACATGGTCAGTGGTGAGAAATCTGGCAGAATTGCATGAGACATCCGGTGAGATCTTACTCCATTGGGGGCAAGTAGCTGCAATTCCATCAAAGTTCTGGACATCAAGATGAGCTTCCTGCTAGGCAGATGCTTTATAGGGGAAGTGTCGATGGTCAGCATGATGTGGAGATGCTGGGATTGGACTGGGGTTGACAAAGTTTAAAAATCGCCACATTCAGGTTTAGTCCAAAGGTTTATTTTGAAGTACTTGCTTTCAGAGCACTGCTCTTTCATCAGTGGGAAGGGATAAGACACAATTTATAGGAAAAGATCAGTGTCATGCAATTAAAATGATATATTGAACAAACCAAGATCGCTGTTAAGTCTTTCATCTTTACATTATTTCTATACATTAATATGTAAATTTGAGAACTTCTTTTAAGGCACGTTCACAAGATACCTTAAGGTGACATTGCAGCTCAAACATTGTATTAAAGGTATGAGTTTAGAGTCTGTCTGTATCTTAATCTTGACTCTGGCTGATTCGATTTCCAAAGTAGGAATTTATAAAATGTTGTATGGATTGACTGCCTGCAGATTGAGAGATTTTTGAGCAGAAATAGAATGTATCTGCGAACGTAAATTCACCCCATAGATTTACGTGTGTGTGTGTGTGTGTGTGTGGTGGGGGGGGGTGAATATAATGCTGAACTCATTGATCGCAAGATACCATAATGATCTCCACAGGAGACAGACACGTGATGCAACCGATAGGGTACCCTTCTTTGTCCAGCACTTCCCATGAATGGAAAAACTACACCATGTTCTTCACAGCCTGCAGCACATGATTGATGAGGATGAGCATCTTGCCAAGACCATCCCTACACCTCCATTTCTCACGTTTGAACAACTGCCAAATTTTAAACAGACCCTTATTTGCACCAAACTGGCCAGGCTTCAGGACATTATTGACCACAACATCATACAACCCTGTTAAGGCAATCCCTACAAGACGTGCCAGCGTTGACACGGATACCACCGTTACACTTGGGAAAACCGTTCACCATGTATGTGGCAGGTACTAATGTGACTTGGTCAATGTTGTCTATCTCATACACTGCAGGTAAGGATGCCCTGAGGCATGGTACATTAGTGAGACCGAGCAGATGCTACAACAGTGGATGAATGGACACTGTGTAACAATTGCCAGACATGGATGCTCCCTCCCAGTTAGGGAACGTTTCAACGGTCAGGGACATTTGAACTCTGATCTTTCAGTGACCATCCTCCAAGGCAGTCTTCGTGATATGCAACAAAGCAGAGTGGCCAAGCAGAGACTGATAGCCAGGTTCGGTACCCATGAGGATGGCCTCAACCGAGACATTGAGTTCATGTCACTCTATAGGTGACCCATTACACAATACATTGTCACACAAGTGCACACGCACACACTCTTAGATAATCACGCACTCCTGCACACCCCCTCTCGTACACACACGCTCTCTCTGACATGCACACATACCTTACACACTCATCTACCTCACAAATCCTCTTTCACACTGGTACTCCGTCTCTCACACAGGCACACTCTACCAAACACACACATGTCAACACACAGTTGGTCTCTCTCTCGCACTCCTTCCCATCCCTGCGCACATGCATATATAATTCTGTGGAGTGAATTTGTATTTGCAGATATATGCTAGTTTTGCTCAAAAACCGCAAAACCTGCAGGCAACCAATCTATATAACATTTTAAAAAATTCCTACTTTGGAAATAAAACCAGTCTGACTCAAGATTGGGATACAGACAGACTTTAACCTCACTCCCTTAATACGTTGCCTGAGCTGAAATATTACCTTTTTGTTGAAATAAATTATCTCGTGAGATAAAAGAAGTTCTTGGATTTATGTATTAATGAATCGATTCCTGCAGCCTATTTTAAAAGCTGAATGATTTAACAATAATGTAGGTTTGTTCAATATCTCATTTTAATTGCATGACACAACACATGATGTTTTGCTATAAATTGTGTCTTATGATCCTGCTCCACAAGTTACCTGATGAAGGAGCAGCACTCTGAAAGCTAGTACTACCAAATAAACCTGTTGGACTATAACTTGGTGTTGAGACTTTTAACTTTATAGGGGAAGTACAGTTTGCCTCATTAACACGAGGCTTCCTATCCTTCCACCAGTCTTGACGGAACTGGATGCTGAGAATACTCCATATTAAAGGCAGAGTGGGTAAAAAGCCCAACGGCGTGGAAAGTGGCCATTTGGTTCATTGAATCTGCATTGACGCTCTTGAAGAGCTTTCCAGCTGGACCCCACCCCGTCCCCATAACCCACATTTACTGTGGGTGTTCCACCTAACCTACACATCTCTGGACACTACAGGGCAATTTTGCGTAGCCAGTCCACCTAATCTGCACATGTTTGGGCTTTTGGAGGAAACCAGAACACCCAGAAGAAACCCACACAGACACAAGCATGTGCAAACTCCACACATACAGTCACCCCAATTGAACCTGGGCCCCTTACTCTGCAAGGCAGCAGTGCTAACCACTGACCTACCATGCTGCCCTGGCAACTCTGCCATTCTTCTCCAGACTATCATCTTGGATGTCCAATAGTACCAATTCTGGGCAAACTTCAGGGCACTGACTTGATCGTAGCTGTCAGCAGTCCTCCATCAAGTAGAGGGCGATGGCCTTTGGTCAAGGGTCCCAGCACAGTATGTCAAGGACAGACTCCACTATAGGTCCAGATGCTTGTGCAGTGCCAGTTGACCATCAGGTAGTCAGGTTCCTTTTTTCATAGGAGATGAAGGGCCAAATGTCAGACAGCCCAGCACATAGCTTGGCCTTTTCTGCTGTGTCATGCACAGTTTCTCTGAGATTGAGAAAGAATTTATTGAGGTGAAAATGGGTAGCACAGCTGTTAATGCTGGTGGGGGAAATGTGGTGAAGCCTTTGAGTAAGTGAGTAGACCTTGCAGAGGCCATTCGGGCTTATGAGGATGGGGTGTAGGGTTGCTGAGAGCAAGTGAGGGAAAATGCTTGTCAGCTACAACAAATGGTAGAATCAAGCTAATATCGGACGCCAGGTGTGCCTAAGACAGGATGGATACTTAAAGAGAAAGTGAGGACTGCAGATGCTGGAGATCAGAGCTGAAAATGTGTTGCTGGAAAAGCGCAGCAGGTCAGGCAGCATCCAAGGAGCAGGAGAATCGATGTTTCGAGCATGAGCCCTTCTTCAGGAATCAATTGATTCCTGAAGAAGGGCTCATGCTCGAAACATCGATTCTCCTGCTCCTTGGATGCTGCTTGACCAGCTGCACTTTTCCAGCAACACATTTTCAGCTCTGGATATTTAAAGAGCCAGTTTGAGAAAGCTTGCTTGGTTGTGTATTCACAAGGCCTCCCATGAAACACGACTAAATCGGCACAGCCAACAAAATAAGGTTTAGCCCTTTGATTCTGAATCTATTCTGACTCACGTTCCTTCAATTTGATTGTAATGCCTAGTTCTTTATTTTACCTAAAACTGAAGACCAGTTGATCTGTAGTAATTCATGACTTTCACTATGGGTTTCTTGTTAGCAAACTATGCGACTAACCTTTTTTATGAAGTTAATTTCCTCCTTGCATGCTGAGTGTCACAACAGACATTAATCATGTGATTATAATGTGCATTGAAAGCATCTTCTCATGACTTTATTATAAATCCAGTATAACTATTAATACAAGCACACATCTAAAATGTGTTAGCAAAATTGCATAACCTGTTTAACTTAAATAAGGTAACTTTTAATGAATGCTTAAATTGTTTAATAAATGACAAAAATAATAATCTGTGGTGGTTAATGCAGTTCCTGCTCTTCACTACTTCCTGTCCAGGAATTAGAATGAATTGTCCTTCAGTAAAGTCAGAATCATAGAATCCCTGCTGTAGAAACAGGCCCTTTGGCCCAGCAAGAACCTCCGAAGACCAACTCATCCAGACCCATTTCCCCTACCCTATTAATCTAATTTACCCTGACTAATGCACCTAATGTACACATCCCTGAACACTATGGGCAATTTAGCATGGTCAGTTCACCTAATCTGCACATCTTTTGAATTGAAACTGGAGCACCTGGAGGTAGCCCACGCAGACACGGGAAGAATGTGCAAATTTCACACAGACAGTCGCCCGAGGTTGGAATCGAACCGGGTCCCTCGCGCTGTGGGGCTGCAGTGCTAATCACTGAGCCACTGTGCTGCCATTATGATATTTGAAGATATCTGACCAGGCTTCTGAAGTCCTGTGATAGCTAAAGCATTTCTCAAGCACAAATGTTCTTGTGGGCATTATTCAGTGTCCGTGCTCTGGTGACTGGAAGTACTTGTGAACTATATCAGCAAATAGGCACCCTTTGACATGACTGGTTGTGGTAAAGATGAAAGAAAGTGATGCCAGGGAGCCAGGCACAAACATGTTTGATGTAATAATACCAAAGCTTGCCAACAAAACACAGGTTTATCAAATGTTGTCTCTTTCTACTGAGGGATGTTAGACAAGAGATGGATTTTAAGGTGAGAGGAGAAAGATTTAAAACGGACCTGAGGGACATATTTTTCAAACAGAGAATGGTTCATGTGTGGAATGAACTGCCAGAGGAAGTGGTGGATGCAGGTACAGTTGCAGCATTAAAAACATTTCAATGTGTGCATGAATGGGAAGGGTTTAGAGGCATATGGACAAAGTGCAGGCAGGTGTGAATAGTTTGGGTTGGGGAATTTGATTGGCATGGACAAGTTGGACCAAAGGGTCTGTTTCCGTGCTGTATGACTCTATAATGATATTGTGTACCAGTGGCACTTTGGACTCTCGGAAAATTTACAGTTCAGGCTGAGACGGTCATTTAGCCAAAACCAACTGCTCTTTTGCACCTTGTTGTGAGTTGCATGTTTCTTCTGTATAAAGAGCCGCAATCACTTTCCTGCTATACACAGTGTGCAGTAACCTGTGAGATATTGTCTGCAGCAGCCTGGAACGACCGCATGATTTAAAAGTTATAAGCCATTATGATCTTGGCAACTACAGACGGTGCTGTCCATGCCCTGTTTTGTGATTTTGCTGGCATTTCACAGTGCATTTGTGGTTTGCAAAGTGCAGCCTGAACACCACCTGTGAATAAAGTCTCCAATGTAGTACTGTCTCCTCTTTTTCTGTGCACTAGAACACCATTAACATAAAGCAAGTTAGTAAATTTATATCTACATGAATTTTAATTTGGATCGACATGCTCTAGATTTTACTATAATTTATAATTTTTGCTTTGTAACCTTTTTAGATAAAGTGTTTTTGTATTGGAGTTTTCCTTTTGAAGAATCGCTTAGATGGTAAATAATATGAAATCAATATTCTGATTCTTGTTTTCACTCCTCCCTTCAATTTTTACAGGGTCGAATTGCTTGTGCCAATGTTCTAAGTGATCTTTATGCCATGGGTGTTACAGAGTGTGACAATATGTTGATGTTGCTTGGAGTCAGCAATAAAATGACAGATAAGGTAAGCTACAATATTAACAAAGACAGCTAAATAATGCTCGTAGCATATTAAAGTTTCCAAAGTGTAATCTTTCTTTAAAGGCAATGGTCAATTAACCAAAGGAACAGTAGAAATGTGAAGTAAAAAGAACTAGGTGTTAAATTGTAAACAAAAGCACTGGAAGTGTATAGCATCTATAGAATAAACACATAATCAGCATTCCAATTCATACACTTAAGAGTCATAGAATGATATAACATGGAAACAGACCCTTCAGTCCAACCAGTCCATGTCAACCATATTCCCAAACTAAACTAGTCCCACCTACCTGTGCTTGGCCCATATTCCTCGAAACATGTTTTATTCATGTATTTATCCAAATGTCTGACATGTTGTAACTGTACACACATCCACCATGTCTGCTGGAAGTTCATTCACACATCAACCATGCTCTGTAAAAAGTTGCCCCAATGTCTTTTTTAAATCTTTCTCCTCTCACCTTAAAAATATGCCCCGGAGTCTTGAAATCCTCCACCCTGGGGAAAAGGCACCTGCCATTCTCCACTTACCTTTTTATTTTGAAAGAAAAATACAAGTCCAAAAGATACTTGAGACTTGGATGTGTTCTCTTTGGAAAGAAGGAGGCTAAGAGGAGATTTGATGGAGACATACAAGATGATTAGAAGATTAGATTGGGGAAACGGTGAAAGTCTTTTTCCTAGGATGATGACGTTTGCTTGTATAAGGGGGCATAACTACAAATTGAGGGGTCATAGAGTTAAGACAGATGTCAGAGACAGGTTCTTTACTCAGTGTGGTAAGGGCGTGGAATGCCCTACCTGCCAATTTAATTAACTCAGCAACATTAGGGAGATTTAAACAATCCTTGGATAAGCACATGGATGATGATGATGGGATAGTGTAGGGGGACGAGCTGAGAATAGTTTATAGGTAGGCGCAACATCGAGGGCCGAATGGCGCGTTCTGTGCTTTATTGTTCTATGTTCTGTACTACTTGCTGACTGACTTGCTGTGAGCAGTTTGGTACTCACAGCTGCTTTAATCAGTGTTTTGCTGAGTACAGTTAAAATAGTCTTCTCAGGCTCCAGGACAACATAACATTTATCTTAGAGTACAGATGGAACCAGAGTCATTGTCTCCAGGCTGTAGCTGTCAATTCACAGTGCTTGAGTACTTTGACATTAGTGCTGTCCTGGTGAGTGTTTTTTATGTAACTAGAGTCAGAGTCGCAGAGATGTACAGCATGGAAACAGACCCTTCGGTCCAACCATACATCCCAACCCAACCTAGTCCACCTGCCAGCACCTGGCACATATCCCTCCAAACCCTTCCAATTCATATACCCATCCAAATGTTTCTTAAATGCCACTTCCTCTGGTAGCTCATTCCATACACATACCACCCTCTGTGTGAAAACGTTGCCCCTTAGGTTCCTTTTTTTTAATGTATATCTTTCCCCTCTCGCCCTAAACCTATGCCGTCTAGTTCTGGACTCTGACCCCAGGGAAAAGACTTTGTCTATTTACCCTATCCATGCCCCTCATAACTTTGTAAACTTCTATAAGGGACGCTCCAGGGAGAAAACACCAGCCTGTTCAGCATCTCCCCATAGCTGAAATCGTCCAACCTGGGCAACATCCTTGTAAATCTTTTTTGAACCCTTTCAAGTTTCACAACATCTTCCTATTGGAAAGGAGACCACAATCGCACGCAGTATTCCAACAGTGACCGAATTAATGTCCTGTACAGCCGCAACAAGACGTCCCAACGCCTGTTCTCAATATTCTGACCAGTAAAAGAAAGCATACCAAACGCCGCCTTCAGTATCCTACCTACCTGCGACTTCACTTTCAAAGAGCTATGAACCTGCACTCCAAGGTCTCTTTGTTCAGCAACACTCCCTAGGACCTTACCATTAAGTGTATAAGTCCTGTTAAGATTTGCTTTCCCAAAATGCAGCATCTGACATTTATCTGAATTAAACACCATCTGCCACTTCTCAGCCCATTGGCCCATCTGGTCAAGATCCTGTTGTAATCTGAGATAACCTTCTTCACTGTCCACTGCACCTCCAATTTTGGTGTCATCCGCAAACTTAATAACTGTACCTCTTATGCTTGCATCCAAACCATTTATGTAAATGACAAAAAGTAGAGGACCCAGCACCGATCTTTGTGGCACTCCATTGGTCACAGGCCTCCAGTCTGAAAAACAATCCTCCATGACCACCCTCGGTCTTATACCTTTAAGCTAATTCTGTATCCAAATAGCTAGTTCTCCCTGCATTCTATGAGATCTAACCTTGCTAATCAGTCTCCCATGGGAACCTTGTCGAATGCCTTACTGAAGTCCATATAGACCACATTTACCGCTCTGCCCTCATCAATCCTCTTACTTCAAAAAATTCAATCAAGTTTGAGAGACATGATTGCCCATGCACAAAGCCATGTTGACTATCCCTAATCAGTCCTTGCCTTTCCAAATACATGTACATCCTGTCCCTCAGGATTTCCTCCAACAACTTGCCCACCACTGAGGTCAGGCTCACTGATCTATAGTTCCCTGGCTTGTCCTTACCAGCCTTCTTGAAACAGTGGCACCACGTTAGCTAACCTGCAGTGTTCCGGCACCTGCACCTCACCTGTGACTATCACTGATATAAATATCTCAGCGAGAGCCCCAGCAATCATTTCTCTAGCTTCCTGCAGAGTTCTAGGGTATACCTGATCAGGTCCTGGGGATTTATCCATCTTTTAACCGTTTCAAGACATCCAGCACGTCCTCCTCTGTAATATGGACATTTTGCAAGGTGTCACCATCTATTTCACTACTTTCTATATCTTTCATATCCTTTTCCACAGGAAAGTACTGATACAAAATATTCATTTTGTATCTCCCACATTTTCTGTGGCTCCACCACAAAGGCTGCCTTGCTGATCTTTGAGGGGACCTATTCTCTGCCTGATTACCCTTTTGTCCTTAATGTATTTGTAAAAACTCTTTGGATTCTCCTTTAATTCTATTTGTCAACGCTGTCTCATGTCCCCTTTTTGCCCTCCTGATTTCCCTATTAAGTATACTCCTATTGCTTTTATACTTTTCTAAGGATTCACTCGATCTATCCTGTCTATACCTGACATATGCTTCCTTCTTTTTCTTTAACCAAACCCTCAATTTCTTTAGTCATCCAGCATTCCCTCTACCTAACAGCATTTCCTTTCACCCTAACAGGAATATACTTTCTTTGGATTCTTGTTAGCTCATTTCTGAAGGCTTCCCATTTTCCAACCGTCCCTTTACCTGCGGACATCTGCCCCCAATCGGCTTTCAAAAGTTCTTGCCTAATACCATCAAAATTGGTCTTTCTCCAATTTAGAACTTCAACTTTTAGATCTGGTCTATCCTTTTCCATCACTATTTTAAATCCAATAGAGTTATGGTCGCTGGCCACTAAGTGCTCCCCAGTCACCTGCCCTGCCTTATTTCCCAAGAGTAGATCAAGTTTTACACCTACTCTAGTAGGTACATCCACATACTGAATCAGAAAATTTTCTTGTACACACTTAACAATTTCCTCTCCATCTAAACCCTTAACACTATGACAGTCCCAGTCTATGTTTGGAAAGTTAAAATCCCCTACCATAACCACCCTATTATTCTTACAGATAGCTGAGATCTCCTTACAAGTTTGTTTCTCAATTTCCCTCTGACTATTAGGGGGCCTATAATACAATCCCATTAAGGTGATCATACCTTTCTTATTTCTCAGTTCCACCCAAATAACTTCCCTGGATGTATTTGTAGGAATATCCTCCCTCAGCACAGCTGTAATGCTATCCCTCATCAAGAACACCACTCCCCCTCCTCTCTCGCCTCCCTTTCCATCCTCCCTGGAACATTAAGCTGCCAATGCTGCCCATCCCTGAGCCATGTTTCTGTAATTGATATGATATCCCAGTCTCATGTTCCTAACCATGCCCTGAGTCCATCTGCCTTCCCTGTTAGGCCCCTAGCATTGAAATAAATGCAGTTTAATTTATTAGTCCTACCTTGTCCTTGCCTTCCCTGACTCTGTTTGACTCGCTTCTGTTCTCAACTGTACCAATCTCCGATTGATCTCTTTCCTCTCTATCTCCCTGGGCGCACCCCCCACCCCCCCCAAAAATCCTCCCAAGCAGCTCTAGCAAATCCCCCTGCAAGTGTATTAGTCTCCATCTAATTTAGGTGCAATCTGTCCTTCATGTACAGGTCACTTCTACCCCAAAAGAGATTTCAATGATCCAAAAATGTGAGTCCTTCTCCCATACACCAGCTTCTCAGCCATGCATTCATCTGCTCTATCCTCCTTTTCCTGCCCTCACTAGCTCGTAGCACCGGGAGTAATCCAGATATTACTACCCTCAGACCTTCTTTTTAACTCTCTCTAATCTCCCTTCAGAATCTCATCCTTTCCCCTTCCTATGTCGTTGGCTCCAATGTGGACAATGACCTCTTGCTGGCCCCTCTTTCCCGATGAGAACATTCTGCACCCTCTCTGAGACATCCTTGATCCTGGCACCAGGGTAGCGTCGCACCATTCTGTTTTTTTTTTTGCAGCTAGCCTCAGAAACTTCTGTCTATACCTCGGACTAGAGAATCCCCGAATACAATTGATCTCTTGGAACCCGATGTACCTCATTGCATTAGAGCCAGACTCAATGCCAGAAACCTGGCTGTTCGTGATACGTTCCCCTGAGAATCCATCACCCCCTACATTATCCAATTCAGCATACCTGTTTGAAATGGGTATAGCCACAAAAGACTCCTGCACTAGCTGCCTACCTCTCTTACCTTTCCTGGAGTTAACCCAACTATGTGACTTGTGTATTTGAGATCCTCCTCCTCCATATTTTAAGTTTACTCGAGAGACATATCTCCACAACGAACCCACTCTACTCACTACTGCAGCCTTTCTGTAAGCCTCTTAAAACAATTAACTTATCTGGTTCTGTGCTGTGGACTTCACTCAACAGTTCCTCCAAGATCAGTCTGAAAAGTCAAGACTGCTGGCTAAGTTGGTAAAGCAATTTAATGATTTTGTTTTTAAAAATATAACTTAAAATGTTATAATTAGAGAGATTTTGGTCATAATCATTCTAGAAGAATATGGAATTTTGTCTAGTGTTTTAGATTTCTGGGGTGAATTTATGGTTGTATGAAAGCTCAATGAACTGACATGGGTTCTTCTTCATGACCGAGAATCTGTGGAATCCACTTTTGTTAATAGCTGAATACGTGTTGTAGGGTAAATTTGCCAGAGGTCTTGAAACAGCCATTCCTCACTGTCTCAGCCAGAACCTGAATATCTAGACCAAGGTATAATGCTTTTACGAAGAAAAACAACCACTTGAACCCTACCTTATAAAACTACATGCTGTCAATACTTGGAAGGGATTTTTTTTTGTCACTCTACTAAGAGTGCATTTCATGCTTCAAGTCAGTTCTGGTATGGAAGTTGGTATCAATAATAACTGCTCATACTAAGATTTTACTGTAGAATTTGTTTTTTTAGTCTTGGGGAACTATTAGTTTTATCTGTTGATAGTTTATCTTTTCCTGTGGTCCCTGCTGGTATTTGTCCAGCAAATATTCAGAAAAAGAATGCCGTTGCTAATTGCAGGGAGTATGGACTGCATCTACGTGCATTTTTATATTTCATGGATTGTGATAGGTCAGCATGAAAGCAGTAATAATTCAAATGTAGATTACAGTAATTAGATCAGTAGTGTAAACCATTTTCATGCTGAATTTGTTACCCTTTTACACCAGGTTTGAGCCCAGTTCCAATCTCTTCTGATCACTAGTAAAAAGGCTGCTATCTGAATTGGATTTGGGCAATTTAAGGTTAGGGTTTAATTGTTAGACACAGCCCAAAGTTGCTACTTTGCGCTCACAATAAGCAAACTCACTTAAGAGACCTATGTGGGTGCCTCGAGTGAAATATTTAACAATTCAAATTGATATGTTGGAGTATTGAGCTACTTGTCTACCTATCCTGGAACTGTGTAAACTAAATGTTTACGTAAGTGTCTATTTTGCATTGTTTTCTGAAACTTGGATATTTACTGATTTAAGGAGTTCTGACTCAGGATTGACCACTCAACAACTTAGTGCTACAAAAAACAGCCTTTTTCAAATCCTTGGAATCAGGAACTTCAAATAGAATAAACTAATGAATAAAATAGAACTAAGTTACTTTAGTTAAATAGATTGGGTTAACCGAAACGAATGCCTTCATATTGGCTCCTTCCAGGCCAAGCATCACATTTGCTTTTGAGAGGTTGGGGCTATTTCAAATGATTTGGGAAATTGGCAGCACATCTGTATTTAACCCAGTCATGTATCAGTCTCTAACGTCATAACTTAATAAACAATAAGTAGAAAACAGTTTTGATTTGGCTTTTTAAAACATTTGCTTATTATTGATAATTGATATTGGCTTTCGTACATCATTTGTAATCCAAGTAGTTTAAAATAAAAGTGAATTAATTAGGTGTGGAAAACAAAATTTATATCCTGACTTGTATAACATTTTGTAAAATTTTTAAGAGCTGGAACTGGCTTTTAAAAATGTTAAGTTAATCTTAAAGTCTAACTGTGTTTTACATACAGGAGCGGGACAAAGTAATGCCACTAATAATACAGGGTTTTAAAGATGCAGCAGATGAGGCAGGTACATCGGTAACTGGTGGACAAACGGTATTAAACCCATGGATCATTTTAGGAGGTGTGGCCACAACAGTCTGCCAACCGAATGAATTCATCATGTAAGTTTAATCCTTGGTATCTGTAACTATTCTAACACAAAAATGTTTCAGATGTATATGGGATCAAAGATTATGGATATTTTTGCCTTGTTCAAGATAAATGTTTGTGTGTTGTTTAGGGATTTTTCATTTAAAGTTTCTATTGAATATCTCTAAATTTTGAGGGATTGAATGTAAACTGAAAAGGGTTGGAACTGATAGCTGTGGAGCCACAATATAACAGTTTGTACTGCTTTGTTTTCCACTCTGAGCAGACCTGTTAACAATCTGTGTAACTCATTTAACGCAGCCAATAGTGAACTCTTCCAATCACTTAAGGATTACAATCCAATTAACACAAGATGCCAGATGATATGGCACTAAAAAAATTGTCAATATGTCAACATTGTCAAAATCTTGCATTATGTGCAATCAATATTCAAGTCCTCACTAAAGAATAGAAATAGCCCTGGAAAGGTAGGTAACTGGTTTCTTCGATGCATTGTAGTAATTAGATATTGCAAATGGACAAAATGTCAGATATTTCTTCATTCTCATGGGAATTTACAGTCATCAAGTCTTTTAAAAATGCACCTGGGGTGTTGAATTAGAAGCCCAGTCCATTCCTATATATTTTAGATAAAATGTCTTCAAATACTCCTGACTGTAGTTTGGTTGCATTCAATATATGTTGTATTGGTTTTCATGTGTTTGGGAAAAAAAAGTCTCTGAACTTCTGTTGTAATTTTAAGTTGCAGATGTGATTTGTTCAAATTTCATTCATAAAACGTAATTTTTTATAAAGCTTAACTCCTCACTCTGTCAACGTACTGCTTTATTTTTTTCTGAACCAACTTTTAAAGCACAAATCTTAGTTAAACTTGTCTTTCAGTCATTATCTTTGAGATGGAAAGCTCACCATTTGGCATTTATGATCACAGCCTTGTGTCATGCCACTTTGACAACAGTATTTTTGAGTATTGACTACCCAATGAATTTTGTTTTTACTGTGAATGTTAGGTATTTGCAGTGGATTCTGAAACTTAGTCATTTTTGGTTACTCAGAATATGGTATTATTCTCCAACAAAGCCTGAAACCAATAGAAGAATTTTTTTTATCGAGTTTGCCTCTTCTAAAAAGTAAACTTTTAACGTGATCTTGTCCATTAGAACTTATCATTTTGTCAGGTTGGGCATTCAGTTTTATGGTGAATCCAAGTATTTTGTGGTTTGTTGTACGACTAATTGGCTGCCTCTAATTGTATATGTAGTATTAGACCTTGTCTTTTCACACCCTCAACTTTTGAGACTTCAGGCTTTAACTAGTCATAAGTTATATGTAATTACTGTTTGATCATTTAAATCCAATAATAATTGCAATAAATACAATCGACTTAATTTGAGGAAGCCCTGAAAGAAATCTGAAATAATAGCTGCTTTCTCATATTGTTCTTAGAAAGTATTTGGCCTCTCTCCAGCTTTAGTGAAGTTGTACCTGAAGCCTCCAGGAACTTACAGGGGTGGTTTTGCACCCTCATTCTTGACAGTCTTGGAACACTGAAGTGCTATGTTGCCCTCTGGTGCTGATGTTTTGGTATTTTCCTCATTTCACTAACTTTTTAACATAAACACAGCCTTAAAAAAGTGTTTAAGGGCAAGGCTACCACTAGGTGGTACACCGCGCACACGCAGAATTGGAACATTCTGTCAATGCAGTGTGGTCTGGGGCTGGAGCAGGGCACCAAGATTGGAGGACTTTAGATTAAATTCCCTACAGTGGGGGGAGGCCCTTTGACCCAACAAGTCCACACTGACCTTCCAAAGAGCAACCTACCCACCAGACCCATTCCCTCGCTGACTAATGTACCTAACACTATGGGCAATTTAGCATGGCCAATTCACCTAACCTGCACATTTTTGGACTGTGGGAGGAAACCAGAGCACCCAGAGGAAATTCACGCAGACACAGGCAGAACGTGCATACTCCACACAGACAGTTGAACCCGGGTCCCTGGTGCTGTGAGGCAGCAGTGCTAACCACTGAGCCACCATGCCACCCTATGTGCAGATTTAACTTATTTTGAGATCAGTCACATATTCAATTAGCAATCACTTTGGACAGCAAACTTCAATATGCTGGCTTCAAATATAACAAAAAAGGAAGATATGCTAAATATTTCTGAATTACTGATCAGACCCCAGCTAGAGTATTATCACTGTGTCACATACAGGGGCAAACTGACAATTCTGCTCATACACAAACAGCTCCCATTCCCCTTTTTTAATAATATATTGCACTGAGAGCATACACTTTGCTTTATAAAATGTGAAAAATTTCACTTTGTTTTTTTTGTGTCCATTATAACTGAGAAGTTCTTAAGTTTAATTTTGTCTCGTCTTGGGCAAAAGAGTGATCGTGTTGTTGAGTTGACATTCAAGCCCACAGTTTGAAGCAAGCAGAATTAGTCAAACAGCTGTTGAAAGTACATGGATCTAGGTTTTACCTAAAGAGCAACCACGCTGGATCGTTAAGCACCCTGGGTTACAGTAGCCCACCAGACTCCAGGCTTGCACCTAAATATTGGTGAGTTGGGAAGGGTTTGGGAGTCTACAAATTCAAAACCAACAAAAGAGATTGGTAAGAACAAGACAGGCAAGCATTGTGGGGAGAATATGATAATCCTATGTTTGAGAAGTCAGTAGTAGGTTTTCACTTGCCACACCATGATTTTCTTTGCAGTGGAAAATTGTTTGTCTATTTTCCCAATAAAGGAAGTAACTTAAGAACTGTTAGTAAACTGCTTTCTTGAGTGAAGCAAAGTGATTATTTTATAAACTGTAATTGATATGAATTATGAAAACTAGTGACTTGTACAACCATATACTGTAACAGTTATGTGCTCTAAAATAGTTTTCACTCCAATTGAAAATGTGCCATCAATAAATGTCATTCGTGTGTCTTTTTCCACAATGTTCAGATTATTTTTAACCCTTTTAAAAATCTGTTCTGTGTTTTCCACTATAATTGTGTAAGCTTTTCAGTGTGTGTAAAAATATTCTTGCATCCTTTTATTTCCTTTTTAGTGAAATTGATATGCCAGGGTAATTTTGTTGCATTTCCAAGACAAGTTCTCAGGGTGCTGATTTGCCTTGTACTAAAAATAGTTCAATGGTTATCCGTACATATCGTCAACATTTTCGTAACTTCATGTGCAAATAAGTCAGAGCCAAGCTTGTGACTAATGACATTGATCCTCTTTTGCTGCAAGTATATTAAATAATGCTTTTCATTGACTTTTCTTTCAAAACAAATGGGGAAAAAGGTATTAATTTTTTATGATTTTACAAGATTTTGAGGTCAAAGCAGTTTATAGATCTTAAATTATGGATGTGTTGTGCAATTTTGTTTGACTCAGCGCTTTTTAAAAAAAATTATGATATTAAAAGCAATCGTGGCATTTATATAATTTAGTTTCACTTTATAGAACTATACTGTGCTGGGTGGATTCATAGGCCATCCAAAGACTTGACTAAATCTTCTGTTTTGAGCTAATTTAATTTGCACAGTTGTTAGTGTTGGATGTTATTCAGAAGTTTCGGCATTTAGCTTAACTGATAAGTTACCAAGTGAAGTAACAAAGTATTCATGGTGCATTTCTTTATGGTATGGTGAAATTATTTTGCAGGCCGGACAATGCAGTGCCAGGCGATGTTTTGGTACTAACAAAACCACTTGGAACTCAGGTAGCAGTTGCTGTGCACCAGTGGCTTGATATAGTAAGTAATTTCGGCATTTATAATGGTGCAGTATTTAACTAAATTGTTTCTACCTGTAATCACCAAAAAAAATGAGTATTTGAGTAATGCTCAAAATTCAATTGAAAACTGTATGCTTGTCCCTTGATTCTTAATTCTTATGATTGTATTGATGGAAACTCTAGTCGTGCCATTAGATGATCCTTCACATGTTTAGTTTCTTTGTAACTTAAAAAGTTTTACATTTGTACACTTATTTCTCATTGGCTATTTGAAAAGCGATACGTTTTGGTTGATGGCATTCTGGTAGTTGAATTTCCATATTATATGTAGACATGAGTAATTTTAGGACTTTTAATCCCTGACATGTAGAGTTGCCTGATTTGCAGTGCTCATAGCAAATTCAGCCATGCTTTGCATTTGATTACCATCCATTAAACAATTCCTGATCAATAGCATTTGTTGCCAGGAGTGCACATTTCTAAACCTATTTCTAATTTACAGAAGTATTTTCTGTATAATTCTACATTAATTATAATTTTATATTATCTGTACCATATTTTTGCTAACAGCCAGAAAAATGGAATAAGATTAAGCTTGTTGTCACTCAAGAAGATGTGGAGTTGGCCTACCAGGAAGCAATGATGAACATGGCACGATTAAACAGAACCGGTATGCCCAAAGTGATTTGTTTCATCGTTGATAATTAATGCTGTAAGAATATCTAAATAATTTGTCCTTATTTTAAAAAAGTCTCATTGTCATTTCGAATGTACACTAGATTTTATAATATTATAAAAATGCTGATGATGCTGGTCATCTTTTATAAATAGATGGCTGTTCTGTGATATTCTATCTGAAGTACAGAAGTTGTTGCCTAACTCTGTGTCATCCTCTGTAGAATAAGACTCTCCACTCCCCCCTCTCCCAACCACAAATTTTCTGAGTAATATGAGAATGTAGGAAGGTTATTTAAGTTCATTTACATCTTTGGTTATTAATGTCATCACTGAGTTAAGTCAAATACTAATCATCCTCCCTCCATTAATAGATTTGCTGAATTGAGCAGGCAAACTTTTTTTTTATATAGATATTTTTATTAGAAATTTAACATTTTAACAAATTTACAAAAATAAACAAAACTCTCAAGTACAAACATTGATATACAAATAAATCTTAAATATACAATAACCGAAATTTAACAAAAGAAAAATACCGAGAGAGAAAAAACAAAACTCAATTAACTACTAATCTAACCTACAATTAGCCAGACTGTATAATTGAGTCACTTACATTTTTTTCAAATAAGAGAAAGTGAGAGGAAAAAAGAAGTGGGGGAGAGAAAACAAAAACCCCAGCGGTTAACATAGAAGTTGGATAGTGAAATACATGCTCGGAATATGTTAACATCATATATAACAAAACCCATATTCTTGCGGGATTCCTCTCCCAAGGGGCCCCGGACTAGCCATGTTGTAATCTCAATTAAATAAAAGCCCTTGTTAGGATAGCCAAAATATCTATATAAAAGGGCTGCCATATTTTTTGAAATAATTCGGTCTTTTGGTGCATCATACTTATAAGGAAGTCAAGGGGAATACATTCCATAATTAATCTGTGCCAATTTGAAAATCCAGGGGGGCCTTCAGCCACCCAGTTTACCAAAATATTTTTCCTTGTACGGAAAGAGAGAACAGAAAATAGTCCCTTCCTATTTGACATACCAGGTGCACCACTTAACCGACTGATCAACCATAATCATCCGGGTAAATCCGAGACCCCTCGGGAGGGGAAATCCTATCCAAAATATCCCGAGCATAGAGCATATAAAATTCACAAAAATAAAGGTTCTCTAATACACTCACAACAGTATAATAAAAAAACAGTATTTCTAAATAATAAAAAAAATTTAAGTGGAGATTATCCCCCTTGTTCCCAGGGGGTATCACTTCTTTTCCAACGGTCCATCGTATCCTCTCCCAACCAGTGCCCTACCCTTGACCCAGGCGCTCCTTAATGGGATGAGGAGAATTCGGATATAATACAGAGCTAGAGTTAACAGTGAGCACCCTAACCCCCCCACCCACACCTGGGTATATTTGGTAATATTAATACCATGTATAAACATATATAACTATAAAATTACAACTTCAACAAATAATAATTAAATATAATAATATAAAATAGCAAGGGAAAATAACCCCGATCCTAGAGACACAAGTAAAATAGAATAAGGTAACCACTTCTCCCCACCAACATTAACATGCGCGCACACACACACGCGCACACACACACACACACACACACACACACACACATATAATAATAAAATAAAACAACCCTAAGGGGGGGGGAGAAAATCATTAAATAGAGACCATATAAATAATTCCTCCCCCCCCCCCCCCCCCCCAACAAGATAATATTAAACAGTAAGATAAGAAAAAGGAAAAAAAGGGGGGGGATATAAACCAGAGTGGGGGAAAGGCAAACCAACATTCATTGTCTCTTACGATTTATCTAAGAGAGTCCAAAAATTCCTTAACCTTTTCTGGAGATCCGAAATTATACACGGATCCTTCATGGTTAAAACATAACGTCGCTGGGTAGTGTAAGGCATACTGAATATTTAAGTCCCTTAAACACTTCTTCGCCTCATTGAACGCCTTCCTCTTTCGAACCAGAGCTGGGGAAAAGTCCTGAAATAACATGATCGTGGATCCTTTATAGATCATGGCTTGGGAATCTTTTCCAAGAGAGAAGTATCTGCCTCTCCCTATAGCTCTGCAGCCGGAACAGGACCGGGCGGGGGCGCTGGTTTGAGCTGGGCCCGCGTATCGCGACCCGGTAGGCCCATTCTACCCATACCTGGCCTGATCCAGCCTCCAGATTTAAAAGCTGTGGCATCCACTGTTCGAGGAACTCTGTAAGCTGGCCTTCCTGTTCCCGTTCGGGAAGGCCCAGCAAACGAATATTTTTTCGGCGACCTCGATTATCAAGGACGTCAATGTAATTCTCTAAGGTCCGGACTCTCGAGTGAAAGGCTGTTTCTAATGGCGTTTTACTGGCCTCACCACTAATATCCCTTGTATTAGGTGATGCATAGCATGGGTTTAAACTTAAGTGAATGGGGAATTAATAAGTTTGCAGTTGGAAAAATTGGACATGTTGGTAATAAGAAAGCTGTAACCTGCAAGGGAATATCAACAGACTACAAAGGTGGGCACATTAGTGGCACAGGTATTCCCCACTATCCAAAAGTAGAGTATTCCCAGGAAACCTTTTGTAAGCCCGAAAATGATGTAAAGCAATGGTGCATGATTTATATGAGGAAAATTTTGCTGTTTTTCCTAAGTGAAAATCCTCTTCAGATTTGCGAAAATAGTTACTATTGTAGGTCTTTCATAAAAGCGAAATTGTGAAAAGTGAACATTCAAAAAGCAGGGGATATCTGTCAATGAAATTCAACCAGGAAAAGTCCCGTCCCTTTTACAAGTCCACTGATGACACCACTATAGTCAGTCGAATCACAGATGGTGATGAAACAGACTACAGATGGGATGTGGAAGACCTGGAAAAATAGTTCACGGAAAACAACGTAGCTCTCAATGCCGGCAAAACCAAGGAACTCATTATTGACTTTCGGCGGGGTGTTACTCATGCTCCCCTAGACATTAACAGCACAGAAGTGGAATGAGTGGAGAGTGTCAAGCTCCTGAGAGTGGTCATCCACAACAAGCCACTTTGAACTCTTCATTTGGACGCACTGGTTACAAAGGCCCAACAACATCTCTTCTTCCTTGTGCAGCTGAGGAAATTTGACATGGCGGCGAATATCCTTGCCATCTTTTATAGGTGTGCCATCTGTCTGGATGTATCACTACCTGGTATGGCAACTGTACCATTCAAGATCGGAGACGGTTACAGAGAGTGGTGAACTTGCCCCAGACATTCAAAGGCCAACTTCCCACCTATAGAATCCATCTACCAGGCCCGCTGTTAAAGGCTGCCAGCATTCTCAAAGATCCATCCCACCCTGACAATAACCTCTACCATCGATAACCTCGACCATTGGAGAGAAGGTACAGAAGCTCACCAGCTGGTTTAGAAACAGTTTCTACCCTACTGTTGTTCAAATACTGAATGGACTCTCGAAACTCTTAACATTTGCCTGTGCCGGTGTTTTTTTCTGCCACTGTCTACCTACTATTTATTTAACTCTGTGATCTGCCTTTATTGCTCCCAAGACAAAGCTTTTCACTGTGCTTTGGCACACATAACAATCAATTAAATTCAATTCAAGTATGAATGTGTAATGCATTTGGAGAGGGCAAGCAAGGTAAAGAAATTCACAATAAACAGCAGGAAAATGTGTCTGCATACTGGAGAGGAAGGTAGCCAAACAGCTAGAAAAAGTGTCAGGAATGAGGTGCTTTATTTTAATAATTGAGGCGGGGAAGGTTATGCTAGAATTACATCACCATGGGCCAAGCCACAGCTAAAGTACTGTGTACAGTCTGGTCACTGCATCGCAGGAAGTATGTGATTGTACTAGAGAGGAGATTAATGAGGATGTGCCAGTTATGGAGAATTTTAGTTACAAGGAAAGATTAAATTGGATAGGTAAATGTTCTCTCTAAACCACATTGCCACGCAGCAATCTCAATCTCTCATTTTCTCTCCTCCTTCACTCCACTCACTCCACGACAATGTTCCACTATCCCTTCTCATCAGGGGAGGTGTGATGGCTTGGTGAAATCATCACTAGACTCATGAAATTCAGCTAATGTTCTTGGGACCTGTGTTTGAAAATATGTCATTGCAGATGCTGGAATTTTAAATCAGTAAATTTGATGATAAAATCTGCAATGAAGAATCTACTGCTGACCATGCAACCATTGCTGGTTGTCGGGAAGGAAATCTGCCATCCTTATTTTGTCTGGTCTACTTCTGGCTCTCAACTCACAGCAATGTAATTGACTCAGCTACACTCTGAAATGACCCAGCAAGCCACTCAGTTCAAGAACATCTAGGGGTGGGTAATAAATGCCAGTGACGCCGCATGACCCATGAGTGAAATTTTTAAAACATTGTTTTCCTCCTCCTCTCTGCAACCTTCACCTTGTGAATGACACCATTTGGTTGTATGTTTACCATTGCCATATTAAATGGTTTTGTCTGCTCTTCATTTCACTGTTGCTCATTGATCATATCTTGTTTGTTTTCAGAAGATTGAGGCAATATTCTTTTGAAATCTGTCATTGATGTTTTTTTTCTATTATTTAGTTTATCATTTTTTGAAAATATATGTTGGAGACTTGACATCCTGATTCATTGAAAGCCAATAGAAATCCTTTATCTCCAAGAATATTCTTTCCTCGTATCCTGATACTGTTTATTCTTAATAAAAACAGAAATTGCTGGAAAAGCTCAGCATGTCTGGCAGCGTCTGTGAAGAGAAATAGTGTTAATGTTTCAGGCCTAGTGATCCTTCATTAGAAGTGATGGTAGCTAGGAAAATGTCAGTTTTTACGCAGAAGATAGGGTAGGGGAAGGGAGTAAGGAGTAAACGAAAGATGGGGATAGAGCCCAAAGAGAGACAAAAAGAGATGGACAGTCAAAGGAGTGGGTAACAATCTGTCTGACAGGGTGAATAGCTGTTAATGGGATGTGCGTTGTAGCAGAAAATATGATCACAAGTCAGTATGTGGATCTACCCACTAGAGAAGGTGTAAAACTTGACCTACTCTTGGGAAATAAGGCAGGGCAGGTGACTGAGGTGTCAGTGGGGGGAACACTTTGGGGCCAGCGACCATAATTCTGTTCGTTTTAAAATAGTGATCAAAAAGGATAGACCAAATCTAAAAGTAGAAGTTCTAAATTGGAGAAAGGCTAATTTTGATGGTATTAGGCTCGAACTTTCGAAAGCTGTTTGGAGGCAGATGTTTGCAGGTAAGGGAATGGCTGGAAAATGGGAAGTCTTCAGAAATGAGATAACAAGAATCCAGAGCAAGTATATTCCTGTCAGGGTGAAAGGGAAGGCTGGTAGGTATAGGGAATGCTGGATGACTAAAGACATTGAGGGTTTGGTTAAGAAAAAGAAGGAAGCATATGTCAGATATAGGCAGGGTAGATCGAGTGCATCTTTAGAAGAGTATAAAGGAAGTAGGAGTATACTTAAGAGGGAAGTTAGGAGGGCGAAAAGGGGACATGAGATAGCGTTGGTAAATAGAATTAAGGAGAATCCAAAGGTATTAAGGATAAAAGGGTAACGAGGGAGAGAATAGGGCCCCTCAAAGATCAGCAAGGCTGCCTTTGTGTGGAGCCACAGAAAATGGGGGAGATACTAAATGAATATTTTGCATCGGTATTTATTGTGGAAAAGGATATAGAAGATATAGTGTAAGGAAGTACATGGTGATCCTTGCAAAATGTCCAGATTACAGAGGAAGAAGTGCTGGATGTCTTGAAACGGTTAAAGGTGGATAAGTCCCCAGGGCCTGATCAGGTGTACCCAAGAATTCTGTGGGAAGCTAGAGAAGTATTTGTATCATCAATAGTCACAGGTGAGGTGCCGGAAGAATGCAGGTTGGCAAACGTGGTGCCACTGTTTAAGGATGGTAAAGACAAGTCAGGGAACTATAAACTGGTCAGCCTGACCTCGGCAGTGGGAAAGCTGTTGGAGGGAATCCTGATGTACATGTATTTGGAAAGGCAAGGACTGATTAGGGATAGTCAACATGGCTTTATGCATGGGAAAGCCTGTCTCACAAACTTGGATGAGTTTTTTGAAGAAGTAACAAAGAGGATTGATGAGGGCAGAGCAGTAGATGTGATCTATATGAACTTCAGTAAGGCGTTCGACAAGGTTCCCCATGGGAGACTGATTAGCAAGGTTAGATCTCATGGAATACAGGGAGAACCAGCCATTTGGATACAGAACTGGCTCAAACGTAGAAGACAGAGGGTGGGGGTGGAGGGTTGGTTTTCAGACTGGAGGCCTGTGACCAGTGGAGTGCCACAAGGATCGGTGCTGGGTCCTCTACTTTTTGTCATTTACATAAATGATTTGGATGCGAGCATAAAAGATACAGTTAGTAAGTTTGCAGGTGATACCAAAATTCAAGGTGTCGTGGACAGCGAAGAAGGTTAGGAGAAAGTGAGGACTGCAGATGCTGGAGATAAGAGCTGAAAATGTGTTGCCAGAAAAGCACAGGTCAGGCAGCATCCAAAGAGCAGGAGAATCTGAAGAAGGGCTCATGTGGGCGGCACGGTGGCACAGTGGTTAGCACTGCTGTCTCACAGCGCCAGAGACACGGGTTCAATTCCCGACTCAGGTGACTGACTGTGTGGAGTTTGCACGTTCTCTCCGTGTCTGCGTGGGTTTCCTCCGGGTGCTCCGGTTTCCTCCCACTGTCCAAAGATGTGTGGGTCAGGTGAATTGGCCATGCTAAATTGCCTGTAGTGTTAGGTGAAGGGGTAAATGTAGGGGTATGGGTGGGCTGCGCGTCGGCGGGTTGGTGTGGACTTGTTGGGCCGAAGGGCCTGTTTCCACACTAAGTAATCTAATCTAATCTAAATGCCTGAAACGTCGATTCTCCTGCTCTTTGGATGCTGCCTGACCTGCTGTGCTTTTCCAGCAACACATTTTCAGCGAAGAAGGTTACGTCTGATTACAACAGGATCTGGACCAATGGGCTGAGAAGTGGCAGATGAAGTTTAATTCAGATAAATGCAAGGTGCTGCATTTTGGGAAAGCAAATCTTAGCAGGACATATACACTTAATGGTAAGGTCCTAGGGAATGTTGCTGAATAAAGAGACCTTGGAGTGCATGTTCATAGCTCCTTGAAAGTGGGGTCACAAGTAGATAGGATAGTGAAGGTGGTGTTTGGTATGCTTTCCTTTATTGGTCAGAGTATTGACTACCAGAGTTGGGAGGTCATGTTGCGGCTGTACAGGATATTGGTCAGACCACTGTTGGAATATTGCGTGCAATTCTGGTCTCCTTCCTATCGGAAAGATGTTGTGAAATTTGGAGAGATGTTGCCAGGGTTGGAGGATTTGAGCTATAGGGAGAGGCTGAACAGGCTGGGCTGTTTTCCCTGGAGCTTCAGAGGCTGAGGGGTGACCTTATAGAGGTTTTCAAAATCATGAGGAGCATGGATACGATAAATAGACAAAGTCTTTTTCCTCGGGTGTGCGGAGTCCAGAACTAGAGGGCATAGGTTTAGGGTGAGAGGGGAAAGCTATAAAAGACACCTAAGGAGCAACTTTTTCACGCAAAGGGTGGTGTGTGTATGGAATGAGCTGCCAGAGGATGTGGTGGTGGCTAGTACAATTGCAACATTTTAAGAGGCATTTGGGTGGGTTTGTGAATAGGAAGGGCTTGGATGGACATGGGCCGGGTGCTGGTAGGTGGGGCTAGATTGGGTTGGGATATCTGCTCGGCGTTGACAGGTTGGACCGAAGGGTCTGTTTCCATGCTGTACATCTTTGACTCTACCTGGTGTGTGGGGAAGAGGATGGGAGCTGGGACATAAGAGAGCTCAAGTCTTGAAGTTGATATTGAGTCATGAAGACTGCAGGATCCCCAAGTGAAAAATGGGGTGTTTTTCTTCCAGCTTTTGTTGAGCTTTGCTGGAGCACTGCGGCAAGCCTGAGACAGAGATATTGGCCAAGTAACAGGATCGTGTGCTGAAGTAGCAGGCAACTGGAATCTCCACCTCATTTCTGCTGGCAGAACATAGATGTTCCATAAAATGATCACCTGGTCTGTGCTGTGTTTCCCCAATGTAGAGGAGACCACATTGTGTCCAGTGAATGCAATAAACAGGATTTATGGTCCAATTTTTTTTATTCTTGTCCACCAACATTAATTTCACTAATATCTGGTGTTTGGCCAGCTATTTGCTAAAACTAATTTCCATAGTGATGTCACATTCCTTTTTGACTGCCTCCTGCTCAGACTCACCCCACGTGGCTTCCAACTCCAGTTTCATCCCTCGTGCTTTGAATCCATTCAGGATCACCGATATCTCCACGATGTTCAACGCTGCAGACAGATGTTCTTGCTGCATCCTGAGATCCACACCCAGTGCCATGCATCGTCAGAACATCACATCACATCACATCACATTGGCTCAAGGCTGCACTACTCCCCAGTTCCATTTCATCCCCAGCTCATTCGATGTGCTAAGAAGAAACTCACAATGTAATCTCTACAGTGGGGAGATGAAGCATAGATGGGGTGACTGTTTGGCAGAACACCGATGTCATACCCACAGAAGTGACCCTGAGCTTCCTGCTGCCTGCCCCTTCAACACACCATTCTGTTCCCTGGCCAGTATGTCTGTCTCAGGCTTGCTGCAGTGCTGCAGTAAAGCTCAGCATTAGCTCGAAGAAAAACATCTGACTTTCTGCTTGGGGACCTTGCAGCATTCAGGAATCAATATCTAGTTCACTTGAACTCTTAAGTCTCAGCCCCCACATTACACACCAGGCCTTGTGACAACATTTAAAAATCAAACAACACCAGGTTATAATCCAACAAATTTATTTGGAAGCACTAGCTTTTGGAGCGCTGCTTTTACAATCATTTGATGAAGCTAGTGCTTCCAAATAAACCTTTTGGACTATAACCTGGTGTTGTTTGATTTTGAACTTTGTCCACCTCAGTCCAACACTGGTATCTCCAAATTGTGATCACATTGCCTGCTATTACACGCAATCCGTTGTCAGCCACTAACAATCCCCATTAGCAGCTATTCACCCTCCCAAGATCGCTATCCACTCCTTTGTCTGGCCAGCTGTTTTTCTGTCTCTTTGAGCTCTATCCCACCTATCGTTTACTCCTTACTCACTGTCCCTCCAACCCTGCCTTCTGAATAATAACTGACATTTAGCATCACTTCTGAGGAAGGGTCCCTCTACCCAAAATGTTAACTCAGGTTTCTCTTTGCAGATGCTGCCAGACCTACTGAACTTATCCAGAAATGTTTTCTTTTCTGATTTACAGCATCCGCATTCTTTTAATTTTACTTAGTGCTCAATTTTGTTAGGCTGCTGTTTGCTGGAACTGTGGCCCACCAGTATCTCCACTAGATGACGATACTGGAAAATTTCTTTATCTAACAGACACCTGTTTCAATAGGTTTAATTCCAAAGTAATACCATCATCCAGTTGTTGATTACATCTTTATTGCGGGATCTCTAAAAATCTCAGTTCCTAATGAAAATGTTTTTGCTGCATTCTCCATGTTGGCTGCTGGTTCTTACTGATTATTACTCCGTGACTATGAAATTACATTAAATTACTTAGTGTGGAAACAGGTCTTCGGCCCAACAAGTCCACACCGACCTGCCGAAGTGCGACCCACCCAAACCCATTCCCCTATATTTACCCCTGCCCCTAACACTACGGGCAATTTAGCATGGCTTATTCACCTAACCTGTACATTTTTGGACTGTGGGAGGAAACCAGAACACCCGGAGGAAACCCACGCAGACACGGGCAGAATGTGCAAACTCCACACAGACAGTCACCTGAGGCGGGAATTGAACCCAGGTCTCTGGTGCTGTGAGGCAGCAGTGCTAACCACTGTGCCACCGTGCCACCCATGTTATATAGGAGAAAGTGAGGACTACAGATGAATTTGAATTGAATTTATTGTCACGTGTACCAAGGCACAGTGAAAAGCTTTGTCTTGCAAGCAATACAGGCAGATCAGAGTTAGGTAGCATAGATAAGTAAATAATAGGTAAACAGTGGCAAAAAAAGAACACAGGTACAGGCGAATGTTAAGAGTTTGAGAGTCCATTCAGTATTCAAACAACAGGAGGATAGAAACTGTTACGAAACCGACTGGTGCGTGTGTTCAGGCTTCTGTATCTCCTCTCCGATAGTAGAGGTTGTAAAAAAGCATTGCCAGGGTGGGATGGATCTTTGAAAATGCTGGCAGCTTTTCCTTGACAGTGGGTCTGGTAGGTGGATTCTACAGATGGGAGGTTGGCCTTTGTGATTGTCTGGTCCATGTTCACCATTCTCTCTAACCGTCTCCGATCTTGAATGGTACAGTTGCCATACCAGGTAGTGGTACATCCAGAAAGAATGTTCTCTGTGGCGCACCTGTAAAAGTTGGCAAGGGTATTCGCCATCATGTCAAATTTCTTGAGGAGGAAGAGACGTTGTTGGGCCTTTATAACCAGTGCATGCACGTAAAGAGTCCAAGACCTTGACACACTCCACTCGTTCCACCTTTGCACTGTTAATGTGTAGGGGAGCACGAGTAACATCCCGCCAAAAATCAATAATGAGTTTGTTGGTTTTACCGGCATTAAGAGCTATGTTGTTCTCCCTGCACCATTTTTCCAGGTCTTCCACATCCCATCTGTAGTCTGTTTCATTGCCATCTGAGATTTGACCGACTATGGTGATGTCATCAGCGAACTTGTAAATGGCATTAGTCTGGTATTTGGTGACAGTCGTGGGTATACAGGGAGTACATTCGAAGGCGGAGTACGCACCCCTGGGGATGCTCATGTTAGTGAGGATGCAATATTGTCCCCAATCTTCACTCTGGCTTGTGCGTCTGGAAGCTGAGGATCTAGTTGCAGAGAATGGGGCTAAGTCCGAGATCAACGAGGCGAAAGTAGGACTGCAGATGCTGGACATCAGAGACAAGATTAGTGTGTTTCTGGAAAAGCACAGCAGGACAGGCAGCATCGGAGGAGCAGGAAAATTGACGTTTTGGGCAGGAGCCCTTCATCAGGAATGAGGCTGGGAACCTCTGGGGTGGAGAGAGAGATGTGGGAGGGGGGTGGTGCTGAGGAGAAGGTAGCTAAGAGTGCAACAGGTGGTTGGAGGTGGAGATAAAGGTAGATTAGATTATTTACAGTGTGGAAACAGGCCCTTCGGCCCAACAAGTCCACCCCGACCCGCCAAAGCGCAACCCACCCATACCCCTACATTTACCCCTTACCTAACACTACGGGCAATTTTAGCATGGCCAATTCACCTGACCCGCACATCTTTGGACTGTGGGAGGAAACCGGAGCACCCGGAGGAAACCCACGCAGACACGGTGAGAACGTGCAAACTCCACACAGTCAGTTGCCTGAGTCGGGAATTGAACCCAGGTTTCTGGCGCTGTGAGGCAGCAGTGCTAACCACTGTGCCACCATGCCGCCAACTAGGTGATTAGATCAGAGAGGAGGGTGAAGCAGATAGGTGGGAAGGAAGGTTGGCAAGTAGGACAGGTCGCGAGGATAGTGCTGAGCTGGAAAGTTGGAACTGGGATAAGTTGGGGGCAGGAGAAGTGGGGAAACTGAAGTCCACGTTGATGCCCTGGGGTTGAAGTATTCCGAGACGGAAGATGAGGCATACTTCCTCCAGGTGTTGGGCAGTGAGGGAGTGGCAGTGGAGGAGCCCCAGGGCCTGCATATCCTCAGGAGTTGGGGGGCGTGGGGAGAAGAGTTGAAATCTTTGGCCATGGGGCGATGGGATTGATGGTGAAGGTGTCCTGGAGGGGCATGGATAGTGTAAATAGACCAGGTCTTTTCCCTGGGATGGAAGAGTCCAGAACTAGAGTGCATAGGTTTAAGGTGAAAGCAGAAAAATTTAAAAGGAACCTAAGGGGCAACATTTGCACGCAGTGTGGTGCATGTATGGAATTAGCTGCTAGAGGAAGTGGTGGATTTGCAACATTTAAAAGGCATCTAGATGGGTATATGAATAGGAAGGGTTTGGAGGGATATGGGGCAAATGCTGGCAAATAGGACTAGATTAGGTTCGGATATCTGTACGAGTTGGACCAAAGGATCTGTTTCCTTGCTGTACATCTCTTATGACTCTAATAAGATTTTGCAACTGAGCACTAAAATGCACAGTTTAACCTGCGGTTTCTAATTAAAGAAACTAGGAAACAAACTACACTTTTTCTTTTTCTTCAGTTATTTTTGTTGAGCACATTTTATACATCTGTTGCAGGCAACTGCCACTATGACTGAGATTAGCTCAATTGATTATGAACATCTATCAGACTTATAATTTTTCTCCATTTGTGTAGTTTGGTGCCAGATGTTTAACTGCTAAAGACATCTTGACCAACTGATCCAGTCATCAATTAGATCTATTGTAATAACAGTGACTGTTTATTTTAAGTCTTGAACACTGCTTTCTCTATAAATATGGAGATTTTGCTACAGCTCCGCAGCTTGTCTGAATTGAAGATTTCCATATAATTATAAAAACAATCCCTTTTCAAATTATGGTTCATAAATTTCAAATCATTTGAAAGTTTCTGAAACTAAGCAGATGTGACTTCAGGGGATTGTTTTCAACTACATTTTTTTAATGTTCCTATTCGTGATTGCTCATTGCTTAACTAGAGGATGGAGAGCTTTTAGCCACCAGTTAGGATGGATATAAGTTTCAAAGACATTGAATCTTAAGCTTTCTCATGTGACATTTATGAACTAATGTTAATACTTATATCTAATATCAATTCCTGATTCCCTTGTACAAAAGTTCACATATAGCTACAAAAGCTACAGCATATCCGCAAACAAGTTGTGATATATGCTGCTTAATGTATTAATGTCTATCTAAGGTCTGGATCAGAAATTAGCTAGCTGAAAGAAGACAGCGGGTGGTGGTTAATGGGAAAGGTTCATCCTGGAGTTCAGTTACAAGTGGTGAACCGCAAGGATCTGTTCTGGGTCCACTGCTGTTAATCATTTTTATAAATGACCTGGATGAGGGTATAGGAGGATTGGTTAGTAAATTACTACTGTCAATACAGTTGTGGAAACTACCAAAGAATGTTGTTGGTTACAGAGGGACATAGCTAAGCTGCAGAGCTGGACTGAGAGGTGGCAAATGGAGTTTAGTACAGAAAAGTGTGAGGTTTTTCACTTTGGAAAGAGTAACAGGAATGCAGAGTATTGGGCGAATGTGAGATTCTTGGTAGTGTAGATGAGCAGAGAGACCTGTGTCTGTGTACATAAATCCCTCAAAGTTGCCACCCAGGTTGGTAGGGCTGTAAAGAAGGCTTTTATGTGTTAGCTTTTATTAGTAGAGACATCAAGTTTTGGAACCATGAGGTCATGCTGTAACTGTACAAAACTCTGGTGTGGCCGCACCTGGAGTATTGTGTACAGTTCTGGTCACCACATTATAGGAAGAATGAGGAAACTTTGGAAAGGTTTCAGAAGGCATTTACTAGGAGGTTGCCTGGTATAGAGGGAAGGTCTTATGAGGAAAGACTGAGGGACTTGAGGCTGTTTTTGTTAGAGAGAAGGAGGTTGAGAGGTGATTTAATTGAGACATAGAAGATAATCAGAGGATTAGATTGGGTGGAGAGGAAGTCTTTTTCTTTGGATGGTGATGGCTAGCACAAAGGGACATAGCTTTAAATTGAGAGTGATAGATACAGGACAGATGTCAGAGGTAGTTTCTTTACTCTAGTAGTAGGGGCCTGCAACAGTAGTAGACTCGCCAACTTTACGGGCATTTAAATGGTCATTAGATAGACATATGGATGAGAATGGAGTAGTGTAGGTTAGATGGGCTTCACATTGGTTCCACAGGTCGGCGCAACATCAAGGGCCAAAGGGCTTGTACTGTGCTGTAATATTCTATGTTCTAATTTTCTGCTTTGCAGCTGCTGGCCTTATGCACACTTTCAATGCACATGCAGCCACGGATATTACAGGCTTTGGGATTCTTGGACATGCTCAGAACCTGGCAAAACAGCAACGAAATGAAGTGTCATTTGTGATCCATAACCTTCCTGTCCTTGCGAAGATGGCAGCAGTGAGCAAAGCATGTGGGAATATGTTTGGATTGATGCATGGCACTTGCCCTGAAACATCAGGTAACTTCTATGAATAGTATTTTGAAAATGGCAACAAGCAGCTCGGTTTTGTGCAGAAATGCAGTACTTGTGTAATTATTGAACATTGTGTTCTACCTAAGTCAGTACTGTACTGGAAACTGCTTTTTCGGAGTTGCCTGTCCATTTGAAGGTGCTCACACTTGCTGAATTATAATTTGGTTGTTGCTGACTGTCTCCTAATATTTTGTCCATATAAGCACTCTTTACATTTTGAGCTTGAAGCAATGTGAGTGCCATTCATTTCCGGGGCTTTGCACTTGAGCCCAGCACTACCCTCTTTCATGTTTGCGTTTGGCAAGCTACCCAGTTGAAATATCTAAATGGTGAGTGTGAGTAGGAATCTTGTTTAATTGGAAGCACTAGCTTTCGGAGCGCTTCTCCTTGATGAAGGAGTAGCGCTCTGAAAGCTAGTGCTTCCAATTAAACCTGTTGGACTATAACCTGGTGTTGTGATTTTTAAACTTTGTACACCCCAGTCCAACGCCGGCGTATCCAAAGCAGGAATCTTGACAGTTTCGTGATAGCCCCATCAATAATGATTTAGGTACTGCGAGCCCCTTTCAATGGCCCTATAATTACATGGGCAGATACTCATTCAGTTTTCGCTGTCACCGTGTTCTGAAGGTTGACTTGTGAAACATTTCTATTTGCAGGAGGCCTTTTGATCTGTCTTCCACGGGAACAAGCAGCTCGGTTTTGTGCAGAAATAAAATCACCAAAATATGGCGAAGGATATCAGGCGTGGATAATTGGGATTGTGGAGAAGGGCAATCGTAGTGCCAGGATCATTGACAAACCACGGATCATCGAAGTAGCTCCAACAATTGCAACACAAAACGTTAATCCAACTCCTGGTGCCACGTCTTAAAAGAAAAAATGCACATAGAAAAGGTGACTTGTTGCAGTTCTGATGCCATCCCAAGCAACTTTGTAAATTTAACTTGTCTGCCTTGTGTTGGCCTTTTGGCAGATCATGCGTGGATATAAAAAAAAATCCATTGCCCTGTTTTTCTGTTACATTAACTGAAGATGCACCTAATACTAAGGCAGCTTCTAAGTTGAGAACTTAATATCCAATACTGTTGATTCATTTTGAATCTTTAGACACTTACTGTCTGTGCCGCATAGGCTCTCTTAAAGTGCTTCACATAGAGCACACCTTACCAACAGCAGTGCAGCAGCATTTCATTTGTCTGATCACTATATTAGATGAAAACTACTTGTCAGCAAATTTGTTGCCTTGAAAGCTTTTCAGAAAGAGTTACAGTTGTTATAACGATTAATGGAATGCAGCAGTTTGCATGATTTCATTTGGTCTTTGGTTTGTAATGTTTTTTCACATTGTTAAGATGTATTGTTAGTGTTGACTTTACTCAGTTGATCTGTCTGTAAAAATGAGTAGGTCCTCTGTGCTATATTCGCATGGCCAGCACTTCACTTGGAAAAGAAATGTTTCTTTCCAGTATGGTAAATCTTAAACAATAATGTTATCATGGTATGTTTTCTATTATTTTGTAGCAAACACGTGTTAGTTTACACTGTGGTTCGCTGTTTTATCATGCAGAAAATGTTACAGACCAAACGAAAGGCTACTGTAAAATACTCTAAGATTGAAGCTCAGAATGAACTACACTATGACTTTTTAAAAATATAATAATCAATTATGTTGACATTATGTGCTGTGGTTATTAGTGTTTAATACATTTTATATTTTGTAAAGTGATATCTGCATCTGCTTTTCTATAAATACAAATAATCTTTAGCATAATGCTGCTTAGCTTTTATTTTTAATTATACTCTATCAATTCTCGACTAGTCTGTTTTAATGTGATTTATATCGCCGATGTCACATCTTGAAGTTTAACATAATAGTCTAATGAATATTTGAAATGATTCCTCCTTTCCGCACAGTTCCTGTCAGCATCCACCTTGTTGTATGTTATTTTGTTAGTGTAAACATGCCTTTGTTTTGATTTTCATATATGTTAAAAGTGTATAAATTTTTTTTAGGATTTTGCTTCTTGGGGTCTTTTTCCTGCTTTCTCCGCCTCCTTTTTTGTAATTTCCACCCCCACCCACCCACTCCTTCCTGATAGTTTTCACATAGCACAATAACCCTGTTCATTAAATCGGAAATTTGTTGAAATTGTTGTTGATTTCATTTTTCCCATTTCCGAATACTCCTGCATTGTTATTTTGCTTAATTTGTTCTTGAGGTGGTTTTCAGTGATGCGATGAGATAAAAAAACTGTGACTTAGGGCTGATTCAGAATTCCACATGCAGCTTTTTCACCATAGGAGTTTGTTTGTTCTAATGTGCGCTAACTTCATAGCGAAGTACATATTATGTCTGTGTCTGCGTTTGTGCATCTGTGTTTGAGAACTTGGGCGCTTAAGGAATTGCATATTTTAATTTGTTTTTAAATAGTTCTCTTCAAATAGAAAGGTATTGCTGTCTCTGACATCATGAAAAACTTCAGTTACTATCCTACCCTGGTCAACTGAAAGTGTGTTTATAATAGTACAAGTTTATTCCATCTGTTTACAAAACTATTGCTTTTTCTCAAAGAAATAGTTTGCCTTCTGATCGCAACAATAGGTACCATTCAGGACTTTTAACAAGTCATAATGGACAAACTACTAGCAGAACAAATCATTTAACAGCCAAATGGAAAAGAACTGTTGGAGGATAAACGCATGACAAATGTGTGAATCAAGTTCTTCATTTTTTTTTGTGCATGAGGTGTTGATAAATTTAGTTTATTCAGCAACCTCTGCACCTTTCTCGCATTTTCAGGTCAATTACATCTCTGAAAAGACCCACATGGTGGATGACAAGTGTTTCCAGTGATTTCCATTTTTATTTTATGTTACTGAGTAGCAGTGTCAAATGACGCTGAACCATGATTGTGGGACAGACAGTTTGTTTTTTCTCCATTTGGTGCAATGCTAACATTTCAGGTACAAACCCTAACTAATTCTGTTCAAGCATCATAACTTGAATGTTTGCTTGTTTTTTCTCACTTTTCCACAGATTCTACCTTACCTGTTGTTTCCAACAATTTAAATTTTAATTTCCAATTTCCGGCATCTGTGATATTCTGCTTTTAAGGAATGATGTTCTGCCTTCTAGCATAACCCACTTAATGACTTAATCATGATATCAGATCTGTTGGGAATTAGTTAAATTTTTCTGAATCATTGAGTTGACTTTATTCGTGATTTACTTTTTTAAAAACCTGTGCGTTAACAGAACTGTTGTCTTTTTCTGGTTAACTTTTCATGCGTTAGAACTGTTTTCAAATTTTACATTTTTTTTATTGCTTGTTTTTCTCAAGTGCCAGTTTGCGGCTCCCCGGTACCACTTAATGTCTTTAAGCTCACCAACTTGTTCAAGAAATTTAATTTTGTTTTTTTTGCAGTTGCGGTGGCCAAATCTATTGAATATCTGTGATTTAAGCCTGACGTCTAAACAGCATTTCAGTAAACTCAAGGAATGAAATGATTACTACCATACATTTTTAAAGTAAATGTGCAAAGAAGTTGGTATGGCTCATCTTTATTGAGATCTTCAAATCCAGTTGAGGACTGCAATAGACTGAGTACTGTCTCATTTGTTTAGCTTTTAAAGGAGAGAATCATGAACCTGGGAATTGTAAAGACCGTTTGCCTTAAAATCAGTGCTGGGGGAAAATGCCCAAGAACATTCTAGAGAATGCTATACATGTTTGTCTAAGTCTTGTAAAGGATGTAAGAAAGAGTTGTTGATAATGTTTGATTTATAAAATGGCTGTGCCTTAGATATCTTAAATTCTGGATAGCTTTTTTGAAAAGGGTAATTCAGTGGATGCTCCATTGTATAATTTTTGCTTACTATTAATACTGCAGTGGGAAAAAAAGTTTTTTTTTATTTTGGAAAAAACAATTGAGTCGCCTTTTTAAAGCTTCTCAAATAGAATTTGAGAAGGGTAATCTAGTGGATACAAATCTACTTGTTTTCTGAAACCAGGTAAAGTTCTAACAGTAAAAGTAATCTACAGATAGCATTAAGACTGAATTCTACCTCCTGTTTGAAGAGAACCACATTTAAAGTGGATGATCCGTGGGCGGCACGGTGGTAGTGGGCGGCACGGTGGCACAGTGGTTAGCACTGCTGCCTCACAGCGCCTGAGACCTGGGTTCAATTCCCGACTCAGGCGACTGACTGTGTGGAGTTTGCACGTTCTCCCCGTGTCTGCGTGGGTTTCCTCCGGGTGCTCCGGTTTCCTCCCACAGTCCAAAGATGTGCGGGTCAGGTGAATTGGCCATGCTAAATTGCCCGTAGTGTTAGGTAAGGGGTAAATGTAGGGGTATGAGTGGGTTGCGCTTCGGCGGGTTGGTGTGGACATGTTGGGCCGAAGGGCCTGTTTCCACACTGTAAGTAATCTAAAAAAAAAGATCCAGAAGCCATCTAGTGGCAATTAATCTGTACCATCTGGATGTAAGCATCAATTGACAATAAATGCTCAATCATCTCTAGCCATTTGTTCCAATTTACAAATCAGTTGGCCTCTTTTTATAAGCTTAGAACCAGCTAGATAAAAGATTGCAGCAACCTGCATAGGAGTTCTGACAGGCCAAATGTTAAAAAGGTTTTCTGTCTGAAATAAGCTGCTTTATGGACCAGTATTTTGTTGAAAAGTTTGAAAAACCAAATGCTGGTAGTTTGCTCCACGTTGAGCTTCAAGCACCTTTGTAAATCAAGAGACCAAATAAAGAGTGAAAAAGATTGTACTTATCACTAATTCTGATCTGAAATAAAATCTGAAAATTGTGGTCACAAATGCAGGTGTATGATCATAATTTAGCTTTTTAACTCCTGCTTGCTGCCATTTTAATGCTCTTAAGCTTGACACACCACAGCAGTCACATGAGCGAAATTCATTTTTAGGTATCAGATTGATCAGTTTTCCACTAACCATCTTGTAAATGGGCATTACATCCAACATTTGTGTCTTTAACTCAGCAATATTCTTCACCAACCTATTTATTTCATTCTAAGAAATGATTTTCTCAGCAAAAGATCTGAAAATACTGTTGTTACAGAAATATTGTTCCTGGCAAAGTCCCCATGGCTTTGTAGTCTCAAAGATAAACGATAAGTCTTAACTCATTTATGATCCAAGGAATTTGTACTTTTGTGTTGACGGAATGTATGACAACACTTGCAACAGAGTTCAGCATGCTTTGTTTAAATTCTGCGTTTGTTGATACCTGCCTGCTAATAGTTATGTAAATATCTGAGATTTTCACAGCTTGAGGAAAAACTGTACTTGCTAGAAATGTGAAAGTTGAGAGGTTAAATTAGTAGAGTGGTTCCCCTCACTAGGGAGGAAGAATTAGATGCTGGATTTGTTGGTCAGTCTAGGCTACTCCAGGAGTCCACTCAGCTGTGGGCACTGGTGAGGCTGCAGATTGGCCCACTCAGAAAGCCTAGTGAGATTCTGGATCACGTGGAGTGAAAGAGTTGGGTTGACAAGTTGTGTGAATAGGAAGAAAGTAGGCTATTTCAATTGGGAGGGAAATTTCCCCCAATAGGCAAAGAGCACCTTCCAAAGATGGTACTTCCTGCCATTTTAAAAATGGGCTACCTACTCCCACACAATTACCCAGGCCAATCACTAGATGTTTTTAATCTACCTGTTCAGACATGTGACATGTCTGGTACAAGTGGAATTTGAAGACCTTTGTAGCTTAAAGAGCACTCCAGGTCAATCTGATATAGTATAATGGTTTGGGCAGAGTATGTTTATAAAAAGGTCAATTGATCCTTCATTATTTAGATTCACTAGTTGGACTCCAATGTTAACACCCAACCAACTTTGAGCTGACGGGAGGATAGCAAGCTGACTGGTCATCTAACATATTTATATTCAGCATGCCACCTTGCTGTAAAAACACGAACATGGTTATGTAATATCAAGTCCACAAGTTGAAATCCCACCATTGCTGCTTGTAAATTAAATTTAAAAATCTCTCAACACCAGGTTATAATCCTCCAGGTTTATTTGAAAGTACAAGCTTTTGGAGCATTGCTCCTTCAGGTAGCTGGTGGAGCAGGTGCGTAAGACAGAGAATTACAAGTAAAAGATCAAAGTGTCATACAACTGATGCAATGTATTAGATAAAGTTAGATGGCTGTTAAGTCTTTTAACACTCAATGGGAGTGCAGGTTTCGATCGATATGTAAATCCCAGAATTTCTTTCGAGTCACAGCCCCAAGATAACTTAAGGTCTCACACCATCTTCCACATGCACGGCAGGTACTCCTGTGACTTGGTCAACATTTGTCTATCTCATACACTTGCAGACAAGGATGCCCCGAGACATGCACATGCTACAACGATGGGCACCGCCCAACAATCTCCAGACAGGGATGTTCCTCTCCCAGTTGGGGAACACTTCAGTGGTCAATGACGTTTGGCCTCCGATCTTCAGGTGAATGTCCTCCAAGGCAGAATTAAGACAGTTGCAGGTAGATAGAATAGTGAAGAAGGCGTTTGGTATGCTTTCCTTAATTGGTCAGAGGATTGGGTACAGGAGTTGGCAGGTCATGTTGCGGCTGTAAAAGACATTGGTTAGGCCACTGTTGGAATATTATGTGCAATTCTAGTCTTCTTCCTATAGGAAAGATGTTGTGAAACTTGAAAGGGTTCAAAAAAGATTTACAAGGATGTTGCCAGGGTTGGAGGACTTGAGCTATGGGGAGAGACTGAGTAGGCTGGGGCTGTTTTCCCTGGAGCGTCGGAGGCTGAGGGGTGACCTTATAAAGGTTTACAAAATTGGGGGGGCACGGATAGGGTAAATAGTCAAGGTCTTTTCCCTGGGGTGGGGTGAGTCCAGAACTAGAGGGCATAGGTTTAGGGTGAGAGGGGAAAGGTATAAAAGAGACCTATAGGGCAACTTTTTCACACAGAGGGTGGTATGTGAGCTGCCAGAGGAAGTAGTGGAGGCTGGTACAATTGCAACATTTAAGAGGCATTTGGATGGGTATATGAATAGGAAGGGTTTGAAAGAATATGGGCTGGGTGCTGGCAGGTGGAACTAGATTGTGTTGGGATATCTGGTCGGTATGGATGAGTTGGACTGAAGGGTCTGTTTCCCTGCTGTACATCTCTATGACTCTCTGACTCTATACGCAACTACGCAGAGTCACCGAGCAGAGGTTGATAGCCAAGTTCGGTACCCATGAGAGCAGCCTCAACCGGGATCTTGGGTTCATGTCGCAGTGCAGATGACCCCACTACTCTATACACACTTACTTTCTCACAAGCAAACATACGCACAAAGACACACACACAAACACAATCACAGATCCTCTCTCAGATAAATGCTGTCTTTCACATACATATGCACACCCTGTCATAGGCATATCACACTTGCTAGCACTATCAAGCATGCACCCACCCACATAAGTCTATGGGGTGAATTTGCATTTCCAGATTCTATTTTGTTCAAAAAACACACAATCTGTAGGCAGTCAATGTGATATTTTATGAATTCCTACTTTGGAAATAAAACCAGTCTGACTCCAGTTTGGGATACAGACAGACTCTAACCTCACAGCTTTAATGCATTGTCTCCGCTGCAATGTCACTTTTTTAAAAACCTGAAGATATCAGTGGGTTTAATCTCTGTAATTTGAAAGAAATTCTGGGATTTACAGATTAACACCTGCATTCCTATTCTAAGTGCTTTAAAAATCAACAGCCATCTAAGTTTGTTGAAAATATTGCATCAGTTGTATGGCACCTCTGATCTTTTACTTATTAAATTCTGTGTTCTATGTACCTGCTCAACAAAGGAGCAGCCTTCCAAAAGCTTGTACTTTTAAATAAACCTTTGTGTGACTTTTAATTTTGTCCAATACCAGCACCTCCAAATCATAAATTTAAATTTGGTTAATTAAATCTGATTTTTTTTTAAAAAGTCCTCACACAAAGCTATTATTCTAATGAAAGGTATTTGAAATATTAAGTCTGCTTCTCTCCACAGGTGCTGCCTGACTTTGTGTTGTTTTTGTTCTTTCAGATTTTCAGCACCTACAGAATTTTAGTTTTACTTTTGAAGGATTGTTGTAAATGTTCTTTAGGCAAAGAGAGTGGTCATCTGAACTAAGTCTAACCTTTATTTGACTCCAGATCTAAGTGACTGTAATCTGCCAAGCAGTCAACTAAGGCAGCTAAACACTTGCTCCTCGTGGGCAATTAGGCATGGCCTTAACAGCAATGTATATACCCCTAATTGGATATATTTTTTAAGAAAATTAGCACATCTGATGCTGTTCAGCAAAGAATGTTGAAGTGAACAGATTAGCTGGGGCAAATGGCTATGAAGAGTAAAGGGAATTTCCTGGAATTTCACATTGATTATATCTAAATTAAATTGTCATTAAAATTTAATACAGGTTTGTCAAGTTCAGAGACTAGTGGAAAGTTGGAATGAGAAGAGGAGGGACTGTCCGTTTAAGGAAGGACAGACAGGTAAAAATGCATGAAGGATAACCTAAGATTCTTGAAATGAATGTAGTGCGACACTGACATTTTAAAAGCTGAACTGAGAAACATGTATTAAGCATCAGCTGTGAGATGTGTTATAGTTAACAGCAAATTAAATGGCAGCCAATAATAGCATGTGCAGTAGTGACCTTACACTACTGAAGCAGCTAATAATTTGACACCTATACACTTTTGAAAAGGCTGAAAGATAGAAACATAGAAGGTGGGAGTAGGCCACTTGGCCCCTCAAACGTGTTTGCCATTCAATATGATCATGACTAATCACTGTGCTCAATACCCTATTGTACAGATCAGAGTGGTGCTGGAAAAGCACAGCAAGTCAGGCAGCATCCGAGGAGGAAGAAAATTAACGGTTCAGGCAAAAGCTTTTCCAGCTTTCCAGTACCACTCTTATCTAAATTCTGGTTTCCAGCATCTGAAGTCCTCACTTTTGCCTACCCTATTGTATACCCCCACCCCCATCCATTTAGTCACAACAGCCTTATCTTTCTCCTTGAAGACACAATGTTTTGGCCTTAACCACTCTTTGTGGTAGTGAATTCTCCAGCTCCCTACACTGTGGCAGGAGAAATTTCTCCACCTTATCCTAGAACATTTACCCCTTTATCCTTTAAACTATGACCCCTAGTTTTGGACTTTCGCACCATCAGAAACATGCTCCCTACATCTAACCTCTCTAGTCCTGTTAGAATATTACAACATTTTCCTAAACTCCAATGAATACGATCCTAACTGATTCAATCTTGCTCCATATGTGAATCCTATTAGAGTCCTAGAGATGTACAGCAAGGAAACAGACCCTTCAGTCCAACCTATCCAGGCCAGATATCCTAACTGAATCTAATCCCATCTGCTAGCATCCGGCCCATATCCCTTCAAACCCTTCCTATTTATATACCCATCCAAATGCCTTTTAAATGTTGCAATTGTATCAGCCTCCACCACTTCCTCTGGCAGCTCATTGCATATACATGCCACCCTCTGCATGAAAACGTTACCTCTTTCCCCTCTCACCCTAAACCTATGCCCTCTAGCTCTGGACACCCCCACCCCAGGGAAAAAACCTTGCCTATTTACCCTATCCATGCCCCTCATAATTTTGTAAACTTCTATAAGGTCACCCCTCAGTGTCTGATGCTCCAGGGAAAACAGCCCCAGGATGTTCAGCCTCTCCCTGTAGCTCAAATCCTCCAACCCTGGCAACATCCTTGTAAATCTTTTCTGAACCCTTTCAAGTTTCACAACATCTTTCTCATGTGAAGAAGACAGGAATTGTACACAATATTCCAACAGTGGCTGAATCAATGTCCTGTACAGCCGCAACATGACCTCCCAACACCTGTACTCAATACTCTGACCAATAAAAGAAAGCATACCAAATGCTGCCTTCACTATCCTATCTACCTGCAACTCCACTTTCAAGGAGCTATGAACTTGTACTCCAAGGTCTCTTTGTTCAGCAACACTCTCTAAGACCTTACCATTAAGTGTGTAAGACCTGCTAAGATTTGCTTTTCCAAAATGCAGCACCTCGCATTAATCTGAATTAAACTCCATTTGTCACGTCTCTGCCCAATGGCCCAGCTGATCACGATCCTGTTGTAATCTGAGGTAACCTTCTTCGCTATCCACTACACCTCCAATTTTGGTGTCATCTGCAAACTTACCAACTATACCTCTTACACTCGAGTCCAATCATTTATATAAATGACAAAAAGTAGAGGACCTAGCACTAATCCTTGTGGCACTCCACTGGTCACAGACCTCCAAAGTTTGTGCGAAGATTTGTAGCTCGGGTGCTTGTTGTAGTGGTTCTGTTCGCCAAGCTGGAAGTTTTGGTTGCAAACGTTTCGTCTCCTGGCTAGGAGACATCATCAGTGCTCTGGAGCCTCCTGCGAAGCGCTTCTTTGATGTTTCTTCCGGCACTTATAGTGGTCTGTCCTTGCCGCTTCCGGGTGTCAGTTTCAGCTGTTCGCTGTAGTGATTGGTACGTTGGGTCCAGGTCGATTTGTCTGTTGATGGAGTTTGTGGATGAATGCCATGCCTCTAGGAATTCCCTGGCTGTTCTCTGTCTGGCATGCCCTATGATAGTAGTGTTTTCCCAGTCGAATTCATGTTGCTTGTTGTCTGAGTGTGTGGCTACTAGGGATAGCTGGTCGTGTTGTTTCGTGGCTAGTTGGTGTTCATGTATGCGGATTGTTAGCTGTCTTCCTGTTTGTCCTATATAGTGTTTTGTGCAGTCCTTGCATGATATTTTATAAACTACATTAGTTTTGCTCATGTTGGGTATTGGCTCCTTTGTTCTAGTAAGTTGTTGTCTGAGCGTGGCTGTTGGTTTGTGTGCCGTTATGAGTCCTAGGGGTCGCAGTAGTCTGGCTGTCAGTTCTGAAACGCTCCTGATGTATGGTAGTGTGGCTAGTCCTTTTGGTTGTGGCATGTCCTCGTTCCGTGGTCTATCTCTTAGGCATCTGTTGATAAAGTTGCGCAGGTATCCGTTTTTGGCGAATACCTTGTATAGGTGTTCCTCTTCCTCTTCTCGCAGTTCTGGTGTACTGCAGTGTGTTGTAGCTCTTTTGAATAGTGTCCTGATGCAGCTTCGTTTGTGTGTGTTGGGGTGGTTACTTTCATAGTTTAGGACTTGGTCTGTGTGTGTTGTTTTCCTGTGTACCCTTGTGGTGAATTCTCCGTTCGGTGTTCTCTGTACTATCACGTCTAGGAATGGGAGTTGGCTATCCTTTTCTTCTACTTTCGTGAATCGGATGCCTGAGAGTGTGGCGTTGATGATCCGGTGTGTTTTTTCTATTTCCGTGTTTTTGATGATTACGAAAGTGTCATCGACATATCTGACCCAGAGTTTGGGTTGAATTTGTGGTAGGGCTGTTTGTTCTAACCTTTGCATAACTGCCTCTGCTATGAGTCCCGAGATTGGTGATCCCATGGGTGTTCCGTTGATTTGTTCGTATATCTGATTGTTGAATGTAAAATGTGTAGTGAGGCATAAGTCCAGTAGTTTAAGTATGCCATCTTTGTTGATAGGTTCTGCCTCCTGTTTTCTGTTCTGTATGTCCAGTAGGTTGGCTATTGTTTCTCTGGCTAGGGTTTTGTCAATCGAAGTGAACAGTACCATCACGTCGAATGAGATCATGGTTTCTTCTTTGTCTATGTGTGTATTCCTGATGGCATCCAAGAATTCCTGTGTTGATTGTATGGAGTGTTTGGATCCGCTGACCAGGTGTTTCAGTTTCTGTTGTAGTTCTTTGGCCAGTTTGTATGCTGGTGTCCCTGGTAGTGATACTGTGGGTCGGAGTGGGATGTCTGGTTTGTGTACTTTGGGTAGTCCATAGAATCTGGGGGTGTTGTTGCTTTCCGGTTTCATTCTTCGTAGGTCCGCTTTGGTTATCTGTCCATTTTTTTGTAGATTCCTTAGAGTGTTATTTATTCTATTGGTGAGTTGTGGTGTGGGGTCCGAATCCTTCATTTGGTAGGTGTTGGTGTCTGCTAGTAGGTGTTGTGCTTTTTTGATGTAGTCTGATTTATCTAGGATGACAGTCATTCTGCCTTTATCTGCTGGTAGTATGATTATGTTCTTATCATTTCTTAGTGCTTTCAGTGCTTCCCTCTCCTTGGTGTTGAGGTTATGTGTTTGTCTTTTTCTTATCATCATAGGTACGACTGTTTGTCTCACTGTTTGTTGTGTCTCTTCAGTCAGTCCATTGTTCCTGAGTGTGCATTCCAGTGCTGCTAGGAAGTCTGCTGTCTTGGCGTCCCTGTGGTTGTAGTTGAGTCCCTTGGTCAGTATAGTTCTTTCCATGTCTGTGAGCTGTCTGTGGGAGAGGTTTTTAACCCAGGTGTGTGTTGTAGTGTCCTCTTTTTTGTGTGTTAGTTTGGCCAGTTTTTCTTTTAGTGCCGTTTTTTTGCGATGTGTTGTCCTGTTCTGTCCTATAGTGACAGCCTGTTCTGTGGTCCGGGTCCATTCATGATTAGCGGTCTTTGAAATTAACGACTTTTGGCGCGCAATTTCTTGTTTGTATTTGTGCAGTCGGTTGTGAGCGTCTGTGATCATTACCTGGGTCATCCTGAATCCGTTCTGCTTGGCTGTTTCCCTGGCTTGTGGATTATTGACTGGTGGTCTGTACCTGACACATTGTGGAAGGATATGATTCTTTTGGCATTCGTGTAGAAACCGGAGTTGTTCATATGTTGCGCTTAGGCGGTTAGCGCAGGATTCCCATTTCCTGGCTTGTCTCAGCGTCTCTCGCCCGTAAGTGTTCAAAGTTTGTGCGAAGATTTGTAGCTCGGGTGCTTGTTGTAGTGGTTCTGTTCGCCAAGCTGGAAGTTTTGGTTGCAAACGTTTCGTCCCCTGGCTAGGAGACATCATCAGTGCTCTGGAGCCTCCTGCGAAGCATTTCTTTGATGTTTCTTCCAGCACACTCAGACAACAAGCAACATGAATTCGACTGGGAAAACACTACTATCATAGGGCAAGCCAGACAGAGAACAGCCAGGGAATTCCTAGAGGCATGGCATTCATCCACAAACTCCATCAACAGACACATCGACCTGGACCCAATATACCAATCACTACAGCGGACAGCTGAAACTGACACCCGGAAGCGGCAAGGACAGACCACTATAAATGCCGGAAGCAACATCAAAGAAGCGCTTCGCAGGAGGCTCCAGAGCACTGATGATGTCTCCTAGCCAGGGGACGAAACGTTTGCAACCAAAACTTCCAGCTTGGCGAACAGAACCACTACAACAGACCTCCAATCTGAAAAACAACTCTCCACCACCACCCTCTGTCTTCTACTTTTGAGCCAGTTCTGTATCCAATCCAGGGATCAATCTGGGAAACCTTTGCTGTACTACCTGTATAGCAAGAACATCCTTTGATAAGGAGACCAAAATTGCACACAATACTCCAGATGTGGCCTAACCAGTGATTTGTATAATTGCAGCAAGGCATCCTCGTTCCTGTACTTGAATCCTCCCACTATGAAGGCCAACATAATAGTTTGCCGCCTTCACTGCCTGCTGCACCTGCATGCTTGCTTTCAGCAATTGTGCAAGGGCACACTCATTGAACATTTCCACCTTTCAATTTACAGCCATTCAAATCATAGTCTGCTTTTCTATTATAGCTATCAAAGCAGATCACCTCCCATCTATCAACATTATATACACAACGGCCGTGCATCTCTCACCCAGCCTGTCCAACTCATGCTGTGTCATTATAGCTCACCCTATCAATCAGCCTTGTGTCATCTCAAATTTTCAGTGGTTACATTTAGTTCCCTCATCTAAATAATTAACATTACAAATAGCTGGGGTCCTAGTACTGCTCCCTGTGAAACCCCACCAGTCACTGCCTGCCATTCAGAAAAACACCCATTTATTTTTAATCTTTGCTTTCTGTTTGTGGGGACAGGATTGCATCCTTACATCCTTAAAGAATTGCTGTAGATTCATCAAGCACAATTTCCCACTTGTAAAAGCATGCTGACAGTGTCTGCTTCTACTACAGTTTTTGAAATGCACTGCTATAAAATCCTTGCTAATGGAGTCTAGAGTCTTTCCTACTACCAATATCCGACTTCCTGGCCTGTAATTCCGTTTTTTCTTCCCTTTTTTAATAGTGGAGTTACGTTATCCATCCTCTAATCTATCAAAAGTGTGTCAGAGTTTAAAGAGTCTTGGAAGATGATCACCAATGCATCCACTATTTCTGTGGCCACTTCCTTACGTACTAGATTATCAGGTATAGGGGATTTCTCAGCCTGCAGTCTCACCAATTTCTCAAACATCTTTTCTCTGCAAATGCAGATTTGCTTCAGTTTCACTTCACTGAACCCTGTATTCTACATCTGGTACTTTAATTGTTTCCTTTGTGAAAACAAGCGAAGTATAAATTTATTTCAATAGCCATTTCTTTGTTCATTATATATTCATTATTTTGACTAAGGGACATACATTAGTTTCCTCAAATTTTTTTCTCTTTAAATACTTGTAAGAACTTACTATAAAAGTTGCTATGTTCTCTGCAAACTATTTTCCCATCTTGATCAATCCCTTGGTTCTCCTTTAACTTTTAAACTTCCCACTGCTCAGGTCTATTGTTTTTTTTGTCAAATTCTGTGACTTTATAAAAATCATTTGAATCTAATACTATCTCTAACTTTCCTCTTCAGCTATGGCTTGGTCACTGTTTTCTTTGTACTGTTGCGCCAGACAGGAATAAAAATTTTTATAGTTCACCCATTCAGTGTTTGAATATTTGCTATTACCTATCCATTGTCGTTCCTTTCAGTACCATCTCCCAATCCATCCAAACTGTCTCATGCCTCATACCATCAAAGTTTCCCATATCAAAATTCAATCCTAGTCTCAGAAACAAATATTTCACCTTAGGTACAGGTGATTCTTTACAACATACGTTTATGATTTTGTGTTTTAATTCCATTTCCTCCAGCAATATTACAGCTTGGTGGTCTATATACCACTCTTGCTAATTTTTTTGCCTCTTGATATATCTCAATTCTACCGTCTCACGTGCTATGTTGTCTGAGCTTGTGTTAGAAGATAATTTCTGGGATCCATAATTCCTGGTCAAGGTTAAGCATTGCAACCTATTAAACAGGGAGCCCACCCGTGAATAGAACCTTTAAGCCCAAGGTTTGCATAAATTAGATTGTGGAGGTGACGGTAGGATGGAGTTTAACCAACCACAACAAACGAGCGTAGTAATTTTACAGAAAGAGGAGGGGCCAAGGTGGAAGGAAGTGAAAAATGTACAAGTGATTAATGGATTATATGAGAGGAACAGTTGGTGAGAAACATAGAAAAACTAGACACGAAACAATTAAAGATCGGAGTGAACAAAGGCACAATCAACAGGAAACAACAAAGATGAATTTCTTTTAAAATGGAGATCATTAAACGTTGTTTACTAATAAGTAGAATGTTTTTCTGGAAAGGTTTGTCCTTCTTCCTAACCTATTCCATTCCCCTCCCCCGCAAGTCAACACATTTAACCAGCAGGAAAATTACATTGATGGACATAAGGTTTTGCTTTGGACCAGTTCTGTTCACAACACTTTTTGGGAATCATGTAGAGATTCCTTAGAGAGTGGAAGGGGATTTATTAGAAAAATTGGGTTGCAAAGTCTGGTGTTGTTTTGGAACAAAGGCAATTGAGATTTGATAGGTGAACAATATTGCAACAGTTGTAGATAACATAGATAAGCAATACCCTTTCCCATTAGCTGTTTCTACTGAGGACCAGGTTATACAGATTTAAGATCAAGAGATCCAGGAGGAATAACTTTTATACACAGTAAGTGGCATGGTGCATCAGTGGTTAGCACTGCTGCCTCAGCACCAGAGTCCCAGGTTCAATTCCATCCTCGGGCGACTGTCTGTGTGGAGTTTGCACGTTGTCCCTGTGGCTGCGTGGGTTTCCTCCGGGTGCTCCAGTTTCCTCCCACGATCCAAAAATGTTCAGGTCAGGTGAATTGGCTGTGCCAAATTGCCAACAGTGTTAGGTGCCATTAGTCAGAAGGGGATGGGTTAGGGTGGGTTACTCTTCAGAGGGTAGGTGTGGACTGGTTGAGCTGAAGGGCCTGTTTCCACACTCTAGGAAATCTAAATCTAAGTGGTAATGACTTGGAACCTGCTGCCCAAGAGAGTGATGAGTGTGCAAATCATTTTAAAAGGAATAAACTTGCAGGGTTATAGAAACCAAGTTGGGGAATGGGACGATTGTCTTGTTCCAGGGGGGGTCCACAAAAAAATTGAATGGCCCATTGTGGTGCAAATGACTTAACTGATCTGGAAGATATTGATGTACTCTATAAATTGAACACATTGTTTTATGGAAAAGAAACTATGCAGTTCAATTGTGTGGATGTTTGAATTAACTTGTACAGCCAAAAGAAATGGCTTGTTTAATTAGCATCTCCCGTTGTGCATCATAGCCAATAAAGTATTTTTGCACTGTAGTTACTGTTGTAGGGAATGTGGCAGCTGATGTGTCAACAGCAAAATACTGCAAGCAACAGAGCAGTGATGACCAGATAAAGTGTGGGATCAATTTTGCCCAGGATGTTGGTTTTTGCTATTTTTCAAAATATGTCCACTTGAGGGAACATACGCACCTCAGTGTAACATTTCATCTGAAAGGTTGCACCTTCAGCTGTGCAGCACTTGCCAGTACAGCACAGGAGTGTCAACCTAGAATCGCTGCTTTTATGTCTGGAGTGAGACTTGAACCCTTACCTTTCTGAATCGAAGCCACCACCAAATGTTTGCATACAAGTTAAATACTTACACACACGCTGTCTCTGCTGAAATCGTGAGAGTTAACTCTGTTTGCAGAGATGGGAATTATCGGTGCACGTACTGAGATTTTCTGTAGTATTTCTTGGTCTATTTAAATTTATGTTCATCAAATCAGTTGCTCCTTCTAAGGAACAACTCCATTCTCAGAACTCTCTGGTTCAGCTGGGAACTCTCTCATTCTAAGTCAGATGATTGACTGTTTATGTTCCAACCCAGGATTTGAGCATAGAAGGTAAATCTGAAACTGTTCTGGGCTATTGGAGATGCCACTTGTTGGATGAGATGCTGTTCTCAGATGGACATTTAAAAATATATTGGCACAAATTTGAAGAAGAGCAGGCAAGAAATTCCAGTTATCTTTGCCCATCTTTATCCTTCAATCAACATTGGTTAACTGGAGTTGAAGATTATCATATTAGCCATGATCTCATTGAATGGAGAAGCAGACTTGATGGGCTAAATGGTCTACTCTGTTCCTATGTCTTATGGTCTTATTGTAAAAACCACAATCGGGCAGCATGGTGGCTCAGTGGTTAACGCTGCTGCCTCACAGAGCCAGGGTCCCAGGCTGGAATTGAACCTCAGGTACCTGTGTAGAGTTTGCACATTCTCCCCGTGTCTGCATGGGTTTCCTTTGGGTACTCGGGTTTCCTCCCACAGTCCAAAGATGTGCAGGGTACGTGGAATGGCGATGAGAAATTGTCCAGGGATGTACAGGTTAGCTGAATTGAATTGAATTTATTGTCACATTGTCAGGGTGGGATGGATCTTTGAGAATGCTAGTGGCCTTTCCTTGACAGCAGGCCTGGTAGATGGATTCTATAGATGGGAGTTTGGTCTTTGTGATTGTCCGGGCCGAGTTCACCACTCTCTGTAACCGTCTTCGATCTTGGGGAATGGTACAGTTGCCATAGCAGGTAGTGATACATCCAGACAGAATGCTCTCGATGGCGTACCTATAAAAGTTGGCAAGGGTATTTGCCATCATGTCAAATTTCCTCAGCTGACTGAGGAAGAAGAGATGTTGTTGTGCCTTTGTAACCAGTGTGTCCACATGAAGAGTCCAAGAAAGCTTTTTGTGGATGACCACTCTTGGGGGCTTGACATTCTCCATTCGTTCCACCTCTGGGCTGTTAATGTATAGGAGTGGGTGGGGGGGGGGGGGGGGGGGGAGGGAGGCATAGATAACATCCTGCCGAAAGTCAGTAATGAGTTCCTTGGTTTTGCTAGCATTGAGAGCTAGGTTGTTCTCAGTGCACCATTTTTCCAGGTCTTCCACCTCCCATCTGTAGTCTGTTTCGTTGCCATCTGAGATTTGACCGACTATGGTGGTGTCATCAGCGAACTTGTAAATGGCATTAGTCTGCTATTTGGTGATGCATTCATGGGTATACAGTGAGTACAGTGGGGGGTCTCCAGTGTTGAGTGTTAGTGAGGATGAAATGTTGTCCCCAGTCTTCACTTATTGTGGCCTGTGGGTCGGGAAACTGAGGATCCAGTTGCAGAGAGTGGAGCTTAGTCTGAGACCACTAACTTTAGTAATCATTCTCGAGCGATTAATAGTGTGGAAGGCTGAACTGTAGTCAATGTGTAGGATTCTTGGTGTCAAGATGTTCTAGGGATGAGTGATTTGGCATCTGACGTGGATCAGTTGGACCAATAGGCAAATTGGAGTGGGTCAAGAGTAGTGGGGAGGCTGGAGATGATTAATGCCATGACCAGCCTTTCAAAGCACTGCATGACCACCGAAGTTAGGGTGTTACAGGGTTGGAATGGGTCTGGGTGGGGTGCTCTTCAGAAGGTCGGTATGGACTCGATGGGCTGAATGGCCTGCTTCCACACTCTAGGGATTTAGTGATACTGTAGGTTATCTCATTTCTATTTGCGAGAATGTGCTATGTGCGAATTGAAATTTCAAAAAATATTTCATTAGCTGTAAAGTTACAGCCCGCTGTTGGAAATGAGGCCTTGGAAATGCGAGGGTTTTTTTTTGTTTAGAAAATTGTGAACGTCTCAGCGTGAATGTTACTGAAACGGACTCAGTCAGGGTTGATTTGTTTGCAGGACTGCAGAACTTTTCCAAGAAGCTCTGGGGACGCGTACTTACATTTAACAGCGTCTGCCAATAATTTGCAAATAAAGGGTTAAGGAGGCGTCTGTGTATTTGTGTGTGTGTCAGAGAGACGGTAAATGCGCAATTTCCGAGGGCGGCTCTCTCCTTCTGCCTTGGTCTGCTCTTGGGACTTTGACATTTCTCTTTGGACATTGTAGGGGGAATAATGTCCGCGGCAACTCGACTCAAAGTCCTCCAGCAACATCTAACCTCCGGAGTCGTATCCTTTTAAACTCTAGGCACCTCGCTGGGGAAGAGGTGAACCAACATTCCTCTCCCTCTCTTTCCCCTGTCGTCCTTTCTGTTAGCTTTATGCTTAAATCTTAATGGGACCGGTCCTGAGGCAAGGCCACTGGCGGAATCCCCGGTGGCCACACAAATGCAGAGGGAGCAGACTGCGTCAGGTGAAGGTTAACGAGCGATATGTTGAGACTAAACACGCTGAGTTATTGTTTGAAGATCATTTTAAAGCGTTAGTCCTTTTGAGATCTTCAAAAAATATGTTTGCAGTTAAAAGATCGCTGCCGAGATGCACCGAAATAAATGGCCAAGTCTCCCCAACAATAAATAATCAAGTTTCATTTTTAAAATCTTGTCAAAGTGCCTTAAACTCAGTAAACACTACTGACGTGAAAGCAAGGTGGAAATGTTTGCAGCAGTTGTAGATTAGATTACTTACAGTGGGGAAACAGGCCCTTCGGCCCAACAAGTCCACACCGACCCGCAACCCACCCGTACCCCTATATTCACCCATTACCTAACACTAGGGGCAATTTAGCATGGCCAATTCACCTGACCCGCACATCTTTTGTGATTGTGGGAGGAAACCTACACAGACACAGGGAGAACGTGCAAACTCCACACAGTCAGTCGCCTGAGGTGGGAATTGAACCCGGGTCTCTGGCGCTGTGAGGCAGCAGTGCTAACCACTGTGCCACCCACAAATATAATCATTTATTTTTTAAAATTTTGTCCATGGGATGTGGGGTAGGCTAACATTTATTATGCATTTCTATTGCCCCAAGAGCTCAGAGTCAGCCCACACATAGGCCTGACCTGGTAAGGAAGACAGATTTCCTTCCCGAAAGTGAATCAGATTGTGAACTGAAAATAACAAATGGGGAGACAATGGCCTACTGGTATTATCGCTGGACTATTAACCCAGATAAGGTTCTGGGGACCTGGGATTGAATCCCACAACAGATGGTGAAATTTGAATTCAATAAAAATCTGGAATTAAGAGTCTAATAGTGACTGGGAATCCATTGTCAATTGTTGGGAAGAGCCAATCTGGTTCACTCATGTTCTTCAGGGAAGGCAACTGTTTGTCTTAGCTGCTCTGGCCTACATGTGACTCCAGACCCATAGCGATGAGCTTGACACTTAACAGCCCTCTGGGTAATTAGAGATGGGGAATAAACACAGGCCTGGCCAGTGACACCCTCATCCTGTGAATGAATACTGGCAAAAGAAATGCTGGAGATCACAGCAGGTCGGGCAGCTGTGGAGAGAAAGCAAGCCGATGTTTTATGTCCAGACGACTTTTCATCAGAGTGAACCAGATTGTGTCTTTGATAACTGTGGGTAGTGATTACATGGTTATCATGAGGCTAGTTTTTATTTTATTGTAGGTTTGTTAATTGAGCTGCAATTTCATCATCTGCTGTTTTGGGATTCAAATCCGTGTCCCCCAAAGCATTGCCCTGGGATTTTGGATTAGTATTCCAGTGACTGCCTCTATCCGATGAGTTTCTGTTCTTGTATTGTTTACTGAAGGTTAACTTGGCCTGGAGACTGGTGATCGCTCCCCTGCATTCCTTCAACAGAGTGTGCTGGAATTTTCCTTTGTGTCTACCTGACTGGGCCAAGGCAGAGCAACTCCTCTGAAAGGCAGCTCCTCCAGTGGTTCAGTCTTCCCTTGGTACTACATCAGAGTGTCAGTCCAAATCCTAAAGTGGGAGTTGAACCCACTAGTCATAGAAGAGGGTGCTACAAGCCAACTGGGTTAAGTGAACTTTGGTCAGTCTGTTCTCTTTGGTGTTAATAAGACCTTGCTGCCTGTAAATTAGCTGCTGTGTTTTATATGTTGCAACAGTTGAAAAGTACTTCTCAGTTTTGGGACACCCTTGAATCCTGAAAGATTATGAATATTCATCTTTTCAAAGAGTTTGTACTGAAATTGTAGATCTGATTACACATCAATTGGTTGCTTTTTCTTTGGTCCTGAGTTACCTAATCATTGATCCCACTGTGATTCAGCAAGCTTCCAAAAAGAATCTAATGACAGAGTGATTCAGTACAGGAGAAGGTTGCTCACCCATCTGAGTCTGTGCTGGTGCTTTGAAGGCATTATCCAACGAGTACCACCACCTTTCCTCTGCTCCTTACCAGATTTTCACCTTCAATGCTCAAATTCCCTTTGGAAGGTTGCACCCTTACTGTCAGCGCATTCCAGATTATGACCTGCTGCATCAAAAATAAATTTACACCCAGAAATGGTCAAAATGTTGCACTCAACATGCAAGGTCCCATCATGAAAGCTGAAGTTACCTCCCTTTATCCATCTTTCAGACAACTGGTCCCACCTCTGGAGAAACCATTCCACATGCTCATCCTGGAAGGCTCTGGTAAGTACAGTAATGAACCATGTCTTGCTGAATTAATAGTGGCATGTTAACAGTGCACAAGAGCAAGTGCAGGTGTTTGAGACATGCCCTAATTTGCTAATTTCCTCAATCTGCCAGTTATTTTTTTCCATCCCCTTGCCATTCACTTTTCACAAATCACTTACTCGAAGCCTTTTTAGGAGCTCACCGGGTTTGCCAGATTTATTTGCTATCGAACACTCAGAATGCTTAGGGTAGTGGTGAACTGCCTTCTTGAACTGCTACCGATCATTTAGCATAGGTAGGCTCATGTTGACATTAGGGAGAGATTTCTAAGATGTTCATTTATTGACAGCGAGGGAAGGGCGATACATTTCCAACTGAGGATGGTGAGGGGCTTGAAGGGAAATTATCATGCACTGTTGCTGAATTACTGCCTTCTCCCAAATTGGTGCCTCACGCATTGTAGATCCTAACTTCGCCAGTTTGATCTCGAAATTCAGATTGTAGAGTCTTAAAAAACATAGAAAATGTCAAAAAATTATGATTAAACATTGGTTTAGTCTTTTCTATTGGCTATTGTTTTGGAATAGTAACTGCTAATGTTGCATTGTGGGAATTAGGCATGGGAAATTCATCACAACAATCTGCAAAACCTGCATGACAGGTGAATGGGTGAATAGCTGTTTCTGAGCAATATGCTCTGTTTAGTGCACAGTTTAACTAATAGTCGTTGAAGGACATTTGGTTTCAAAGACAGTTTCTATTATTCAATTGTTGTATTTGTCCAGGCACTATACTTATCATTTCTCTAATAACATTAATTCTCAGAATTTTCAACAAAAATAATATTTAATCTGGAATTAAGTGCTGGTCTTATAATTCGTGATCATTAAACTGCCACAAAGTCATAGAACTTTACAGCATAGAAACAGACTCTTCTGTCCAACTCATCCATGCTAACCAGATATCCTAAATTAATCTAATCTCATTTGCCAGCACTTGGTCTATATTCCTCTAAACCCTTCCTATTCATGCATCCATCCAGATGCCTTTTAAATGCTGTAATTGTACCAGCCTCCACCACTTCCTCTGGCAGCACATTCAATACACGCACTACTCTCTGTGTGAAAAAGTTACCCCTTAGATCCCAATAAGAAGTTTCCCCTCTAACCTTAAACCCTATAGATTTGGACTACCCCCCCCACACACACATCGAAGAGGGAGAAGACCTCGGCTATTTACCCTATTTATGTCACTCACGATTTTAGAACGTAGAACAGTACAGGACAGAACAGACCCTTCAGCCCACGATGTTGTGCCGACCATTGATCCTCATGTGAGGTAAACCTAATGTACGAACTCTCAAATTTCTGTGACCATATGCATGTTCAGTAGTCTCTTAAATATCCCCAATGACCTTGCTTCCACAAGTGCTGCTGGCAACGCATTCCATGCTCTCTCAACTCTCTGTGTAAAGAAGCCGCCTCTGACATCCCCTCTATACTTTCCGCCAAACAGCTTAAAACTATGACCCCTCGTGTTAACAGTTTCTGCCCTGGGAAAAAGTTTCTGGCCATCAACTCTATGTATGCCTCTCATTATCTTGTACACCTCAATCAGGTCCCCTCTCCTCCTCCTTTTCTCCAATGAAAAAAGTCCGAGCTCAGTCAACCTCTCTTCGTAAGATAAGCCCTCCATTCCAGGCAGCATCCTGGTAAACCACCTCTGAACCCTCTCCAAAGCATCCACATCTTTCCTATAATAGGGCGACCAGAACTGGACACAGTATTCCAAGTGCGGTCTAACCAAAGTTTTATAGAGCTGCAACAAGATCTCATGGCTCTTAAACTCAATCCCCCGTTCATGAAAGCAAAAACACCATATGCTTTCTTAACAATCCTGTCCACTTGGGTGGCCACTTTAAGGGATCTATGTACCTGCACACCAAGATCCCGCTGTTCCTCCACACTGCCAAGAATCCTGTCTTTAATTCTGTACTCAACTTTCAAGTTCGACATTCCAAAATGCATCACCTCACATTTACCCAGGTTGAACTCCATCTGCCACCTCTCAGCCCATCTCTGCATGCTGTCAATGTCACGCTGCAGTCTACAACTGTCTTCTATACCGTCAATGACACCTCCAACTTTTGTGTCATCTGCAAACTTGCTAACCCATCCTTCAATCTCCTCATCCAAGTCATTAATAAAAATTATAAAGAGTAGAAGCCCAAGAACAGAGCCCTCTGGAACACCACTCACCACTGACTTCCAAGCTGAATATTTTCCTTCCACTACCACTCGCTGTCTTCTGTCAACCAGCCAATTCTGTATCGACAGCTAAATTTCCCTGTATCCCATTCCTCCTGACCTTCTGAATGAGCCTACCATGGGGAACCTTATCAAATGCCTTACTGAAGTCCATATACACAACATCCATCGCTCGCCCCTCATCAACCTGTCTATAACATCCTCAAAGATTTTGTACCAGATTGTTAAAACTCTCCTAGAAACATAGGTGCAGGAGCAGGCCATTCAGTCATTCAATCATGGCTGATCATGCAAGCTACTTGCTGTGTGAAGATGTTTTCCTGTTTGCTTCTTTTGCAAACTGTTTTAAATCTGTGCTCCGTGATTCTTGATCCTTTATGAGCAGGAGGAGTTTCTCCCTGTCCATAACATGCAGGCCCCTCCTGATTTTGAAAACTTTGATCAAATCTCCTGTTAGCCTTCTCCTTGTAAGGCAAAATAGTCCCACCTCCTCCGAGCTGCCCTCAAAACTGAAGCAGTGCCCTCTGTTTTCTTATGTAATCTCAAGAAACTGGTGGAATGTTATCAGCCAATAAACACATGTCATGTTTGTGACTGAGTTTTGACCTAATTGAGTATCGTTGAGGAAGAAAATAGTTGAAAAGTTTTTCCAGGATTTGTCGAGGAACATAATGAGGGACTCTACTAACTGAGTGAATTGTGAGTGGGAGATATACCAGAGTTCCTGGCAACACATTGAATTAACATGCCAAGGTGTTGAACTGATTTTTTGGGAATGGAATTCCTGCTGTTGGTCAGCTTGCTGTTTAATTCAACTTTTGTTAAAACCAAATTTATCAACAACAATAATTTCATCCATATTTTCTTGGTGGGAGTCCTGAAGGAAGGTATGAATATCTGTCTCCTTTAACCTTCTAGGATTTTTAATTTTTGTCCTCTTTGGGTCAAATGTCTTCTGCTGCTGCTGTTTAACAACTCTTGTGTGTGTTAAATTAGTTGGATCATGCCAGAGTATCTATGGGATAGTGTATTCTACATTAAGCTCTGGACACGAACGTAAAACATTTTTTGTGTTAATTTTGTGTTCCAAAACTACTTTGCGTTCAATTTTGTTATTTCAAATTGTGTTTTTTTATACCTAGCTACACTTTGGAAAACAGAGTTCTGACCCCTGAGCAGAGACAGTTTTATGAGGAAAATGGATTCCTCCTTATTAAGAAGCTGATTTCTAATGAGAATATTGAGCTCTACAGGTGAGCTATTAAGTCTTGAGGAAAGAAAGATTCCATTTATATTGTACTTTATCACATCCTAAAAACTTGCCAAAGCTTTTCACTTTCAGTTCTCTCGGTATTATAACTGTGCTCAGATCCAGTCAGATCTTGAATGAAACCCAGTCTTGATAGATCCTAAGTTTTATTTTTGCAGTTATTTACTAAAGTGGTTAGTCAGTGAACCTTTGCTGCCAATGTTCTTAGACAAAAAAATACAAGTTTATTGCATAAAAGGAAATAACAGATAAAGATAAAAATATATAAATACTTGAAAATTTAGAAAGATCTTAACATAAACAGCAAAGCACAAAATGTAAAATCAGAAGTAGGCCATTTGGCCCATTGAGTCTGCTCTGCCATTCAGTAAGATTGTGGCTGATCTGATAATCCTCAACTCTACTTTCCTGTAGATAGTGAGGAAAGAGATCAATCTGAGACTGGTACAGTTGAGAACAGAAGCGAGTCAAACACAGTCAGGGCAGGCAGGGACAAGATAGGACTAATAAATTAAACTGCATTTATTTCAATGCAAGGGGCCTAACAGGGAAGGCAGATGAACTCAGGGCATGGTTAGGAACATGGGACTGGGATATCATAGCAATTACAGAAACATGGCTCAAGGATGGGCAGCACTGGCAGCTTAATGTTCCAGGATACAAATGTTACAGGAAGGATAGAAAGGGAGGCAAGAGAGGAGGGGGAGTGGCATTTTTGATAAAGGATAGCATTACAGCTGTGCTGAGGGAGGATATTCCCAGAAATACATCCAGGGAAGTTAGAAAGTGAGAAATAAGAAAAGGAAGATCAACTTATTGGGATTGTATTATAGACCCCATAATAGTCAGAGGGAAATTGAGAAACAAACTTGTCAGGAGATCTCAGCTATCTGTAAGAATAATAGGGTGGTTATGGGAGGAGATTTTAACTTTCCAAACATAGACTGGGACTGCCATAGTGTTAAGGGTTTAGATGGAGAGGAATTTGTTAAGTGTGTACAAGAAAATTTTCTGATTCAGTATGTCTATGTACCTACTAGAGAAGTTTCAAAACTTGACCTACTCTTGGAAAATAAGGCAGGGCGGGTGACTGAGGTGTCAGTGGGGGAGCACTTTGGGGCCAGCGACCATAAGTCTACTAGATTTAAAATAGTGATGGAAAAGGAGAGACCAGATCTAAAAGTTGAAGTTCTAAATTGGAGAAAGGCCAATTTTGACGGTATTAGGCAAGAACTTTCAAAAGCTGATTGAGGGCAGATGTTCGCAGGTAAAGGGATGGCTAGAAAATGGGAAGCCTTCAGAAATGAGATAACAAGAATCCAGAGAAAGTATATTCCTGTCAGGGTGAAAGGGAAGGCTGGTAGGTACAGGGAATGCTGGATGACTAAAGAAATTGAGGGTTTGGTTAAGAAAAAGAAGGAAGCATATGTAAGACATAGACAGAATAGATCGAGTTGATCCTTAGAAGAGTATCAAGGAAGTAGGAGTATAATTAAGAGGGAAATCAGGAGGGCAAAAAGGGGGACATGAGGTAGCTTTGGCAAATAGAATTAAGGAGAATCCAAAGAGTTTTTACAAATACATTAAGGACAAAAGGTAACTAGGGAGTGAGTAGGGCCCCTCAAAGATCAGCAAGGAGGCCTTTGTGTGGAGCCACAGCAGATGGGGGAGATACTAAATGAATATTTTGCATCAGTATTTACTGTGGAAAAGGAAATGGAAGATATAGATTGTAGGGAAGTACATGGTGAAACCTTGCAAAATGTCCAGATTACAGAGGAGGAAGTTCTGGATGTCTTGAAACACATAAAAGCTGGATGATCAGGTGTACCTGAGAACTCTGTGGGAAGCTAGAGAAGTGATTGCTGGGCCTCTTGCTGAGATATTTGTATCAGCGATAGTCACAGGTGAGGCGCTAGAAGACTGGAGGTTGGCAAACGTGGTGCCACTGTTTAAGAAGGGTAGTAAGGACAAGCCAGGGAACTATAGACCAGTGAGCCTGATGTTAGTGGTGGGCAAGTTGTTGGAGGGAATCCTGAGGGACAGGATGTACATGTATTTGGAAAGGCAAGGACTGATTAGGGCTAGACAACATGGCTTTGTGCAAAGGGAAAGCCTGTCTCACAAACTTGGTTGAGTTTTTTGAAGAAGTAACAAAGAGGATTGATGAGGGCAGAGCGGTAGATGTGATCTATATGGACTTCAGTAAGACGTTCAACGAGATTCCCCATGGGAGACTGATTAACAAGATTAGATCTCATGGAATACAGGGAGAACTAGCCATTTAGATACAGAACTGGCTCAAAGGTAGAAGACAGAGGGTGGTGGTGGAGGGTTGTTTTTCAGACTGGAGGCCTGTGACCAGTGGAGTGCCACAAGGATCGGTGCTGGATCCTCTAGCTTTTGTCATTTACATAAATGATTTGGATGCGAGCATAACAAGTACAGTTAGTAAGTTTGCAGATGACACCAAAATTGGAGGTGTAATGGACAGCGAAGAGGGTTACCTCAGATTACAACAGGATCTGGACCAGATGAATGGAGTTTAATTCAGATAAATGCGAGTTGCTGCATTTTGGGAAAGCAAATCTTAGCAGGACTTTACACTTAATGGTAAGGTCTTAGAGAGTGTTGCTGAACAAAGAGACCTTGGAGTGCAGGTTCATAGCTCCTTGAAAGTGGAATCGCAGGTAGATAAGATAGTGAAAAAGGTGTTTAGTATGCTTTCCTTTATTGGTGAGAGTATTGAGTACCAGAGTTGAGAGGTCATGTTGTGGCTCTACAGGATATTGGTTAGACCACTGTTGGAATATTGTGTGCAATTCTGGTCTCCTACCTATTGGAAAGATGTTGAACTAGAGGGCATAGGTTTAAGGTGAGAGGGGAAAGATATAAAAGGGACCTAAGGGGCAACATTTTCTCACAGAGGGTGGTACGTGTATGGAATGAGCTGCCAGAGGAAGTGGTGAAGGTTGATACAATTGCAACATTTAAAAGGCATTTGGATGGGTATATGAATAGGAAGAGTTTGGACGGATATGGGCCGGGTGCTGGCAGGTGGGACTAGATTGGGTTGGGATAACTGGTCGGCATGGGCGGGTTGGACCGAAGGGTCTGTTTCCATGCTGTACATTTCTATGACTCAATAACATTGACAGTAAAGGTACTGAATAATTATTTTTTCCAAATATTTAGATGGGCAGGCATCAGAAATTTTTCCTTTCTAGACGGAAGAGGCCTGATATAGTAGTAATAATGGCAAGCTTAGAAATGTTACAAAAACAAAACAGCTAAAACAAACTTTTGGATCAACAACTGAAATGATATTCAACCCAGATCAGTGAGCAAGAAGTATGAAGTAGTGACAGTCATTATAAAGAGCCATCAGACAGGGGACAGGAACTGTTGAATAGGATCAAATCGTTGCAGAACTCGTAACCAGATGAAAGGAAGACCACAGGTATATGTAACCATAAATCCATTTTTCTACCATTCCACTTAAAATGAAATAGATTTGGTTTTTTTTCAGGAGTAAACTGAAGACTAACAATAATAAACTACTAATTGTCAACATGCTGTATGAACTGAATGAATGTTAATTTTTACACTTTATAACAAAGATAAACAATTTTCTTTTCAGAGAAGAGTTTGAGAAGATTTGCCGGAGGGAAGTTGAGGTTCCGGGACTAACAATAATGAGGGATGTATCCATTTCTAAAACGGAATATGTTCCAGATCAACAAGCAATTTCTAAGATCCAAAGTTTTGAGAACAATGAAACACTGTTTAAATACTGCTGCTTGCCAGAGGTGAGAGTCCAGAATTGAAGACTGCATACAAAGGCTGTGTTTAATTCATATAAAGGAAGGATACCTGAGGACAGAAATATATCCAGCAGTTCTCAGGAATTCACTAGTTGAGAGTGTGGAGGAGGCAGAAACAAGGCTTTCAGAAGTGCAGGTTGTACAATTGAATAATTATTTGAAGAGCAAAAGATATGGCTAGGGGAATAGAAGGGCTTTTGTAGCACAGTGGTAGTGTCTGTACTTCTGACCAAGGAGGCCTGAGTTCAAGTCCCACCTGTCCAGAAGCAGGGCGGTGATGGCCTAGTGGTGCTATCTCTAAACTGTTAATCCTGAGACCCAGATGATGTTCTGGGGACCTGGATTCAAACTCCCTCCATGACAGATGGTAGAATTTGCAATCTCTTTTTTAAAAAATTGACATTGAGAGCCCAGTGATGATCATGAATCCATTGTCAATTGTCAGTAAAACCTATCTGGTTGACTAATGTAATTTAGGGGTGGAAACTGCCATCCTTACCTAGTCTGGGCTACATGTGATTACAGACTCACAGCAATGGGGCTGACTCTTAACTGCCTCCTGGGTAATTAGGGATAGCAATAAATGCTGGCCTGGCCAGAGACTCCCATATCCTGTGAATGATATTTTTAAAAATAACACTTGGATAAATGCAAGATAATTCATTTTGGTAAAACTCACAAGGGCTGGATTTATACAGTTAATGGTAGGGACCTGGATAATGTAGTTAAGCAGAGAGACCTAGGAGTTCAAGTACATAATTCTTCGAAATTTGTGTCACAGGTGGACAGGGCGGTTAAGAAGGTATTTAGCACGCTTGTCTTCATTGTTCAGGCCTTTGAGTATAGGAGTTGGGATGTGATGTTAAGGTTGTGTTGGTGAGGCATTGTCTAGAGTACTGTGTGTAGTTCTGGTCACCCTGCTATAGAAGGGATATTATTAAATTGAAGAGAATTCAGAAAAGATTTATTAGGATGTTGCCGCAAATTGAATGTTCGAGTTACGATAGGCTGGGACTTCTTTCGCTGGAGCATAGGAGATAGAGGATAGATCTTCTAGGGATTTATAGAATCATGAGGGGCATGGATACGGTGAATAACAAGAGCCTTTTCCCTGAGGTGGGCAAGTTCAAAACTAGAGGCTATATTTCTAAATTGAGAAAGTTTTAAAAGGATGTGAGGGGCAATTTTTTTACACAGAGTGGTTCGTGTTTAGAATGAACTGCCAGAGGAAGTGGTAGATATGGGTGCAGTTACAATGTTTAAAAGACATTTGGACAATAGGAAAGGTTTGGAGTGATATGGGCCATGTGCAGGCAGATGGGACTGGTTTAGTTTGGAAACATGGTTGGCTTGGAGTAGTTGGACCGAAGGGTCTGTTTCTATGCAGAATGACTCCAAGATCAATCTCTGAACAGTTTGATTAGGAAACAATCTTTGAGTATAAGTAGGGATTGTTGTGTTGCTCTTGCAGAGAGCCAGGACAGACATGACGGGCCAAATGGCCTCCTGCGTTGTACCAGTTCAGTGTTGCTTATCAGAAACATTGTAGAGTTTCATTAATAATGTGTAACATTTAAATGACATTCACACTGGAGTATCTATGACTCCATCAGTCAGTCTCTTACCTGAGTGGTAAATCCTCAGCAGATTCAACACCTTTTTCATGGTAAAGTTTCTTTGCTTTCTAGTGGTTTGTTGAATTCTTGAAATTACTGACCGAATCGCTTTGCAGCCAATTTATTGTCAAAGAGAAGTCATCTCTGATGTTTCTTTTCAGATGCCATTCCTCTCAATTAGATTTGGTTCTGCTTTTTAGATCTTGAAATATGTGGAGTGCTTTACAGGCCCCAACATTATGGCGATGCACACCATGCTGATCAACAAGCCCCCCGACACGGGTAAGGGAAATAAAGGTTCACTGAATACATATTTGAAAGGCTCCTCAGATAGCACCTTCCAAACCCACAAGCACTTCAGTCCAGAAAGACAAAGACTTGGGAACACCAGTCACTGCAAATTCCCCTCCAAGCCACTCCCCATAAAATTATATCACTGTCCCTTCACTGTCACTGGGTCAAAAATCCTGGAATTCCCTCCCTTGCTGTGGGTGTCCCTGGGTGGGGCTAGCATATAGTCCCCATCAGCACCATCTCACAGGCAACTAGGGATGGACAATATCAACCAGCAATGCCCACCTGTAATGAGTGAAGTTTTTAAAAATCAACGCAGTGACTGATTGTAGCGGTTTGGAAAGACTGTCTGTTTTCTAACGTCTGTAATTAATGTGTTCTTACATTGCCATGTGCAGAGAAGTTTCCAGCTGCTAATGTTTGAGGCATTGAACCGATTAATCCTTCAACATTAATGCTGTTCCCTCTGCCTGTAGAGTTATTTTCAGTTTTCTGATAACAGCTGCAAGTCATTTGCTTCATTATATTACAGTGAGCTTTAACTTGTGAAGTAGTTATTAAGGTGGAGTGTTCTGTTTGTTTTTCCTTTCCCTCATGTATGGCAGACCTTGGTGGTAATGTAAAGTTTGGTAGCTCAAGATATATTCTGGGATTCACCGAAACTGTATTAATATCTCAGTAAGAGCAGAAGAGAGATGATAAAAGTTTGTTGAAATTGGGGAAGTGATCACCGTTGATTTTGCGTTTCCAGGGACAAAGACATCTCGTCATCCCATGCACCAGGATTTGCATTATTTCCCATTTCGCCCTGCGGATCAGATAGTGTGCGCCTGGACGGCCATGGAGAGAGTGGACCGCAACAACGGATGCCTTGTTGTACTGCCAGGGACTCACAAGGGGAGACTGAAACGACATGACTACCCAGAGTGGAAGGTATGTACTTGGCCACCATGCCACCTGTGTGCAAAACAACAAATAACATAAAGAACAACCACCATTGCAAACATACGAAGTGAAGATAATCACTCTCTGGGTAGGAAGTGGGAGGGAGGTGGTACATAGTCATGGGATTGGGGTGAGCCCTCAAGCCTGCTGCACCTTTCAATAATGCTGACGCTGATTGGGTCATGGTCTTAGCTCCAATCTCCTGTCTGCCCCTTCCCCTGCACAATTCTCGACTTCCTGATCTACTGAAAAGCTATCTAACTCAGTCTTGAATACAAGTTAACAGATGCAGCCTGCAGTTTTTTCCAGGGAAGAGAGTTCCACACACTATCAACTGTGTGACAGAAAAAGAATAGATCCTGATTTCTGCTTTAAAAGAGGGGACCTTAAATCTTAAATGACCCCCCTCAGTCTCTCCCCACAAGAGGAAAGTAACTGCAGATGAGGAAATTCAGAGAGAGGAGTGTGGAAGACGAGTGAAATAACCTGACCGTAATATTTTTGTGAGCAAAGTAGTGCACCATAGGAGCAGAAATTAGACTATTCAGCCCATCGAGTCTGCCCCACCATTTGATCATGGCTGATAGGTTTCTCAACCCAGTTTTCCTGCTTTCTCCTGTAATCTTTGGTCCCCTTGGCAATCAAGAACTTATCATCTCTGTCTTAAATGTACTCAATGAATCAATTGTCATGGTAACTATTAAAACACAGTTCCATTATTGCACAATGAAAGCATATGAATGCTAAGCAAACCATTAGATTTGATTAGAAATAGTTTTTCTGATTTTGCTTTCATTAATCCTTATTTTAATTTTTAACGTGAGACTTGTGTTGGTTGTTGTGACAGGAGAGCTAAACTGAACCTCTAGGTGACCAATGCTAACACCATGTCATATTGAGCAACTTGGATCTTGATCAGCATCAGGAAGGTTCGCTCCAACCATCCTTTGTAGTTGGGGATCTCCAGGGGCACCTTGGATTAGTGTGGTGCAGGAAATCCATTTCTGATGAGAGATGGTTCTGGTCTAAAGCTAGATGTAGTTTATTGCAAGATGGTAACTGTGGACTCCAAAAGAACCGACGAAATGTTGATCTCACTTTTCATTTTGGAGCAAGAATTAAGAATGTTTCTGCAACTGTCAAAAACATAATGACTGTCTCTCTCAGTTGCAGCATCTCTAGTTTTCAACAAAAAAGCTTCTTATTTTTATTTCTTCACAGGATATGAGCGTCCCTGGCTGGGCAGGTATTTACTAATTACCCTTGAGAATGAGGTGGTGAGCAGCATCCCGTGGAGAGGGAAATGGTGTTAACATTTTGAATCCAGACTTTTTCAGAATGCCAGTGTCTTTTTCCAGCATTTTGTTGTTTGAGTTATCTCTGCTGCTCTGGCCAATATTTATTCCTCAGTTAGTATGGGAAAAAATAAATTACCCAGCCGTTATCCCATTGCTGAATGTCGGAACTTCCTGTGTCCATATTGGCAGCCTCATTTTGTTTTATATACATAGGATGTGGATGTCACTGGCTGGGCCCAGCATTTATTGCCCGTCCGTAGTTGCCCTTAAGAAGGTGGGGGTGAGCTGCTCTCATAAACCACTGCAGTCCGTGTGCTGTAAGTAGACCCAGAATTCCATTAGGGACGGAGTTCCAGGATTTTGACCCACCAACAATGAAGGAACAGTGATATATTTCCAAATAGCTTCTAATTTAATTTTAAGCACCCAGATTTGTGGTTCTTAATTTTAACTGAAGATAATTGATTTTTGTTAACCATAGTAGTAATGTGTTGTTTCTCCATCTACTGTAAATTCAGGATGGTGTCAATAAGATGTATCATGGCGTGCGTGATTATGACCCCAGTCATCCCAGGATTCACCTCGTGATGGAGAAGGGTGACACCGTATTCTTCCATCCTCTGCTCGTTCACGGATCAGGAACAAATCGGACTCGGGGCTTCCGGAAGGTACAGGGTCATTTGTAAGGAGGGGTGAAAGGTCAGACCTGAGACGCACTTAAATGCAGTAGATCTGAAGAGGATCCATCATCTTATTGGTGCAAAACCAACTAACCCCACAAACTCGACCTGGAACCTCTTAATTCTGGTGCAAGAATTGATTGCCCATCCCTAGCTGCCCCTTGCAAAGGTGGTAGTGAGCTGCCTTCTTGAACTGCTACAGGCCATGTGCTATGAGTAGACCCACAAGGTTGATTCCAGAGTTGAGAAATTTGGCTTATGAGGAAAAATTGTGTACACGGGGATTATACTCATTGGAAGTTAGAAGAATGAGGGGCGATCTTAAAGAAAAATACAAAATTATGAAGGGAATAGATAAGAGAGAAGCAGGGAAGTTGTTTCCACTGGGGGGTGAAACAAGAACTAGGGGGCATCGCCTCAAAATAAGGGGGAGCAGGTTTAGGACTGAGCTGAGGAGGAACTTCTTCACCCAAGGGTTGTGAATCTGTGGAATTCCCTGCCCAGTGAAGGTGTTGAAGCAACATCGTTAAATGTTTTAAAGGCAAAGATATATTTTTGAACAGTAAAGGAATTAAGGGTTATGGTGAGTGGACGGGGAAGTGGAGCTGAGTCCACAAAAAAGATCAGCCATGATCGTATTGAATGGGGGAGCAGGCTCGATGGGCCGAATGGCCTGCTCCTGCTCCTATGTTCTTGCTGATCTATATACAGACTGCCTCAACACAGAGATCGTCCTGTCAGAAGGTGCACTGAACTGATATGTCCACCATTCCGAGTTGGTGCTTTGCAAGTTAAAAGCCTTCAGTGTAATATTCAGGTACAGCGGTATACAGAGATTAATTTAGTTGTGTTTAGTGTTTTTTATTAGTGTTATGGTGATATCAGTCACAGGTTTCATTGATTATTCTATGAAAACTGGAGAATGTTTTTCACTGTCCTTCTGTGTTTGTATTTCCCCAACTAAAAGGAGGATAAAAGATTAATTGGAATGTTATGGTGTACCTCCTTGTAGCTAGAATCCAATGTGTAAGCAAGGTGCCCACTTGTCTTTTTATTTAAAGACAAGGAGTAGACAGTGATGCAGGAAGTATGGAGATGCTGGAAATATAATTTCTGGTTTCAAGAAGGCATCTGAATCTCAGTAAATGCCTTGTTACAACCAGGTGAGGAGGGCTGAATCGACACTGCTCTTTGTAACTGGCTTGGTTCGCCTCAACAAACATTAGTTAGCAAGCTGCTATATCACGCCTCAGTTATAACATTGTAAAGGTCCCAGAGGAGCATAGGGGCTGCTGTTCTATTTGAGAGAGACAGACAGATGGTGATGAACCTAACCTCAGGGTCACCATCCCTCAGGCGAAGAGGATAGGTTGAGATGGGGAGTTATTCACAGTAACCTCAGCCAGAGAAGGAATTGAAACCAGGCTGTTGGTATCCCTCTGCATTACAAACCAGCTGTCTAGCCAACTAAGCATCAACGTTAAGGAGCCAGTTAAGTGAAAGAAGGCGAACTTTATTACTGACTAACTCCAAGATAAACAATAAAGCATGACATTCCACATGAGCGCGCACACACAAAGAAAAGTATAAAGATAATAAAAGGGGAGATTATTAGGTATGGGCAATTTTAAACAGTCCTTCGACAGCTTACGGTGTGGGTTTAACCTGAGACCACGATTGTTTAATTAATGATTTGTAACTTTAGCAGTCCCAAAATTTAATGTATCAATTTGAGTTCTTGCTGAATGGATGTTTCTTTCTCGATTTGATTTAACTCCAGGCATTGCCTTTTTGAGCGGCTGAGAGAAACTATGAGGAACATTAGTGAGATTTAAACAATCCTTGGATAAGCACATAGATGATGATGGGATACTGTAGGGAGATGGGTTTAGATTAGTTCACAGGTCGGCACAACATTGAGGGCCAAAGGGCCTGTTCTGTGCTGTATTGTTCTACGTTCTAAACAAAAGAGATGGCAAGCCTTCCGTTTCTGCAGCTATAAATCCGTTTTCTCTCTCCCCCACTCCTCCTAAACGGCAGCTACCTGAGATGCAGTTCATTTGTGTATTCTTGGGTCTGGCATTTTTTTCCAAGTCGGATAAAGTGTAGGCAACTTTCCTCCCAGTATGTGAAACCATAGGAAAGGTTTTAATCAAACAGGAGATACAGATTGGAGTGACTGGTTACATTTTGATGGCACTTCATTTTCAGTTCAAACTGCTTTTCTTTTTATTATTAATGTTTTCATTATCTTTACTCAAACAGTTGCAAACTTGTATTTGATTTCTTTTTTTAAAACCAACATCACATAACTTCCAGCATAATGTCTTGGTGAAAATGAGCATTGACAAAAGTCCGATTTTGGTTAGATGTCAGGGCACAGTTTATCTCCCAGAGAATAGTAAACTGCTGGAACAAGTTGACATTTTGTGCAGTGGTTCCTGAATAAAGTCACACAAGAGCAAGGCCTGTTTCTGACAAGCAAGAGGTCAATCCTTACAATTTGTTTTCCTCTGTACTATTTTAAGTGATATGGGCATTGCTCATTGGGACAGTGTTTATGCCCATCTCTAATTGCCCAGAGGGCAGTTAAGAGTCACCACCAGATTTCCTTCCCTAAAGGACAAATGGGCCTTTTATGTGAATTGATGTTAGTTTCATGATCACCATTACTGGGACAACTTCTACAGTCACAGCTTTCTTTTCTAGTCATTGCATTTAGAACCACGTGCTGTTGTGGGGAGATGTAAACACGTCCCAGATTAATCACCCAATGCTGTAACTACAATGGCAGGGGATTCCGAACCAGGGAGATGAGCTAGATTTTATGGCTGGCAGGGGAATTTCTCTGAAGATTCCCCCCATATTGGCTCTGCAGGGGCTTCCAATTTCTTTCAACTCTCACGGAGATCTCACAATTTCAGATGAGGTGAGTTATCGATTCATAGAGATTGTCTAACACAGAAACAGACCCTTCGGTCCAACTCATCTGTGCTGCCCAGCTATCCTAACCTAATCTAGTCCCATTTGCCAACGCTTGGCCCATATCCCTCTCAACTTTCCTTTTCATATACCCACCCAGATGCTTTTTAAATGTTATAATTGTACCAGCCTCTAGCTTCCTCTGGCAGCTCATTCCATACACGTACCACCCTCTGCATGAAAAGGTTGTCCCTTAGGTCCCTTTTATATCGTTCCCCTCTCACCCTGAACCTATGCTGTCTAGTTCTGGGCTTGCTGTTCACAAATGAGGAAATGTTTTCTCAAATGAGGAAAATCAGAGGATCTTCACCTGTCCATCAACGTCTGTTTGGATGGATATATGTTTCATTGCTTTCCACATCATCATTTACTTCTGTGTTTGCATTCTGATTTGTTTTTTTTTCCCCCTTATTAGGCGATCTCGTGCCACTTTGCAAGTTCTGACTGTTACTACATCGATGTAAAGGGTACCACCCAGGAGAATATTGAGCAAGAGGTACTTGGGGTAGGCCGAAGGAAATACAATATTGATGAAGATGTAACTTTGGTGGTAGGTTTTCTTAAAAATAAAGTACATTTTGTCAAACTGACATACTGTCTTATAAGAAAAGTAGTTGCTACAAGTTTTAGGTTCTTTATTATTTTGATGCTGTTTACTTTCTTCGGTAAATGGATTGTGGTAGCTACAGAATGGAGCATCAGTATTTGAAGCTTTCTGTGGGACATTGTCTGCAAATATTTATACTATCCTAAAGAACTGGCATTCATGTAAGGAATCCATCCCTGCAGCTACATAAAGGCAATTGTTGTTATCGTTGCTATGTATCAGTACACTCTGTCCTTAAACCAACATTGCAAGCAAGTCAACAAACTCTGTGACAATGTTAAATGTCCTGACTTGCACCTCATAGAATAAGATTCCAAAATGATGGTGTCATAGTCGCCATTGGATATGACACTATCGACTGTCACATTTACTAAAAGAGAATCAACATCCTTTTTACCAATCAAACTTAAGATCTCTAAAGGCAAAACACAATTTACTGCATTTCTCTGATGTTAACAGTCAGAATCACAGCCTCACAGTGCAGCAGGAGGCCACTCAGCCCGTCTTCAAATGACCATCATTCCCTCATGCCTATCTCCTGCAATTTCCCCACACCATTACACGTTATTTTTATCAAAATAAAAATAGAATGTCCTCTTGAATGCCTCAGTTGAACTGGCCACATTTCCAGGCAGTGCTTTCACACCCAAACCACGCTCTGTGTGAACGTGGTTTTCACCTGCCACCTTTGCTCCTTTTGAAACCTATGCCCCTCTTGTTCTTGTACCTTTTACACACACAGCCAGTTTCTCCCGATCTCCAGCCTGCTGATGATTTTAACTGCTGGAGAATGCTGCTGGACTTGTGGAGTTCCAGAACTGTAGCTCCAAGATAACAGGAAGTAGACACAGGAGAAGGCCATTCAGCCCATTGAGGCTGCTCCTCCATCCAGTAACGTCACAGCTGATCTGGTCCAGTCTTGAATGCACTATGCTTGCGCTCCCATAACCCACAACTCCCTTGTCAATCAAAGATTGTTCAACTTAGCCAAGAATAGTCATACAGCACAGAAATGTACCCTTATGTCCAACCTGTCCGCGCCAACCATGTACCCAAACTAAACTGGTCCCACCTGCCTGTGTTTGGCCCATATCCCTCTAAACCTTTCCTATTCCTGTACTTATCCAGACATTCTTTGGAATGTTGTAACTGTGTCTGCATCTATCACTTGCTCTGGAAGTTCATTACCATAGACAAAGCACCCTCTGGGTTTAAAAAAAAGTTGCGCCTCATGTCCTTTCTAAATCTTTCTCCTCTCACCTTACAATTATATCCCCTCGTTTTGAATTCCCCCACCTTAGGGAAAAGATCCTTTGCTATTCATTTTACCTACACCCCTCATGATTTTATAAACCTCTACAGGGTTTATCGGTAGGGTTTAACCTCTACAGGGTCACTCCTCAATCTCCTACCCTTCAGTGAAAAAGGCCCCAGCCTATCAGCCTTCCCGTCTAATTCAAACCTTCCATTCCCGATGACACCCTGGTAAGTCTTTTCTGAACCCTGTCCAGTTTAATAATATAGCAAAGCGGCCAGAACTCATCTCCAGGAAGAAAATTCTGAAGACTAACAACTCTCTGAGAAAATAAATCTCTCCTTCTGTCCATCTTAAATTGGAATCCCTCTCCGTCAGGTAAGGGACAGCAAAGATCAAAGGGATTACCGGAAAGTAGTAATTCCATAAGATTCAAGGAGAGGGAAGGAAATGTTCAAAATTACAATGAAAAATGCATTTGCAATACTTTTTAAAATCTCTCTCATCCATTTTTAAAGTAAGTGTACAAAGAGGGCAGCACGGTGGCTCAGTGGTTAGCACTGCAGCGTCACATGGCCAGGGACCTGGGTTCGATTCCGGCCTCAGGCGACTGTCTGTGTGGAGTTTGCACATTCTCCCCGTGTCTGCGTGGGTTTCCTCCGGGTGCTCTGGTTTCCTCCCACAGTCCAAAGATGCGGAGGTTAGTTGAATTGGCCATGCTAAATTGCCCGTAGTGTTAGGTGCATTATTCAGGGGTAAATGTAGGGAAATGAGTCTGGGTGGGTTACTCTTCGGAGGGTCAGAGTGAACTTGTTGGGCCCAAGGGCCTGTTTCCACACTGTAGGGAATCTAAGATCATTACATAGAACTATGGTAATCCCAAGTCACCAAGCTCTTGTGGAATCTGATCCAAAGGCATTCAGTGCTAATACGTCTGTGGTTTCATCTTTCTAGGATATTTGGACCATCAAAGGACGTCTTGTACAAGGAGAGAGAACTAACCTATAGATTAAAGGCTGGCATCTGGTTCTGAGTAATTGTCAGAGGGTGCTGTCTGATTACATCAAACGTCCCTTATGTCATCTGTCACATTTATGATTCATTAGCTATTTGCACTTGCAATTGATAATCTCATCATCCTCAGTGTAATTTTATAGACTTCAGAATGACCTTGCCAGCATACGTGCTATCTGTGTTAACCTTTCATGCGACATTAGTTATATGTAAGGCAGCGCTGTGGTCAACTCAAAGAATGTTTTGCAGTTTAGCTGTCTGTGATTCACTGAGGCATGCTGACTGTCCTGATTGCACTAATGTTGTTTGATATTAATTTTATTACGTTTCAAATTCTCTATCTGTTAATTAATATTGCTGAGTGATATAAAATTAAATTTATTTAAGACAGAAGGCCTGTTAGTGTATTGATTAGTCAGTTTGCAAATGGCCACATATAAATACTTTTAAATCAAAGATTTTGACCAGTGTTGGGGTTGGTCATGGCTGAAGGTGACACAAAATGGCTGCCGTGAGTTTGAGTTGACGTACAATGGCAGAGCAAATTTTTTAGCTGAAGCAGTGACTTATTTTGTGTTAAAAGTAAACTATAAATTAGGACAATTGTAGCTTTTTAGGCAGAATATATCCCAGGTAACAATAGCACACAAAAGGTGTTACATTCAAGCAGCTGTGTTTGTTTGGACAGATACAGCTGAATAAGGACACACTTGAGTATGCTGATAGCTGAATTCCACACCTAGCTGATTTAAACCAGGAGAAAGTGAAGACTGCAGCTGCTGGGGATCAGAGCTTAAAAATGTGTTGCTGGAAAAGTGCAGCAGGTCAGGCAGCATCCAAGGAGCAGGAGAATCGACGTTTCGGGCATAAGCTCTTCTTCAGGATTCTCCTTCTCCTTTGATGCTGCCTGACCTGCTGCGCTTTTCCAGCAACACATTTTTAAGCTTACTAGCTGACTTAAAGTCTGAAATCCATCAGAAATATGTTTAATTTAGTTAAGATTCCCAGATAATCATAGATTTTGAATTTACATACATAATTTCCTTTAAAAAAAAACCACAGTAGCCATTAAAGAGATTTCACAGGTCTGCTCTGAGCATACAGTCCGAGACAGCAAGTAAGGGTCTTCAGAATGCTGGCCAGGAGGATTGAATTACAGGTGTAGAAGTCATCACTATAGGAATGTAGTTGAATACACTGCATTGTGAAAGCTCCAAGATTAAAGATAAGGGGGTCTGGGAAACACTGTGAGATCGTGGAGGACAAAGGATTGTCAATAAAGCTGCCCATCACTGACCATGCACTCACGTGATTAACCTGATTGGATGTGTATGTGATCAATTAGTAATACAATTGGTTTGCAATAGCGAAAGTCAAGCTGAACACAAATGTATAAAGTTAATGTCGTTCCTTTGTCCAGTGAAGAAGCTTCTGAAACCCCAGAGGTTTCTTCCCATCGGTGTAACTTCAGAAACTCTTAGATGCTGGAAGTGGCCTCTGGGTGTTGTGATTTATTTAATTATTCTGCTTCAACAACCAGATTACCAGCAAATCCCAGTGACTCATCATCATGATAGAGAGACGTGGGGTTCCATCATTACTTAGTTACATAATCTCTTCCTGTGTATTAATATAAACAATTCAACCAGCCTCAACACCCAATTAACTATCATGTGAACGTCACTGGTTAATCGGTCCCTTCTGTTGTTAACCTTTATCAGTGACGTATATGAGGAGCAGTGTGACTCCAGTCTGAGTGTTCACCAGAAATGTTTAACTCTTCAGAGACCTTGGTTGCAGGATTGCTCCTGACACATGCACAGACACACATACACACACTCGCTTTTGAAATGTTTCACTATACCCTCAGTGCTGAGAGTTGACACGGCTAACAGCATTTGATGTACCTTTCTTTAATATGCTGTTTGTAGACTGTCTTTAAAATGTTGCCTGCTTGAAAAGTTAAAGAGGAATAAGACCATTCTACCACACCAGGTTCTCTCTCGGAGCTGCTTCATTATATCCTGGTTTGTGATTGGCCAATGAGGTTAGGATAAAGGGATACAGTATCAGTTCTGTAAATGTATGCCCCTTTGCACAACTCAGTTCCATGGAACTTGCAATGTTCTGTTTTTCAAACCAATATCTCTCACTTTACGGTGGTCCACTTCCACAATAACCTTTCATTCATTCACAGGATATGAGAATCACTGGCTATATCAGCATTTATTGCCCATCCCTAATTGTTCAGAGGGCAGCTGAGTCAGCCACATTGTTATGGGTTTGAAGTTACATGTATTCTCGACCAGGTAAGGATGGCAGTCTCCTTCCTTAGAGGGCATTGATGAACCAGATGGGTTTTTCCGACAATCGGCAATGGTTCCATGGTCATCATTAGACTCCTAATTCCAGATTTTAAAAATAAATTATCAAATTCAAATTCCACCGTCTGCCATGGCAGGATTCAAACTGGGGTGCCTAGAACATTACCTTGGTCTCTGGATTAACAGTTCCAGTGCCAAATCACTAGGCATTACCTCCCCTCCACACACAGCCTTTCCAGTTAAGTACACTCCAAATAGCTATTCAAAATTCTGAGTAAGAAACTTCAAGTTTTTATCTTTCCATTGCTTTTAGAGTGAAATCACCAAAATCACATGTACTCAGCAATTGCCGTTATTCCAAAACACTTTGAGTGACTTCTCAAAAGTGAAAGAGCAGAAATTGCTGGAATGTAACTCAATGTTTTTTCCAGGTGATTCTTGTTTTTCAATTTGCTGCTTTTTGGCTGGGGGTATTTTCATTCCTCAAATACCATGACCTGATAGATCCAGGAAACACCGTGTCCATGTGGACATGGTGCTGCATTAGCAACAGCAGTGATGGAAAAAAACTTAACCAATGGCGAAATTACCTATTTTTTAAAAACAATACTTTTAAGCGACTAAAAGATTTGCTAGTGATTAACTCCATAATCTAACCGTTGTGAATATAAACTTGCAGTGATGACAGAAGCATGTCTGTGAGGGAGTGGCAGACATTGAGTGCAAAAGTAAGAGTAAATTACCATAGTCCTCCCAAATCTTAGGGCTGTTCTTTCATTAGATTGAGCTAACCTGATGATGTTTTATCCTGAGGGGTACCACACAGGTGAGAACGAAGGTCCTTCATGGTCAGCTCAGCTGGTGCTGGAATTGAACCCACACTGTTGACATCGCTCTAAACTACAAGCCAGGCATCTAGCATTGCAAATATGGCTTTGCCTCTGCATCTTTTTCTGGTTTTACTTACCCCAAGTCCGTCTGTCTAATAAGCTGTCGGCTGCAGCTGGTAAATTAGAGAAGAGATTTCTTACTGCTGTGATTCAAAGGGCTGCAGCAGCAATTATACATAGTTGGATCCCTCCTCTGCCTCCACTCAAGTGACAGACAAGATTTTGCAACCGAGACTGGAACAGAAATGGGTGTGGTTTCTTTTTATAGAAGTAATAGAAATTAGATCTTAAATTTCCAAGTTGCATTCTGTGCTTGGATTACAAAATTCATAATGAATCAAGATAGCTCAGTGTTACAAGAGAGTGAAGTAGAGAGTTTTACATGATAAATATTTTTAGTTAATTAACGTAATGTTTTATTAGAATTAGAATTAGAAAAATACAGCGCAGTACAGGCCCTTTGGCCCTCGATGTTGCACCGATCCAAGCCCACCTAACCTACACTAGCCCACTTTCCTCCATATGTCTATCCAATGCCCGTTTAAATGCCCATAAAGAGGGAGAGTCCACCACTGCTACTGGCAGGGCATTCCGTGAACTCACGACTCGCTGAGTAAAGAATCTACCCTTAACATCTGTCCTATACCTCCCTCCCCTTAATTTAAAGCTATGCCCCCTCGTAATAGCTGACTCCATACATGGAAAAAGGTTCTCATGGTCAACCCTATCTAAACCCCTAATCATCTTGTACACCTCTATCAAGTCACCCCTAAACCTTCTTTTCTCCAATGAAAACAGCCACAAGTGCCTCAGCCTTTCCTCATACGATCTTCCTACCATACCAGGCAACATCCTGGTTTTATATTGATATAGTGAAGGAATGTGGTCATGAGATTTCCAGTGCAGGCTATAATACATTAATTTTTCATTTAAAGTTTCCAATAATGAGCTATAAAGGAAATATGACAATGTGAAAGGAAGCTACTTGAAGAATTCCCATTGATCACCAGTGGGGATAATACTTTCAGATCAGTGAATGATGGTGTTGAGATGTTGGAACAGGCACTGACTTTAAGGCAGGGTTCCCTTCGCTGATGCACCAAGGTGTTCTACCAGAAAGAATCCTTGATAGTGTATGAACAGCAGGATGGTTATTCCCTCCACAACCAGATGCCCAGGCTGCAAAGGTGTATGAACCTGAGGGACTAATATCAAGGTAACGCTACCTAGCAGAATCCTGCAACAAATATCTGACCCGCAGCCTTTGAATATGTTACTTTGAACTGCACATTTTCCACTGTGCCCCTATATGATCCTTACCAGTCATGGGGACATAGCAAGCTGACATATAAAGGGTGCAGTTATGATTAGAATTGGTGTGACCCTAAACTAACGATGCCCTCTGGAGCAAATGCGATGATGGAGAGGGGTATTGTTGCTGGCTTATTACACCCTCGGTACTTTCTTGGGAAACAAATACAGAGAATTCTGGAGAAACATAACCGATTTAAGCAGCATCCATGGAGAGAGGAACAGAATTAACTTTGGTTCAGAGTTAACCTGAAGGGTCATACCAGGCCCTTCTTCAGAACATTCAGAATTCAAATGGGTTCAAATTCCCATCAATTCAATACAAATCTGGAATTAAAAGTCTCATGATGACCATGTCCTAAAAGCCCATCTGGATCACTAATGTCCTTTAGTCATCCTTACCCAGTCTGGCCTACATGTGACTCCAGACCCACAGCAATGTGGTTGATGCTTAACTGCCCCTCTGGGCAAATAAGGATGGGCAATAAACGCTGGCTTGGCACGCTTTGTGAGGCCAACATCCCATGAATGATATTTCTTGAAAAATCTGGCAAAAGGAATACAGCAATGTGGAATCATTAATGACCACAGTGTAATCAAGCAAGTTTCCACTTGAGGTTAGCAGTCATGTGGTACAGTCAGTGGGAACATTAAGGTCCATCTCTCATCTTGATGGGCTTGGGGACCATGGATGTGGCCATGATTACCGATGTATAAATCCTTCCAATGCACCAATGGTAGACAGGAAGAGTAAGGACAGATCCCTGATTGACTACAACTGAACCGAACTGAATGAAACAGCTTCTTATCATTAAAAGACTCTATCTGTGCTCTCTTATTAATTGAGCAGGCGTCACCCTCATTTCATACACACCTTTCACAGCTCTCTCTGCTGGCTTAGGTAGAACTTTCATTTTAAAAGTTCCATGGGATGACAGCATTGTTGACTGGGTCAACATTTATGGCCCATCCTAAAATGCTCTTGAATGGTTGATGCTGAGCTGCCTCGTGAGCCACTGCATTGTGTGTAGGTCTAGGGACCCCTGCAACATTAGTCAGGGGCACCCACAATGTTAGTCTAGGGACCCCCACAACATTAGTCAGGGACACCTGTAATGTTAGTCTAGGGACCCCCGCAATGTTAGTCTAGGGACACCCACAATGTGAGTCTAGGAACCCCCTTCAACGTTAGAGACACCTGCAATGTTAGTCTAGGGACCCCCTGCAATGTTAGTCTAGGGACCCCCCGCAACGTTAGTCTAGGGACACCCGCAACATTAGAGATATCCACAACGTTAATCTAGGGAACCCCTGAAGCGTTAGTCCAGGGACACCCACAACATTAGTCTAGGGACACCCGCAATGTTCGTCTACGAACAGGGGCAACGTTAATCGAGGGATCCCTGCAATGTTAGACTAGGGACACCTGCAACGTTAGTCTAGGGACATCTGCAACATTAGTGAGGGAATCCTAGGATTTTGACCCAGTGGCGCCGAAGAATTGGCAATATATTTCCAAAGTGGGATGGTGAGTGGCTTGGAGGGGAACTTATAGAGGGTAGGGTTCCTATGTTATCCACTGCCCTTGTCCTCCTGGTTTGTAGTGGTCATGGATTTGGAAGCAGAAGTGCTGTTATGTATAATCGTTGAGTGGTTTCATCTTGAGTGGCTTAGAGGAAAACTCCAAATAGCAGAAGACATGATTTTAAGGAACATCTTAAATAGTAAGTGAGGTGAGTTGTCAGCTTGTTTTGGGTATGAGGATGAGACATTGTGAAGGTAGAATTGAGTGAATGCACGGAACTTTTCTGAAAAAGCTGATGATCGTTCGAATGGAGACAGGGATGATCTGAGAAAATAAGTGGACAGCAACCATTCACTCCGAGTTTGTGACCTACAAATACACCACCTGCTGCACATGTAACTGGTTTAAAATCTAACATCTCAAAGACTCTAGAGACATATAAAAAAAATCTGAATACTGTGGAAGTCTGAGACTTCCTGTCTGTCATAGACACTTGCTTCTTTTTAAATTCATTACCTGGTTTGTCTGTATCTTCAGTAGAATGTTTTTATCACCATTTGTGCATTGTAGGTAATAAAAGAAAATTCTTTTTTTTAGACTCAAGACAACTTGAAATTCAGCCCTTTTGGTGTGAACTCGTTAATTCCATTTAATTAAAATAATATAACTCTGTGCTAAAAAAACAAATGAGAGAGGTGAAAACGGAAAAGTCCTGGGGAAAATTGATGTACAGAGAGATCTGGGTGTTCAGGTCCATTGTACTCTGAAGATGGCAACGCGGATCAATCGAGTGATCAAGAAGGCATACTGCATGCTTTCCTTCATTGGACGGGGTATTGAGTACAAGAGTTGTTACAGTTATATAAGACTTTGGTTTGGCCACATTGGGAATATTGCATACAGTTCTGGTCACCACATTACCAAAAGGATGTGGATACTTTGGAGACAGTGTAGAGGAGATTCACCAGGATGTTGCCTGGTATGTAGGGTGTTAGCTACAAAGAGAGGTTGAGTAGATTAGGATTATTTTCATTAGAAAGATGGAGGTTGGGGGTGGGGGGGAACCTGATTGAGGCCTGCAAAATTCTGAGAGGTGTAAAGTTAACAATCACGCAACACCAGGTTATAGTCCAATAGGTTTATTTTGAAGCACTAGCTTTCAGAGTGCTTCCAAATAAACTGTTTGGACTATAGTCTGGTGTTGTGTGATTTTTAACTATGTACACCCCAGTCCAACACCGGTGTCTCCAAATCATGAGAGGTGTAGACAGGGTGGATAGCCAAGAAACTTTTCCCCGGAGTGGGGGACTCAATTACTCAGGATTCAAGACAAGAGGGGCAAGGTTTAGGGGAGATATGCGTGGAAAGTTCTTCACGCAGAGGGTGGTGGGGGCCTGGAACACATTGCCGGTGGAGGTGGTATGAGTGGGAGCGATAGCATCATTGAAGATGTATCTAGACAGATACATGAATGGAGAAAGTGAGGACTGCAGATGCTGGAGATCCTGAAGAAGGGCTCATGCCCGAAACGTCAATTCTCCTGCTCCTTGGATGCTGCCTGACCTGCTGCGCTTTTCCAGCAACACATTTTCAGATACATGAATGGGCAGAGAGCAAAGGAATCCTTAGAAGATAGGTGATAGGTTTAGATAGAGGATCTGGATTGGCGCAGGCTTGGAGGGCTGATGGGGCTGTTCCTGCGCTGTGATGTTCTTTGTTCTTTGAGTTGATTTTTAAGCTGGCTTTCTGTAGCCACTAGAGGATGCTATAGGATCACCTCATTTTGCACCATTTCTTGCATTCAGAAGCATTGATAAGTGTATTTTCCTGTCCATATTGTGGGACCATGCTGGTCTTGATATGTGCAAAGTAATTGAAATGTGTGCGTTAAAACCTTTTTACTTTTGACACTTGCTATTGATGTGCAGCTTTGAGTAACTTTGTGGTGATGATCGGGTAACAATTCAGAAAATAACAAGAAATAATCTTGCTCCTGAGATTTAAATGAGACAGATTTTTTTTTAAGCAGAGGTTTTAGGGGATATGGGCCAAAGGCAGGTACAGAGTCTGTTCTGCTGTAACGTGGTAGTTGCGTTCCTATGGGATCTCGTGTAATAGACAATTGTGCAATAGAAATAACGGGGCAGATTGGAAAAACAGGGTTGGGGCGAACCACCAAAAAGACCAGTAAAAATTGAAACAACAACACTAGTTAGCCGAATGCAAACATCAGCACAGTCTAGGTAAATTTTGAAATCATGTCCTGTATTTTAATGTAATAATACAGTCAATTTGACACATGAAGAGGCTTCTGAGTTTGCAGAGTTACAGTACTGTATTAAAACGGGCAGAGAGCCATCATCAGCATCATCGTTACATTCAGGCGCAGTTCTGGGTGCAGGGTTACAACAAAAGGAAATATTTAGTCCAGAAGTGGAATGGCTGTGGCTCATTGTCCTCCGACTGTTTCTTGCGGCTTGACTTGAAAAAGGGTTTCTAGTTTTTGCCACCTTTGTTCTTTTGTTAGACGTAAAAAGTCAGCTCAAGACAAATTCAGGAAAACAAAGTTTATTAGCAATTAGCAAGTCTGCAGAGTTGGGTACCCCTCAAAGAAAGGGACCCTGATCGTTACAAAGCATCCCCTGATATACCCTTAAACTCCACCCCCTGTTGAGTCAGGTGATTCTCAATCTCGAGCAACCGGTACTTTTCCATTACTTGTTTACCCCAATCTTGCAAGTGCAGCTGGACACATTTCCCCCTCAAGTGTTTACAATCTTCCCAGGCAGCTGACAACCGCCCATTGTCCACCTCAAGTTGTTTCTCCCTCGTTATCAGTCACGAGGTTCGTTTTCGGCCTTGTGGTTTTGCTGTCTGGACTTGTTTTTGCTATGTGTAAGGTCGCCCATTGTCTGGTTTGTTATCTGTCTGACCTTGTGGTCCAGCTGCAACTTGTTTACCACTTCTGCTGCTATAGCTAAGTTAGTCAAATTCATATGTCGGCCATTTTCTTTTGGTCACCTTCTTGCCCCTTATGCTTATGCACATCTTGAATCATTACTCCAACTCTCACACTTTCATGAAGAAGCTGTTCATAGAGGGCCAGGACTTGGAGGTGCTGGTGTTGGACTGGGATGGACAAAGTTCCCAATTCCTCCGCCTCCGCCGTATCTGCTCCCAGGAGGACCAGTTCCACCACAGAACATACCAGATGGCCTCCTGCTTTAAAGACCACAATTTCCCCTCCCACTTGGTTGAGGACACCTTCCAGCGCATCTCATCCACTTCCCGCGCCTCTGCCCTCAAACCCCACCCTCCAACCGTAACAAGGACAGAACCCCTGGTCCTCACCTTCCATTCCACCAACCTCCGTATACATCGCATCATCCTCCGCCATTTCTGCCACCTCCAAACAGACCCCACCACCACAGATATATTTCCCTCCCCGCCCCTATCCGCTTTCTGTAAAGACCATTCCCCCTGCAACTCCCTCAACAGGTCCATGCTCCCCTCCCCACCAACCCACCCTCCACTCCTGGCCCTTTCACCTGCCACCGCAGGAATTGCAAAACCTGCATCCACCCCTCCCCCCCCCCCACCTCCCCCCTCACCTCTATCCAATGCCCCAAAGGAGCCTTCAGCATCTATCAGAGTGTCACCTGCACATCCACACATGTCATTTACTGTATCCATTGCTCCTGATGCGGTCTCCTCTCTATTGGGGAGACAGACTGCCTACTCGCAGAGCACTTCAGAGAATATCTCCAGGACACCCTCACCAACCAACCCCACTGCCCCGTGGCCTTCAACTCCCCCTCCAGCTCCGCCAAAGACCTGCAGGTCCTGGGCCTCCTCCATTGCCACTCACTAACCACCTGATGCCTGGAGGAAGAACACCTCACCTTCTACCTTGGGAACCTTCACTCCCATGGCATCAATGTGGATTTCACCAGTTTCCTCACTTCCTCTCCCTTCACCTTGTCCCAAATCCAACCTTCCAACTTGGCCCGCTCTCATGAGCTGTCCTACCTGCCAGTTCCTTCCCACCAATCCGCTCCACCCTCTTCTCTGACCCATCACCTTTATCCCCACCTCTCTCCACCTATCACACTCTCAGCTACTTTCCTCACAGCTCCCCCCTCCCCCCCCCCCACCCCCATTTACCTCAACAACCCCTCGGCCCACAAGCCTCATTCCTAATGAAGGGCTTTTGCACAAACAGCGACTCCCCTGCTCCTCAGATGCTGCCTGACCTGCTATGCTTTGCCATTACCATACTCTCGGCTCTGATCTCCAGCGTCTGCAGTCCTCACTTTCACAAAGTTAAAAATAACACAACACCAGGTTACACTCCAACAGGTTTATTTGGAAGCACTAGCTTTCAGAGCGCTGCCCCATCCTCAGGTAGCTGTGGAGGTTAAGATCATGCTCACAGAGTTTATAGCCAAAGGAGTCCAGTGTCATGGAGATACAGTAAACAATCTTAGATTAAAACATTCATCTTTGAGAATGGGATATGTTGGTTTCTGTTCTTAATCCTCCAACTTCTTTTAACCCCTTACCGGCAAAGGCGAGTTCACTTGTCCTCACCCAATGTGTCTTTTTCAGAGTGCGACGAGTAAACTCGTCCGAAACATATAATTTCAAAAACAGCCACAGACGAGTTTATACGTCTATTCTCAGCATTTCTGGGCCCTTCTCAGTTAGAAACGAGTATACTCGGTGACTCATACGTCTGGTAGCTGTGTCTCTTCCGCCTCAGGCATTGCAAAAAGCGTCGACGCACTGCTTTTGGACTCACACTGTCATTCGGTTTTTTCTGTTTTTTTTTACAAATTACGCCCAGATGTTGAGCTCAGAAGATGACAATGAGTATGAACCTTCTGTTAGAAGCTTGGATACATCAGATGAGAGTGCAAGCATTAAAAATACTATAAAATAAAGCAACACAAAAGTTCGTCTGAAAATGAAACGTTTTCTCCAAAAAAAGTCGCCGGGGAAGGGGTTAAAATACATCCTCAAAGTAGCTCAGCTTTCTAAACAATACGTGTGAAGTCTGTCTGTATCCCAGACTGACAAACCCTCTGTATAGTTTTACAGAGTTTTACATGGATTCATGCAGTTTTTGAGCAAAATAAAATGTAATTCTGTAATAGGGGGCCAGATAAGACTGAATGCCACAAACTGCTATCCTGCTGCGTTCTGCATCGGAGTCATTGTCTTCTAAGAGCCAGAGTGCACTTAAGGTAACCGTTCAAGGTCCATGGGTTGACAGAGTGGTACACCAACACAGGCATAAATTTTAAGTCTCCACAAGCCTTGGCACCCAACAACACAGTCAGATGATCCTTTGGATTTTAAAACCTGGAGTGTGTGCTTCATTCTTAGAAATATAAGTTCAGGATGGCATTTGCTTCCAGTATAAACCTGCCTCGTCCAAACTGAAGATTTGATCTTAGGTGAGGCCGCCTTCCTCAATTAATGTTTTCACCAAGGGAGGAAATGACAGCACACGTTCCCCATCTGCACTGGCAGCTTCATCACATACCTTTATGTTATGAAAAACGTAGAGGTTCTTAAACCCAGCAAAGCAGCCACTGCTAGCACTGAAGACAGGCACTTGGGTAGGATTTTCAGCTTTTTTCCTTAGATCCTCATAAATTGATAAGGCTTTCTGTTTTATGGTGAGAAAGGTAGTCCCAGATTGATTTCTCATTTGGTCTTCTTTAGGGGTGGCATGGTGGCTCAGTGGTTAGCATTGCATTCCAGGTTCGATTCTGGCCTCAGGTGACTGTCTGTGTGGAGTTTGCACATTCTCCCCTTTCTGCGTGGGTTTCCTCCGGGTGCTCTGGTTTCCTCCCGCCTTCCAAAAGATGTGCAGGTTAGGGTGAATTGGCCATGCTAAATTCCCCATAATGTTAGGTGCAGCAGTCAGGGGTAAATGTAGGAAAACGAGTCTGGGTGGGTTACTCTTTGGAGGGTCAGTGTGGACTTGTTGGGCCGAAAGGCCTGTTTCCATACTGTAGGGAATCTAATCTAATCTATCCACACATTCATCTCATTGTCTCACAGAATTGCATAATAGCTAATGGGAATTCACATTTTTAAAAAAATGTTCCCTTTGGAAGAAGTAACAAAGAGGATTGATGAGGGCAGAGCAGTAGATGTGATCTATATGGACTTCAGTAAGGTGTTCAACAAGGGTCCCCATGGGAGACTAGTTCGCAAGGTTAGATCTCATGGAATACAGGAGGAACTAGCCATTTGGATACAGAACTGGCTCAAAGGTAGAAGACAGAGGGTGGTGATGGAGGGTTGTTTTTCAGACTGGAGGCCTGTGACCAGTGGAGTGTCACAAATGATTTGGATGCGAGCAAAGGAGGTACAGTTAGTAAGTTTGCAGATGACACCAAAATTGGAGGTGTAGTGGACAGCGAAGAGGGTTACCTCAGATTTCAACAGGATCTGGACCAGATGGAGTTTAATTCAGATAAATGCAAGGTGGTGCATTTTGGGAAAGCAAATCTTAGCAGGACTTATACACTTAATGGTAAGGTCCTAGGGAGTGTTACTGAACAAAGAGACCTTGGAGTGCAGGTTCATAGCTCCTTGAAAGTGGAGTTGCAGGTAGATAGAATAGTGAAGGCGGCATTTAGTATGCTTTCCTTTATTGGTCAGAGTATTGCGTACAGGAGTTGGGAGGGCAAGTTGCAGCTGTACAGGACATTGGTTAGGCCACTGTTGGAATATTACGTGAAATTCTGGTCTCCTTCCTTTCAGAAAGATGTTGTGAAACTTGAAAGGGTTCAGAAAAGATTTACAAGCATGTTGCCAGGGTTGGAGGATTTGAGCTACAGGGAGAGGCTGAACAGGCTGGAGTTGTTTTCCCTGGAGCGTCCCTTATAGAGGTTTACAAAATTATGAGGGGCATGGATAGGGTAAGTAGGCAAAATCTTTTCCCTGGTGTCAGGGAGTCGAGTACTAGGTTTAGGATGAGAGGGGAAAGATATAAAAGAGACCTAAGGGGTAATTTTTTCACGTAGAGTGTTGTACGTGTATGGTTATGAGCTGCCAGAGGAAGTGGTGGAGGCTGGTACAATTGCAACATTTAAGAGGCATTTGGATGAGTATATGTATAGGAAGGGTTTGGAGGGATATGGCCGGGTGCTGGCAGATGGGACTAGATTGGGTTGGGATATCTGGTCTAACCTGCAGGTGTTCCTCAGGGGAGTGTCCTAGGCCCTACCATCTTCAACTACTTCATCAATGACCATCCCTCCATCATAAGGTCAGAAGTGGGCGTGTTGGCTGATGATTGCACAATGTTCAGTATCGTTCACGACTCCTCAGATACTGAAGCAGTCCATGTTCAAATGTAACAAGATCTGGACAATATCCAGAGTTGGACTGACACGTGGCATTTTGCAAATGCCAGACAATGATAATCTTCAACAAAAGAGAATTTTAGCCAAATTCCTCGATGTTCAATAGCATAATCATCACGGAATCCCCCACTATCAGCATACTATTGGTTACCACTGAGCAGAAATAGAACTGATCTCACCATATAAATACCATGGATATGAAAGTAAGTCAGAGGCTGCGAACATGACCATAAATCACTCACCTCCTGACTCCTCAAAGCCTGCCCACAGCTACACAGCACAAGTCAGCAGTGTGATGGATTGCTCCCCACTTGCCTGGATGGGAGCAGTTCCAATAACACTCAAGAAGCTCGACACCATCCAGGACAGAGCAGTCCACTTAATTGGCACCACATCCACAAGTATCCACTCCCTCCGTCACCGATGCTCAATAGCAGCAGTGTGCACTGTCTACTAGATGCACTGCAGAAACTCACCAAAGATACTCAGATAGCATCTTCCAAACCCGTGATCACTACCACCCAGAAGAACAAGGGAAGCAGATACATTGGAACACCAGCCCACTGCAGGTTCACCTCTGAGCCACTCACCATCCTGACTTGGAAAGATGTCACCGTTCCCTCAGTGTCGTTGGCTCAAAATCCTGGAATTCCCTCCGTGAGGGAGTGTCAATCTCCAGCACATGGACTGCAGCATTCAAGAAAGCAGGTCACCCTCAGCTTTTCAAGGGGCAACTAGGGATGGGCAATAAATGTTGGGCCCAGCCAGCATCGCCCACATCCCATGGATGAAAAAGAAAATGAAACTGCCAATTTGAAGCCTCTATAAACAACAATGGGAAAATGACTAGATAATCTATATTTTTGTGATGTTGTTTGAGAAATAAATATTGGCTAGGACTCCAGACAACTCAAACAAAAGCAAAATACAACAGGTGCAGGAAGAAGATGGTGGTACCTGAAGAAGAGTCATTCCAAGCACAAGATGTTGACTCTATTTCTCTCTCCACATTTGCTACCAGACCTACTGAGTTTCCGCAGCATTTTGTGTTTATATCAGGAATAGCTAATCACTCTTCTCTGAAACAATGTTATGGTATCATTCACATCCACCCAGGAGGTTAAAATGGGCCTTTGACATTTCACCTGAGCATTACTGTAGAGAACCAATGTTATAAACACCCTACATTCCTCAACAGAAGGAAACAGTGCTTCAGCAATCCATGACAATAGTGATGAACTCTTTCCAGCTACAATTGGAAACATCCAGATAAAGTTCCTGTGAGTTTCCTTATTGTTACAGACATTGGTTTATTTAATTATGTAACAAGTAATCTGAATGTGAAAATTATCTAAAGGCATCACTGTTTTCAATATTTGCCTTTACAACGTTACAGCCAAACGTCTGGAACTTGCAATTGAACCAAGATCTTTCCTGCTATTATTATTGTAAGTTTTTAAGATTTTGTTGTAGGTCATGCCTCACTGGCATGATAGAAATCCATTATTCCCGGAGTCATCATAAAAATTAAAGATTTTAGCAAAGTTTGCAAAATTTCCCAATATACTGGTCCTTTAGACTCCAGTTGACAAAAACCATGGATCAGGTTCCTCTACTTAATAATGATTCCGATTTATTTCAAATAGTAATTTTGAATTATTTCAAATAAATAAATTTCAGCTACAGATAGAGTTGTAGAGTTATATAACATGGAAATAGACCCTTCGGCCCAGCTCATCCATGCCAACAAGGTTTCTTAAACTGAATTAGTCCTCCATCTGCCTGCGTTCAGCCCATATCCCTCTAAACTTTTCCAATTCATGTATCTGTCCTTTTATCACTGTACCCACTTCTAACACTTCCTCTGACAGTTCATTCCATATACCCTCTGTGTGAAAGAGTTGCCCCTCAGGTGCCTTCTAAATCTTTCCTCTCCTAAGTGCCAAAGGAAAATTATTCATCATTCTGAAGCACTTCAAGAGGTTACCAATGGCAACTGCAGCTTCCCAGATTACTTTGGTCTGGTACAATTTGCCTACCATCGCAACAAGTCCACGGCAAACACCATCTCCCTGGCCTTACACTCATCCCTGAAACATCTGAATATCAAGAACACCTACGTCAGACACCTAGTTATTGGCTTTTGCTCCAACTTCAACATCATAATTCCAACCAAACTCATCTCCAAATTCTGAGACCTAGGACTCTGCTCCTCCCTCTGCAAATGGATCCCTGAATTCCTGACCCACAGATCATGATCAGTAAGGATAGGTGACAACACCTCCTCCACCACTATCCTCAAGGCTGTGTGCTCAGACCCCTACTCTACTCCTTATACACACACAAATGTGTGGCTAAATTTTGCCCCAACTCCATTTACAAACTTGCTGATGACACCAGTGTTGTAGGTGTGATCTCAAACAGAATACAGGATCGAGGTGGAATGCTTGGCATGGTATAAAGACAATAATCTCTCCCTCAATGTCAGCAAAAGAAAGGAGCTGGTCATTAACTTCAGGAAGTGGAGTGGAGACCACACCCCTGTCTGTATCAGTGGGGCTGAGGGGGAGATGGTCGAGAGGGTCAGGTTCCTGGGAGTGATCATCACCCACAATCTGTCCTGGTCCACCCACATTGATATGGGGCCCCAGGTTGCACACATTACTCCAGAGGTGGCCTGGCCAGTGCCTGATAGAGCCTCAGAAGTATATCCCTGTTTTAATACTCAAGTTTCTCAAAATAAATGCCATCTTTGCATTTGCCTTCCTAACTACTGACTCACCCTTGAGACAATCCTGGACTAGAACTCCCAAGTCTCTTTGCACTTCAGGCTTCTGAATTTTCTCCCCATTTAGAAGATAGCCCTTGCCTCTATTCTTCCTACCAAAGTGCTTGACCTCACACTTTCCCACATTGTATTCTATTTGCCACTTTATTGCCCACTCTCCCAACCCGTCCAAATCCTTCTGCAGTCTCCCCACCTCCTCAATGCTACCTGTCTTTGCATCATCTGCAAACTTGGCCAGAATGCCCTCAGTTCCTTCATCTCGATCGTTAATGTATAAAGTGAAACGTTGTGGTGCTAACACTGAGCATTGTGAAGAGATCATATTTTGTTTTGGTTTGAATTTAATGAAATAGTTTCTCACTGAGACAAAAGCACAATAGAACTATATAAATATCAATAATAGGGAAGTTTACTACGCAAAAGAAATGAAGATAAAATAGAATAAACTGCTCAATTTAATTATGTTAAAAATTGCACAATGCCAGGTTATAATCCAACAGGTTTATTTAGAAGTACTGGCTTTCAGAGCTCTGTTCCTTCATCTGGTAGCTACCTGGTGAAGGAGTAGTGCTCTGAAAGCTAGTGCTTCCAAATAAACCTGTTGGACTATAACCTGGTATTGTGTGATTTTTAACTTTGTCCACCCCAGCCCGGCCAACACTGACACATCAATTTAATTATTTAAATCATTTTAAATGCAGAGTTAGTTTCTTTACTCAGAGAATAGTAAGGGTATGGAATGCTTTCCCTGCAACAGTAGTAGATTCGCCAAGTTTAAGTGCATTTAAGTCATCATTGGACAGGCATATGGATGTACATGGAATAGTGTAGGTGGAATGGACTTCAGATTAGTATGACAGGGCGACGCAACATCGACGGCCGAAGGGCCTCTACTGCATTGTAATGTTCTATGTTCTATGTAAAATTACAATCTCATTAATCCAAAACTGCTCTTTTATAAGTTCTCAAAAAAAATCCTTGCTCAGTTACAAAAGGCAGCTTTTGTATAATACTTAAACCAGAGTCCTTCTCTCTAACACTTCAATAAGTTCAAGGGAACTATGACTTTAACTCCGAGAGTGGAACCAAAGATAGGTTATTCCTGAAGCTATCGCACTTCTGAGTTTAAACAGGAACACAGTTCTATGCTTGTATATCCATGCAAAGACTTCAGAAGACAGAGTAAAACTCAAAAGTCTCTCAGTTTATAATGTGTGTTTTCCCTTAAGTTTAAGAAAAACTCTCAGTCCAGGCATTTCTAACAAAAATCTGAGTTGCTATTGTCAGCCTTGCAAGTTCATAAATTCCTAAAATAAATAAAGCCATTAGGTAGCCCTCACAAACTAGTTTAAAATAAATCACCAGGACGACAGAAATACTTACAGGTTAATTACTGACATCAGACACACAGAAAACATATTACAAACATAAAATCCGAAACCCATCCTTAAAATAAAGGGTATCAAAAATAAATCAGACATTTCATGTCACAACTTGCAAACCTGAACCCCAAACTAATGTTCCAGGAACACTGACTTGAATCACACTCTGACAGATGTGAAATTTAAATTTATTAATGTACCAAATCAGAAAGTGGCCTAAAGGTGACCAGGTAACCATTGCCTTTATTCCAAAACCCCATCTCGTTCATTAATGTTCTCTCAGGAGAAGGAAGTGGCCACCTTTACCTACATGTGACTCCAGACCCACAATGATGTGACTGATGCATCTGGGCAGTTGGGTTGGGTAATGAATGCTGACCTGGCCAGTGATGCCCATATCGCATGAACTAAATGAGCTTTGTAAAGGAAGAGGTGGCGAGGTTTAGGAAGTAAAACGCAGTTATTAGGTGTTGTCCATTGGTGAATGGTCGGATGAAGGATATGGGGAATAGGCAAGAGGTTGGAATTGGAGGATCTCAGAGAGTTGTAAGGTAGAAGGAGGTTACAGAGATAGGGAGGGTGGAGAGGGTGGAGAGGGTGGAGAGGGTGGAGAGGGTGGAGATCATGGACTAGTTTTAAAGGATGGGCAGTTTAATATTGAGACTTTGCCAAATAGGTAGGTCAATGCAGGTCATCAAGCACACCAGCTGACTGTGTTACAATCAAATACCCCCACCCTAAACCCTAGTGTGGTTTCCCAAATGGTTATGGTTCCAGATGGGATACCCCAAATTGTTCAGTGCCCTGGTAAAGAGGGATGAACCAGCACCCCTTTCTTTATTCATCAGCACCCCTTCCCTCGGCTAGTTACAACAAGTTAACTTGAAAACAATCTCTTCCTTTGTGAACACTATCCTGTGCATGTTCCCCTCCGAACCACTCACCATCCTGATTTGGAAATACATCACCATTCCATCAGTGTCACTGAGTGTAAATCCTTACCTGATGGCATTGTGAGTCTATCTATATCACATAGACAGCAGCGGTTCAAGAAGGAAGCTCACCACCACTTCCTCAAACCTATAGGGTTGGATGTTAAATGTTGGTCCAGCCGGTGATGCCCACATCCCCTGGATGAATAAAATGAATGCCAACTACCCGAAACATTGACTTCTCCACCTCCTGATGTTACCTGGCTTGTTGTGTTCTTCCAGCCTCCTGTTTGTCTGCCCTGGATTAAAAGTGAATTATCCAGTCATACCACACGAGAACAGACCCTTCGGTCCAACCAGTCCATGCCGACCAGAATCCCAAACTAAACTAGTCCCACTAGCTCTTGCCTCCCTTGTTTGGATTTGTCATTTTTTATTGCACGAGCACAAATAATCGACTCAAACAGTAACCCTCCCCGATTTCTGAGAACTAATATTTTGTGTTTTAAGCTCCTTAATGAGACCTTAAATGATGTTTTTAAAGATCAGTAACACGAATACTGGGCAGGGTGGACGACATTCTCACTGCTGGGTTTGAATGCTTGCCATGGACAATTTATGACCTAAAGAGCAGGCGTTTCCTCAGGCTCATTATGACTAAAGACCTCTTTCATGGTAATTTAGAAACGGCAATTTCTTTCCCAGCAGGATACATTGATAGTACAAACATTGCAGATTAACAGTGTGGTTTGTTTCTTGCAGTGGCAAATCTACGTACTTTATTTGAGGAATTAGGCTATTTTTGCACGTCTGTGAGCGTGTCTATGTAATTATTATAAACAGAAATGAGGTGTTGGTTGGCATAAACAGACAGGAGCTGTGTATTAACTTCAACCACATCACCCACCACCAACCTTGCGTGGAAACACAACATGAGCCCCTTTCAGAAAGCTGCAAGTAGTAACCAATTTACATTTTTCAGCAAGGTGTAATGTCTGTACAGAGGCTTGTTTTTCTTGCTCTAACTATAAAGTTCAAACCAAAGAACAGAACTGACCAAAGTTTTAGCCATGCCTTTCATCTGAACAAGCACAGAGCTCTAACCTACCTGAGACAATATAACATCAATGACCAGTTCCTGTGCTGTACTTTATTGTATTATAGAGTCATTGGGTCATACATCATGGAAACAAACCCTTCAGCCCAATCAGTCCAAGCCAAATATAAGAGTCAAAAAGTGTGATGCTGGAAAAGCACAGCATCTGAGGAGCTGACTCTGACTCTCCAGCATCTGCAGCCTTCACTTGTTCCCATGCCAAACATAATCCCAACCTAAACTAATCACATCTGCCTCTTACAGGCCCATATCCTTCCAAACCTTTTTTATTCATGATGTGGAGGAGCTGATGTCGGACTGGGCTGGACAAAGTTAAAAATCTCACACCACTAGGTTATAGTCCAACAGGTTTATTTGGAAGCACCAGCTTTTGGAGCAACACTCCTTCATCAGGTGGTTGTGCCATATTCAAGTATTTAACCAAATGTCTTTTAAACATTGTTATTGTGCCCACACCCACCACTCCCTTCAGTGTAAAAAACCACCCTCTGCGTAAAATAATTTGCCCCCCGCGTCTTTTTTAAAATCTCTCTCCTTTCATCTTTAAATTATGGCCCCTAGTCTTGAGATTCTACCATCCGAGGGAAAAGAAAACTATCATTAACTCTTATCATTCTTTCATTACTTTCATGAAAGTAACCACCCCAACACACACAAACGAAGCTGCATCAGGACACTATTCAAAAGGGCTACAACACACTGCAGTACACCAGAACTGCGAAAAGAAGAAGAGGAACACCTATACAAGGTATTCGCCAAAAACGGATACCCGCGCAACTTTATCAACAGATGCCTAAGAGACAGACCACGGAACGAGGACATGCCACAACCAAAAGGACTAGCCACACTATCATACATCAGGAGCGTTTCAGAACTGACAGCCAGACTACTGCGACCCTTAGGACTCATAACGGCACACAAACCAACAGCCACGCTCAGACAACAACTCACTAGAACAAAGGACCCGATACCCAACATGAGCAAAACTAATGTAGTTGACAAAATACCATGCAAGGACTGCACAAAACACTATATAGGACAAACAGGAAGACAGCTAACAATCCGCATACATGAACATCATCTAGCCACGAAACGACACGACCAGCTATCCCTAGTAGCCACACACTCAGACAACAAGCAACATGAATTCAACTGGGAAAACATTACTATCATAGGGCAAGCCAGACAGAGAACAGCCAGGGAATTCCTAGAGGCATGACATTCATCCACAAACTCCATCAACATACACATCGACCTGGACCCAATATACCAACCACTACAGCGGACAGCTGAAACTGACACCCGGAAGCGGCAAGGACAGACCACTATAAATACCGGAAGAAACATCAAAGAAGCGCTTCGCAGGAGGCTCCAGAGCACTGATGATGTCGCCTAGCCAGGGGACGAAACGTTTGCAACAAAAACTTCCAGCTTGGCGAACAGAACCACAACAACGAGCACCCGAGCTACAAATCTTCGCACAAACCTTGAACACTTACAGGCGAGAGACGCTGAGACAAGCCAGGAAATGGGAATCCTGCGCTAACCGCCTAAGCGCCACATATGAACAACTCCGGTTCCTACACGAATGCCGAAAGAATCAAATCCTTCCACAATGTGTCAGGTACAGACCACCAGTCAACAATCCACAAGCCAGGGAAACAGCCAAGCAGAACGGATTCAGGATGACCCAGGTAATGATCACAGACGCTCACAACCGACTGCACAAATACAAACAAGAAATTGCGCGCCAAAAGTCGTTAATTTCAAAAACCACTAATCATGAATGGACCCGGACCATAGAACAGGCTGTCACTATAGGGCAGAACAGGACAACACACAGCAAAAAAACGGCACTAAAAGAAAAAATGGCCAAACTAACACACAAAAAAGAGGACACTACAACACACACCTGGGTTAAAAACCTCTCCCACAGACAGCTCACAGACATGGAAAGAACTATACTGACCAAGAGACTCAACTACAACCACAGGGACGCCAAGACAGCAGACTTCCTAGCAGCACTAGAATGCACACTCAGGAACAATGGACTGACAGAAGAGACACAACAAACAGTGAGACAAACGGTCGTACCTATGATGATAAGAAAAAGACAAACACATAACCTCAACACCAAGGAGAGGGAAGCACTGAAAGCACTAAGAAACGATAAGAACATAATCATACTACCAGCAGATAAAGGCAGAATGACGGTCATCCTAGATAAATCAGATTACATCAAAAAAGCACAACAACTACTCGCAGATACCAACACCTACCAAATGAAGGATTCTGACCCCACACCACAACTCACCAATAGAATAAATAACACACTAAGGAATCTACAAAAAAACGGACAGATAACCAAAGCTGACCTACAAAGAATGAAACCGGAAAGCAACAACACCCCCAGATTCTATGGACTACCCAAAGTACACAAACCAGACATCCCACTCAGACCCATAGTATCACTACCAGGGACACCAGCATACAAACTGGCCAAAGAACTACAACAGAAACTGAAACACCTGGTCAGCGGACCCAAACACTCCATACAATCAACACAGGAATTCTTGGACGCCATCAGGAATACACACATAGACAAAGAAGAAACCATGATCTCATTCGACGTGACGGCACTGTTCACTTCGAATGACAAAACCCTAGCCAGAGAAACAATAGCCAACCTACTGGACATAACAGAAAACAGGAGGCGGAACCTATCAACAAAGATGGCATACTTAAACTACTGGACTTGTGCCTCACTACACACTTTACATTCAACAATCAGATATACGAACAAATCAACGGAACACCCATGGGATCACCAATCTCGGGACTCATAGCAGAGGCAGTTATGCAAAGGTTAGAACAAACAGCCCTACCACAAATTCAACCCAAACTCTGGGTCAGATATGTCGATGACAGGTTCGTAATCATCAAAAACACGGAAATAGAAAAAACACACCGGATCATCAACGCCACACTCACAGGCATCCGATTCATGAGAGAAGTAGAAAAGGATAGCCAACTCCCATTCCTAGACGTGATAGTACAGAGAACACCGAACGGAGAATTCACCACAAGGGTACACAGGAAAACAACACACACAGACCAAGTCCTAAACTATGAAAGTAACCACCCCAACACACACAAACGAAGTGCGTCAGGACACTATTCAAAAGGGCCACAACACACTGCAGTACACCAGAACTTCAAAAAGAGGAAGAGGAACACCTATACAAGGTATTCGCCAGAAACGGATACCCACGCAACTTTATCACCAGATGCCTAAGAGACAGACCACGGAACGAGGACATGCCACAACCAAAAGGACTAGCCACACTACCATACAGCAGGAGCGTTTCAGAACTGACAGCCAGACTACTGCGACCCTTAGGACTCATAACGGCACACAAACCAACAGCCACGCTCAGACAACAACTCACTAGAACAAAGGACCCGATACCCAACATGAGCAAAACTAATGTAGTTTACAAAATACCATGCAAGGACTGCACAAAACACTATATAGGACAAACAGGAAGACAGCTAACAATCCGTATACATGAACATCAACTAGCCACGAAACGACACGACCAGCTATCCCTAGTAGCCACACACTCAGACAACAAGCAACATGAATTCGACTGGGAAAACACTACTATCATAGGGCAAGCCAGACAGAGAACAGCCAGGGAATTCCTAGAGGCATGACATTCATCCACAAACTCCATCAACAAACACATCGACCTGGACCCAATATACCAACCACTACAGCGGACAGCTGAAACTGACACCCGGAAGCGGCAAGGACAGACCACTATAAATACCGGAAGAAACATCAAAGAAGCGCTTCGCAGGAGGCTCCAGAGCACTGATGATGTCGGCTAGCCAGGGGACGAAACGTTTGCAACAAAAACTTCCAGCTCGGTGAACAGAACCACAACAACGAGCACCCGAGCTACAAATCTTTGCACAAAGGAGTGAATTCTTACTAGATAAAGTGCTTTCGCCAACAGAAGCTGCACAAACAGTGCTCATCACCACTGACACAAAATGTTAACTCTGTTTCACTCTGAACAGATGCTGCCAGACCTGCTGAGTTCCTCCAGCAGTTTCTGGTTTTGTTTCCGTTCTCCATCATCTGCAGATTTTGGTTTTAGTTTTCTGCTCATCACACAGTCTTCTGGCAGCCGATGCTAGACCATGATTTGGAGGAGACGGTGATGGACTGAGGTGTACAAAGTTAAAAATCACATAACACCAGGTTATAGTCCAACAGGTTTATCTGGAAGCATTAGCTTTCGGAGCGCTGCTCCTTCATCAGGTGGTTGTGGAGTATAAGATTGTAAGACACAGAATTTATAGCAAAAGTTTACAGTGTGATGTAACTGAAATTACACATTGAAAAAGACCTGGATTGTTTGTTAAGTCTCTCATCTTTTAGAATGACCATGTTGGTTTCAGTTCTTTTTTATGTAAATGGCAGAACTTTTTTAAAATTTACATTCTCAGGTGAACTTTAACAACTGGTGTCATGCCGGCCCAGATAATGTATTGAAGGTGTGAGCTGCCCTGTGTGAGGCTGTCTGTGCCACAATGGTCAGACTGATTCTCATCAAAAAAACAGACTTACAGAATTTTACATGGATTCATGCAGTTTTTGAGCAAATAAAATGTAATTCTGCAAGTACAAATTCACCCCACAAACTTGTATGTGTGTGTGTGTGTGTGTTGTGTGTGTGTGTGTGTGTGTGTGTGTTATGAGTATCTGTCAGAGAGTGTGTGTATGTGTGTGAGTGTGAGTGTAAAGGGATATAAGTCTGTGAGAGGATGTGTGTGGGAGTGTATATGTGAGTGTATGAGAGAGGGTCTGCATGAGTGTGTGTATCTGTAGGATGTGTGTGTGTTTGTGTGTGTGTCTGTAGTGTGTGTGTGTGTGTGTGTGTGTGTGTGTGTGTGTAGGATGTGTGTGTGTTTGTGTGTGTGTCTGTAGGGTGTGTGTGTGTGTCTGTAGGGTGTGTATGTCTCTCTCTGTCTCTGTCTGTCAATCTGTGTGTGTGTAGTGTAGTGGGGTCACCTGCAGTGTGACATGAACCCAAGGTCCTGGTTGAGGCCATCCCCATGGGTACCGAACTTGGCTATCAGCCCCTGCTCGGCCACTTTTCGCTGCTGCCTGTCCCAAAGTCTGCCTTGGAGTTTGGTCATCCGAAGGTCCGAGGTCGAATGTCCCAGACCGTTGATGTGTTCTTCTCCAGTAAAGGTAATGCAAAGAAAGGCAATAAGTGAGCAAATGTGTTAGCAGTTCTGTAATAGCAGTGCCTAGTTCACCTCAGTCCTCCGTTTCAAAAGAATGTGGAATGCTGCAAATAGATGGAAAGCACTAAGATGGTGAATTCCTGAACATCATGGAATCATAGCATCCCAGGAATCTCATGACACAGAAACAGGACATTCAACACATCACACCAGCATCTGCTCTTCTTTTTGCACAAATCTTTACCTATTTTCCACCACCAGGAAGAAAGGAAACACCAGGGTGCCCAGTGACAAGCAGTGCCCTTCACATCAAAGGGCAATGCTGTGTGATCAAACAGTGAAGGGGAGGGCAGGGACTAAATCAAAATAGAGTTGGAGGGGGAAATAATGCACTCCACTCCCTGCGGCGCCCACCTCTCCCTGAGCAACTCCAGGGTGTTGGTGGAGACCGCGTGCTCCTTCTCCAAGGACACCTGGGCTCTCACGTAACCGCAAAAGAGGGGCAGGCAGTCGGCCCTAACGACCCCCTCCACAACTCACTGCCTGGACCTGTTTATGGCCAGTTTGGCCAGGCCCAGGCGCAGACCCACGAGGAGGTCTTCAGACCTGCCTTCCCTCCTCCGTACCGGGTGCCTGAAGATCAGGAGCGTGGGACTGAAGTGCAACCAAAAGCAGAGGAAAAGATTTTTGAGAAAATCAAAAAGGGAGTGCAAATGCCCACACCCAACATACACATGGTCCACGGACTCCACAGCACCACAGAACAAGCAGTTGGGCTGGGAGTCCATGAACCACCGCAATCTGCGGTTGCAGGGAGACCGCTGCGTGCAGCACCCTCCACCCCAGATCCCCGAGAGAAAGGGGGAGGATCAGGTCCTGCTAAGAGACAGGCAGTGTCCTGAGAGTGGCCTCTAAACCATCACGGTCGATGAACAGGAGCTGCGTGTCGTCGTTGAGGTTATGCCCCGGCAGAAAAACTCCGTTGCCAGGACACACCACCGAGGAGGAGGCTCGACGTAAAGGTCTCGCTGCTAGGCCTGAATTCGGAAGGTAACCACCTGCATCTGCCTTTCAAATGATCATCACGGATAAGGGAGGCAATGGCTTATTGACATTATCATTGGAATATTAACCTAGAGACCCAAGTAATGCAATTAAATCCTCCACTGCAGATGGAGGAATTTGAATTCAATAAAATTCAGAATCTAATGATGACCATGAAACCATTTACCAATTGTCGGCAAAATCCCCTTCTGATTAATTAATGCCCTTTAAGGAAGGAAACTGTCTGATCTGGCCTACACCTGACTCCAAACCCACAGCAAAGTGTATCATTCCTCACTTGATCAGTGCAAGAGTCTGACAAAGTTGGACTACATCTGACTCTCCGATCCATGTGAGGCTCTTTAGAGGAGTAGACTAGTGTCAGTATCAGAGAATCCCAATAGCAGGTCATTTGACCCAGCAAGTTCACATCAACCCTCTGAACAGCATCCCACCCAGACCCATCTCATGGCCAACCCACCTAACCTGCACATCGCTGGACTGTGGGATGCAAGTGGAACACCTGGAGGAAACCCGCTCCATGGACAGAATTTGCAAACTCCAACCAGACAATTGTCTGGAGTCGAACCTGGGTCCCTGGCTCTGTGAGGCAGCAGTATTAACCATTGAGCCATTGTGTTGCTGTTTGGTAAATTAATTCTGATCCTTCTACTAACCTCCACGCGACCATTCTCCTTCGTGATTGCCTTCTGTATCACTGGAAACATTTGATGTTTTTATTTTTGTATCATTTATTGCTATTTATTCTCCCATTCCTCTCCTGAAAACTTTCTTTTTCAAAATACAGTTCCAGGGTATTAATTATCTATTAGCTCAGTACATGAGCAGTCATTACCCATCATCATCCCTGCAGATGACTTTTGACAGGGTCATTTCACCACTGGGGATTTGACAGTCACGCTGCCCCAGGTTCACTGTGTTCAGGAGCAGGATCTGGAGTCCATTTATGTTCCCACCTCTCAAAGCAGCTGCATGGATTGCTTAGCAAGGTGCTGTCTGAGTTCAGCTAACCCTGGGCAAGACTGAGCAACATTACTCTGCTCATAATCATCTCTATAACTCCTATGTTGTAGTTGTGGGCCGTTCATGTTCATCTGATAGTCTCTGGGCTTAGGCTGACAAGTGGCAAGTAATATTCGAGCCACACAAATGCCAGGCAATGACTATCTCCGAAAGAGACAATCTAACTGGGGTCCCTTGACATCCAAAGGTGTTACCATCACTGAATCTCCCATTATCAACATCCTGGGGGTTACCACTCATCAGAAACTCAACTGCACTCAGCGCATAAAGACAGTGGCTACAAGAGCAGGTCAGAGGCTACCAATACTATAACAAATAACTCACCTCCTGAGTCCCCAAAGCCAGTCCACCATCTGGAAGGCACAAGTCAGCAGCGTATTGTCAGCTATCCACCTCCCATTCCCTTTCCAACATGACCATCCAGTGTGACAGCGATAAACCCCATCTTCCACCCGGGCAGCCTACAGCCCAGAGGACTCAACATTAACGTTCCCAATTTCAAATAACCTCTCTCCACATCCCCCGACTCCCTTGCCAGCCCCTCCCCCTCCCTTCCATCCCTCTGACCGACCCTTCCTTCCAGCTACCAACCGGACTCATTCCTCCCATCAACCAACCAGGTCGTACCCTCTACCTGTCTTCACCCATCCGTACCCCACCACCCTGCCCCACTTCCCACCCAAAACCCTCCCCACCTCATCCACACCCACACCCTTTATCTGCATCTCCCTCCACACCCACCCCCAGTCCTGACGAAGGCTTACACCTGAAACATTGACTTCTCCACCTCCTGATGCTGCCTGCCAAACTGTGTCCCTCTCCCTCCTGATGCTGCCTGCCTTGCTGTGTCCCCTCTCCCTCCTGATGCTGCCTGCCTTGCTGTGTCCCTCTCCCTCCTGATGCTGCCTGCCTTGCTGTGTCCCTCTCCCTCCTGATACTGCCTGCCTTCCTGTGTCCCCCTCCCTCCCTGACGCTGCCTGCCTTGCTGTGTTCCCCTCCCTCCTGATGCTGCCTGCCTTGCTGTGTCCCTCTCCCTCCTGAAGCTGCCTGCCTTGCTGTGTTCCGCTCCCTCCTGATGCTGCCTACCTTGCTGTGTCCCTCTCCCTCCTGACGCTGCCTGCCTTGCTGTGTTCCCCTCCCTCCTGATGCTGCCTGCCTTGCTGTGTCCCCCTCCCTCCTGATGCTGCCTGCCTTGCTGTGTCCCCCTCCCTCCTGATACTGCCTGCCTTCCTGTGTCCCCCTCCCTCCCTGACGCTGCCTGCCTTGCTGTGTCCCCCTCCCTCCTGATACTGCCTGCCTTCCTGTGTCCCTCTCCCTCCTGAAGCTGCCTGCCTTGCTGTGTCCCTCTCCCTCCTGATGCTGCCTGCCTTGCTGTGCTCCTCTCCCTACTGATGCTGCCTGCCTTGCTGTGTTCCCCCTCCCTCCTGATGCTGCCTGCCTTGCTGTGTTCCCCCAGCCTCCTGATGCTGCCTGCCTTGCTGTGTCCCTCTCCCTCCTGATGCTGCCTGCCTTGCTGTATTCCCCCTCCCTCCTTATGCTGCCTGCCTTGCTGTGTCCTCTCCCTCCTGATGCTGCCTGCCTTGCTGTGTCCCTCTCCTCCCTGATGCTGCCTGCCTTGCGGTGTCCCTCTCCCTCCTGATACAGCCTCCTACTTGTCTCCCTTGGATCCCAGCATCTGCAGTTTTTCTGTCTCTAGGCAAGAAATGCTGGCCAACCAGAGACGCCCACGTTCTCCAAATGAATAAATAAAAAGTTCAATGAATCAGATGTTTTTGGATGTGCTGCCTGCATTTTCACAATCTGATTTGTAGATACAAGTTGAATAACAAAAACTGTTTCTTTGTCAGCTGCTTTCACTTCATCTGGTAACAATTATTTTTTCTGTCATGCATTTTCTGTTTTTCATCAATAGTTTGGCGTGTGGATTTGTGCAATTGTGTCTGTTTTAACCAAACCAGTTGCGAATGAAAAGCAATGGGTGTTTTCAAATTCAAATTGGAGAGCTCCAACAAATGATTACTTCCCGAACATTAACAGAAACAGTTGTTTGCTCATGTCATGGTGTTCCTAATGCCACTGTCCTCAAACAACTCTCATAAATTTGTCACCCAGGATTCTCCATTCTTAATTTATTCCAATAAACTATACCTTTTTAAAAAATGCATTATCAAGTTGAGGAAGCACTGAGTGGTGCAAGGGCACAGAATGTATCCAGAGTAGGGGATGTCACTGTCACACCACCAAGAGTGACTCAGCAGCAGCATTACTGATTGAGCTGGTCAGGTCCTAAAGGATATAACTGCTAGACCGGGTCTGCGCCAGGTGGGCAGGGAACCAACAAGAGGGAAAAAACTCACTTGATGTCATCCTTACTGGTCCACCGGCTGCAGATGTATCTGTCCATGACAATATCGGTAAGAGTGACCACCACACAGTTCTTGTGGAGACCAAGTCCCACCTTCACATTGAGAATCCCTTCCATCGTGTTGTGCGGCACTATCACTATGCTAAATGGGACAGACTTCAAACAGATCTAGCAACTCGAGACTGGGCATCCACGGGGAGCTGTGGGCCATCGACAGCAGCAGTATTGTACTCCAGCATAATCTGTAACCTGATGGCCCGGCCTATCCCTCAGACAACCATTACCATCAAGACAGGGGATCAACCCTGGTTCAATGGGGAGTGCAGGAGCAGCACCAGGCAGACCTGAAGATGAGGTGTCAACCTGGTGAAGCCACTAAACAGGATTACTGACATACCTAGCAGCAGAAACAGCAAGTGATAGAGAGAGCCACTTCAGCAAGTCTGCCTTTACAACCCCTCTTCAAACAATTCCTGGACAAAATAACTGTTTTTAGATTAGATTCCCTACAGTGTGGAAACAGTCCCTTCAGCCCAATCAGTCCACACTGACCCTCCGAAGAGCAACCCACTCAGACCCATTCCCCTACTTTTACCTCCGACTAATGCACCTGACACTATTTAGCATGGCCAATTCACCTAACCTGCACATCTTTGGATTGTGGGAGGAAACCGGAGCACCCGGAGGAAACCTACACAGACATGTTTTAAAGTGACAGCATCATCATAGTAGTGACCAATGATTCAGACTCAGCTGTCTGCTATTGTTACCATTACTCTCAGCCCAATTATTAATACTGTCATCTCTGTAGCTGCTCCGTGATTTGTCAGTCCTATGTCATTACCATTTCTTTTGTAACTACTCAATGTAGTTTGAGGTTTAATGACATCTACACAGCAAGAAATGTCGAAGGGCTTTCTGAATTATTCTTGGGGCTGGGGATCAGCCAGCTCACGCAGTTTCTCACCAATATTGCGTGCACACATACACACTTTTTCACAATTTGGAAATAAAAGCACACATTTATACGAATAAATCAATCCATTCACTGTTGAAAAATAAAATTCAATGAGAGCAAAATGGAATGCTTTAGAATTGTGCTTTGAATGGGCAAGGGAATTATACTGTGGAAGAGATGGCAAAGTCATTGAGCTCAGGGGCACAGACCTGAATCAGGGATCCAAAACCCTGTCTGAGATTACAGCTAGGCAGCAAAAAATGTGTTGCTGGAAAAGCGCAGCAGGTCAGGCAGCATCCAAGGAACAGGAGAATCGATGTTTTGGGCATGAGCCCTTCTTCAGGAATGAGGAAAGTGTGCCAAGCAGGCTAAGCCTTAGATGCTGCAAATGTGTTGCTGGTCAAAGCACATCAGGCCAGGCAGCATCTCAGGAATAGAGAATTCGACGTTTCGAGCATAAGCCCTTCATCAGGAATAAGCCTTAGATGCTGCCTGACCTGTTGCACTTTTCCAGCAACACATTTTCAGCTCTGATCTCCAGCATCTGCAGTCCTCACTTTCTCCCACAACAGCTAGGCACCAATACGAGTTGGAAATGTATAAGCTCATAATCAGGTTTGCAAGTATTAGAACCAGCCAAGGGAGATTACATTCCAAACACTCGTTTTGAAATGATGAGTTACAGGAAAAATTAACAAAAGCCTCATGTCTAAGGGAGTGCTAGAATGAATAAGCTAACTGTAAATGAGTGGGTGGAAGAATTTGGCAAGAGAAGCAGTGGTGAGAGGGAGGAATCCATATGGGAATCCATCGAGGGAACATAATCAGATGAAAAGGAATCTTTGTTCATTGGCTGATGACACAGAGCATAAATCTTGACAAGTTCTGTTGTAGGGAGTAAGTTGAGACAAAGAGATAACTCAAACTGGACAGACAAATTGCAAATAAAATGAGTTCTGATTCCATTATACCAAAATATCTGAATGGAGTTCACGTATATTTTCGAGTGACCACTGTCTACTGCTTTTTCCAACTAGCAGGAGAGCAACCTCTTCAAATCCTGGGTCACAATTCACTAGGAGAAGCAACACTCACTCCGGATGAATCCACGCACTGAGCCACTTCCGAAGGAATTCACCCACGTTCCAACTCCACAGGGTCCTGGAGGTCAGTAACCCAAACAATGCCCTTTCCCTCTTTCATTTGCTGACTCATCAACTTAACCTCCTCATACATGAGAAAAGGTCAATGGACAGTGGGACAATTTGTTTCCAATGGTTAATGAGCTAAAACTAATGATTGAGGTGAGTAATAATGAACAAACTAAGTTCATTGTAATTTTACACTGATATAACCAAGATAAGGTACAATTGTCTATCGTCTTACATTGATTTCTGGGGGTACTGGAAATGTGCTCTGAGATGTTAAACTAATTGGACAGATACAACCTGTTTGACTGATAACCAATGCAAACTGTAGATATTTTCAATTTGATTAAAGTAACAAAGAAATCCTTCAATAATTGAGTTCTGAAAAGTGTTCCAATTGATAAAGATAGCAAACAGTCTTCTCTCCTGGTTTTCTCTGGGTATTCATTATGTCCAAACGCAGTAAGTCTGATCAGACAAACTCACTGCCTTACTCCCCATGCTAATAGTCACTCGCGGTGACATTCTGCACATTTGTTAGATCATGCTGCGCTTTATTGAACATTCTTGTGTTGAATTTGTGACTGAATTGGTAGAAATTTCTACTTTGATTTAATAGGGGAACATCTGTTGTTAGACAAAGCTTGTCACTCTACTCAGTTTGGAGTACAACATATCATTCTGGATCACCATGTTCCTTTACTCTTTCACTCTTTTCCCACACTTGAAGAAATTATCTTTGGGGGGTGGTGGAGGGGGAGGTACTGTTTCAGTATGCGTTCGCAGATCAGATTGATGTGGGCTGGTTAGTTAAATGGCCAAAAATTGAAAGTGTGTCATGTAGTAGGCACCAATGGATGACGTCTGGCTCCGATCACAGACAGGGAAAGGGAAGGAGGCTAGTTATCTCCTTAAACATCTTAATCAGGCTGCAAGACTCAGATTGAACCTGCTTTGCAAACTCTGGAGATTATTCCCACAATTTCTCCACCACTGTTCCTCACTTTCATTAACTCCTTCACCTCTTTGAGCAGCATTTTGGTCACCTGACCGAATATCTCTTTATGTGACTCAGTGTCATAGTTGTCACGAAGAGTTGAAAAGTGTTGCTCTGAAAAAGCACAGCATCCAAGGAGCAGGAGAGTTGACATTTCTGACGTAAGCCCTTCATCAGGGAGGTGCGCGGAGGTGGGGGGAGAAGGTGGGAAGGGGCTGAGAGATAAATAGGAGAGTGGGGGTGGGGCTGGGGGGAGAGGTAGCTGGAAAGGCAATAGGTGAATGCATGTGGGGGGGTAATGGTGGTAGGTCAGTGGGGAGGAAGATGGACAGATAGGACGGGTCAAGAGGGCGGTGCCAAGGGCGGTGAAGGGTTAAATCTGGGTTGAGGTGCGGGGAAGGCAGATTTGGAAAATAGTGATATTGGTGTTGATGCCATGTGGTTGAAGGGCCCCAAGGCAGAAGAAGAGGTGTTTTTCCTCCAGTCGGCAGGTGGCTTGGATTTGGCTCAGGTGGAGGTGGCTCAGGACTTGCACATCCTTGGCAGAGTGGGAGAGGGAGTTCAAATGGTCAGTCACAGGGCAGTGAGGTTGTTGGGTGCATGTGTCCCAGAGATGTTCCCTGAAATGCTCTGCGAGTTGGGGTTCTATCTCCCCCGTGTATAGGAGACCCCATCGAGTGCAACGGACACAGTAGATGAAGTGGCGTTCTGTCACATGTAGACTACAATGGGTAAGATTGGGAGATTTGCTTCCTGGGACGAACATTATTGAACCAGCTGGGTTTGTACAACAACAGCTCTGTGGTCCTCTTTAGGCTTGCTTTTGATTCCAGATTTTTGTTGAGTTTAAATTGTACCAGCTACGTTTTGGGATTTGAAGCCACATCCCTAGAAGATTGGCCCGTGGCTCTGGACTGCTAGTCCATTGACACTATACCAGCACTACTCCTCACGTGTTCATTTCTGGCAACACACTCCAGGATATAAAGTGAGAGAGTTATTAAAATATTGATTTCAAACTAAATATGAAGATAAGTTCTGTCAAAGGTTTTATAAACTTGCAAAAAAACAAACAAAAGGATAAAAATTTCTCATGGGTTTTGACTTTGAATCAACTGTGAGAGAAATTTCTTTTCTGTTCCTCGTGTGGGTAACTTTATAAAGCTCTGGTTAGGCCCCATTTGGAGTACTGTGTCCAGTTTTGGTCCCCACACCTCAGGAAGGACATACTGGCACTGGAACATGTCCAGCAGAGATTCACACAGATGATCCCTGGAATGGTTGGTCTAACATACAAGGAATGGCTGAGGATCCTGGGATTGTATCCATTGGAGTTTAGAAGATTGAGGGGAGACTTAATAAAACTTACAAGATAATACATGGCTTGGAAAGGGTGGATGCTAGGAAATTGTTTCCGTTAGGCTAGGAGACTAGGACCAGTGGACACAGCCTTAGAATTAGAGGGGGTAAATTCAGAACAGAAATGCGGAGACATTTCTTCAGCCAGAGAGTGGTGGGCCTGGGGAATTCATTGCCGCAGAGTGCAGTGGAGGCCGAGACGCTAAATGTCTTCAAGGCAGAGATTGATAGATTCGTGATGTCACGAGGAATTAAGGGTTATGGGGAGAATGCTGGTAAGTGGAGTTGAAATGCCCATCTGCCATGATTGAATGGCGGAGTGGACTCGATGGGCCGAATGGCCTTACTTCCACTCCTATGTCTTATGGTCTTAACATTATTTTTGCCTCATTTTTCTAGCTGGGCAGCTTTGTGAATATGCCATTATCCTGTAATACAATGGCTATAAGAGCAGACAGATCATTTTCTCTTGTAGTGGAATTATATTCCATGTACTATGATTTGATTAACTATCGATTCTGAGTCAGTAATCCCATTCCAGAACCTGTATTTCAGGTTGAAATCTCAGTTCTAAGGGGCCACATATTTTTCATTTCTTTGGAACCAAAAGCTGAAATGGAAGTTGGACCTGCTTGAACTGAGAAAGCATGAGAACTTTGCAACTTGTAAAACAAACGTTGAACATGGTTGAGCTGTGCCTGTAACATGTTGCTCTTCAGTAACAAGAGGGAGGGACAAGTTGAGACTGAACAATGCCAAGGATCTTTCACCTCCAGGCGAATTTTGCCTGACAACAGCTCTCTGATTGGTTGAACTGCAGAGTGTATGAAACATTGTCAGTGCCAAAAGCAAGAAAGAATGAAAACTTACAGCCTGCAGACAACACCAGCGCACTGCCCCACCCCCTCCCATCCTGATCCCGTGTGGGGGAGAAGAGACAGAAAACCTCCAAAAGCCTAAAACAGCATTCATAAGAACATGAGAAACAGGAGCAGGAGTAGGCCATTCGGCCCATCGAGCCTGCTCCCCCATTCAATACGATCATGGCTGATCTTTTTGTGGACTCAGCTCCACTTACCCGTCCACTCACCATAACCCTTAATTCCTTTATTGTTCAAAAATCTATCTTTGCCTTTAAAATATTTAACGAGGTTGTTTCAACTGCTTCACTGGGCAGGGAATTCCGCAAATTCACAATCCTTTGGGTGAAGAAGTTTCTCCTCAGCTCAGTCCAGAATCTGCTCCCCCTCATTTTGAGGCTATGCCCCTAGTTCTAGTTTTGTCCCACCCCAGCGGAGACAACCTCCCTGCTTCTCTCTTATCAATCCCCTTCATAATTTTATACGTTTCTATAAGATCCCCCTTCATTTTTCTAAATTCCAGTGAGTACAGTCCAGTCTACTCAATATCCCTTCACAAGACAACCTTCTCAACTCCGGAATCAACCCAGTGAACTTCCTCTGCACCCCCTCCAGAGACAGTACATCCTTTCTCAAGTAAAGAGACCAAAACTGTACTCAGTACACCAGGTCTGACCTCACTAGCTCCTTGTACAGCTGCAGCATATGCTCCCTGCTTTTAAACTATTTTTAAACTCCATCCCTCTCTCCATTCACACAGTAAAGACCTCAGTGGATGGTGATCAACTATTGAGTCAAAGGATAACCATCACCATACAGACAACGGTGTATCATCATTGCAAAAGTCAAACGAACCATGAAAAAAAAGAGAACATTACATTTTGTGGTCTGGAATTTTGATATTTCAGAACATTGCATCCCCTCTCTATATTCTTTTTCCATCCATAATATCTGACTTTTCTCTACCTTAATTGTGAATGTGTGTGAGTCTGTCTATGTGTGTGCCTATCTTTGTGTGTATGTGTGTGGCTGTCTTTGTGTCTGTGTGTGTCTGTGTGAGTGTGTGTATCTGTGAGTGTGTGTGTGTATGTGTGTGGCTGTCTTTGCGTCTGTGTGAGTGTGTGTATCTGTGAGTGTGTGTGTGTATGTGTGTGGCTGTCTTTGTGTCTGTGTGAATGTGTGTATCTGTGAGTGTGTGTGTGTATGTGTGTGGCTGTCTTTGTGTCTGTGTGAATGTGTGTATCTGTGAGTGTGTGTATATGTGTGTGGCTGTCTTTGTCTGTGAGTGTGTATAGTTTGAAGGGGTAAGTTGCATGAATTAGAAATCCTTTCTTTTCACATGTTACAAAGTTATGTAGAATACTGGGAAGTGAAAGGCAGGAAGCTATAGTTTGTTTGTTTAAATGATAGGATGGCAGAGTGTGTGGTCCCTTTAAGAGATGAAGTGCTTTTCAAAGCTTGGAAATGTTTTAAAACTATGGGTCTGTAATCAGCTGTTGCGGCACAGATAGTTCTAAAATATACATAAATAACAATTGGCTGCATGACTGGAAAACCTAAGGCTTGTTTTGTTTTGGTAATGAACTTGAATCAGCCAATTAGTTTAAACCAAGCCCTTAGATACCAATCTGATTGTAAAGAAATTAACAGGTAATCAAGGATTAAAAAAGATGTGGGCATTTTGAAAATTGGGAGGGAGTCATCTGAAGAGATAAAAACTTTTCAGCTCTCGGGGGGGGGGGAAAGAATGCAACACTCATTCATAGATAATATTCCTGATGCCAGAATTCAGTGGAGATAGATGTTCAGAACAGAAGAAATCACAGGGGAAACATCTCTGACAGCAGAAGAAAAGCTGAAGAGGCAGGGGAGCATTTTGGAAGAAACATTCTGTGTGAACTTTGAGAGATTAAGTTTTAATTTATTGTTTTCTTATTACTTGGATTTATAAAAGTGGGACTTGTACATTTGAACAGCATCCTATTAGGATTTAAGTCAGTAAGGGAATAGTTAGTAGTTGGGGGAAATTGTTTGTTAGTAATTCTATTTACTTGTTCATTGTTGGAGTTAGATAAATAAATTGTTATTTGTTAATTATAGTGGGTGAAAGGATTTCAATTCACTTAACTACTCCTTTATAACAGATTGGGGGTAAGAGGTAGGGGGTACCCATTGTCACACTTTTTTTAACAGATTGAGGTGGGGTGAGCTTCTCTGGGTGTTTTGGTTTTAATTATCAGAGGGGTGTCAACCTCCCCTTAGTAAACACTGCTCTTGTTAAGTTAGCTGAGTGACAATGAATGGAGTTATCATCTTGGCTACTGAGGGACCAGATGTGGGTTGCTTTTGCCCTTAATTAGCCAAATTGGGTTTTTGTGGTTTCATTGGGCTGTTTCAAACTTTCTCACATTTTATCACAACTTGGGTAGCAGGGATGAAGGAGCAAATTACTGCAGATGTTGGAATCTGTACTGAACACAACAAATGTTGGAGATCACAGTGAGTCAAACTGCATCCATGGAGAGAGGTAAAAACAAGGACTGCAGATGCTGGAAACCAGATTCTAGATTAGAGTGGTGCTGGAAAAGTGCAGCAGGTCAGGCAGCATCCACTCCATGGAGAGAGATCAAGTTAACATTTCAAATCTAGATGAAATTGCTGTCTGTCCACTGATGTTATCTGATCTGCTGTGGTCTCCAGTATTTGCTGTTTGGTGGCAGTGAGACCTGAGTATTAGCACATTATTCCTCAATTTATTGTGACACAGTAAAGATAAGTATTCTTGGGGTTGCTGTGTTTCAGGTAGGACTGTAAAACTGAGAGCCATCTGTCTACTCAGGTGAATGTCAGGGATCCAAGATGTCTTGCCAATATTTATACCTCAGCCACCACAAAGCAAACTGGTCACTGAATGTTTGGAAAGAAAATATATTTTCCTCACATATTTTGGTTTCCTTAAAATAATGCAGCAAGGTTCTCCTTGATGGCTTTTTTGGTTTCACAGCTGCACTTTACTCCTCATGTCTGCTTAGCAGAAAACAAATGTCAGAGAACCCAATTCAAGACACATTGAGAGATCCCAAAGTTTAATTGCTCCACCATTCCTTTATTAACACTCACCTTGTTCCCTACCAGTGGAAACTTTCCTCTGCTGGTTACGTTCCCAAATCTCTCTCGGCCTCTTCTTGGCCTTTCCCTCCTTGGCTCCAGTCTGAGCTGCTCCTGGTTTTTTTGGCTCTGCTGTTCCTTCATTGGCTGCATCCCAATTCTCTCCTGCCTTGAAGTTTCCTTCACAGGCTCTGTTCCAATCCATTGCTTCAGGTTTTCTTCAGTTACATTCGCACAATTTTTCCTTTATTCTTTCATGGAGGGTGGGTGCACTGGCAAGGGCCAGCACTTATTGCCCACCCCTAATTGCCCTGGAACTGAATGGCTTGCCAGGCCATTTCAGAGGATGGATAATATTCAACTACATTGCTGAGGGTCTAGAGTCACATGCAGGCTGGGCCAGATAATTGCAGAATCTCTACATTAGATAAACAGGCCATTTGGCCCATCAAGTCCACAGCAATCCTCTGAGAAGCATTCCGACCAGACCCAACCCATTCCTGTAACCTCTACAATTCCCATGGCTAACCCACCAAGTCTGCACACCTAGTGGTGAAGGATGTCTAAGGCAGAGTCACATAAAAGTGTTGATAAACAGGGTATATTTATTGCATGATGTTAGCTGGTTGTGTTTCATCTGAGTTACATGAAAGTCTCTTGAGAGATCTCAGACTAGACATAAGTGTATGTATATGTTAATTGTTTAGCTACATAGGACTGAGCATTAACAAAATCAGATATTGCTGGAAAAACTAGGTACCTGTGCAGAGAAAGCAGAGTTAACATTTGTGGCCCAGAACAGATTTGAAGCTAGGAAAATGATGGGCAATTTAGCATAGCCATTCCACCTAACCTCCACATCTTTAGAGTGTGGGAGGAAACCCATGCAGACACAGGGAGAATATACAAACTCCACACAGACAGTCACCTGAGGCTGGAATCGAACCTAGGTGCCTGATTATGGGAGGCAGCAGTGTTGACCACTGAGCCCCTGTGCTGCTCAACAGGTAAGCATGGCAGATTTCCTTCCCACAGGGCATTAGTGAACCAGGTGGGTTTTTACAACAAATGATGTTGTTCATCACCCTTATTGGGACTAGTCTTATACCCCAGAGCTAACGTTTCGGGCCCAGAACCAATTTGAAGCTTGGAAAATGATTTTCAGAACTGTTTGTAGCTAGAAAAAGGTTGGTGTTTATGCTGATGATTGGGTGGTGAGGGGGAGGGTGGGGAGTGAGAAAGAGTAAGTGATAGGTGGAGATGGAACCATGAGAGAGAGAACAGGTGGGTGAACAAAGGGATGGGTTCAGGTCAGCCTGGGAAAATGAACAGTTGCTAATGGGGATCGTTAACATTGAACTGTAACTGGAATCTGAACTCAAACTGTTTAGCTCCGCCTATTTGTTTATATCATGATGGGTGCAGATTATCTTATGATATCAGTGAACCCTTTCAGTTACTAACCACATTATACAATACAGATGATATATAAAATAACCAGTTAATTCACATGGTCCTAATAGGTTACTGGAAAGCCAGAAACTAGAATTGTATTGAAGGCATAATGTCCTGAAAGGGATGATTGTATCCCTGAAAGTTGCCACCCAGGTTGATAGGGTTGGTAAGAAGGCATATGGTGTGTTAGCTTTTGTTGGGAGAGGGATTGAGTTTTGGAGCCACAAGGTCATGTTTCAGCTGTACAAAACTCTGGTGCAGCCACATTGGAGTATTGCATACAGTTCTGGTTACCACATTATACGAAGAATGTGGAAGCTTTGGAAAGGATTCAGAGGAGGTTTACTAGAATGTTGCCTGGTGGGGAAGCCTCATGAGGAAAGGTTGAGGGACTTGAGGCTGGTTTTGTTAGAGGGAAGAAGGTTGAGAGGAGACTTAATTGAGACATGCAAGATAATCAGAGGTTAAGTAGGGTGGACAGTGAGAGCCTTTTTCCTCAGATGCTGATGGCTAGCATGAGGGACATATCTATCACCCCTCAATTTAAACCAAAGGACAGATATCAGAGGTAGTTTCTTTACTCAGAAAGTAGTAGGGGCATGGAATGGCCCGCCTGCAACCAGTAGCAGACTCGCTGACATTAAGGGGATTTAAATGGTCATTGGATAAAAATATGGATGAAAACGGAATAGTGTAGGTTAGATGGGCTTCAGATTGGTTCCACAGGTCAGCCCAACATTGAGGGCCGAAGGGCCTGTGCTGTGCTGTAATGTTCTATGTCCTTCAAATATTCCCTTTCTCTCCTCCCCTCTCCTGATTGTTTATTTTTACTCAATAGTCCCCCCGGTAGATTGACTGGCACCAGGAAATTACAGGTTAACTAGCTTTGGGATTGTAGGCACATCTAAGAAATGATGATTCAGCTAAGGGAAAGTTATGAGACAAAGATTTAGTCAAGCCCCGTGACAGTTGGCAATAACCTCAAAAATAACTTGCAATGACATAGTGCCTGTAACATCACAAAGTAGCTCCTTGTTTTGCATCTGCACCTTTTTCCTTTTTGACTCTTCTTGCATCTTGTATAAAAAAAGGGAAATGTCAGGCGTGCTGCCCCGTGTAACATTGTTCTAGGATGCACACCTGAAAATGAGATGAGTTGTCTGAACCAATATTCCTTTTAATTGCTGAGATATTATGGATGGGAACAAGGGCAGGGAAAGGATGATAACCGAGTTTGTCAGAACGAGGACGCTCCAAGTTCAGGCTGCAAGACCTGGTAACGAGGTGACCCTACCCAGAGTCCCAGTAATCTGAAATAAAATGGTGCTGGCGAAACTCGGTAGATCTGGCAGCTCCTGTGGAGAGAGAAATAGTAAATAGATGGTTGAGGCCAAAACATTAAATGTTGAAGGAGGAGTTATAGTTCTTAGGACTGAAGGTGTGGGGGAAAATAGGAATAGGGTACTGAGTTGGACAATCAGCCATGATCATATTGAATGGGGTAGCAGGCTCAAAGGGCTGAATGGCCCACTCCTGCTCCTATTTTCTATTTGTTTCCCTCCATGTGTGATTTGGAGGGGAGCTTACAGGTGATATTATTTCCATGCATCTACTGCCTTTATCCTTCTAGGTAGAGCCCATGGGTTGGGAAGGTTCTGTCAAAGGGACCTGGGTGAATTTCTGCAGTTTGTCTTGTAGATAGTACACACTGCTACTACTGAGTGTGGGCTGGTGACAGCAGTACATGCTGAGGTTGGGCATTGAGAGTATGGGATTAGTGCAAACTGGAGGATTAAGGACAGCTGAGCGGCAGGATACCTCCAGAGCCATCCACAGAGCAGTCACCTTGTAGAGAGAGATGAACAACTACCGATAACCAAGCCTCAGTCTCACCTCCGGCAGCAAGCTGACATTTTCTACATTACTGCATTGCCAAGAAAACTGAACAAACCCATTGCCCTCAGTAGACAGTAAAGGCCTGTGTTCCTGCGCTGGATTTGAAATCAGGTCCTAAAGGGAAAAGTCCACCCAATCTCACACATACTTTCTCTTTTGCAGGAAGAGTGTATGCACAGTTTGCTGCAAATGATCCAGGTGATTGCTGTGAATGCTCCATGATTTAATGAATGATATCAAAATAATTCAAACACCCTGTCATGTGCAAAAACAGAGTATTAGAGAAACTTAGCAGGTCTGGCAGCATCCATGGAGAGAGAGATAAACAGAGTTAACATTTTGTGCCCAGTGACCCTTCTTCAGATGCTGGATCAGCGGTGCTGGAAGAGCACAGCAGTTCAGGCAGCATCCAAAGTGCAGCGAAATCGACGTTTTGGGCAAAAGCCCTTCATCAGGAATTTACCCTTCTTCAGACCCCATCCTCCCAGCAACCAGGTTGTATTCTACACATTTAGAATGATTCAGCATCTTGTCTTTAATAAGAAATGTGCAACACTCCTGTCATTAATATCTGAGGTGATTTCAGGGATGGATCCACATTTTGAAAACGGTGCTGAAATTTTCGACTTGTCTTTCAGCAGCAGTGATGTGGCGTCAACATTATTCACTATGAAAAAGACTCAAATGTAAGGAATCTGGGAAAATTAACTCCACACATTATTAATTATTCAATATTATCCATAAGGGACAGCACGGTGGCTCAGTGGTTAGCACTGCTGCCTCACAGCGCCAGGGACCAAGGTTTGATTCCAGCCTCGGGTGAATGTCTGCGTGGAGTTTGCACGTTCTCCCCGTGTCTGCGTGGGTTTCCTCCGGGTGCTCCAGTTTCCTCCCACAATCGAAAGATGTGCGGGTCAGGTGAATTGGCCATGCTAAATTGCCCATAATATTCAAGATTGTGTAGGATTAGTGCATTAGTCAGGGGTAAATGGAGAATGGGTTTGGGTGGGTTACTCTTCGGAGGGTCGGTGTGGACTTGTTGGGCCAAAGGACCTGCTCCCACACTGTAGGGATTCTATGAAATAATTAGGTTCTTGGCAGCTGACTGTACACAATTTCAGATGGAAATATTGTAAGTTCTCTTTGCTAAAGGCTGAAGATAAATGTTTGAAAGAAACATATATTTTGTTTATGTCTAAGATAATATTTGACATCAGTTTGATCACAGTGAGATTTGATTCTGTGCTGGACTACATTTATAATGTTGCTGATTCACAATTAGACTAATCTAGCCAGAAACTCACTGAGGATTGTATCCAAGATTTTTGATTTGCAGAATTATAACAGTTTTGCTTGTTACTAAACTTTTTTAAAATTAATTTTGCAGTCCTATTTTTAATAAAATCTCAGCATATTATGTAATGGGGTGCTACATTCAACATAATCATTATAAATTCACTTGTTGTCTATCTCAGCCAGACTAAAATATATTTAACACTGGCTATTGATTGTCAATATCCACTGAAAACTGGTTAAGGGAAGGACACACCTGAAGTGGAATTTAGAATTAGAGTTTAGAAGAATGAGCGATGACCCGCTTGAAACACATAAGCTTCTTAACGGTGAATATTGAGAGGTTGTTTTCCCTCATGGGAGTATGTAGGGAGTGCAAAGAGTTTCCCTCATAAAATCCAGAGGGCATACTCTCTGAATAAGGTAGTGCCAATTTAAAACTGAGATGAGAAATGTCTTCTCTGAAGGTTGTGTTTGGAACTCCTTGTCACAGAAAGCTGTGGGGACAGAGTCCTTGTGTACAGTTAAAGCTGAGACTGATAGATTCGTGATCAGTTGGGGAATCGAGGATTATGGGGAAAGGGCAGGGAAGCGGACATTAGAAATGCTGGATCAGCCACGATCCTATTGAATGGCACAGCAGGCTAGAGGGGCTGAATGGCCTACTCCAGTTCCTATTTCTAAAAAGGGGCAGCACGGTGGCTCAGTGGTTGGCACCGCTGCCTCACAGTACAAGGGCCCCAGGTTCGATTCCAGCCTCGGGCGACTGTCTGTGTGGAGTTTGCACATTCTCCCCGCATCTGCGTGGGTTTCCTCTGGGTGCTCTGGTTTCCTCCCACAGTCCAAAGATGTGCAGGTTAGGGTGAACTGGCTATGCTAAATTGCCCATAATGCTAGGTGTATCAGTCAGAGGGAAATGGATCCGGGTGGGTTACTTTTGGAGGGTCGGTGTGGACTGGTTGGGCCGACGGGCCTGTTTCCACACTGTAGGGAATCTAATCCAATCTATAAAGAAACTGCTCACACTGGAAATCAGAAATTGCTGGAAAAACTCAGTGGGTCTGGCTGCATCTGTGGAGAGAATTCTGGGAATGTTAACACTGCTTTCTCTCCACAGATGCTGCCAGAGTTTCTCCTGCAATTTCTGATCTTGTTTCTATTTCTTGTGATTTCGTGCCCTCACGGGGGCCAAGTTCCTGACTCTGGAGATGAAAGTGTTCAGAAGCCAGAACTCCGCCCCCGTCAGGTTGAAATGCCTGCACTCTGCCCCTCTCTCTAACACATGTGGAATGTTCAAACTGCTTTCAAAAACTGACCCAAGTCACGATTGTTCTGATCACTGAGATCCCCGGGAAGATGAAATGGAAGCAGTTTATTTTGCTTTCGTGTCTCGGGACCATCTTTGTTCTGGGAAGTGAGTAAAAATTATTCAAATATCCCTGTGCTCGGAAAACAATGCTGCTTTATTTTTGCATGTTTTGTGTTTTTCTAATCTTGAGTTCCAGCTTTTGTCAGGGACCGTCGAGAGAGAGAGAGACAGACAGACATAGAGAGGGAGACAGACAGACATAGAGAAGGAGAGAGACAGATAGAGACAGATATAGAGAGGGAGAGGAAGAGAGACAGACGGACAGACAGAGAGGGAATGAGAAAAACAGACAGATAGGTATAGAGAGGGAGAGAGAGACAGACAGACATAGAGAGGGAGACAGACAGACATAGAGAAGGAGAGAGACAGATAGAGACAGACACAGATATAGAGAGGGAGAGGAAGAGAGACACAGAGAGGGAATGAGAAAGACAGACAGATAGGTATAGAGAGGGAGAGAGACAGAGACATAGGGAGATTGACACGGAGAGGGAGTGAGGGAGAGGGACAGACAGGCATAGAGAGGGGGAGAGACAGACATAGAGAGGGAGAGAGAGAGAGACATAGAGAGGGAGAGAGAGACAGAGAGAGACAGACAGAGAGAGAGAGAGAGAGGCAGGCAGGCAGACCCAGACAGAACGTGTCCCCCTGCTTGTCGTTTGACCAGAGCTCTCTGGCTCGGGTAATTGCAATAACCTGGAATGAGTGCACAGTCAGAGCTTCTCTATGATACTTAGCCCCCTTGGTCCTGGAACTTTACATGGACACATTACTAACACAAAACATTTACTTCTTAAACATGCGGTTCAGTAAAAGGTAAGAATTCAGAATCACGGAATTGCTGCTGTAAAACAGGAGAGCCATCCCTGGGGACTGTTTATTCTCAATGTGCACTTGCTCGGTTTGGTGTTTTCATTAATACCAGGAGACCTGAAGGATATTTTCCCTTCAGACAGGGCTGGGGGAGGGGGACAGCGGAGACACTGAATAAACTGTGCAAGTTTCTAATAGAAGCCCCCAATATTTGAAAAATCTGGCTGTCCTGATTTGTCTTTTCAATGTTGGTAGTCTGTGCCTTTATCCCAATTAAATGTGTTTCTGTTTTGATTTTCTCCTGTGTAGTTCTCAGGGAGAGTGAAAGCGCCGCGGTGCCTGTGGATAAAGCGAGAACACCAGAGAACCAGGAACGTAAGAGGAATTTCAATACTGCCTCAGTACAAACCGCTTTTATTCGTCCCAATGAAACGTCTCTTTATTGATTTGGCAGGAATGAAGAGGCAGGTTTTCGCCTCTGAACAAGACGCCTCTAATTTCTTTAAGCGTCGTGCTAAGCGCTCACCGAAATCCAGGGCTGAAATGATGGGTGAGTGTGAACTGTCAAAACTACAGCTCTACCCCCCTCTGTCCCCAGCACACCCCCCCTCCCGCTGTCCCTCTGTGTCTGTACAGGCAGAGAAAAGGGGAGGGAGAGAGAACAGAAGGAGGGGGGAAGAGTCAAAGGGAAGGGAGAGAGAGAAGGTAAAAACAATGACTGCAGATGCTGGAAACCAGATTCTGGATCAGTGGTGCTGGAAGAGCACAGCAGTTCAGGCAGCATCCAAGGAGCAGCGAAATCGACGTTTCAGGCAAAAGCCCTTCATCAGGGAGAGGGAGAAAGCGAGGGGAGATGGAGAGAGAGAGGAAGAGGCAGAGGGGAGGGAGATAGATAAAAGAGGTAGGGAAGGGACGAGAGGGAGGGAGGGGAAAGGGAGGAACGGGGGGGGGGGGGGGGGGAGAGAGAGAGAGAAGGGCCGGTTAAACGGAGGAAGCAGCCGGTAATTGGGAATGGGGAGTGGGCGCTGGGGAGCAGGAATTGATGTTTCTTGGGTCCTGTGAATGTTCCCCCCGGGGCTCTAACAGTTTTAGAAATCTGAGAATTACAATGAACCAAAATAAAACTATCCAATATCCTGCAGGCCAGGGAGTGGAATATCAGGAGCTGGTCTTTGGTGGCTCTACATGGGGATTGGGGATAGCTGGCCTGGGGATTCCACATAGTCCATTTCTCCCTGAGCTGAAACTCTGTGGGTGGGGGGAGACACAGAGAGAGAGTGTACTGTGGGTTAGGTTTCAAACAGAAAACTTCGAGCCTATGAGATCTCGACAGAAGCTGCTGTTATTAGGTGTCTCTGCCTTGGGAAGCCTGAGCTCATTCTGGGAGGTATAGGACAGTCTGGAGTCAGGCTCCCTCAGATTTCACTTTCATTGGAGCCTGGTCCAACCCAGGACCATTCGGGGTCTATCAATCTTTAGAATCCAAATCTTGACCCCCTGCTTTCCCTGCACATACTCCCCTGAGTCCGAGGCACTCTGAATGGTGCAATCTCCCCGTTGGAGGCAGTTTTGGCTGCTATAAAATTAAACCATTGTGCGTTGGCCATCAATTCTATCAGTCAGGAGACCTGCGAAACTCTAACACCGGGAGGGAATTAGCCTGGGGCATAGCGAGATTACAATAATCACAGGCAAAGTCGATAGCTCCTCTCTCTAACCGATTGTATTTTACATTCAGTTTAGTTTAGCAATGATCAGATACATAAAATGCAACAATATCTTAATAAACCGAAAAGCTCTCAAACTCTGCATTAGTAAATTGCTTTGGAGGGGAATGTGAAATAACTCCATTTCCGGACAGTCCCAACATTTTCTTACCCTTGTGAAATCTCTGAAATAACCGGATGTTTCTGAGTGTTAGGTCTCAAAAATAATTAAAAACGAGCTTTTTCAACCTTGAACAGCCCAAAGTATTTTTTTTACCAGCGCTAGGTCTATTTGCAGGAAAAAGTGCTGGACTCACAGGAGAGGAAGGAATGAGCACATTATTCCGACTGGGTGATTTGATTGATGCAGGAATGCTCTGGCTGGAACACCCGCAGCATTCCCTGCTCTTCAAAATACTGGGTTCATTTTACATTGACTGGAGCAGGCACAATTTAATATCGCACACAAACAAAATACACTTCCAAACAGACTGTGTACCTGAGTACTAGCTACCTTAGACTAGCTCCATGGTGAAATTTTAATCCGAATCTTCTGACTCCCAGGTGAGTCCAGTACCCAAACTCTCAATCAGAGGAAAGGAAGGCAAGTCAGACGAGTTTCAGATTTTGTCTGGCTGGAAAAGTTTGGGTGTAAGACCATTAGCAGCAAAAGTAGACCATTCTGCCCATCAGATCTACTCCACCATTCGATGAGGTCATGGCCAATCAGGTCATCCTTGACCCCACCTTATGGTTTTTCCTCATCATATTTCTGAAAAGTTTCAAATCTTGGACCTTCCACACGTTAAGTGAACGTCATTATTTCTATGCCACAGAAACATGGAGTCTGTGAGAAGGAGCTTATTATTTCAACAATGTCTCTTTATCTGATAGTGCTAGACAATATAAATTCAGAAACAAAACCGACTGGGCAGAGGCACCTGCTACTGGTAAAGTTGCAATTGTAAAAGTTAACTCAAATTTCAGAAAACAGTCTTTAGGTAACTAGGGGATGAGAGCACAACACTGGTGGTTGAGTGAGCCAGGCATGTGGATTAATGAGATTTTGGAGAGATCAGTTCAAGCAGCAGTTGGGGAAATTTAAATTAAATAATAATTTGTACAATATAACTCAATAAATGGTCAAGAAAGTACTGGGTTGTTGCAAAAAGAATCTGCTCAACTCGTCATCTAAGGAAGGAAATCTGCTCTTCTTACCCAGTCTGGCCTTAACTGCCCCCTGAAATTGCCTAGCAAGCCACTCAGTTGTAACAAGTTGCACCAGAACTACTTGATAGCGGAGCACATGTACTTGCACCACGTGGACAGCAGTGGTTCAAGGAAGCAGCTCACTGCCACCTTCTCTAGGACAAACACTGGTCAGCTAATGATGCCCAAGTATCAAGAATACATTATTTAAAAAAAAATCTGCTTGGATATTAGTACCAGCTTCCCTGTCAGATTGATGTTCAGCTCCAATGAAATAGTGGATTTGGTGATACTCATTCTGCGCTACTGATGAAGACCAATTTCATGACCTGCTCTCACTCCATGTTACTTTAGTAATGTAAGAGGCCGTAAATCATAGTGAATTCAGCCAATTTCCTTGATATATCAAGGTACAAAATCCATTTTATTCAATCTTCAGGAGGACATTACACACTAGGGAATTGAAATTGATTAGGAGCCTGACTAGGTAGGCACTTGAAATAACTTAATTCTTAATATTTGACTGCCTGATCAGTGATATTGGCTCAGCTTTTTTTAAATGTTACATTGTCTAAATCAATGTAATCTGAAAATTGATGCATCTGATACATTTAGGATTTTAAAAAATGTTTAACCATTAGCATTAGTTTTATTTTTTAACCTTTAAATACTTTAATATCCTAAACATGAGTAATCTGAAATTATTTAGACAAAATTTGGAAATAATGTGTTTTTGAGGCTTTTAAAAAGTGTCTTATGGCAAATTAGTGAAATGTTACAGATGTTCAGAGCTGCCAATTTCAACAAACATGTCAACAGATTTCATCAGTTTGTGGTTACTCTCTGACCACTGGAAAGTTTCACCAAATTTCATTCAATTCCGCACTGACTAATCCATTGTTAATCCTAATATAAACAGTCTTTTTGTTACCATCTGAAAGGCCAATACTTAGTTTCCAAGCCCACATTAATTTCAGGTTGCCATGGTAATCAAATTTGTTATCAGCATGGCGAATGACGTCCCTGACCCCATCAGGATTTCTCTCATAATGGTTTTCAGTCCACAGCCAACAATAACAAGGAAGCTGAGACTTTCTTTGAGATGCTTTGCACCATCTATAAGAAACTCTGCCAATTATTTTAACCTAATCAATGTTTCTGCTGAACCGTGAGCTTGTCACAACCATCTAGATGTACATTCTATACTTAGCACAGGAGCTCTGAAGGACTATTCGTGTGCCTAAGGGGTTCTTTCATGGCTGTATAGTAAAATACCCACCCATCACCTGTTACTCATTCAATATGCCACTAGCAACATCATATATACTCCTACAATCCATGAATAGCAGCTATTTCAAATGATGCATAGAGGTCTGGAAAAAGTGTTACTATGGTTTATCTGTAGATGGTTCTACTGTTGATAGTCATTTAATTCCATTTCCACGAGTTATCTTGCTTCTAAAATACGTTTTCCTTAAAATCCTATGTATTGTTTAGGTTTTGTTTTGAGGGCCATTGGACTTGGACTGAAAGAAAATTTACGTCCGTGCTCTGCCAATGCTATATCTGTGACTGGTTTGGATGAGGACTGGCAACAGTACAATAGGAGAACTCATTTCTTCTTGTGGAAAAGATTTTCACCCCTCATGAATCAATGTATATTGGATACAATTGTAAATTTTAACAGTCTCCATATTTTCCTAATCGCCCTTTCAGAGACGTTATTACACATCTCTGGAGCAGTTAGGACTTGAAACTGGCCTCCTGGCTCAGAGGTAGGGACATTACCATTATTCTACAAGAGACTCTCATTGAATCTGTTTATGGTACAGAACCTGATGCATTCAAATTGAATGAGGCTACCCCTAAATTTTACCTTTAAATTGGGTTGTAAATTATTGTAGTGCTTTAAACAAACTTAATTGAAATTCTTTGACATCTTATTGGGCTGGTATTCACATTTAGTTTTAATCCATGTTCTACTTTTTTAATATGTGTGAACAAACATTTTAATTTTTGTTCCATGGGATGAGTGTGTTACTGGCTTGCCAGCATTTATTGCCCATCCCAGTTGCCTTTGGGAATGTAGTGACTGCTGTGTATGTGGTGCAGGGACACTCACAATGTTGTTAAGGAGGGAGTTCCAGGATTTTGACCCTGTGATACTGAAAGCACAGTGATATATTTCCTAGTCAGCTGCCATGTATCTGCTGCCATTGTCCTTCTAGGAGGTTTGGTGCATCTTGCAGATGACCCACAAGTAAATGTTTAAGGAAATGCATAGAGTACTAAACATGCAAGTTGTTTTATCTTGGATGGTATTAAATCTTTTGAGTTGGAGCTGCACTGATTATAGGTAGGGAGTATTACGTAGGGAGTATTCCATCAGAATCCTGGCTTGTAGGTGGTGGACAGGCTTTGGGGAGTGTAGAGGTGAGTTAGTCACTGCAATATTCCTCACCTCTGACCTGCTCTTGTAGCCACAGTATTTATGTAGCTAGTCTAGTTTAGTTTCTGATCAATTTTAAACATAGGATGTTGTTGGAAGATTCACTGATGGTAATGCAGTTGAATGTCAATTAAAGGAAGATTATTAGATTGTCTCCTGTTGGCGATAGTAATTGCCTGGCACTTGTATGGCAAGAATGTTACATGTCACTTATCAACCAAAGCCTGAATGTGATCTTGATTTTGTGCACAGACATGAACTGCTTCAGTATGTGAAGAATTGTAGATTGTTCAATATTATCACCATCAGTAAAAATCCCCAGCATTAACTTTGTGATGCTTGGAAATTCATTGACAAAGCAGTTACAATGGTTGGGCCTGCAGCATTACCCAGAGGAAGTCCTGCAGTGATATCCTGAGTGCGAAATGATTGACCTCTAACATCCACAACGATCTTCCGAAAATGATGGGGAAATTCAGCAAGTCTGGCAGCATCAATGAAGAGGAAACAGAATTAACATTCTAAATCCAGTGATCCTTCTTCAGAACTTGAGTTTCTTCAGCATTTTGTTTTGGTTTCGGATCTCCAGCATCCACAGTTGGCTTTATTTTAACAACCATCTTCCTTTGTGCCAGGTATGACTACAACCAGTAAAATTTTACCAATTCCCATCAACTCCAGTTTTGCTAGGACTCCTTGATGCCACACTTGGTCGAATGTTGCCTTGATGTCAAGGACAGTCACACTCTCCTCACCTCTGGAATTCAGTGCTTTTAAGCATGTTTGAACCAAGGATGTAATGAAGTCAGGAACTGAATGTTTTAGCAGAATTCAAGCTGAGCTGTTGTGAGCAAGCTATTGCGCATTAAGGTTGCTTAATGACACCATAGGTCACTTTGAGGATTAAAAGACAACTGGTACAGTTCATTCTACTTTTTGTGGACATGACATATCTGGACAATTTTCCACCTTGCTGAGTAGATGCTAGTATTGTGGCTATACTAAAACAGCTGGGCTAGGGCCATACCTAGGTCTTTGCCGTATCAGTGACTTCAGCCATTGCTAATATTAGGTGGAGTGAATTGAACTGGTTGAAAACTTGCCTCTGTGATGCAGGGGACCTAAGGAGGAGGCCAAGATGGATCATCCACTTGGTATTTCTGGATAAAGAGAGCTACAAATGCATCAACATTGTCTTTTATATTGGCATGTTGGGCTTCCACAACGTTGAGGATGGGGGATGTTTGTGCAGCCTCTGCCTTCTGTAGTTTAATTATCTGCCATCAATCATGACTGATTGTGACAGGACTACAAAGCTTAGATCTGATCTGTTGGTTCCAGGATTGCTCAGCCTGACTATTGTATGTTGTTTTTATCTGTTTAATATTTTAAAAAAATGCTCATTCATGGAATATGGAGTTGTTGGCTAGGGCAGCATTAATTGCCTATCTATGACAGTCCAAAGAACAGTTAAGTAGGTAACTGTAGCTTCACCATTTTGACATCTTAGTTTTAAGCATGCCTGGTACTGCTCCTGACGTGTCCTCCTGCACTCTCCAATCACCAGGAGTCAGTTCCAAACTTGATGTTAATGGTGCTGGGCCATGAAGTTACAGATTGTCATTGAATACATGTTGATGGCTCTTAGTGCCTCAGAGATGTTCAGCTTTGAGCTGACAGATTTGCTTGAGACCGGTTTTCAGGAATGGCTTTGTTTTTGAGGCATTTTGACCATTTCAGAACAGTTAAGAATCAACCTGATTGTTGAGAGTCCTGAGTCACGTGGAGTCCAGCCAGTAAAGACATTTGTCTTCCTTGCTTTAAGCACATCAGGTGTAATTTTAAAGCAATCCAGTAGTTTCATGGTCAAACTGTTTATACTGAAACTATTTTGTTCAAAATCTAGATTTAGTAAATAAATTCCACCAGATGCATTGGTTGGAACTCTCTTTCAATTTAATCACACAGGACCCCATAGATTTGTCTTGTCCAGTAACATCAGCACTACATCATCATTCCCCTCTTGTGTTTTATGCATTTGTTCATAATTTGCCACACTTCATGTTGACTTTCTAATAGATTTTTTTTAATCCAAGGAAGTCTAATCTCAAAATGAAGTTTGTGTTACTTAATCGAGAAGCTCAATGTACAAAACCAGCATGAAATGAATTTTACCGTGCTGAATGAACAATTTTAATTTACTATAGCAAAATAATCTCATTATCATGCTTTAAAAGAAATGTTTGGATAATCATTGCGACAATTTGAAATATGTGCATTGGTAAAGATACAGAAGTCAACACATGTTCAAAAATGATCTTCCCTGCAGCTGAGAACAGACAAAGGCTTGCAGCTGATGAACGAAGGAAGGAATATCATGAGGAACAGTTGGATGAATGGGAGAGTTTTGCAGAAGAGGAGCAAGATGGTAAGGATTCAGAGAAAACCTAAATGATGAGTAAAATTGGAGTATATTCAAAGTGAATTACGTGATGGCTTATGCAGTTAACTAGAAATATACAAAATTCTCAAATCACCGTTTGGCCCATTGCATCTGTACTGGTTCTATTTCCTAGTGTTAATCTTCTGCCGTTTTCCCCTGTCCCTGCTCATAATTTCTATCCAAATAATCATCCAATGCCCCGTTGAATGTCGCAATTGAACTCCTTTCCACTACATGTCCAGGCAGTGCATTCCACACTCTCCCTATTCGCTATCTTAAGTTTTGTTTTCTCTCATCACCCTGGCTTTGTTTCCAGATTGCTGTAAATCTTTGTCCTCTTGTTTATATATATATATTGCTAATTTTAAAAAAATCCTCTTTTCTGTAATAATCTCCATAAGATCAGATTTTTGACTGTGTGACATTGATCTGCACTAAATGTTTGTTAAATTACACTTTCTAACCCGCATGGCAGGATCTCTGTTCCAAAAAGGTGACTGGCAACTTACCATGAAATTATGTTGAACTGCTGCAGAGGTTTATTGCTCAACTGAGGGGTTCTGCAGAAAGTAATCTTTTACTGAATTAGCAAGGTCTTTGAACGTACAATTATCAAATTTACATGGCCAACTGCAAAAGTAAACCCAAAATACCTTTCTGATGACAATAATCAGGAGTTAACTCAAGCTATTATGATATATTCTTTACAAACTACTCAGTGCTTTGGAGGTAATGGTCAGAAACAAGTTATCCTTTTGGAACAGAGATGTATGAGATGGCAGAAATGACAGACAGTCAATATTAACCTTAGTATTTTACTCCCGGAAAAAGGCTCGTTTTAGAAACTGAAAATATTATTATTTCACGCCTCAGGCTAATAGGTCAAAAGTCTTCTCCACTCAATGTAACAATCCTACATGAGGTGTGTTTGAGATTATAATGTCCAGAGTAGATAAAGATATTTGATAAGGTACCACATAAGAAATTTTTACAGAAGATAAGAACTTGTGACATTAGGGTAAAATACTTTCTTAGATAGTGTTTAGCTCGCTAGGAAAAAATTATGAGGCAAGTTAAGTGCACAATTTTTCATTTTGGCAAACAGTAAAGTACCACAGAGATCAGTGCTGGGGCCTCATCTTTTTACACTCTATATTAATAACTTGATGAAATTGCTGATGATACAAAAATAGGTAGTCTCCAAATGCCTCTTGGAGCATGGATGCATTGGCTTTTGGTTGACTGTCCTTGATGTTTGAGGTGTGGACAGTGAGGAATCTAGGGAGCATGTGAAATGAGGAGGACAAAGTCCATAAATGATTACAGGTGGCCAAAAAATTAAATAAAATTTGGGGAAATGTGAGATTGTTCACTTTAACAGGAAGAATAGCAAAACAGAACATTAGTTAAAACAAAGACTTACAGATTGCTGCTGTACGTGGTGATCTTGTACATAAATCACAGAAGTTAACAGGAAGTTATGGTAAACAGGAAAGCAAGTAGAACGTTGACCTTTATTGTAAGGGTGTGCAGTATAAAAGTAGAGTAGTTATGCTACATCGTTGTAGGGAATTGGTGAGACCACATTAAAAAGTACAATGTACAGTTTTGGTGTATTTGTTTAACACATACTTACAATCGAAACTCAGAGGAAGTTCATTAGAATTTCTGTGATAAAAGGGTTTGTCTTGTGAAGAAAGACTGAATGGGTTGAGCCCATTTTTATTTCTTTGCAACACAGGATCTTTGGCAGAGTAGAGGCTGAGGGATGTCCTGAGATGGAAGTAGGTGGCCTTGGTGCTGGATCACAGGCTTAGTTGCACTATTGTGGAGGACTCATAGAATTTGCAGTTTTCAAAATTGAAGTAATATTTTATTGAATTTAACCAGTTTATCAGGAGTACATAACATGGTACCTTTTACAAATATCTACCATATATTACTTGAGTAACGGTTGATCTTGTGTAAAAGTTGATCTTTGATTTTGTCCAAAATTTGCAAACTCTTTGGTTCTTATCACTTGCTTCCAAAGGCAAACTCAACCTTGTGCAAGCTGAATTGATAGAATTATAGAAAAGCACAGTGTTGAAGGTGACTGAACAGCTCCTGGAGTCTGCGGATATACTATCAGCTCCAGTGATGGCTCTATGTTTGGGGGTGGTGCTAGTGGAGACAGACTCTGACCTGGAAACACTCTACTAGCAAGGTGACAAAGACAGGATTTCAATACCTCCAAAATGTTACTTGTGTCAACGTCAACGACCTGCATTTTGACCAAATATTTAGCTATAGCAACAACTTTTATATGACTAGATGTATATTTAAGCTTTTTTTTTGAAGTTATCATATCAGAATGAAGAGCTTATGATACATTTATGTCTTGAATCATGAGGAGGTTCCCTCTGAGAGGGAAATATATAAATATATTCGTTCAGACCATGAATTGGTCTTCAAACTTACAACCGTTATCTTATGCGATACTTATCATTGAACCTGCTCTCTAGTTACACGTGTAGCAGTTTTAAACACTATTTTAAGCAGCACACAACTTCAATCCAATACTGAAAGCATTCATTAAAACTAAAGCCATCCATGAACAAAATAAAATAAAACCTTTTACTGACTATTATAATCCACGTCATCCTCATTTGGATGCTTTATAATTTACTTCACCATGGAAGTGCAAGGCTGTGATATTTCTCTACTTTTTCATTGTACATTGGCAATACTGTACTCATATTAAACCACAAACAGGTGATACGAGGGATGCATATACATTTTCTGGAAGTTAAACTATTTCATTGGTAGATATTGCTTCAGTTCAAATCAACAATCAGATAAACAATTGTGCTGTTGATGCCTTTTAGTTGCCAACAATAATTATTGAATAACCCAAAAAATACTTTCTGAGCAAGGGCAAATCTGGAACACTGTGGTAATCCTTTTCTTTAGCTAATTGTCAATTTCAATCTAATCCTTTTCTTCTAATTATTCCATAGAACAATATGAAAGATCTCGTGAAAAGATTGAGTCGTGGCGTCAGTGGCACTATGATGGTCTCTACCCTTCGTACCTATACAACCGCTACATTTATTGAAAGAATCCAGTGAGCCTCAGATTTATTAGTTAAAGGTGAAACTGCATACTTTAATATAAGGCAACATCATGTACAGATTGGTTAGATAGAACAGATTTTGTGTCCTACAATCTCATTAAAGTTCTCTTCAAAGTGGCAACAGAAGGACGAGGAATCAACTTATATTTTTGATTTATTGTGTGCAGCTTCTATAGGCATAGCTTTGATAAATACTGTATGGCTTTCTTTCAATGTTGTAACAAGTTCACAAATTTGAAGCATTGCTTCATTCAAAAGATTTTTCACATTCCTGCAAAGAGGAATATTAAAATTGCATGAGGCAGTCTCCCATATGTAACATACGTGCAGAATATCAGACTGCTAAGAAACAGCAAAAGCTTCAAGCTATTAAAATCTTTTCCCATAGTTTAGGATTTATTTAATCTAAGATTCCCTGTATTGAAGGATAGCTTTTCTCAGCAACAACCTCTATTTATCAAGCACCTTTATTGTTATAGAAAGTCCTATGGCGCTTCACAGGGATGTATAAAACAAAATTAGACACCAAGGCAAATATTAAGGGAAATGTCCAAGTACTTAATTGAAGAGGTAAGTTTTTAAACAAGTCTTGAAGATAGGGCAGAGAGATTAGGAAAGAAAACTCAAAGTGTAGGGCCCAGGCAGCTGAAGGTTCCCCTTCAATTCAAATATTTCTGCTGTATAATTTCCTTTTTACTATATACATTTTAATTATGTACTTAAGCTGTACTACAACCGCATGCAGAATATTAAAAAATAACAGAATAAATAATTTTAATCCCAATATTTTTGTTGGTAGAGTTTGTTAAAGGTTTAATAGTGACTTTTTGAACCACTGGTGATTGAAGCTGACATTACTGAAGGCAAATATACTTGGCTTCTACAAAACAAACTGAGTTAATCCATGAAATTTAAATATTGTAGTCAGCTCCATACATCGAGAACTCCAAGAAATTCTAAGGTTGCCAAGTTTCACGTTTGACCTACTCAGGTTTCTATGAGGAGTTTTTATTGCTTGGAAATATCTTATGGTACATCATTTAACAAAAAAACTCACCAGATTTACATGACTTCAGCCACCTTTCTGCACTGAAATTCTTTTCCCCAATGTACATGTATCTCTACCCTTGAAGCAGTTAATTTCCAAAAAATAGTGGGATTTTTATTAACTTTGTCAAACACTGCAGTGACCTGTTTAAAACTGCAGCTACTCACTTATTGTCCCATAAGTCAATAAAGTTAATTCTATTTGTAACCGAAACTCGAACGACAGAAGGAGTTTCCAATAATCTGCAAAGCAACCCATGCATTAAAGCTCCTAACAACTGGTTAGAGGCCAACATTTCTGATGTGTACTGACTGAATTTGAATGAGATGTTCAGGTATATAGGAAATTGGAACAGAAAAAAGGCCAATTAGCAGCTGGAGCTTGTGGTTTATTCAGTAAGATTAGATTAGACTTTCAGTGTGGAAACAGGCCCTTCGGCCCAACAAGTCCACACCGACCCGCCGAAGCGCAACCCACCCATACCCCAACATTTACCCCTTACTTAACACTACGGGCAATTTAGCATGGCCAATTCACCTGACCCGCACATCTTTGGACTGTGGGAGGAAACCGGAGCACCCGGAGGAAACCCACGCAGACACGGGGAGAACGTGCAAACTCCACACAGTCTGTCGCCTGAGTCGGGAATTGAACCCGGGTCTCAGGCGCTGTGAGGCAGCAGTGCTAACCACTGTGCCACCGTGCCATCAGATAATGGCTGATTTAGAATCTAACCCCTCGCTCAGCATCAATCATGATTTTCCTTTCAGGCAGAGCTAACCTTTACTTTTGCAGTTACACCTGCGCTGGACTAAAGTTTTGTTTCTTTATCTTTCCCTTATGTTTTACAATACCTTTGGTTTTAATCCCTCCCACCCTCTAACTTATCCCTGGCCTTCCATATTGCTCTGCCTGACTCTTACCCCTTTTTCAACAGCATCAAAGCCCTGGTGTTTCCACCTTCTTCATTCCAATGATCAGTCAACAGGAACTGAAAGGTTAAGTGTTTCTCTCTCCTTGACCTGCTGAGCTTTTCCAGCACTTCCTGCTTTTATTTTAGAATTCCAGTATCCAATGCATTTTGCCTTATCCTTATACCTTCCTTTGCCTCAGCCTATAAAATGGGGACAGTTAAGCTTGGTGGTTGGTCTGTGATGCCAACACTGCGGGTTCAATTCCCACTCTCCTTCTCAACCTCTCCCCTTGCCTGAGATGTGGTGACTCTCAGATTAAACCACTACCAGTTGGAGATGTTATTATACCCCAATCGAGAACATTGGCATTAAACAACCTTGCTCCAATGTTAAGGTCATACCCACCTGGATCTGGACTCCCACACTACAAAAAAAAAGATTTTATTTCCCCTATCAAATCTAATAATCCTCCTAAACACCTGGATGCTAAAAATCTTCAGTGTTGGGAAAAGAATTTCTTTCACTATTTGAACTTGCGATCATCCGATCTAACTCCCTACTGAAAACATCTGTTTCAAAAGAAATAATTGAAATGAGTTCAGAAACAAAGGCAGAAGTCTTATCAGATCTGACTAACTTTAGATAGTTACTGACAAGTAAAATGATATTTTTAAAATTGCCAATAAAATGATTCAATGTTTGTTTACTGTGTTACTAGACCTGGCCTGAAGCAATGCATACTTTTGTAGATAAATCCATTTCCTGATGGCTTATGAACATGTGTGTATTTTTCAAAAGCAGAAAACACATTCAGTTCATCAGCAGGAAATACTATAAAACGCGATGTATCTGGATTCACTTAGTTATATTCTGGCCAAACTAAATACTTTGTCTAACATTGGGCTTTTCAGGAAATGTTTTCAAACAACACAAAACTGAGGATGGGGCTATTTTTAGTATGCCATTTTTTAAAATAACAACTTTGCGAATGTAATATTTTTCATTTTAGTAACCAGTATCTGAGTAAGCTGTTCTAACCAGGTAAAAGGTAGTTCCCACCTACTCTTCACAATGTATCTCTTCTCTAACTCCACAAGTACAACCTCACTGCTTGAGTACAATTTTTTTATCCCCACATATTACAAAAAACATTTCATGGTCTAAGATCGATAAGTATTTTGAAATGAGAACATGACCAACAAATTCAATTTTAATTTGTTTTCACACAGGTGATGCGAATGATTGTGTGATTGCCATTTACTGCTCCTCTAGAAACACCAATAGTTTCTTCACCAGTTCCACCATCCCCAATCTGCCTTGAATCATTAGTTGTCATTTAATTTCCACCTTCATTCATAGATCTTTCCTTCTCCTGCCTCCATACTTGCTTAAACATTGGTACATCTCTAATCTTTTTCATTTCCAAATTTCTAATGAAAGGTCTTTGCTCTGCAGTGAACTAACTGGATGGATCAATGGATCAAGTAGTCTCCTTTTGGACTGGATTGATTCAATGACCTGAATTGACTTAGTTTCTCTCTCAACAGATGGTGAAGATTTTCAGCAATTTCTCATTCAGTTACAAATTTACACTGTGCTCTTAGAAACTGAATTGAAACAGTCTGAACTTGTTTCAAGAGGGACCTTCAGTCAGCAGAGAAGAAAATGTCTTTCCTAAAAGTTTTCTTTAGAAGATTTTAACTGGAGCATTTCTGTTGAACCTACCAAGCAAAACATTAAGCACACTATTTTTTAAAAATTGCATAAACAAAAGACTTTTTAAAAATATTGTTTGGATATTTTTTTAAAAGATGGAATGCAGACATATCTGGTCCAACTATCACACTCCCACTCTGTACCTTCCAATTGCACAATTAAACATTTTGGCAAGGCTTAATGCAATAATAAATGGCTGTAGTTTGTTTTAAACAGAAGGAACAAAGATCCTTTAAAAATGGGCTTAGAATTTTGTTTAAACTTTTAAGGTGCTGCATGATTATTTTAATCAAACAGCAAAAAGATGACAGCAGCTATAAACTCGCATAGCGGAATTCATCCTACTCCAACTCAAAAGTGCTCAGTCAAGTCGCCAGTGAGGGTGGCACAGTGGTTAGCACTGCTGCCTCACAGAGCCAGAGACCCAGCTTCAATTCCTGCCTCGGGCAACTGGCTGTGTGGAGTTTGCACATTCTCCCAGTGTCTGCGTGGGTTTCCTTGCACAGTCCAAAGATGTGCAGGTTAGGTGAATTGGCCATACTAAATTGCCTGTAGTGTTAGGCGAAGGGGTAAATGTAGGGGAATGGGCCTGGGTGGGTTGCTCTTCGGAGGGTCGGTGTGGACTTGTTGGGCCAAAAGGCCTGTTTCTAATCTAATCTAGTCTTACTAGGCCATAGGGCTGCTCTCTCATGAGAGAGAAAACTGATGGTGATTTACCCTGAGGGCAACTATGCCTCAGGCAAGGGGGAAGATTGAGGAGGACAGTCTTTCATGGTAATCTCAACTAGTGTGGGAATTGAACCCATGTTGACAGCATTGCATTGCACTGCTTCACAAACCAAATGAGCTAAACCAACCCCCAAATGTACTCAGTACTTTGTGAAGAACAGGTCAGACATCCGGCATGTCAGTTTTTTAAAAAATCATGAGCTAATTGCTCTGTGCATATGCTGTCATCTAATTAGATTAGATTACTTACAGTGTGGAAACAGGCCCTTCGGCCCAACAAGTCCACACCGACCTGCCGAAGTGCAACCCACCTATACCCCTACATTTACTCCTTACCTAACACTACGGGCAATTTAGCATGGCCAATTCACCTGACCCGCACATCTTTGGACTGTGGGAGGAAACCAGAGCACCTGGAGGAAACCCACGCAGACACGGGGAGAACGTGCAAACTCCACACAGTCAGTCGCCTGAGTCGGGAATTGAACCCGGGTCTCAGGCGCTGTGAGGCAGCAGTGCTAACCACTGTGCCACCATCCCGCCACTAATGAAGACCATGAAGACTGAAAAAAAAATGAATCACACGCATCATTCAAGAATTGAAAGCACCAAGAAAAGACCAACAGAATGCTTCTTGTCTCTAGAATGGCAATGATTAAAGGATGACCTGATAGAAGTATTTAAAATGATCAATGGGCTAAATACGAAAGATGTAAAGAAAGTGGGCTGAATTTTATTTAAAATCAGTTAAGTGCCCATTTTGGGGAGTTTCATGTTGGATTTGTCACCTTGAATACTCATGAGTTCTCTCTCTCAATTTTATATTGCTCACCTCATTATGTACATACCACTGCCCTATAGTGTCACACCCATGCTTCTCACCAGAGAGCATAGGAAGTACTTGCCACTGGCAGAACATTGCAGCATTCCTGCAATTGGTACCATGTTTAATGCCTAGCTGTGTACTAGGAATAGCCCTTCATAGTGCACATTGTAGGAGGCAAATGGAATAAAAGCCGTGAGGGCACATGGGTGGTAAGGATGACATTACGTTGGAAAGAGGTCATATTCATAAATGCATTACATCATCACCTGTCTGAATAACTATCATTGTTGCTGCAGTTACAAGAGAAGGTGACAGGCAACCCATTCTTATCTCCATGCCATGTTAGAATCTGGCCTAACAGGGATGGATGATGGGAGGGTTTGGGAGTTGACAAATGTGGAGCCTAAAGACGTGTTTGGCCACTTGAACCAAATAATCCTATGAAGTAAAATGACAGTGGTCTCGGGCTTCTGAGCCCAAAGCTTGTCTGATCTTCTTTTAGTTTCTTCACTGTTTTTTCCTCTTCTATTTCATTTTACTTACCTTTTGGTGAACAGTTGGATCTTGGCCGCAGCAAATGGGTCCAACAGTGTGTACTCATGGTGACGGTGAGTTGTGGTTTCCAGTGGCGTCTGCTTGTCGTGGAGATTCACGGAGATGGTGGTGGAGGCGAGTTTGGGCCCAGTAGGGGACTTGGTGGTATCAGCAGTGACTGCACTGATGAGGTGTGCCCAAAGCAGACTCATGATGGCAGTGGAGTTGAGTTTGGACCAATGTGGCAGTATCATTAATGTCTGCATTATTGGGGCTCAGTGAGGACGCAGCGGTGAGGGCAAGATGGTGCCAGTGAGGAGCAACTTTTGTTGCTGTGGTGGCAGTGTGGTGAAGGGGACTGGTGCCTGGCTACCAGGGCTATGACACAGCACTTGACATGAAAGGACTGTAAAGTTGGATACTATCTATTCCTTCAGTTTCCTGTCTTTAAATTCTGTTTTGGTTTATTTTTCTTTGTTTGAAGGTGGTGTTGGAGAGTGGCGAAACTACACAACACACTTCATTGTATTTTTTAACAAACTACACACAACAATAAATAAATCAAACGTTACAGACTTTGTCTTCTATTTTTGGTCTGTGCTGAGAAGCTGATTGAGGAAGAAGCTTTTATAAAGCTCTGAAGTACTGAGAACTCTTTGAATGAAACAACACGTTAAGCAGTATTCTGAAGGAAAGAAGTTTAAATAATTAGAAAATAATAAGTTATCATTAATCCCAGACTGGCATGTTAAGAAACAGTTGTTATAAGAAAATAAGCTTTTGAAGTTATTAAAAAGAATTTGCAACAGTGTCAGGGATTGTATAGGACTGGAAGTCAGGAAAATAATAACAATAAATAAGAAGTTGCCTACAGTTCCAGCAGATTAATTTAAATTTTAATTATTTCAAGCCCATCAGAGTATTAAAAATAAGTCTCTTGGGGGAGATCCAAGATGGTGGCGATCCAGCAAGTCTGAGTCTACGGTGCTTCACTTGGGCAAAGTGGATCACCCACACCCACCACACTCACTAAATTATTTAAAATAGCTGCTTAATTTAATTAGTTGCTTAGTATTAAATTTAAACAATCTAATCTTCGGTAAAAATGACTGAAGGGAGGGGAGCCAGCAGCTCTCAGCAAGCAGGACCCCCCCCCCCCCACCCTTTCCAGCTGCAGCAGAGGTGTCCGCAGCCACCCCAGGGAACTTACCTACAGTGGCGAGCCTCGTGGAAATCATCTCCAAACTGGATGCGAAGATCGACACTTTCATTGAAGAGTCCCGAAGCCAAAGGGACTCACTCTCAGCCGCACTGCAAAAGCACGACCAAGACATTAAGGAAATCGAGTGCCGAGTCGGAGGGGCGGAGCTAAAGGCCGCGACCTCCGAAACTACAGCGCAATCAGCCGTGGATTGGGTCCGGACCTTAGAGAATCATATTGACGACCTCGATAATAGAGGTCATCGAAAAGATATTCGTTTGCTGGGCCTTCCCGAACGGGAAGAGGAAGGCCAGCTTACAGAGTTCCTTGAACAGTGGCTGCCACAGCTTTTAAATCTGGAGGCTGGATCAGGCCAGGTATGGGTAGAATGGGCCTACCGGGTCGCAATACATGGGCCCGGCTCAAACCAGCGCCCCCGTCCAGTCCTGTTCTGGCTGCAGAGCTATAAGGAGAGGCAAATACTCCTAGAAGCCTCTAGAAATCTTGGAAAAGGTTCCCAAGCCATGATCTATAAAGGATCCAAGATCATGTTATTTCAGGACTTTTCCCCAGCTCTGGTCCGAAAGAGGAAGGCATTCGATGAGGCGAAGAAGTCTTTAAGGGACTTAAATATTCAGTCCTCCTCACGCTACCCAGCGACGCTACACTTTAAACATGTAGGATCCGTGTATAACTTCGGATCGCTGGAAAAGGCTAAGGAATTTTTGGACTCTCTTAGATAAATCGTAAGAGATAATGGATGTTGGTTTGCCTCCCCACCCACTCCGGTTTATATACCCCTCTTTTCCTTTTTTTTAACCTTACTGTTTAATATTATCTTGGGGGTGGGCAGAGGGATTTATTTATTTGTTCTCTACTTAACGATTTTCTTCCCCTCCCTTGGTTTTTTAAAATTATTCTATATAACCCGGGGGGGGGTCTAGTTAATGTTAGTGGGGGGAGGTAGTTACCTTATTCTATTTTACCTCTGTCTCTAGGAGCGGGGTTGTTTTCCCTTGTTATTTTGTATTATTATATTTAATTATTACTTGTTGAGGTTGTAATTTTATAGTTATATATGTTTATACATGGTATTAACATTACCAAATATATCCAGGTGTTGGTGTGGGTGAGGGGGTAGGATGCTCACTGTTAACTCTAGCTCTGTAGTATATTTGAATTCTTCTCATCCTATTGAGGAGCACCTGGGTCAAGGGTGGGGCACTGGTTGGGAGAGGATACGTTGGACCTTTGGAAAAGAAGTGATACGCCCTGGGAACAAGGGGGAAAATCTCCATTTAAAGACATTTTATATATTTTTTAATTATTTAGAAATAGTTTTTTTTATACTGTTGTGAGTGTATTAGAGAGCCTTTATTTTTGTGAATTTTATATGCTCTATGGTCGGGATGTTCTGGATAGGGTTTCCCCTCCCGAGGGGTCTCGGATTTGCCTGGACGATTATGGTTGATCAGTCGGTTAAGTGATGCACCTGGAATGTCAAGGGGAGTAATGAGCCAGTCAAAAGGAAGAAAATATTATCAAATCTCAAGAAAGAAAGAGTTGATAAAGCTTTCCTACAAGAGACACACCTGTTGGATAAAGAACACTTGAAATTACGACAGGATGGATTTGATCAGGCCTTTTTTTCTTCTTTTAGCTCAAAAAGTAGGGGAATTGTTATTCTTATTCAGAAGAATTTCCCTTTCAAAATCCTAAATCAGATAAAAGACGAATCTGGATGATATATTCTTATTAAAGCCCTTATAAGTGGAGAGGAATATGGGATTTTAAATTTGTACTGCCCCCCGGCACACCCCTTTAAATTTATAACAGAAGCCTTCTCAAAATTGATGGCTCTTGGTGCCCGTCATACAATTATAGGGGGAGATTTTAATTGTATTATGGATCCAGAAATAGATAGGATTCCTAAAAGTACTGCAGGAGTATCTCCCAGATCTAGACAATTGGTGGATCTGAACAAAGAATTAGGATTAGTAGATGTAAGGAGATGTCTTCATCCACAGGGCAGAGATTTTTCTTTTTACTCCAATCCACATAAATGTCATACCAGAATTGATATGTTTTTTGCTCCCTCGATTTTTAAAAATTCTATATCATCCTGTAAAATAGGTAGTATAGCAATTTCCGATCAAGCTGCTGTATATATGGAAATCAAGGCGAGGAACAACGGGACATCCTCTTGGCATTGGCGTATGGACCCCTTCCAGATGAAAGATAGTAAATCTGTAAAGTACTTCTCTCAAGAATTTAAAAGTTTTTTAGAAATTAATTTAGATACGGCTAGCAACCCATCAGTGATATGGGAGACCATCAAAGCTTACGCGTGAGGTTTGATCATCTCCTACTCAGCGACCCAGAAAAAATTAAAGGGAGAAGAACAGCGTCTGCTCGAAGCTCGCTTAAAAGCAGCTGAAACAGCATACACTGATAGACCTTCTATTATCAAATTGCAAAGGATTACGGCCCTTAGGACACCACACTTACCCAAATGGCTAAGAGGGAAATATTATTTGCAAAACAAAGGTTATATGAATTTGGCGACAAACCGGGTAGATACTTAGCATTTCTTGCAAAGAAAAAAAAGGCCTCTCAAACTATCACATCTATCAAAGAAAGTACGGGTATTTTGACTCATGATCATAAAAGGATTAATGCAATCTTTAGAAAATTTTATTCTGATTTGTATAAATCGCAGGATTGTGAAGACAGGACTACCTAACTCCGGAACAGGTATCACTCTTAAATGCTCCCCTAACAGTCCAAGAAATATTTGACGCAATCAGGCAACTTCAGAGCGGTAAGGCACCTGGCCCAGATGGTTTTCAAACTGAATTCTATAAAGAATCTACAGGAATATTGGCTGGTCCACTTATGGACATGTATAACTACTCATACAGTCAGGGCTGTCTCTCACCTTAGTTGAAAGAGGCAAATATCTCTCTTATCCTTAAAAAAGGAAAGGACCCAGAAGATCGTGCGTCATACAGACCAATATCCTTCTTAATGTAGATTTTAAAATCCTTTCTAAAACGTTAGCATTGAGACCAGAAAGGGTATTGCCACATATCATAAAGGAGGATCAGACGGGGTTTATTAAGGGCCGTAGATCATCCAATAATATTAGAAGGGTTTTGAATATGATTCAAGCCTGCCATCAGGGAAAGATACCAGGAGTAGTAGTCTCATTAGACTCAGAAAAGGCATTCGATAGGGTTGTATGGTCATATTTGTTTTACACATTGGAAAGGTTTGGTGTTGGAAAGGTGTTTACCAAATGGGTCTCAACATTGTATAGTGATCCCAAAGCAGTTGTGGTTACCAATGGATTAGGTTCGGATAGCTTCAGTGTGGGTAGGGGCTGCTGTCAGGGATATCCTCTCTCGCCATTGTTATTTACGCTAATAATTGAATCACTAGCAGAAGCTGTACGGGCTGATCCGAATATAACGGCCCCGAGGATTGGTACAGGTAAACATAAAATTACCCTGTATGCAAATGATGTTCTTCTATTCCTCAGTAATCCTCTGATGTCCGTGCCTCGCCTAATCCAAGTTATTAATACATTTAGTGCATTCTCAGGCTATAAAATTAATTTCTCGAAATCGGAGACTATGCCAATGGGTGGCCTTGCTATGATACCCCACTTAGTGGACGGATCACACTTTCCCTTTCGGTGGTCCCTGGAGGGTTTCTTATATTTAGGCATTTTTATTACCCCAGTATTTGGTCAGTTATACAAGGCTAACTTTGTGCATTTACTGGAAAGGATAAGGCAGGACCTCCAGCGATGAGGAGACCTTCCAATTTCCTGGCTGGGTAGAATAGCACTAATTAAAATGAATGACCTGCCCCCCTCCTATACCCTATGAGAATGCTTCTGGTGATGCTGCCGAGGCTGGCACTATGTAAATTATATGGCTGGTTGGGTTCCTTTATCTGGAATCATAGACGGCCCCTCATTAAGCTGAAGAAGCTACAGCAAGGGGAGGATTGGACTTCCCAGATTTTAGGAAATATCAGTTAAATTCCCGATTAAGTTAAATAGCTGATTGGGTCTTGTCTGATCCACAATCAATCTGGCTGGACATTGAGGCTTCTCAAGTAAAATGCCCACTTATTAACCTTTTATTTTCAGCCAAGAGGAAAATCATTATGGATCACTGTAAAAACCCTATAATACTAAACACAATTAAAGCTTGGAATATATTGCGGCAAAATGAGGGCAACTCACATAAAACATCCCCTTATGTGCCGATAGTGGGAGCATGGGGATTTCAATTGGGGTTTACAGATGCCACTTTTAAACTCTGGAGATCCAGGGGTATCTCATGTCTAGGAGACCTATTTAAAGAAGGGGTCCTGATGTCTTTTGAACAGCTTCAGAAATTCGGATTACCTAATGAAGACCTCTTTTGATACTTCCAAATTCGAGACTATATACAGAAGACAACTACGTTATTAGATAGTCTTTATAAATCAGATAGAGAATTTAGAGTGCTACGACCAATGGGGGTAACTTCCGTCAGTACTATTTATCATTTACTACATGATGAAGTGTCGGGAGATATGGACAATCTGCTTAAAACATGGGATCAGGATTTGGGACTAGAAGTCTCTATAAAAATGTGGAATGAGATTTGGGAAAATGTCAGAAGAATCACCATCTGCAACAGAACTCAGGCTACCCAGCTGAAGATACTTCATAGGGCCCATATAGCACCGGATCGATTGGCAAAATTTAAGGCAGGAGCATCTCCAATGTGTCCCAAATGTAAAATAGAGGTGGGCACTCTTGTACATTGCCTATGGACTTATCATAAGATCCGTAGATACTGGACTAAAGTAGCAAGAACCCAGACAGAAATTTATGCACGGATATGCACGGGAAGAGATTATTTTCTATTCTCTCTTTCTGTGCAAGGAAAAATATTTTGGTGAACTGGGTGGCTGAGGGCCCCCCTGGACTTTCACATTGGCACAGATTAATTATGGAATGTATTCCCCTTGACTTCCTGACAAATATGGTACACTGAAAGACCAAATTATTTCATAAAATATGGCAGCCCTTTTTGAATTATATAAATACGGATATTTCGGCCCTCCTAACAAGGGCTTTTATTTAATTTAGAGTACGAACCTGGCTGGTCTGGGGCCCCTTGGGAGAGGAATCCCGCATGAATACATGTTTTGTTATATTTGATGTTAACACATTCCGAGCATGTATCTCATTACCCAATTTCTTGTTATCCATTTTTTTTCCCCATTCTCTTATTTGTATAATATGAGTTAATTATACACTTTGGTTAGTTGTAGGTTAGATTAGTAGTTAGTTGTAGGTTAGATTAGTAGTTAGTTGAGTTTTGTTTTTTTTTCTTTTGTCAAATTTTGGTTATTATTTATTTAAGATTTAATTGTATATCAACGTTTGTATTTGAGAGTTTTGTTTATTTTTGTAAACTTGTAAAAATGTTAAATTTCTAATAAAAATATCTATAAAAAAGTCTCTCTCTGGAAAAACAGCTGAATTAGGTCCTGTTTCAGGTAAAGCACTAACCACTTTTAGAACTGCAACAGTGTTTGTCAGCTCTACCAATATGTACTAATTCCGATACAAAACCATTGTTTTGTTTAATCTATAAAAAATGCTTGGATTATTTTTACTGTGTTCACAAATCTTTGAGTCTGTATCATAAAGCAATAGCGTTTTCCTTTTCTTATTTATTTTCATTTCTGTTATTAACAGATTTTCATTTTGCTTCACTGTTGAAACAAAGCCCACAGCATGTGATTTAGTAAATGATCACTTTTGTAACAATAATTTTAAAAATACAATGTGACCTGTCCAGCAATGTTACTGTCAGATCTGTTTTTTCAGGTACCAACATGAACTGGGTATTACCCCATACCAACTGGAGCCACTAGATCATAACAGGTGCAACCCCTAGCTGATATTTATCCCAAAATCTGATCATTATCACATTGCTGCTCGAGGGCTTGCTGTGCATAGATTTGATGCAAAGATTGACTACAGTACATCAGTGACCACACTTCTAAAAATATTTCATTGGCTGCAAGGCACTTTGGAACATCATTAAGATGATGATATAGTACCAAATGCCTGTATTTTCCTTAATGCCAAGTCTAGAGAGCCAGTAGAAGCCATTCCTCCAACGTTACTCTGTTTGACAGCCATCGCTGTTTAAGGAAACTTAAAGGGCAGGGCTTTTGTTTGCACAACTGTTTTGCAAACTACGCATGCCAGATTTGTCCCTTATTCATAGACCTTAATTCAATAACCAACCTTGTTCTACCTCTCACAGCAACTGGATCATCTTTTCAAAGTCTATTAATCTCAAATTTTTAAATACCACTTTGCAATTTCAGTTTTAAACAATTGAATTATATGTTGAAAATACTTTAAATTAGTAAACAGATTCAACCCTCAATAGGCCTACCTAAACTCAATGGCCCTATCTTGGTTTCTCTCCAAGGCAATTGGCACTTCTCCAACACATGGTCATTCCTAGCACTACACAACTTGAGATTCCAAGTCCCACCACTGTGATTCTTTATTAATCTTCTCACCAATATGAACAACCGTGACCAGGTTCTAAGCAAAAGGTTTTATTGCTATTTTGTCTGATGACATATTTTGTTGCACTGTGGGTTGACATCTTATGGTAATGTAACTTTTAGTTTATATTAAAATATATCATCTGCCACCAATTTGGAATGACAGATATCTTTCCACTGTGTAACATGTGAAGGGTAATTGCGAGTAATTAGCTCTAAATACAAGTTTTATGAAAGTTTCAGATCTTCAGTGCAGCAGGCCCCACCCTACCTTGACTGTATTAAAAAAGGTACAAGCATATCCCGGATTGCAAATGGGTTCCATTCTGCTGTCCGTTCACAAGTTAAGTTGTATCTAAGTCAGGACACAACACAGGACAATTGAAAGGAGCAGTTTGTAAGTGCAGGACCATTTGAATGGCAGGCCTTTAAAATTACATCCCTTTATGGGCTTGTGTTCCTACACTCCGTACGTCTTTATATGAAGTGTAAATTGCGTCATGTAGGTCAGATGATCTTATAGGGGATGAGTAATCATCTAAGGTGGAGTTATTCTGAAAGGATTTTGCATAATTCCCAATAGTTGGCTTTTGTGTAGCTTTGGCTGAGATCTGGAAGATGAATATAGGAAGTTATGAGAGATGTCAAATAAGAAGAAACCAGATATCTGCTGAAAAATAAATACTGCCTTCCAAGACTTGGTCTTGAATTCTTATATTTTAACAGAAAAAAATAGAATTTAAGACATCACTTCCTTAAAATTCTAGTTCTTTTCACCTTTAGCACCCAAAGATCATGCACAAGAATAAATCTGTGCTCATCAGCTGTCAGGAAAGAGAAATGGAAGAACATCACAGAGTTGCTCTAAAACAGATTGTGGGGCAATGCAAGCTACAGCTCACATTTCTGGAGGCATTTCTCCCACTAACAAATCTGAATAGGATACTACGTTAAATTGGTAAAATTATTATAAATGCAGCTTCCTGAAGAAAATGAGCTAATGTCAAAAGCTTGTGCAAATCTGCAGGAGATACCTTTAAAAAAAATCTGTCAATTCGGGAAAAATATTTACTCAGGATTACTCAGAAATAACAACCTACCTTTCTGAAGCTGAGCAGAGCAAACACAAGACCTGCTGTATAAACTGGTTAGGATTTGGGTGTCCTATCATTAAGACCATAAGACAGAGGAGTGAAGTAAGGCCATTTGGTCCATCAAATCCACTTTGCCGTTCAATCATGGTTGATCGGCATTTCAACTCTACTTACCCGCATTCTCCCCGTAGCCCTTAATTCCTTGTGACATCAAGAATTTATCAATCGTTGCCTTGAAGACATGCAACGGCCTCCATTGCACTCTGCGGCAATGAATTCCACAGGCCCAGCACTCTCTGGCTGAAGAAATGTCTCTGCATTTCTGTTCTGAATTTACCCCCTCTAATTCTAAGGCTGTGTCCATGGATCCTAGTCTCCTCGCTTAACGGAAATAATTTCCTAGCGCCCACCCTTTCCAAGCCATGTATTATCTTGTAAGTTTCTAATAGAGCTCCCCTAAATCTTCTAAACTCTAATGAATACAATCCCAGGATTCTCAGTCATTCCTTGTATGTTAGACCTAACATTCCAGGGATCATCCGTGTGAATCTCTGCTGGACACACTCCAGTGCCAGTATGTCCTTCCTGAGGTGTGGGGACCAAAACTGGACACAGTACTCCAAATGGGGCCTAACCAGAGCTTTATAAAGTCTCAGTAGCACAAAGTCACTCACAAAGTAGCATTAAGTCTTAGTCTCCTCACTCCAAGATTCCTCTCTTTATTTAGTGGTGAACCATGCTCCTATATGGTGAATGAACTGGATTCGTCATACTAAAGCTGGTGGAGATCCTACGGTTCATATGTATGCTGGCAAACCTTGTTCATACCTAACACATAATTTTAAAGAGAAATAAACCTTCCATGTTCCAAATAGCCATAAGACGCAATCTATGAGATTCTTTTTTGCAGAAATTAAAAAATTGGTCAATTTATTCATGATTAAAAAAGTTAATTTTACATCTGGAAGTTTAACACCACAAGATAAAACTGTTCTGTACCATTGATACAGTGATATTAAAAATGTAGCATTTAATCTTACACTTGCTGATCCATGGATCATTTTGAACTACTTAAAAATTTGCCATGTTCTTCTCCTCTTGGTAGCAGCAGCTCTCCACCTATTTTTGGACCTTTCTTCTCCTAGAGAGACAGAGAGAATTCAGAAATATCAGTACGTTGACAAAAACAACTTTGCAGCATTGGAAATGTCATTAAGCGAATAAGACTGCCTGCAAATAAAACCATGAATTTTGGCACAAAACAATTTTGTTAGCAACAAAATATTTGACAGACAGTTCATCAAAGTTGAGACTAACATCATTTGGATATAACCTCCAAATGCACATAAGAACCATCTTCCAAATGTCTGTCCTTCTATCACCCAAATTTGTCATGTGGAAAATTTTATATGGACATACATATAGAGTGAACTCAAGTGAGGTTTAAGGAAGACCACTCCACGTGGCCATTGTGGGAAGCTAAGGTCTTCAAGACAGGGTTCTTTAAAAGTGGTGGTGGTGGGGGGGTGCAATCAACTCTTTAAATCCAGCAGCACCACCAGGAGTAGTGGCCACTGTTAGAACTACATGTCACAGGATGAGGATTAGCCAGAGGCCCAGGAGAGAGGAGGTTACTTGTTGGGGCCATTCAGGAAGGCCATAGCATGGAGGATTGGTATCGAGGGACAGGCTTCCCAGAAGGATACCGAAACAGAGGGCTGCAGCCGGCAAACTGGCTTGCCGGAGTACACCCGGTGATCATGTGATGTGACTCTCCCCCTCAACGACCGCACTACTGGAATAACAGCAAGAGTGGGATGAGGCCTGTAATTGGCTCGTGTGACCGTGAGGAAATGCAACTTACACCTGGCCCAAGAAACACCCAAATCAACTTTTTGTCCCATGTTCTCAAAGGACAGTCAGCACTTTGGCAATCAATTGTGGCTTTGTTAGTGTCACCCACATCCTATGAATGAATGATGAAAAGAAATTCAGTTATTTTTATTTCTCGATCCAGCTAAAAGGTGTCTTTGCACAAGGTTTCACAGGGGTCTTGTCTCCACTGAAGAAAAAGTGTGAAACTAATTCATGAGGAAGATTTCAAAGACACAGAAATCCACAGCTGCATATGGATTATATTTTAAAAAAAGACTAGATGTCCCTAGCGGTTACTCCTGGACAAACAAATGGTTTAAGATTCCAGACACTATTCATGAACCCGGACACCACTGGACATTCCCTCTCAGAATTTCCTACCGAGGGTATATTCATCAACTCTAAATAAACTGGGCAATGGACTTTGAAATATCAGCATTTGTAAATAAACATGCATAACCAGATTTCAAAACGTAATATACCAAACCACAAATGGGTTGCAGAATTTTCCAATGAAGGAAAAAGACTAAAGGCCCCCAATATGTAGCAGTGGCTGGAAACTTTGTCCAGTAATGTCTACTGGGAATGGCAACTCTTTGTCCCAGACTTGCCTGATTATCTAAAAGTTATAATATTCAGTCATTATTAAAGCTGTACATTAGTTACCTCTTGTTCTGTGCTACTCCATTTTCAAGGGTTGCATGATGTGAATTCATGAGTGTCAGCATGGGTTGCTGAACGTTGACCTCTACTCTGGCACCCATTGTCACATCCTGCATCACTGTGACTCCCTTCTTGTCAACTTATTTTATTGTTTGAGCAGACAGGTTCTTGGCAACTTATTGTAGCTGCATTTCTTTAAAACTAATCAGGTTTATTCAACTCACTGTGTGAACCTTAAAAACTACATCAGGTAAAATATTGCTAATATCATTGAATTTGGATCTCAATCTTGGACTTAGATATCCGACACCAGGAAGGTGGTTTTATTTGTTTATCTTGGTTCCATCCATCACCAGTATTGGAGTTAAAGACCGCAGTCAGACTTCACTTGCCCACTACCTCCCCTAAATATTCTATCAAGTAAATAACTTACATGAAAACTCAAATTTAATTTTTAAAAATTGTTTAGGTGCATTTAACTCCTGACAGGGGAAGGCCACTGTCTGCATTTAAAAATAAAATGCTTGTTTTGGAAGTAATAGTTTACTATTTTGCCCTATTTTACTCTGCAAAAGATGCATTATTGACTACATTATGATATTTCAGAGCAAATCAGCACATACAAGTAAGTCAAAACAGCAAGCTGTTCAGAACATGAGAACCTTAGATGAACTCACCTTCAGCATTCCATCTCTCTCCCACTTAAACAAGCCACAGTTACTGAAAACAAACACAAGAAATTACTATTGCATTAGTCAAATAACTTTATGATTATTTCTTATTGTTCCACTCATTTAAAATGTATCAACACTTGAAGGGATATGAGCCAAACACATGCAAGTGGGACTAGCTTAGTTTGAGAACATGTTTGGCATGGACCAGTTGGACTAAAGGGTCTGTTTCTATGCTGGAATACTCTACAAAAACATTTGCATTCCCCAAATCTCAGGAAATTATAAGAATATTTTGATGAGTTAAAACAAAGGTGCTCATTGTTGTGGCCTGTACATACTAACAAACACAAAGATGAAACAAAATGCAAAAGCAACAATATATTTTTAAAATTACGGAATGGAAAGGGTGGTGGTGGTTGACAAATCAAGTTAATTTTTTTTCCTTAGTTTTCCATCAAAACATTAGCATATCAATACAGCAGGTAACAAAAAAAGAAAATTGAATGTTGGCCTTTAATTCAAAGACAAAGGAACACAAAAATATGGAGTCTTGAAACTACAGAAGGCACTTATCAGATCACAGCTAAGGAAGGACATAATCCCACTGGATGCAATCCAGAGAAAATTTGCTAGGTGGATACTGGGCGTGGAAGGATTTTCTTTAAAGGAGAGGGAGAGTCATAAGGACCTATGCTCATTGGAGGTTAGAATAATCAGAGGCTCCATTACTGAAAAAGATTTTTAGGGGACTTGTCAAGGTAGATGTGGAAAGGCTATTTCCCCTTGTAGGAGAGCATAATCTCAGACTAAGGGCTGTCACATTTCAGACAGAGATGAGAAGGAATTTCTTTTCTCAAAGAAGAATGAATCTGTGGAATTCTTTCCCACAGAGGACTGTCAAGAGTGGATCATTAATATTCAAAGCTGAAATAAATTGTTAATCACTAAGAGAATCAAAGGTAATGTGGAAAAGGCAAATAAGCTGAGTTGGGTATTATGAGATCAGCCACAATCTCAGTCAATAATGGAGAAGACCTGATGGATTGGATGGTCTACTTCTGCTCCTACATATTACAGTCTGAAGGCATTGCTTACCACCAGCACATACCACACACAGCAGTGGGCGGCATGGTGGCACAGTGGTTAGCACTGCCTCACAGCGCCAGAGACCCGGGTTCAATTCTTGACTCAGGCGACTGACTGTGTGGAATTTGCACATTCTCCCAGTGTCTATGTGGGTTTCCTCCGGGTACTCCGGTTTCCTCCCACACTCCAAAGATGTGCAGGTCAGGTGAATTGGCCATGCTAAATTGTCCATAGTGTTGGATGAGGGGTAAATGTAGGGGTATGGGTGGGTTGTGCTTCGGAGGGTCGGTGTGGACTTGTTGGGCTGAAGGGCCTGTTTCCACACTGTAAGTAATCTAATCTAATCTGATACCATTATGCCCATTTTCATGAGACAGTCAGGTCTTATCCATGTGTGGAATATTCAGCATTTGGATAGTTAAAAGGACCAAAACTTTCCCACTGCTTAATTCAAGGATCTTCCTGCTCCAAATTTGAGAAAGTAAGGTATACCCAATATACCAGACTGAGCTCAAACAAGTGCGATGTTTAAAAGTGTCCACATTGAGACAGCACAGTAAAGAGGCTTTGCACTGGAGTTAAAAATCAAGATAATCAACTTTATTTGCCTCTCTTTTACTGACATACAATTGATACTGATCACGAGAGTGATCTTCACTCCTTTCAGAGGAAGGAACCATGTGAATAATCCTCAGCTGTGTTATAATCATAAAAAATGGGAATCTGACCTCTGACAAGACTTCGATAGTGTACTGGACTACCCTTTAAAAAAAGTACTTATGATAAACATTTGTTCATGAGTTAGATATTGGCAAGAAAAAAGCTTCATTTTCCTAAATAAAATAGATAATATATCTGAGAGATAATATATCGCATCGGGTCATAACACTCTCAATGGTGTACCACTGTAAGCGTTTTTTCTATTTTGCTTCAGAATCGGAGTATGCTTTAACTGTGGATTTAGGTTATATTTTCAATACAACTTACTTTGTTTTGCTCGGGGTGCTACTGTTGTAGTTTAGTGGTTTAGTTTGGAGACCACAAAGTCCCTGTGTATACAGAATGCAATGCCCCACAAGCTTCCAGTCTGAAGCTCTCTGTATTTGGGTCTAACAGAATTTTTCTTTGCATTTTTTAATCTGCAGTTTTCTCAGTAAGTCCTCACTGAAGGTTATGATTGCATTTCTGGAAACCACAACTTTAAGTGAAGTGAACTTAACTACAACATTGGTAAAAGAATCAATATTAAAATAACAGTTAGATTCTATATGAACCTTACCAGAAACAAAACATTGTGTTCAAGTATTTTATATTGCTATATCCTACATTGGTAAATAACTTTCAAAAATAATTCTCAAATATGAAAGAAAAATGTAACCTGCCATTTACAGTACCATCTTTTCACTGACAATCTTGCTTCCGGATCATTGTGGTCACTGGTCACTCTTCATTGCTCAACCCTGAGTGGCGGGCAGTGACCACATTCCTCATTCCCTGACTGTTCAGGGTGAGGTTTCTCCCTATTCCCTGATCATCCCAGATGTGGCCTCTCTCCACTCCCCAGTCTGAGTTGTGCACCATGCTCCCTGACACACTTGCATACAGTTTCTCTCACTTGGACTTATGCCCCTGTTTAAAGTCTAGATTTAGTCTAAAACTGGAGCAGTGATGTTGAACTGTGAGGCCCAAAGTGTCAGGGGTTTAACAATCTATACGCCTTTCCAAACTGCTCCTGCCTTACTGCTCTTCTTCCAAATTCTTGATCATCGCAATGTTTCAGGAGAGGTGAGTAGGGGTACATTTTTAAAAATAAACATGGATTATAAAAGCTCCAGCACCAAGAACCGTCGAGTCTCGCACTTGCACAATGTTGTACATTGGACTGAATCTGAATCTTGAATGTAAACAGAAGTCCAAGACAGAGAGTGAGTGAGTTCGGGACTAGAGAAGGTACCAAATGAATCAAATATAAAACAAATTTGAAATGAATCACATAATGTTCAACAAGACTTGAAAGGGTTCAGAAAAGATTTACAAGGATGTCACCAGGGTTGGAGGGTTTGAGCTATAGGGAGAGATTGAATGGGCTGGGTGTTTTCCCTGGAGTGTTGGAGGCTGAGGGGTGACTTTATAGAGGTTTACAAAATCATGAGGGTCATGGATAGGCTAAACAGACAAAGCCTTTTCCCTGGGGTGGGGGAGTCCAGAACTAGAGGGCATAGGTTTAGGATGAGAGGGGAAAGATATAAAAGAGACCTAGGGGGCAACTTTTTCACACAGAGGGTGGTGTATGTATGGAATGAGCTGCCAGAAGATGTGGTGGAGGCTAGCACAATTGCAACATTTAAAAGGCATCTGGATGGGTATATAAATAGGAAGGGTTTCGAGGGATATAGTCCAGGTGCTTGCAGGTGGGATGAGATTGAGTTGGGATATCTGGTCAGCATGGACGAGTTGGACCGAAGGGTCTGTTTCCGTGCTCTACATCTCTATGGCTATGGGCCCCATTAAGTTACTGACATTAAAGTGAAACAATGGTAAGCATGGAATGTTTGTTTCTCTCAAAGGGTCATGAATCTGTGAAATTCACTACCAGAGTGCAGTCAATGTTGATTCATTGAGTAAATGTAAAGAGGAGATAGATAGATTTTTAATGAGTAATTGGTTGAAGGGTTATGGAAAGTGGGCAAAAAAACAGAATTGAAACAGAGAAGAGATCAGCCATGATCCTATTAAATGGCAGAGCAGGATTAAGGGGCTGAAATGCCTACTCCTGCTCTCAAGCGCTTGTTTAAGAACACAAAAACTATGAAATGTTATGAAGAACCAAGCAGAAAATATAATCCTTGCATGATAGGAGCCATTGAACCACATCCTAAATTTGAAAATGTGCAATAAAAACTCAAATGGGTCTATGAGTCATAGAATCTCACAGCATGGAAACAGACCAAGTTTCCCAAATTAAACTAGTTCCACCTGCCTGTGTTTGGCCCATTTTCCTCCAAACCTTCCCTATTCATGTATCTGTCCAAATGCTTTTTAAATGTTGTAATTGTATCTGCATCCACCACTGGATTCAGGGAGAGCTTATCAAATGGATACAAAATTGCCTTGCGTGTAGGAGACAGAGGGTGGCTGTTTTTCGTGATGGAGGGCTGCCTTTTGGTTTTGAGGCCTGTGACCAGTGGTGTCCCGCAGGGATCATTGTTGAGTCCACTGACGTTTGTTGTTTACGTAAATGATTTGGATAAGAATTAAGGAGGCATGATTACTAAGTTTGCAAGATGAGACTAAAAGTGGTGGTATAGTCAACAATGAAGAAGGTTGTCTAAGATTACAGAGGGATCTTGACCAATTGGGGCAATAGACTTGGAGTGGTAGATAGAGTTTAATTTGGATAAATGAGAGGTAAAGTAAAATTTTAATAACATGAATGGAGATAAAAGCTACTCGATCAGGTTATATTCCTTAGGTGTTGTGGATCGGTTGGTGTTATCTGTCCATATTTCCTACCTTTTAAGATGCTTGATATGCATACATTAGCAACCAAGGACGTTTCCCTTCTATACTGGACAGTAATGCAATCGGTGTTAACTCACCTTAAAACCAGATGCTTCCCAAAGTGGAAGTTGCAAGTTAAGATTTTGGGGGCGTGAACTCCAAAGCAGTAATGACTGCAAGATATTTCCAAGTGATCCCTGACACCCCCTGGGCCTTTTAATAACCTTGGATGAGGTGCTGGTGAAGGGAGGGAAAGATGTTCCATTCTGTTCCCCACAAACAGCGCCTACACCCTCTGCCAAACTTTCAGAACTGAAGTTCAGAAGGGTCAGTGGATGCAAAATTATAGCTCTGCTTTCTCTCCACATATGCTGCCAGACCTGCTGAGTTTTTCCAGTAATTTCGGATTTTGTTTCCGACAATGGAAAAATGTTTGAGAAGCATTGCTCTAAGGAACTCAGCTCAATATGTTTTAATGTAAAAGGCAATAGAAGCATAAGCCAATCTAGGAACTCATAACCATCAGTCAATTGCACATCATGAAGAACAACTTTTTTTATGCAATTAAGGCAAAGGTGGCACATATTGATGAATAAATGTGATACTCAAATGTAGAAAAGTTTGGTTAGGATTAAGAAATACTTTGTTGGTCAAAGGGCAGTAAACACTGGAATAATCAATAAAGAGACAGTACGAACATTCAAAGAGGATGCTGGACTTGGAGAACAAGCATACTGAAAGACTGAGCTTGAGAGGGATAAATGTGGTCTTCACCTTCACTCTTCTAATGTCAGTGTAGATGACAGGAGTGATGTGGAGGAGAAACTGGACCATATTTGAAGCTTTTGAATGGTCCACTATAAACATTGGAATTATACTATTTTTATTATTAATGATATATTACTTGTAATACACTGATTAAAGTTGCCATTGAACCAAGTCCAACTACAATAGAATGAGATCTTGAACTGATAATTTCAGAACATTTCAATTTTCCTCTACTGCCAGTCTACCACAAACATACCTGCAGCTTTTCTTTGGTAATCTTGTTAAGGCTATTGCTCTGTTACCACATGGGCATTTAAAGAAGCGTTTGATTGCATCATGCCAATGGTAATCATGGTTTTCACTCACACACGTCTCCAGTGGTTTGTAATATGAATATCTGCACTGCAAGAAAAGTGAGCAAACTACTTTAGACTTTCATAAACAATTACAAACAATATAACAGAATTCTGACCCACTGTAAATTTCCAGCATTTTTTGCTTTCAGAACAGATTCTAATCTGCAGTAATTTGCTCCTACATTGTGTTTAATTGACTGCCACAGCTCTTCAAGGAATACCCAACCTGAAGAAGTTTTGCTCTACCCTCTGACAGGCAGCTCTGGTGAAGAATCATCGAGACTTAAAACGTTAGTTTGCTCTCTCTCCATGAATGCTGCCTGACCTGCCGTGATTTCCAGCATTTTTTGTTTTCACAACAGAATTCCTTGCTCTGAAGGAAGGGCAACATTTCAATTTAGTTTTGATGAGATTACACGTTTTACCATGATAAAATTACTAAAGCAAAATACTTAAGGAAGACTCTTCATCGCACCTACTTCTGTCAACAATTAAATAATTTCCTTTCATGCTAAAATCAATCAATTGTGTAACTTTAAAAAAAATCTAGAATGTCGCTGTCAATGTATTTATTGCTCATCTTTATTTGCCCAAAGGCGTGATACTATCACATGAATCCCTGCAGCCCATTTATGAAGAGGCAACCACAGCGTTGCTGGATAAACAGGCCAGGTGATGGTTCAATTATTTTTCTTCCTGCAATTTGACACATGATTTAAACACATTGGTGTGAGATTGGAATTACATATAGGACAGAATAGATCAGATATGTTTCCTTCTACGTGTGAAGCATCTAAATTTTTAATTACAATCTGACAATTTCATAATTCCTTTTACTGACAGAATCTTTTAAAGGCTGGATGGGGTGTGGGATTGGAATTACATATAGGACAGAATAGATCAGAGATGTTTCCTTCTACGTGTGAAGCATCTAAATTTTTAATTACAATCTGACAATTTCATAATCCCTTTTACTGACAGAATCTTTTAAAGGCTGGATGGAATTTGAATATTCCCTGGATAATTAATCCCATGACATACAAACAATGTTAACATATGCCTCAATAAGCTCATACCAAAAACAAATACCACACTAACAAATCATGCATTTGAGTGGGTCTTTGAGCTCAACCACATTGTCAAGTTCCCTCACATTAATAGACTTTACCCTAAACTAATTGCCTTGAGTTTGTGGTCAGCAATAGGACTAAGTGATATGCTGCAGACCTCAAAAAAGATACTCAAAGATCAAGTGACCTGTAGTGTAGATTTCCCCTTTCCTGCTGTCAGCTTGAATCTAGAGTCCTCTATAGCAGTGATGTTATCAAGCAACATAAGCAGCCAATCAGGGAAGCATTTTCATAGACAGTAAACTGGGAAGTAAAAAACCTCATGGGTCCCTCTCTCAAATTTAAATTTTACTCGTTGTTAAATAAATGATTGGCAGAGATGCATGATATTTTAAACAGAAGCTACAATATTATTAGAAAACTAAAGCAGTAAATATGAATCTCTTCCATGAAAAACCCACATGCATGTCATTCAACAAGATTTATCTCTCTCAAGGGATCTTAATCCTAAGAAAAAGAATGGGAAAGTATTACAGGGTGGCACGGTGGCTCAGTGGTTAGCACTGCTGCCTCACAGCACTGGGACCAGAGTTCAATTCCCATGTTGGGCAACTGTCTGTGTGGAGTTTGCACATTCTCTCTGGGTATTCCAGGGGTAAATGCAGGGGAATGGGTCTGGGTGGGTTGCTCTTCGGAGGGTTGGTGTGGACCTGTTGGGCCGAGGGACCTGTTTCCACACTGTAGGGAATCTAACCTATTCAATTCAATAATTCCTTATTGGTTACAGCCTTTGGTGACTTCAACAGCACACGCAATGGGGAATAAATCAACAGTTTTGTTGGTGTGACCACTCTAATCTGGGCTACTATTTTTTAAAAAAAGTCTCATTTCCACATAACACTGATCAAAATATTAGAGTTCAACAATTGGTTACACAATCAGTTGCTTATCCGGAATTTAAATAGATTGCATAACCTTGTTTTCTTCTCTGCTAACAGATTTAACCTATTATCACATTTTTATTACTTTAAAAATGTCCAGTTTAGTATGAAAAGTGAGACACAAAAATGCTGAAAAACATGAGACATTGGAATTTATTATGAACACAGTTGGATGAGTGGATATCAGGTTTACAATTAGAGCCATCTGGATCAAGACAAGGTTATTTAAAAAAAAATTGGATCAAGTGTGCTTACAGAAAGGTATGAGAAAACTATTTTCTCATTTAAGAACATTATCCTCAAAGCGTTGAGGAATTTATCTGAACTCTATTAAGCATAATTTTCTGCAACAAGTGATTAAATTGAACATGTGCTATTCTCTATATAAAACATTATATATTTTAATGACATTACAGCACAAGTAACACAGAATTTTCCTACATCTAGTTTTTAATGATTCTAGAAAAATGCAGCTTTAAGTTTAAAGTTGCAGTATGATAAATTTTGAGGCCAAGAACAAATCATGTAATTGATATGGCTTTTAGCATTTGTTTAATTTTCAGCTGTGCTTTTTTCCCCAATATTCAAAGAGGTCTCTGCTCCTTCAATTCCAATCTTGGGACCCCCGCTTTCACCACCACACACCTCCCCTCCCACCACCACCGCAATGTATCTCTGTCACACCATTGTCTGGCATGTCTTCAGCAACTTAAACTGTAAACTCTGGAATTCACTCCTTAAACCACTCTCTCCCCTTTCAGGTTGCTCAAGCTTTCAGTCACCTGTCTAATTCTGTCTTAAGTTGGGTGGTGACAAACTTTGCTCTGAGACTTGGCCATCTTGTGGATCTAATAAAATCGGTTAAAGCAAGATGGAAGTGGAACATGAAATTAATGAGCAGAATTAACCAAGTGGATGAGATTAAGTCAGAAATAAAAGAGAAAGAAAAAGCTTGATTTCTTCCTCTGACCTCACATGTGTTGGGCATCAAATTAGCCCAGTCATAACCTATTATTTGAATAGCCCAACTACAAAAGATGTCATGTGCCCTTCTGCATAATCAAACCAGGCTAGAAACTCAGGATCTCTGTTTTCATTCACTTGAACCGTTACTTGCTTGTAATCATTCCAATGCCAAGATAGAATAAACCACAAGAAAAAAAATGGACATTTTGGTACTCAGCTGCCTTGTTTCTATTTACATCTGGATAGCTGAGATAGTCCTTTCATTAACAAGAAAACTAGATGTAATGATTTTCCAAGATTCACATATCTATTTGGCTGCTTTAGTTTCTGTCGGGCTTACATTTTAATACTGGTGTGTGCTGATAACATCATCATTATTTCTACTTAAGGATCCAGGTGCATATGCCATAAAGGTCCTGAAAAGTTTTCTTAAGGGTCTTTGATTTAAAACTGACAAGCTACAGCTTTTATCAAACCATTTTTCATAGGTCACCTCCAGAAACATCATTATCCTAGCCCTATAACTTTGCATTTCCCATCAAACCTGCACATCCCTGGACACTATGGACAATTTAGCATGGTCAATCCCATCAAACCTGTACACCTTTGGATTATGGAAGGAAATCAGTTCACCTGGAGGAAACCGACGCTGACACAGGGAGAATGTGCAAACTCCACAACAGTCACCAGAGGGTGGAAACAAACCCAGGCTCCTGGCTCTGTGAGGCAGCAGTGCTAACCACTAAGTAGCCTCTGCACCTTCTAAGTAGTTTCTGGATCTGATTTTCCTCAATTCTACTTTTCTCCCTTTTCCTCAGAGCCCTTGATTCCCTCCCAGTTTAAAACTCTGTCTATCTGAGCCTTGAATACACTTAACAACCCAGCCTTGATAGCCCTCTGCAGTAAAGAATTCTCAGATTCACTACCCTCAGAGAAGAAATTTCTCACCTCTGCCTTCAATGTGCAACTCATTTTTCTGAAATTATACCCTAGTATTGACTCTCCCACAAGGGGAAATAACCTCTCTGCATATAAGCTGTCATGTTCCATAAGAATTTTGTATTTTTCAATAAGGCCGCTGTAGGAGTGCACCTGAATTGGAAGGGGACTAATATACTAGCAGTGAGATTTGCTAGAGCTGGTCAGGAGGATTTAAACTATTAAGGCTGGGGTGGGGGACCCAGTGAGGGAAGAGATCAATTTGAGACTGGTACAGTTGAGAAAAGAAGCAAGTCAAACAGTCACGGTAGGCAGGGACAAAGCAGAGAACAAGATAGGAACGACAAATTAAACTGCATTTATTTCAATGCAAGAGGCCTAACAGAGAAGGCAGATGACCTCAGGGCATAGTTACGAATATGGGACTGGATATGATAGCAATTGCAGAAACGTGGCTCAGGATGGACAGGACTGACTGTTCCAGGATACAAATGCTACAGAAAGGAAGGCAAGAGAGGAGGGGGAGTGGCATTTTTGATAAGGGATAGCGTCACAGTTGTACTGAGGGAGAATATCCAGGGAAGTTATTTGGGTTGAACTGAGAAATAAGAAAGGGATGATCACCTTATTGGTTTGTATTGTAGACCCTCTAATAGTCAGGGGGAAATTGAGAAACAAACTTGTAAGGAGATCTCAGCTATCTGTAAGAATAATAGGGTGGTTATGGTAGGGGATTTTAACTTACCAAACATCAACTGGGACTGCCAAAGTGTTAAGGGTTTAGATGGAGAGGAGTTTAAGTACGCACAGGAAAATTTTCTGATTCAATGTGTAGATGTTCCTATTAGAGAAAACTTGACATACTCTTGGGAAATAAGGCAAGGCAGGTGACTGGGGTGTCAGTGGGGGAGCACTTTGGGGCGAGCGATCATAAATCTATTATTTTTAAGATAGTGATGGAAAAGGATAGACCAGATCTAAAAGGTTGAAGTTTGAAATTGGAGAAAGGCCAATTTTGATGGTATTAGGCAAGAACTTGCAAAAGCTGATTGGGGGGCAGATGTTCACAGGTAAAGGGACGTCTAGAAAATGGGAAGCCTTCAGAAATGAGATAACGAGAGTCCAGAGAAAATATATTCCTATTAGGGTGAAAGGAAAGGTGGGGTAGGTATAGGGAATGCTGGATGACTAAAGAAATTGAGGTTTTGGTTAAGAAAAAGAAGGATGCATATGTCAGGTATAGACAGGATAGATTGAGTGAATCCTTAGAGGAGTATAAAGGCAGTAGGAGTATACTTAAGAGAGAAATCAGGACGGCAAAAAGGGGACATGAGATAGCTTTGGCAAACAGAGTTAAGGAGAATCCAAAGGGATTTTACAAATACATTAAGGACAAATGGGTAACTAGGGAGAGAATAGGGCCCCTCAAAGATCAGGAAAGCGGCCTTTGTGAGGAACCATAGGAGATGGGGAAGATACTAAATGAGCATATTGCATCAGTGTTTACTATGGAAAAGGACATGGAAGGTATAGAACGTAGGGAAATAGATGGTGACATCTTGAAAAACGTCCATATTATTACATAGGAGGAAGTGCTGGATGACTAGTACAATTGCAACATTTAAAAGGCATCTGGACAGGTAAATAAATAGGAAGGATTTAGAAGGATATGGGCCAGATGCTGGCAGGTGGGACTAGATTGGATTGTGATATCTGGTTGGAAGTGTCTGTTAATCATCATAAAATCATGGGAACCTGGGGGTTGTTCATAAGAAAACTTATTATTGATAAGGTGTCTCATTGGATTGGGTATACAAAGTAAGAGGGAGAAACAGTGCTCATGAGGTATGTGATAACAGAAAGTGTACAAAAACTGAGCATGTCATGGATCTCCCTTCCAAGGTTGACCTCAGAGCAAGGTCTTTTGGCCTGCTCCCGGCATTAACTGGTTTCTGCATGAATAAACTTCCACTTGCCTGAGTCCTGCCTGCCTCCTGAATTTTCATTCCCTATTGGGGAAACGTTCCAATAGTCGCCTTCAATTCACTTAAATTCCAATGAACACAGGCACAACTACTTGACTCCTCTTAATAAGATAGTCCCCCCCCATACCCCGTATCAGTCTAATGAACCTTCTCTGAATTGCCTCCAATAGCAGTAAAATCTTTCCTTAAGTACAGCTGTGGTCTGACCAGTGTCTTGTCTAGTTCGAGCAAAACTTCTCTGCTGTTATACTCCATTTCCTTTAAAATAAAATCCATTTTATTTTGCCATACTGTTGCATTTGCCTTTGTTACAAACTGAACTTGCCAACATTTTGTGATTCACACAGCATTCCCAAATCATTGTGTATTGTGGCCTCTTCATTTTTTTTCTGCACTTAAGTAATATTCAGCTTCTTTATTTTTCCCATCAAGGTACATAAGCTCACAATTTCCCACATCTTCCAAGAATTCTTTGATTCTGGAATACAACTGAGAGAACTGGGGCCCCAAATCAAAATAAGAGTGGGCACATTGGTTATTGCTGAAGAGGAATAGTCCTACAGTTCTCTTGCGTTGAAAGTTGGTTTATTAAACTCTGGTGTTAAAAGAGAAGCATTTTAGAAGAAAACAGGTGAAGATAATCAAGCTTAAAGAAACATTCATCTGAATCATATAATTCCTACAGTGTGGAAACAGGCCATTTGGCCCAACAAGTCCACACCGACTCTCCAAAGAGTATCCCAGTCAGACCCATTCCCCTACCCTATTACTTTACATTTCCCAAGATTAATGCACCTAACCTACACAGCCCTGAACACTATGGGCAATTTAGCATGACCAATTCACCTAACCTGCACATCTTCAAATTGTGGAAGGAAACCAGAGCACCCTGAGGAAACCCATGCAGACACAGGAAGACATAGTCACCCCAGGCTGGAATCAAACCCGGGTCCCTGGCACCATAAGGTAGCAGTGCTAAACACTGAGCCGCTCGATTTTCATCTATTTTATATGCCATCTACTTTAATCTCTCTATACTCTATTCTTTGGACAGTGTTTCATAAATCTTAGGTTGCAATGCTAGTGGTTGTAAAGCAGATTAGTGGAGTAGATGTGTCAACCCGTACTTCTCTTATTCAGGCAAGTCATTAACCCAAACAATTGGTGCATATTGAAAATATGACTGTTGGAAAGTTACATCAAAATGTCTTGTTTATCAACAATATAAAGACCACAGCCTCTCAAATTTATCATACTATTGAAACATTTAATTTGAAGCACAGGATACAATTGAGTTCTTTGACGCTGACCAGAGAATGGTCACATACATTCTTAACTGGTCTCTTAATTTCACTCACCGTTTTACAGCTTACCACTCTGCACTTCAATTCAAGGATGTTTCTCATCTTTTCTTCCATTTGCTCTTTTTTCACTAGTGGCTCAAAGTATTGCTCTTGAAGCTCGGCTTCTACCTATTGAAACATACAACAATTCTCAATTCTTATACCAAATTACAGTTAGCATTTCTGTTAAGCTATACATGTTCAAGTAAAATCACTGAATAGCCAAATTGTAATACAAACACTAATAAATATGTTCCATAAAACTATAGCTTATTAGACAGTGTATTTAAATGAGCCAGTGCAGGACTGACTACAATTATTTTATTTATTCATGGGTTGTGGGCTATGTCATCATTCATTACCCATCACCAACTGTCCACAGGGCAATGAAGAGTCAACCATATTGCTCTGAATCTGGAATTACCTGGTAAAGATGGCAGATTTCCTTTCCTAAATGCAATTAATGAACCAAATGGAATTGTGACAACAATTGACAATGGTCATCAGTGGACTGGCTTTATTTAAACTCCATATTTGTGTGGAATTCAATTTCACCATCTGCAATCGTAAGATTTGAACCCATGTCCTCAAAGCATCAGCCTGGGAGATAGTGACCCCATACCACTGCCTCCTCAGGTGGAAGCCCAGGAAATTAAAAGGATTTGATCACCTATTATTGCTTTGATATCTTAAAATTTAACTTACAGAAAAAAAAACTTTCATTTACAGTGTTTTTTATGGTCACAGGATATAAAAAAATCACAAGTCAGTAAACCTTTGAAATGATGAACTATTATAACCTAGGGGATACATGGAAGCCATTTTGTGCACCAGGTACTGTAAAAAGCAATAAGGTTATATGTGATAGTTGGTTTTGCTGGTTTCGTTGAGGGCTAAATGTTTGCCAGGGCTCCAAAAGAAACCCCTACTTTTCTCTAAATAGTATAAATGGATCTTTTACAATCACCTCAAAGAGTGGTTAGTTGGGAGCTAGTTTAATGCTCCATCCAAAAGGTGGTGACCAAGTAGCAATGGATCAGTGCTAGCTCCATTCAATTGGTAGCCTGTTGCCTTGGAATAAGGAAGTTGTGGGCTCAAGTCATGGGATTCAGATTGTGTGCCAATGGGATACAAAATTGGCTTAATGGCAGGAGATAGAATGATGTGGAGGACTGTTTTAGGGACTGGAGGCCTTTGATCAGTGCATTCCACAGGAATCAATGTAGGGTCCACTTTCCTTTGTCAGTTATATAAATGATTTTGATGAGAATATAGGAAGCATCGTTAACATGTTTGCAGATCACACCAAGATTGGTGATATAGTGGACACTGAAGGAGGCTAATATTTACAGAGATCTTGATCAATTGGGTTAATGGGCTGAACAGTGGCAGATGAAATTTCATTTAGATAAATGGGAAGGTACTGCATTTGGTAAAACAAACAGGGGCAGGACATATACAATTAAAAGTAGGGTTCTGGGTAGTGTTTTAGAACAGAGATCCTTGGGATTCAGGTACATAATTCTTTTAAGTTTGCATTACAAACAGATAAGATGGTTAAGAAGGCATTTATCACACTTGTCTTCATTGCTCACATCTTTCAGTTTCAGAGTTAGGACATTAGGTTGAGGGTGTATACGACATTGGTGAGGCCGCTTCTGGAGTAGTGTGTCCAGTTCTGGTCTCCCTGTTATAGGATGGATATTATTAAGCTGGAGAGGATTCAAAAGAAGTTACCGGGATATTGCCAGGAATGGACGGTTTGAGTTATAAGGAAAGCCTGGATAGACTGGAAATTTTGTCCACTGGAGTGTAGCAGGTGACATTCTAGAAGTTTATATAATCATGAGGAATATAGATTCGGTGTATGGCAATGTCTTTTCCCCAGCGTGGAGGAGTTCAAGACTAGGGGGCATATTTTAAGGTGGAAGGAGAAAGATTTTAAAAAGACATGAGGGGCAATTTATTTACAAAGAAAGCAGTTCGCGTATGGACTGAACTTCCAGAGGAAGTGGTGGATGGGGGTACAGCTACAATATTTAAAAGACATTTGGATAAGTACATGAATAAGAACTGTTTGGAGGTATATGGACCAAGCGGAGACAGATGGAAATAGATTAGGTTGAGATGATGGTTAGACCGAAGGGTTTGTTTCTATACTGTATGAATCTAAGTCCCATTGCAGACCTTGAGCAACGAATCTTGGCTGACACTTCCATGGTGTAATGGGATAATGCTGCACTGTCAAGGAGAAGACTCAAGTTAGAGACCAGCAATCACCATTGCAAAACATGGCCTACTGGGTGATGTGTTCGAACCTCATAGTAACGTAAAATGACTTGAAACCAAATCTTGTTACTCATGAGAATGCAGGCCCCATTAAATGAGCAGCATTGGCATTGGAATAATATAAAACACAGCAACATTATACGGGGGCTTACTGAATGTCCAGAGGAAAACAAAATTAATTTTAAGTCTGATATGCCTCTTGTGAAGAAGGGTCATATTGGACTTCAAACATTAATTCTGCTTCTCTTCACAGATTTTGCCAGTCCTTTAAGTTTTTCCAGCATTTTACATTTTTATTTCACATCTCCCATATTTCCAGTATTTGTTTTATTTTGCTGAACATCCATTAATCAGGAAAACAGAAATTCTTTCAACCCCAAAGATGTTACTTGCTTTTCAATCTATGTATTCCGGCTTTCCGTCACAAAAAGTCCAAAAGATATCTTTATTGTGCTAAGCTAAGTGCCACAATCTTTTAAAGTTTATGAACATCTTTTGGGCAGAATTACAACTGAACTTTTCATGACCCTTCACTTAAATGTGTATGAAAAAGTCTGCAACTGACAAATGATAAGGTTCTTAAAATACGTCATCCATATTTCCTTTCTATAGGACTGATCTGAACTTTTAGTTTCAGAGATGGAAGTACAACAATGTTGACTGGCAGAAATTGGTGTACACATTGGCAAAAGAGACAGGACAAAAAGGAATTGCTCAATGTGCACATTTTATAGCCTGCAAAACGTCTGAGTTAGGTGGTGTTTCTGTGCCAGATTATAAATGTCTTGTTGCAAAAGCAAACATGATTAAGTTCCCTGTCTCTTTAGCGTGGAACACAGACTGCCATTATATGATTAGCTAGTGGAGTTTTAACAGGAAAAACATGACCTGAACATAAACCACAACTAGCCTCATTCCATAATGTACAGTGCTGCAGTTAGACAGGAGAGACACAGACAGACTGGTCGCACCTCTTGTACTGCGCCAACATGTCTCGATCGTGCATTCAGTATTTTCTGAAACTCTTCTGAGTCCAGGTACTCCAGCTGTTCATGGCGCTTCTTTAAAGTTGGTTCATCATTTCCCTCACCTGCAGAAAGAGAATTTTGAAGATGTTTGGATACTAAGAAGCCTCACATAAAAATGCTTAAAGAGATTAATAATTTCTGTTTTAAAATGTAAGATTTACTTACCTCATTTATGATGACTTACATTATATGACCAGTACATACTAAATAGCTAATTAAACCTCTAAAGGTTTCTGTAATTCAAGGTTGCTGGGAACAATTTATCAGAGGCATGAACAATTTTGATTTCTCTTTAAATAAATGCCTTCATTCCGATGTATTTTATGAATCTATGATGATATCTGTCACCACACACACAAGCTTCGGCAAGTGGTAAGTAACATTTATGACAAGAGCCAACTAATGACTATCTCCAGCATGAAAAAAATCTAACCAACTCCTCTTCATATGCAATGGCATCACGATCACTGAATGCCCCATCATCAGATCCTGTTGGCTTACCCTTGTCCAGAGATTGAACAGGATTATATTCAGCAAAATATTGTGGCTGAAACAGCAAGCCAGAGGTTACAATATTAGCAACAAATCATCACCTGACTCTCTACAGCCTGCCCATCACTGACAAGGTACAAGTAGGGAATGGAATACTGTCCACATGCCTGCATGAGTTCAGCTCCAATAACACTAAAGGAGCTTAACACCATCCAAGACAAAGCAGCCAACTAGACTGGCATTCCCTCCATCACTAACTCACTGTGGTAGCAGTGATGTACTGCTGCAACCTGTCCAAATTCCTCAACTGCACCTTCCAAACACGTGGCCTCAAAGAGCTAGAGCAAGGGCAGCAGATAAATAGGAAACCCATAACCTGCCATTTTTCTTGCAAGCCACACATCATTCTAACATAAACCATATCAGGATTCCTTCATTGTCACTGAATTATAAGCTTGGAACACCAATACTGTGGGTGCACTGATACTATATGGACATGGTAACAGAATGGGCAAGAATATTCATATTATATTCCATTTACCATAAGTGTGAAGTTATCTGTTTCGGTGGAAAAAAAAACAAAGGCACAACGTTTCTTAGACGGAGAGAGTTTGGAAAGTGCTGTCATCCTGGACTTGGTGTCCTTGTTTATACATCACTAAATGCTAGCATATAGATGTTGCAAATACTTATGATGTGGAGGTGCCAGTGTTGTACTGGGGTGTACAAGGTCAGAAAGTCAGGTGATACCAGTTTATAGTACAATAGGTTTACTTGAAATCACAAGCTTTCGGAGCACTGCAACACTCCAAAAGTAAATACTTAGGAAAGCATATGGTACATTGGCCTTCATTGCAAGGTGATTTGAATATAAAAGTAAAGAAATAGAATTAGAAATAGAGTTCAGTGTAAAGATGTTTTAGTGCTATTGTACAGGCCCTTGATGAGACCGGATCTGGATTGCTGTATACTGTTTTGATATCATTTTCCAAAGAAGCATATACTTGTCCTAAAATGAGAACAATGGAGGTTCACCAAATTAATCCTTGGGATGGCCAGAATGTCTTCTGAGGAGGATACTGAAACAACTGTGCTTGTAATCTCTACCAGTTTGAAGTATGAGAGGTGATTGCATTGAAAATTATAAAATTCTGATGGAGTGTGACTGGGTGGATGTGGATAGCATCTTTTCCCCAGCTGATGACTCTAGAAGCAGGACACATAATTTCTAAAAAAAGAGGCAAGAATTTTAAGACTGATATGGGGGTGAATTTCTTAACTTAGCGGCTGGTGAATCTTTTAAATTCTCTACTGTAGAAATTCAAACATTCAGCATATTCAAGTTGGAGATTGTGAGATTTCACAAGACTAATGATATCAAGGGACATGGAGGTGGTGCAACAAAGTGGAATTGAGTTAGACTACCAACCATGATCTAAGTGATTGATATAACAGACGCAAAAAGCTGAATGGTCCACTCTTGTTCCTATGCGACAGTTCAAGAAAGCAGCTCACCATCAATTTCTCCAGGCCCTTTAGGAATGAGCAATAAATGCTGGCCTAGCCAGCAAGCTCATGTCCAAGGTCAAATTTTTTAAAAAGCCTTGTAAATATCCTATGCTGTTTTAAAGCACAGTTAGGAATACTTTGCTTGCATCTCCTAGCAAATGTCAGTTCTTTCATGGGACAGTAGAAGTTTATAGAGGTTTCTCGTGACATGAATGACTTTACTTCCTGATATCTCATATGCCCTGAAAATCCACACATTCATTTTGAACTACCTCCCCACCAGTGCCTTCACCCCCAAGGGCTGATTAGTTGAGGCAGTGATATACACGGCTGATTTGCACTGCAATCATAATTTGGCGTTCAATTAAATAATACATTTTAGCAAATTTCTGCAAATAAACAGGGAAGCCACATGACACAGTGAGTAGCTTTCCTGCATCTGAGCAAGATGCTTTGGGTTCATGATGCACATTAGGTCTATTGGCCACGTAAGGTGCATTTGTAACCAGGCTAGACAGGTGGATGTTCATCCTGCAAATGTTTCCACATGCCCAATGGCTGGAGGTGAAAACAGGAGTTTCCTGGTCAGTCATTCCACACAAAGAAACAGCAAACCACAGGAGTCCATGGAGTAACCATCAGAAACAAAGAACAGGAGAAAAGACAGATGTAAAGATAAACAGCTCGGGGGCATACTTCCAACGCAAAGTAATGCAATTTGAAGCACGGTGCTACACCAATCAAAACAGCTCAGCACACAAAAAGAATCTGAACTATTTGAGTTACAGAAAATAGAATATTCAATTTCCATGAATATCTTAAAAATATAATTTCCATCACTTGTTAAGAAGCTTTTCAGTTTGTAACTACATTAAAGCTTCTTAGAGCATAATGAGCAGTTCACTAAGAAGATTCAGATACAATGGGTGAATGTCAACAAACAACTGAGATAGCAGTGAAAACTTAAGTGTACATGAGCATTCAGGCATGAAATTAACTCCTGCCCAGAAGCAAATATTATTTATTTATTTTAGCATTGCTTTCACCAATACAGCAGATGTTAGAATACACACTTCTTGCTTGGAACAGAAATATTTTGTAATCTTCCAATGTAGCTACATACAGTGCAAATAAAAACTGGGCGTGGAGTGGGAGAAAAGTCAAATGTCAAGCCCCAGTAGGATACTACTTCATTATTTGGTAAGTACCACTATTCTTTTAGAAAAATTGGAAGACAGCAGGCATTGTGACTAGTTACTTTTAGAAACACTTTGGTTTTGCCGAACTTAGTTTCATAGTAATTGCAACACAATAAATAAATTCTGTCATCTCTATAATTAGCATGATTCATAATATCTCGGATGATGCCAATGGTTATTGTGAACATTCTGAAACACTGGAATTAAAAGAAGATTGACTTGGGAAATGGAAACATTCAATTACCCATGAGTAGAGTGAACCCTTGAGCAATATTTACTTTAGTGGTTTCTTCCATCAGTAAGAGTACGGCATTGTTGATGTGGCTCCGTACTTGAGGTTAGCAACATTATACATGCGGCACGCCGCTACAGCTTCTCACAAAACTGAAGAAAAACAAGATTAACTTTTTATTCCACTCTCTCGGCTCCCCCAAACACTAAATACTTTGAAAACAAATTAGTATTTCTTCTTCTTTCTGTTATTGTGATATAGATTTTATTTTGCTATTGGACGGCATTCAATAAATAATCCTGACTTCGTTCGGAATTAAATCACAGATGGTGCTAGAAGCTACATATATTCACACATGACCCTTTCTTTGTCGTATTTGTCTATTGCTGCAGTTTTTTCAATGAGGAAAGGGTTATAGGAATGGTCAATTTCTGCTGCATACTCCATAGCAATAATCTAACAAATCAGTGTCTAGCTACATGGTCTGAGCTTAATCAGCAAACTAAAATTGACAGTTAACAGTCCCCTTTGCATCTCCATGCCAACCAATCAGAACCCCATTCTCATGCTGTATACATTTTTTGCTCCCTTTCCAAATTTGGTTTCTTGTATTTCAATCCTGACCAGTGCAAGTTGAAGAACTTTGACTTCATAACTCTTTCAAACAACGTATAAGTTTTGTACTACCAAATTATCATTTCTATTATCTTTTTGTAATTCAACATTTATCACTTTCCAACACATTTTAGGGCTGCACACTGTACCATGATATTTGGATGCAGATACATAGTATGTAAAAATACAAATCTGGTTTTCTATCTTGATGTTTTGTCCAAAGCTAGAAGCAAAGCATGTAGATTCAATTCTACTTGGATAGTGGCTAGATTTTTGGTATTTATATACTGACCAAAAAGTACCTAGTCTAGACAATGTTTCTCAAGTTATGAATGTAAAGTGCATTAGTTTAGAATGCAAATTTGCCATGGGCAGAATCATAAAGGTATTATTAATAGGTTTATAATGTAATCCCTATCTCTGTAATCTACCTCAGCCCCACTATACTTGTTTCTCTTTTAAGATGCTCCTTAAAACCTATATTTTGACCCGCCTGACTCAATATTGTCTGATCATACCTTGCTTTATAACACTTCCAGGGACATAGTGTTATGGAAGTGTTATATAAAATATATTGCATTGTTCTTTTTGGAACAATGAGGACGGTGATTACAGCAATGCAATGGTAACTTTCCAACTTTTCTGTTCCTGAACAACGTACAAAATCTACAGTGTAGCCTGAGATGACTCTCACGATTGAATTACTTTGATTTGATGGTCTGGATTAGGACCAATTGAAAGGAATGTGGATTTGGTAGGTAGCAGTCAGTACAATTAAGGGTGAAGAAAAGTGATTGGACAAGAATGTAAGGCAGTGCTGAGAAAATTTCTTATAATGGCAGGAATTATGAGGAAACAATTTATTGCAGTTTTGAGCTAGTTTTCCCCCTCAGTGGCATTTTAATTTACTTTGGAATCCCAGTGTTTGCTTTCTCACACAGGCTATTAAATACTTGTTTGTCTAACAGGAGCCCATTTATCTGGTAATTTTGGACCACTATTTCTTTGAACAATTCTTCCCCATTGCATCTGGCGCCACATTTACTGGTATGAAGTATGGCATAAAATCTCAAATGGCTGTTGTTTACCAACTTTCAACTGGTTCCGAATGACAATATGGATGTAGCAATAAATAGAGATCGATACTGGGTTGGGAAACAAAATTTATTCAAAAATGAACAAGTTAAATTGAAGATAAATTTCAAGGGAAGGGGGTCAATATTTTCTTCTGATTTACCATAGCAAAATATGCAATGTAAGCTAACTAGACTACATTTATTATCACAGATTCTTCATGTACTGAGATGATCTTCTGCCTCCGCTAAGATTACTGATAGATGAAGAAAGACTTTTCAGCAAGAAGTTAAATTCAAGACAAGTTGATGACTTTAGGATCGGAATATGAATTGAAGACCAATCCCACAGTTAAAGTCAGCGAGCTTGTGATTTAATCTGAGTTGTTAACTACTGAAGTCAGTCTTATCTTTTCCATGTCAAACTCCAATATAAAATTAGTTTAGAATTATACAGCATTGCAGTGGGCTATTCTTAAAATTCTTTATTTTTTCACAGAGCATGGACATGGTTGGCAAGGTCAGCATTTGTTGTTCATCCCTAATGAACAATGAAATCAATGGCATGCTACATTCATCCACATTGCTGTGGCCCTGGAGTCACATGTAGGCCAGCAGACTGCCTTCCCTAAAGGATATTAGTGAACCAGGTGGGTTTGTATGACCATCGATGATGTTATGCTCACTATTACTAACACTAGCTTTATATTCCAGATTTATTGTTTGGATTTAAATTCCACCACCTACTATTGTAAAGTTCAAATCTGTGCCTGTAGAGTGACATTAGGATTATATTACCATCTCCCTTTTGAGGTCCATTTCTTTTCTGTCAGCTTGTTTTGAACAGAAACCCCATCAGACCCACTCTTTGTTCATAGCTGTGTGAATGTTTTTTTCTTTAAAAATGCATTTACTTCCCATGATAAGCCCAGTTCTATCAACAACATCTGGCAATTTCAAGTATGCTTTCGACTAAAAAAAAAGCTGGCTTTAAAAAAAAGTAGCTGAAATACTAGAGTGAAAATATTAAATGCTAGAAAACCATCAGGAGCTGGCAGAGCAAAAGAACTTTGTTATATTCTTCATTTTGACCATTCTGAAAAGAAATCAAAGGATAATGGACAACAAACTCTGGACGTCTCTCAGCTACAACTCACCAGGTATGGAAGTAAGATTTTTCTCTATACGCTCCAATATCCTTGCAGGCATCTCTCCTGTGTTGGGCAGTTTCCTCTTCACACAGTTGGGGTCCTCCTTTGTTAGAATTTCACCTTTTTTACGTAGTTTAACAATAGCTGCCATCTAGGAAATGTAACAAAGTGGAATATAGTGATATTTGTTGTTTGTCATAATGACGAGAAGGTAAATTGAAAGTTCAATCAAAGACTTGTATCTAACTGTTTTGCACTGACAGGTCAGTAAGCAGGCTGGCAGATGTAAGATGTGAAAAGAATCAGGCATGGGGAGGGCAAATCAATTTTTCCCCATTTTAGTTGGAAGCTATATGTTATGGGGCATGGAGAAAATAGTAGCTACTTGCACTAGTAGCTAATGATTTACAATCAAAAGTGCACTCATTACTTTAACCTAAGGGACCTGCCTTTAATTTTTAATCCCTTCCTGAAGGGATCAATTTGTCTAGGATATAAGTTGTGCTAAAATAGCATTCTTCATTAGTACTCTTTATGGAGTCAGAACAACATCACAGTTAATCCCAATCCTTGTGCACACTCTATCCAAAATGAATTCTTAGATAACTATCAGCAGCAGGTTTCTTGGCTGCTGTTCCCATCCAGGAGCTTTGTGGGTAATTACACCAGGCTGTGATCAGCTAATTTAAATTACACTGAACAGGGATAAAACTGGGGCCCACCATTAATATGTTTCAGTTCCAAATAACTAAGTATTTCATTTGGGGAACCTCCAATATTCACATATTTTATTCGGACTAACATTACTGAAATTAAGGGAAATTTTCAAGATCAAGAAATGTTGGATAGGGAAATAAAGGCAGGCAAATGAGAGGAAAAAGAGAGATCATGTGTCTTATAAGTTAGATTCCCAGTAAACCAGCCAAGCATTCATGACGACATGATTTGGAGATGCCGGTGTTGGACTGGGGTGTACAAAGTTAAAAATCTCAACACCCGGTTATAGTCCAACAGGTTTAACTGGAAGTACACTAGCTTTCAGAGCGTCGCCCCGAAAGCTAGTGTGCTTCCAATTAAACCTGTTGGACTATACCCTGGTGTTGTGTGATTTTTAACTTCATGATGACGTCAGCGCAAAAGAGTATGCAATCTAGATAACATCAAAGAAAAAGCCCCCACACAAACAGTAGATGAAGGTTCTGGCTCTAATTTCTACTGTCAGAGAAAAATATGTTTAAACTGCATTCATGCCATGTTTGATATTGGAAATGCTCAGAATTTAAAACACAGTATATGAATTAGTCATGCTAATTGAAAGAAGATGTCAGATAACCAATCATTTAAAATAAATACATATTTTCAAAAGACACTGTGGCAACAATTTTCAGCAACAAGGTCTGATTTCTGATGCATGACAACAGTGGGAGTAATCCACTTCCAAATGCACATAAGCAGCAGAATTTACCTTTTTAGAATCTGTAGTGGGGCTCAGTTTTGGTGCTGAAGGTGGCGATATATCAAAAAATAGGATATCCTCCCCTTCAGCAAAGCCCCTGCCTAGTTTGGGTGTCTGTGGTGATGCTGTCAATTTCTGCTCCTTGGGAAATTCTGCTCCAACTTTGGGTGATGAGAGAGACGACAATCCTCCAGGCCCAGATGTGAGACTGGTACTTTCACTTGTGCTCTGCATAAACCTACACGAAGAAGTTCTGTTAGGATTGTAAGTTTTGTTATCATAATAAAAATTAGTTATAGTGCTGATGGCTAGTTGAGGAAGGAAGAATCCAAAGCCAGTCATTACTACTAGGACAAATTTATTTACAGAGTGAAACATTACACACATATTTCCTGACGCCATTCAACCCTTGAATCAATAAATATCATTACGTGCAAAGGTAAGAATCCAATCAATGCCCTTCCCCTGTATGTACTTCACTTTGATTGATAAAATTAAGAAAATTAGCTAACTGTGATATTTGTTAAGTAATGGAGTAATCTATAAAAGCCACTCAAAAAAAAATGAAGAATCTTCTATCTAAAATCACCACACTGCTGTAACTCATTACTACATCCCGACATTCTTCAATATACCAAAATTTTTACCATAAACTTTGATTTTCATTTAATAAGTTCAGAAGACAAAGCTAGCTAACATATAAATGTATAACTTGCATTGCTCAGGCCAACATTACCTTTTTTGTAATTCTTCTGTTTTCTTCTTACGTGATTCTAACAGTTTTCGTTTTTGCTGCTTTAATAGCTCAGAAGCAGATATTGACAGGATGGAAGGTCCTGACTGTGCATTGTTAACTGGTCCACCTGAAAAATCAAGTAACAATGAATGATAACTTGCCCAACAGGTCTGTATAATTGTTTAAAGTTGTTTGTCAACCGCCTTCTTGAACTGCTGTGTTGCATCTGGTGTAAGTATGGGGTGGGGTGGGGGGTGGGGGGGAAGAAGAGGGGAGTTGATGGTTGAGCTTTTCAGACAAGAAAGTTTTGTTAAAAGAGGAATAAATGTGGCAAGCTGACCTTTCATAGGCACCTTGCTTAAGTGTTTCTTTAAGTTAAGGGCTCCAACTGTAGGCATTTCCATTAAATCCTTAAAATCTTCTGAGCAGCCTGACACGACTTTCCCATTTGCAATTGCTGGAATTCCACAGAAAATTTATGAGTGACAATTCAGATATATCATTTACACTTTAAAACATCAAAATAACACTGAACATTAAAGTGCTTTATAAGACTTTGGAAAAAAAAACAATTTCCCCAAACTCTTGCATACTTCCCAATTCAGTTTTTAAATGCCTAATTCTCTCAGCTCTCTCCTGACAGCCTTGTCTGGATTTGGAACATTCAGTTCACTTGCATTTTGCTCAAAAAATTGCACTCTCAGTCTTGCTCCTGGTTTAATTCATTCTTTTGATGTAAGTAACTCAACATATTAACCCTGATTAAGTCTGGATATCTTTGGCTATGATGGGTACTAAGTGTCATTGGGACAAGGGTCTTGCAAAAGCATAATTTCTTCCTCTGCCAAAGATCTTCCCTAATAGATTTACTTGCAAACAGAAATTTTGGATACTTTTATGGAACAACTAGACATGATATGATACAGCTGAAAATGTGTTGCTGGTTAAAGCACAGCAGGTCAGGCAGCATCCAAGGAATAGGAAATTCGACGTTTCGGGCATAAGCCCTTCATCTCCAGCATCTGCAGACCTCATTTTTTACCCGATGATATGATACAGGTATGATTCACAATACAAGCTACAATCAATGTATACATACTGCATTTTAAAAAAATTGTCATCTTCTGCAAACAGGACTTTTTCTGGCGAGAGAGGTTATTGATGAAAATAAGAACTGTTTATTCTCAGATGTCGGTGTTACTGGCAAGGTTGAGTTATTGTCCCAATTTGCAGACAGCAAATTCCCATCAACAGAAATGAGATGATGACTAGTGATGTCTATTGAGTGAGAAATATTTGGTCAGGACTGAGGCAGAACTCCCCTGCTCTTCATCAAAGTAGTTCTGTGGATCTGTAGCACCTACCTGACGAGGCAGGCAAGGCCTTTATTAAATGTCACAGCTGAAAAACAGCACCTTATTTGCTCTGAAAATGGTTAGTCGACCTTCTCCCTGAACTGTTGCATTCTTTGTATTGATTATAATGTTCATATCAGAGTTCAGACACAGTGCTTCCAGAAGTTACTCAAAAGAGGATTATCCCTTCTTGGAGAATAAACATATTGCAGCTTATGTTTGCTCTCTATTTCTGGAATGCATACATTAAGTTCCCCTCTTGCAAGAGTGCCATGCCCTTTGTAGCATTACATCATACCACAAAAAGCAATTCTATCTCATATTACCGATCTTTCTCTTAGTTTCTCTGACAATATCATCTGCTCCTTTCACTACCATGTGTGTCAGGGTCGTCTGAACACTTTTCTTAGGACCTGCTGCTCTTCTGCAAAAATAAAAAAAAAGTCAACTGTAAAAAACTTGAAAGTAAAACAAAAATACACTTGTGACCTTAAAAAGCATTTAACATTACACTCTTTGTCAACTACAGATTTGCTTTTACTTCCCCTTTTTGGTATGGACAGATCAAATGAAAAAGATGCTGAATATGGCTTCAACTGCATTTATTATTAAAAATTTAATGCAACGCTAATGCTATTAAATACTATTTGGACCTTAGGGGTATGGATTAAAGAAGCTCGGGGATTTCAAATCGTAGTTCCTGCAAACATTTAGGTAGCTGCTGACAGTTAGACAGAAGCATTCAGGACATTACAATTTGCCTCAAAGTGCTTTGGTTGCAAAGAATTTGCTGAACTTGATCATATTTGGTGACACTTTGTGTACAGCATCCATGTTGATATTCTGTGAAATTACAATGCTAAATTGCCTAACAGCCATCATCAAGGGAGACATAAGAAAGCTGCTGTCTGCTCTGACACCTGTGTTATCGTCTTCAGCTCAGCAAAGGAAATAAAACCTATTGGCTCGCTGAAAGGATTGCATTTAACCCAAATTAATTTAGTTACTTGAGATTGTAGAGTTAGAGGACACACATTTAATATGTGTAGGTATAACACAGATAAAGACAATTGACATTTTTCCCCCCCAGTTGCAATCCTCTGAAAGATCAATATGAATAAATAATGACTCTGGATCTGGATGTAGAGTTGCTCGCTGAGCTGGAAGGTTCTGGAATGACTCTGGATAGCTTATAGTACTTTTAGCTACAAACAATAACCTGTCAAGTTACTAACAATTATGAGGATTTTGTGTGTCTAATGTGGAGTTGCAATCATTTAGAATGTGAGAAACGGGGATTTTGTGGTACAATGTAACGTCCCTGCGTCTGAGCTAGGAGGTCAGGGTTCAAGTCCCAACTGCTCCAGAGGTGTGTAATAACATTTTTGAACAGGTCGATTAGAAACCATTAGGATGTGGGAGGGGAATTACCAAATTGTTCCTGAGGGGCCTGCCACAATGCCTTACATATATGTAGTGCCTTTTACAAAATAAGGCACCACATTAGAACATTATCAAACAGAATTTGACATCAAATACATCACAAGACATTGCAGGCCATTTAAAGTTTTTTTTAGGTGGGGTTATGGTGTTTGGTTAGTTTAGGAGGATAGAAATCGTACAACTTGTTGTGTAGCACCTTGATGGGCCAGACTTTATGGTCTTTTCTCACTCTTCTTTCATGTTCTTGTTCTCCCTACAGCAAACTGAAAACACTGCAGCACATACATCAGCTAAATCAACTTAATTGTATGATTTAAAAAATTAATTTACAGCATGTGGTTATCATTGACAAGGCCAAATTGCATGACTGTCCATCCTTCACCCAGCTCATGCAACATATTTGTTTTAATTCATTCAAGAGATTTGAGTGTCAACAGCTGGACCAGAGTTTACTATCCATCCTAACTGCCCTCGAGAAAATTGTGGTGAGCTGCATTCAACACTAATAGTCCATTTGGGGTAGGTACCCCCCACAATAGTGTCTAGGGGGGAGTTCAAGGATTGGATGGGGAATAGTTTGTAGCAAAGTGGTGGTGTTCCCATTTATCTGCTTCACGATCTGCTTGTCCTTCACGATTGTAGTGGTCATGTAATGAGAAGGTGCTGTTTAAGGAGCCTTCATGAATTTTGACTGTTTATTTTGTTGATGGGACAAGCTGCTGCTCTGCATTGGTGGTGGAAAGAGCCAATGAAGCAGGCTGCTTTGTCCTGATTGGTGTTAAGCCTCAAACAACAGGAACACGATGGCCTAACGGTATTATCGCTCAACTATTTCTTACAGAAATTCAGCTAATGTTCTGGAAACTCGGGTTCAAATCCTGCCATGGCAGATGGTGGGATTTGAATTCAATAAAGGATCTGGAATTAGGAATGTAACAATGACCATGAAATCATTGTCAATTGTCAGAAAAAAATCTGGTTCACTAATGTCCTTTAGGGAAGGAAATCTGCCATCCTTACCTGGTGTGGGCTATATGTGGCTCCAGACCCACATCAATGTAAATGCCTCTTAACTGCCCTCTGGGTAATTAGGGATGGACAATAAACGCTGGCCCAGCCAGAGTCCCATAAGTGAATAAAAAAAAGCTTGAGTTTTGTTGAAGCTGCACTCACCCAGGTAAGTGGGCAGTATTCCATTATGACTTCTGCATAGCATATGGTGGACAAGTTTCAGGGAGTCGGGACTTCAGTTATTGGCTGCAGGATTCCTAGTCTCTGATGTACTCTTATAACCGGAGTCTTGATATGGCTAGTCCAGTTCACTTTTGGGTCAGGGGTAACTTCCAAGATGTTGATAGTGGAGGATTCAGCGAGGGTCATGCCAGTGAATGACCAGGTATGATAGATGCTGTCCTGTTGGAGACGGTCATTGCCAAGCACTTATGTGGTGTGAATGCTACTTACAACTTGTCAGACCATAACCTGGATGTTGTCCAGGTCTTGCTGCATTTGGACACAGACTGCTTCAGCACCTGAGGAGTAAATGATGCTAAACATTGTATAAAAATCAGCAAACATCCCTACTTCTGATCTTATGTCGGTAAAGGTAGGTCATTGATGAAGTGGCTGAAGTTGGTTTGGCCTGGAAAACTATTCTGAGGACCTCCTGTCAAGCTGTCCTGGACATCCAACAGATACCTATAAATACAACTATCTAATTCTGTGCTAGGTATGAGTCCAACCAGCACAGATCCCCATTTTAATTCATCCAGCAAAATAAATCATTGTTCAAACAAATATTTAATGTAGAAATCAACTGTACTGTGAGAAGTAGTTTCTTACACTGAAGCTGCATATGATGCTGATGTCACTCCTCCATAGTGGAAACCCTGTTGGCACAGCCTCTCTTTCAGACTGCCACCCTTGCCATGCATTTTGTTAGGAGCACGGCCAGAGAAGCTGGATTGCAAGTCAGCTCGCTTTGCACTAAGCTTCTTGTACTGGGCTTTGACATGGTACTCACAGTATTCACAGTCCATCTGAAAAACAAAGGTGGTACATAAAAAGTTAGTGTAAGAAGACGAAGTTTAGGTTAAGACTATTTCAATACTAGCTAAAGACATAACTAAAGAAGCAGGGGTGAAAACCTTCATCTAGGAATGGGAACTAATCATTTGCTTAAATCGCCTCATTCAAAGTTTGTTTCAATAATCAATAAAATATTATTAATATTAAAAATTTGGTATTAGACAAAGTCTAAAATAATCTCTCACTTTCCTTATTAGAAACAATAATTATTCCATTCATGTCTTACTTATTATATCTTTTTTCCAGCAAAAGTAAATCCAATCTCACCACATAGTAGGTCTGACTCCCACAGGTACCTTGTCTACAACCTTCCTCCCCCTCCCCCAAAATAAAATGCGATCCCCCTTACTCCCAATTCCTCCACCTCTGCCGTATCTGTTCCCTGGAGGAGCAATTTCACTTCTGGACATTCCAGATGGCCTCCTACTTCAAGGACCACAACTTCCCCTCCCACGTGATCAACAATGCCCTCCAGTGCATCTCTTCCACTTACTGCACCTCTCCCCTTGAACCCTACCCATCCAACCACAAGGATAGAACCCCTCCCCGGTCCTCACCTTCCACCCCACTAATCTCCAGATATAGTGCATTATCCTCTTCCATTTCCACCATCTACAATCAGACCCCACTACCAAAGATATATATACCTCCCTATTGCTATTGGCATTCCGCAAAGACCATTCCCTCGGTGACTCCATCATTAGGTCCACACCTCTCACCAACCCACACTCCACACCCAGCACCTTCCCCTGCCTCTGCAGAAGGAGTAAAACACCCACCTCCCCCCCCCATCCCCCCTCACCTCTATCCAAGGCCCCAAAGGATCTTTTTACATCTGGCGGAGAATTCTTTTACATCCACACACCTCATCAGGAAGATAGGACATCAACTTGCAGTGTTTTAGAGAACATCTCTGGGACACACGCACCAAACAACGCCACCGCTCTGTGGCCGACTACTTCAAATCCCCCTCCCACTCCCCCAAGGATATGCAAGTCTTAGGCCTCCTCCACCGCCAAATCCAAGCAATCTGCCAACTGGAGGAAGATCACCTCATCTTCCACCTTGGGACCCTTCAACCACATTATCAACATCAACTTCAGCATTTTCCAAATCTCCCCTCACCCCCCCACCTCATCACAGATCCAAACCTTCAACTCGGCACTACTCTCTTGACCTGTTCATCTTCCTTCTCACCTATCCGCTCCACCCTCCCCACCGACCTATCAGTATTACCTCCCACCTGCATCCACCTATCATCTTGCCAGTTACCTTCACCCCAGCCCCACCCCCCAATTTATCTCTCAGCCCCTCCCCCCTTCACATTCCTGATGAAGGACTTATGCCCAAAATGTTGACTCTCCTGCTCCTTGGATGCTGCCTGACTTGCTGTGCTTTCTCAGTGCCACACTTTTCGACGCTAGGTCTGATAAAACCAATTTAAACTGAGAACCAAGAATAAAGAACCAAAATCTCTTCAGCTCCAATAATTCAATTGTCACAGTCTACTTTAATTAAAGGGCTAGAATTTATTTAGCATCTTTCATCATCTCAGGATTTTCTGCAGCAAATGAAAGTCGATTGCTTGTTGTAAAGTAGGAAATGTGGCAGCCAATTTGCACAAAGACAGTTTTCCCCAGTAGCAATGTAGTGATTTCAGATCATTTGTTTTTGTGATGTTGATTGAGAGATAAACATTGTCCAGAACTGGGGATAATTCCTTTGCTTCTCTTTGAAGTTAGTATCATGGGCTTGTTTACATCTGAACAATAGAAAAGACAGGCCTCAATTTAATGACACAGTACTCCTCTGGTACCGTACTGGAATGCCATGTACAGATTTGTGTGCTTAGGTCATGGAGCATGGCTTTATTCCACAACCTTCCAACTTGGAAGCAAAAGTATTCCAAAGGTATTTCATTAAAAAGTACACAATTGTTTTCCAAATGTAAGTATCAAGATATACACCCATGATGGCCCACACAACACTATTATATGATTATATGATCTGCAACAGTCCACTGGAACACGGATACGAGAAAATTAATGACAAAGATAAAGTTCTACGAAATGTTTTTTATTTCAGATCTAATAAGTCAGTCTTAAATCTAATATATTCGATTTGTTTACTGTTATATGGTTCGCTCCTCTCAATTTCAAATGTCCTCTGGCCCACAACACTCTGAAATGTCTGTGTCATCTAAATCTGCTCTCTTGCGCAACCCCCCCCATTTTAACTGCTTCACCAATGGCAGTGCCTTCAGTTGCCTAGCCCCTAAGCTCAGCAATTGTCTGCACAATCCTCCCTGATCTCGCCCTATCTTGCTTTCACCCTTTAGAACATCTTTGGGCAAGCCTTTGGTCTTCTGACCTCAAATGGCTTCTATGTCAAGCAGTCATATTTTGTTTTAGAATTGCTGTCAAGCATCTTAGGAAGGTGCATTTCATTAAAGGTGCTGCAGAATACAAGGCATTGTTATTCAGTGTAGGTGTTGTGGGGTCAGATAGTTCAGTTAGCTGGATGGCTAACTTGCAATGCAAAAAGTCATTCCAACAGCACAGATTCAATTCCTATACCAGCTGAGGTCACCATAAAAGGTACCTCCTTCTCAACTCTTCCCTTTTCATGAGGCGTGGGGACACTCAGATTAAACCACCACTAGTTGTCTTTCTCAGAATAGTCCTATGGTCTGGTATGGCGACTTTGCATGTACATAATGCATAACTGATCAAAATAAAAGCAAATTACTGCTGATGCTGGAATCTGAAACCAAAAGAGAAAATGCTGGAAAATCTCAGCAGGTCTGGTAGCATCTGTAAGGAGAGAAAAGAGCTGACGTTTCGAGTCTAACTGACCCTTTGTCAAAGCTTAAAAAAGGGAGAAACAGAGGTATTTACACTAGGCTGAGAGGTGAGTCATGGCTCCTGGGTGGGAACACCACACCTCTTTATTGCTACCTTTGCTTCTGGAGCCATGACTCACCTTCTCTCAGCCTAGTATAAATACGTCCCTATTTCTAGCTTTGACAAAGGGTCAGTTAGACTTGAAACGTCAGCTCTTTTCTCTCCTTACAGATGCTGCCAGAACTGCTGAGCTTTTCCAGCATTTTCTCTTTTGGATACATAACTGATCGGTTAACCAAGGAACTGACTGGAAAAGAAACATAGGGAATGAGACTTTATGAAAACTTAACATCATGTCTTTGAGAAAATAACATTGCAATTCTAGGTATTACAATTTCTGATCAACTCCTTTTGTACCTTCACTAATTTGCTAATCTTGCCTGGACTGAGTTCTGATACATTGAAATCTCAAAGCTTTTCATTTTCAAAATTGTGAATGGAACAGTGAACTAACTAGAATGGTTATTCTGCTTCCACACAAATACATATTAACAAGTTCTCAAACATGTAACTCCAGTTAAAACTAAAGGTTCAAGAAGATTATCTGCATTCTCATCCTTAGTTTTGAAGGATAATAGTCATCCTGCCTCTTAAATGTGGGCTGGCAATTATGAGACTTGTCAAAACACACCATGGCATCCACAATTTCCACTGCAGTCCAGACTGTCACATAAAGCACAACCTTTACCTCTCTGGTAACACGTTATTTGAATATTGCAAGCATCTTCCTCCCATTACTGGAGGCATTTTCCTGGATTACAAAAGTGAAAATAAAACTCAAGTCCCACTGATGAATCTATCTGACGATGGAGACCATTTGGTCCCTTCAAATTGTCAAACAAAGAATTTTCTTATTTTATCTCAACTCCAGGCTAAACAAACACTCTTCAAGACAAAACTTTAATTTGAATAAAGATATTTTGATATACAGACCAGAGGAAGTATTCCAACTGAAAACGGTATGTATGTAACTGATTGATCAGCCAATTGTAATTTACCAAAGTCAGACTCACCAAGTTTACTATTTGGGTACAGAGATCTCCATTCTTCTTTCTAGCTCGGCAGGTTCCCATGTCCAAGGCTTCACCCATAATTAGAATCTTCTGTGGGTGATCGACAGACAGACAAACCTGGATCAAAAAAACAGGGACAGGTGAAGCCTGAAATTTACTGGAACGGCATAAATTACTAAATTACTCCATGACTGATACTCCTTATGGCAGGACTAAACATCAAGTGATACTGAAAAAGGCAGAATTGCCTAATGCTTTAAATTTGTCTTTTTGAGAAACATTCTATTCACTCACCTCATCTGATCCATCCCTGGATTTCATAGGATTGGCATTCAGTAGACCAATAACAGTCCCTTTCTCTGTTTTCCAATGCTCTTTGTGGACATTCCCGAAGAGGAAGAGAGATAAATTCAGGTTGCTGGTACGCAGATCGCTTAAGTGCCAGATACTGAACGTTTTACCCTGAAACAACAAATAGATTACCTCAACATTATTGCAAAAATGCAACTTCAGGCACATGGAAGCTAGTTACAAGTAAACTCACACAACCAAAAATCATACATTGGTGGTAACTTAAATACAGATGGTTCCTGATTTATGAACATCTGACTTCAAACACTCCTACTTAACGAAAAGATCCCATTCTGGGGTGCTTTAATATTCATATTAAAGATCTGATGTGAATGTTTCTCATACTTACAAATTGCAATTGTATATTGTCCTGTACTGTGTCCTGCTTGCATACAAATAGTTGCGAGCGTACTCAAGAACGGAACATAGAACATTAAGCGTAGTACAGGCCCTTCAGCCCTCGATGTTCCTCCGAACTGTGGAATCAATCTGAAGCCCATCTAACCTGCACTATTCCATTCTCATCCAAATGCCTATCCAATGACCATTTAAATGCCCTTAAAGTTGGCGAGTCTACTACTGTAGCAGACAGGCAGTGCATTCCATGCCCCTACTATTCCCTGAGTAAAGAAGCTACCTCTGACATTTGTCTGATATTTATCACCCCTCAATTTAAAGCTATGTCCCCTCGTGCTAGCCATTGCCATCTGAGGAAAAAGGCTCTCACTGTCCAACCTATCTATCCCTCTGGTTATCTTTGTATGTTCTAATTAAATCGCCTCTCAACCTTCTTCTCTCCAATGAAAACAGCCTCAAGTCACTCAGCCTTTCCTCATAAGACCTTCCCTCCTACCAGGCAACATTCAAGTAAATCTCCTCTGAGCCCTTTCCAAAGCTTCCACATCCTTTCTGCTTTCCAGAACTGTTTGCAATACTCCAAATGTGGCTGCATCAGAGTTTTGTACAGCTGCAACATGATCTCATGGTTCCGAAACTCAATCCCTCTACTTATAAAAGCTAACATACCGTATGCCTTCTTAACAACCCTTTCAAACTGGGTGGAAACTTTTAAGGATCTATGTACATGGACACAGAGATCTCTCTGCTCACCGATATTACCAAGAATCTTACCATTAACCCAATACTCTGCATTCCTATTACTCCTTCCAAAGTGAATCAGCTCACACTTATCCGCATTAAGCTTATCTCTGGCTCTCTGTAACCTACAACATCCTTTGTCACTATCCACAACTCTACCAACCTTAATGTAATCTGCAAATTTACTAATCCATCCTTCTATGCCTTCATCAAGGTCATTCATATAAATGACAAATAACAGTGGACCCAAAACAGATCCTTGTGGTACCCCACTAGTAACTGAACTCCAGGATGAATATTTCCCATCAATCACCACCCTCTGTCTTCTTTCAGCTAGCCAATTTCTGATCCAAACTGCCACATCACCCTCAATCTCACGCCTCCATATTATGTGCAATGCCCTACCATGGGGAACCTTATCAAACGATACACATCAAGTGCTTTACCCTCATCTGCTTGTTTGGTCATCTTCTCAAAGAACTCAATAAGGTTTGAGAGGCACGCCCTACCCTTCTCAAAACCATGTCGACTATCCCAAATCAACTTATTCCTCTCTATATGATTATAAATCTATCTCTTATAACCCTTTCCAACACTTTACCCACAACCGAAGTAAGGTTCACAGGTTTGTCTTACTCCCCTTCTTGAACAAGGGAATAACATTTGCTATCCTCCAGTCTTCTGTCACTATTCCTGTAGACAATGACGACATAAAGATCAAAGCCAAAGGCTCAACAATCTCCTTCCTGGCTTCCCAGAGTATCCTAGAATAAATCCCATCCAGCCCAGGGAATGTATCTATTTTTACACTTTCCAGAATTGCTAACATGTCCTCCTTATGCACCTCAATCCCATCTCGTCTCATAGCCTGTATCACAATATTCTCCTCGACAACATTGTCTTTTTCTAGTGTGAATACTGCTGAAAAATATTCACTTAGCACTTACCCCATCTTCTCTGATTCCACTCACAACTACCCATTACTATGCTTGAATGGTCCTAATTTTACTCCAGACATTCTTTTATTCTTGATATAGCTATAGAAAGCCTTAGGGTTTTCCTTGATCCTTTTCAACAATGATTTCTCATGTCCACTCCTGGTTCTTCTTAGTTCTTTCTTTAGGTCTTTCCTGGCTAACTTGTAACTCTTAAGCGCCCTAACGGAGCCATCACATCTCATCTTAACATAAGATTTCTTCTTCCTCTTGACAAGAGATTCAACTTACTTAGTAAACCATGGCTCCCATGCTCGACAACTTCCTCCCTGCCTGACTGGTACCCACTTATCAAGGACCCATAATAGGTGGTCATTGAATAAACTCCAAATTTCAATTGTGTCCAACCCCTGCAGTTTCCTTCCCCATTCTATGCACCTTGAATCTTGCCTAATTGCATTTTAATTGCCCTTCTCCCAGCTATAATTCTTGCCTTGCAGTATATACCTATCCCTTTTCATCACTAAAGTAAACATAACCGAATTGTGGTCACTATCACCGAAGTGCTCACTACCTCCAAATCTAACACCTGGCTGTGTTCATTACCCAGTGTGAAATCTAATGTGGCCTTGCCCCTTGTTGACCTGTCTACATGTGAGTCAGGAAACTCTCCAGCACACATTGGACAAAAACTGATCCATCTAAAGTACTTGAACGATGGTATTCCCTGTCATTATTTGAAAGTTAAAGTCCCATAATAACTACCCTGTCACTCTCGCTCCTATCGAGGATCATCTTTAATGCCCTATCCTCTACATCTCTGGAACTATTTGGAGGCCTATAGAAAATTTCCAGCGGGATAACCTCTCCTTTCTGGTTTCTAACCTCAACCCATACTACTTCAGTAGACAAGTCCAAAATGTCCTTTCTGCAATAATAATACTGTCCTTGACTAACAGTGCCACACCACCCCCTCTTTTTCCATTTTCTCTGTTCTTACTGAAACATCTAAAGCCCGGAACCTGCAATAACCACTCCTGTCCCTGCTCTACCCACGTCTCCAAAATGGCCACAACATCAAAATCCTAGGTACCAACCCATGCTGCAAGTTCACCCACCTTATTCCAGACGCTCCAGGTGTTGAAGTAGACACACTTCAAACAAACTTCTTACCTGCCGGTGCCTTCTTGCTATCTTGAAATCTTAGTTCTGACTTCTCTACTGTCATCCTCCCATATACTCAAAATACAATTTCGGTTCCCATCCCCCTGCTGAATTAGTTTAAATCCACCTGAAGAGCATTAGCAAATTTCTCCTTCAGGATATTGGTATCCCTCTGGTTTAGGTGAAGACCGGCCTGTTTGTAGAGGTCTCACCTACCCCGGAAAGAGCTCCAATTATCCAGGAATCCAAAACCCTCCCTCCCGCACCATCCCTGTAGCCACATGTTCAACCCTTCTCCCTATTCCTTGCCTCACTAGCACGTGGCATGGGCAACAAAGCAGAGGTAACAATTCTGTTTGTTTTAGCTCTAAGCTTCCACCCTAGCTCCCTGAATTTCTGCTTTAAACCCCCATCTTTCTTCCTACCTATGTCGCTTGTTCATATCTAGGGATTGCCTGTACTGACCTATTACTTCAGGAATTGGTGTATGGTTCAGTGTTAAATACATCTGTACAGCGTCAATTCAGTTCCTCGTGGGCATCAGTGCACAGTTTAATCTTAGTACCAATGAGAAATCTTCAATGGATAAGTCAGAGAAGTTACAGTTGTAGAAAACAGAAAATTAAGATATTTTCTTCTCAGGATGTCACTGCACTAACATTACTTTTGTCAGGCTGTTCATTTTGTGAATTTAGTGAACCTCACCAACCTTTTCTCTAGCTGTTTGTTTGCAGAAAAGCTGTTCACCTTCCAGTTTGAGGCAAAGTTATTGACTTATAACATTAATTCCGTGTCTCCACAGATGGAGTCTGACCAAGTCATTTGTTTGTGTGTGTTTTTTATTTGTCAGCTTTCCGAGTGAATAGCTACAAGCAATTGGGATAAAATACATCAAGCCCTGTCCAAACAACTGCATACCCAGCAAGAGGCACTAGACCGTGATTAAAAGTGATAACTCTAGCTGATCATTTCTAAATGTAAGGGAGCAAATCAAATAAAATGCTCAACAAGCAGTTCTTAACAACATCAGATAACTGATAATTATAACATTTTAGATTGGGAATCTCCTGCAACAAATGGATTAGGTGCAAGTGTAGGCCACTTGCTGCCCCCCCCCAAGCTTTCCCTGCCACTCAATAAGATCATGGTCGATCAGATTCTTGCTT